>NC_138890.1:23226366-23859199 GCF_965194825.1 Balaenoptera physalus | reverse complement strand
GTGGAATAACTCAAGGAGAGGAAACCAGAGCTAACATGTATTCAATCTAACAGCAAAGCTCTAACCAGATCATCAGGCAGTTCCTATGATCCTCATCCCCAGAATTTCCCCAACTCTTGGGTTTTTTGTTCACCTGGTTCTTCAATCTCCTTGTGAACTTTGAGAACTCATCTATGCACTTCACATAAATCCCTTCTCTGCATAAGCCATCCAGAATTGGTTTCTGTTACTTGCCAATAAAGAACCCTAACTGACTAGATTTATAAAAGTAGAAAAATATAGGAATCATCTAAACGTCAAAGAATTGGAAAACAGCAACATATAGTTTAGCCACTCAAGGAAATATTATGCTGTCATTAAAAATTATAGTTATTAGGATATTTAATGCAATAATGATGTCTATAATACAATATCTGTGGGGAAAAAAGTCAAGGTGCAAAATCTTACATGCAGTATAATTACAACTATGTAAAATATACACAGAAGAACTTCAAAATAATAATATGATTGGGATTATGTTTTTTTGTTCTTTTTTCATATTTTTTACATTTTACTAATTGAACTGCCTTCTTTTCAAAATAGAAAAGCTAATTTTTATGTTTGTTCGGTTTTTTAAATAGGAAAAGAAACAGATGCAAACACTTTGGTCCTTTATTGTTGTCACTGTCTGTCTTTATAATGGGGCATGAGTTCTCCCATTGGCTCACTGCTCAACTGTCTGTTGCCATATAATGGATATTGCACCTCAGATTCTTGAGTGCCTAGGATGGGCTGGGCACAGTGCTAGAACTTTACACCATCTCTAATCCTTATAACAATCCTATGAGGTCAATAATATTGCTCCCAATTTTCAGAAAAACAAATTGAAGCCTAGAGTTTGTAGCAGCTGAAGTCCCCATGATAAGTGACAGAGACAGGATTCTATTAGCAACATGTATCACATATGTTCTGTAGCACAATTTTGTTTATATATGAAACAAGGTATTAAAATTAAAATTTCATTAAAATGAAAATCTGAATTTTCATCCAGACACTAATATACAATAGGTATGACATTTCCAAGTGAGGAATCACTATAGACTTTCAAAGTAAATTCTTGAAAACAATTTCCCAGACCCCTCACCCACTTGGATGATATAAAAGGGTAGAAAAATAGAGAAAGGAGAATTCTGTGAGTAGGCTTATTTGGGAGAGAGCTGTGCTGGAAGTCCCATTCCCTCTCCCAGGTAGTTAGAGGGTTTCTTTCACAGAGCTACTCAGACGTGACCCCTTCATGTGGGAGCAGCTCAGCAGATGGACTGGGGTCCATTTCCTGCCAGGGAAATCAACAGAAGGGGCAATGGGCTGGCAAGTGCACTTCCAGGGCTGTCAGGGCCAGGGATGCTGATTGCTTCCTCGGGACCAAATGAGGTCCCCTGCGGCAAGAGCTGAGTTGATTTGTCTCAGTTCTGGTCAATTAGGGCAGCTTAGAGGGACCAAGGCACCCAGCAGCAAGTAGCTGGATGGAACTCCTAGAGGTTGGGGAAAGAAGTCACAAGTCACCACCCAAAATAAAGATGGATCCAAGGACTTACAGGGGAGGAGAGCCCAGTAGGAAACTTCTGAAAAGTACACAAAAGAAAGAGTCACAAGTAAAAGAGATAGCTGTAAACATCCGCTGGGACCAAGGAATCCACGTGCCACACACAAGACAGCACCAGTTCAAAAAGGACCTCCCTTTACCCTAGCACCTTTCTTCCTATCGGACCCTGGAGGGGTTAGACACAGGGCAGCTAGGGGGCTGGGAATAAGAGAAGAGCAAAACAGAGGAGAGAGAAGTTTCCAAAGAAGCCCATCTTCCCCACATCACGCTTCCCACTGGCATCAGGGAGGAAGATTTAAAGCCAAATCCAGCTCAGAACTTAAATCTTATCTTGGACTAAGCTTTCAAATTACTGCATTAAGACTACATTTTTGGGAACTTCCCTGGTGGTCCAGTAGTAAAGAATCCGCCTTCCAATGCAGGGGACACGGGTTTGATCCCTGGTCAGGGAACTAGGTTCCCACATGCTGCAGGACAGCTAAACCTGCGTGCCACAACTACAGAGCCCACATGCCCTGGAGCCTGCACGCCACAACTGGAGAGAAGCCCGCATGTCACAATGAAAGATCCCGCATGCCACAAATAAGACCCGACACAGCCAAAAAAATTTAAAAATTTAATTTAAAAAAAAATTTAAAGAAAGACTGCATTTTCAACTAAAAGTGACTGTCAAACTGTTGAAACTGTGTACAAGCCCCTGTGTCCTTATTTTTTGAAGTAAAAGGCTGACTCAAGAGTTAATGATTGGGAAATGTGAAGATGTAGAAACAAAGAATAGCTGTTGGGCTGGGGAACAGGTAACAATTTAGACTATAAATCTGCCGAATAGCAGAATCACAGAACTCCCAGTTCCCTGAAAGATATAGATAAAGGCCTGATACACATTCCTAAATTGTTTTTACAGGAAGCAGACCCCCACCAGATGAAAACTGCTGACCAAAAGAACATGGACCCTAGACTGGTTGAAACCAGAAGGTTGATGATGCTTGAAATTTCACCTTGATGCCAATCAATCCCAGAATTGTGTACAAGCTGATCATGCATGCTGCAGCCCTCTCCCTCACTCTGCCTTTAAAACCTCTTGACTGAAAGTCATCGGGGAGTTCAGGTCTTTTGAGCATGAGCTGCCCATTCTCTTTGCTTGGTACCCTGCAATAAATGCTGTACAGTCCTTCACCACAACCTGGTGTCAGTAGATTGGCTTCACTGCCTGTGGGCAAGCGGACACAAGCTTGGTTTGGTAACGCTTCTTGTACTTAGGAGTGAGCAGAAAAGCCGTGGCACCTGCCAGAATTCCTATGCAGAGACAGGGGAAATAATTCCCACTGAAGAAAACACTCAAGGGAGGAACAGAATTTTTTTTTAAGTCATGTTTTAATATGTCATGAGCTGTACTTGTTCAACATACTGGTTGAACGCATTGGTTTTATTTATAGATGTCTGTCTGGCTGACTAGGCCTGTGCTCTAGGATAGGGCCTAGGGTTTTTCAACACAATATTCCCAATACTTAGTACAACACTTGGCACATAGTAAGAGTTTATCAGATTCTCTCCCCACTGATCACACTACCTAAAGAAATGGTGGATGAGCCAGGAAGATCATCTTATTTCCATATGATACCTTCAGTAACTTATTTGAATTTCTCACATCTTGAGAGAGATTGGGAAACAATTTTTCTGCTTCCTTTATTTAACAAATTCTGGCAATGACCTCTTTAGGTATCCAAAACAGCATTGTTTGAGGTTATTTCAGGGCACTATGTTTTTTCCAAAATAGCATTTTATTGTTGTTTAAAGTAATTCTGAGAGCACTCCATATTAAATATTTTGTGTTAAATCTTCTCTGATGTTTTTAGAGGGTATATAAGAGAAACAGAACCAAAAATATAGGTAGACAGAGAGATAGGTAGGCAGATAGATAGATAGATAGATAATAGATAGATAGATTGATTGATCTTATGAAATTGACTCATATGATTTGGGAGATTGGCAAAGCCAAAATCCATAGAGCAGGCCAGCATTCTGGAGACCCAGGGAAGAGTTGATGGTACAGTGTTTGTCCAAATTTCACAGGGCAGAAGTCTGTAATTCCTTGTTGTCTTGAGGAGAATTCCTTCTTCTTCAGAAAACCTGTCTTTTCCTCTTAAGATTTTGAACTGATTGGACAAGGCCCACCCACATTGTGGAGGATAATATACTTTACTCAAAGTCCACTGATTTAAATGTTCATCTCATCTTAAAAAAATGCCTTTACAGCAATATCTAAACTGGTGTCTCACCTTGCAACTGGGCACCGTGGCCTAGCCAAGCTGACACACAAAATTAACCATAATAGGGGGAAAGATTTACCTTATATTCAAGAGTATAGGACATTATGGGGGTAAACATACCTCTCCCCAGTGCTCCTGGACTAGGGGAAGTTAAAAAGTTTTCCCAACATTATTGTCATACATGACTTGGAGATTTTTTTCTTTCTTTCTTTCTTTGCCCAGGTCTTCTAGAAAGAAGAGCCTGAGGCAGAGTTTAGTTGCTTACAACTTATATGGAAGGGCAAGCCCAGGGCTCTGACAATGAAGGAAAATGGGAAGTGAGGAAAGGGAAAACATGATGCCTTGTGGGGCAGTGTATTACCCTGTGGGTCATCACTTCACAGCGAGCTAAGAGACTCAGCATATCACTCAGAAGGCTTGCTCACCCAATACTGTACACAGATGGACCAAGAAGAGAGAGACTACCTCAAAGCGGTACCAAGGAGAGAGAAGGAGATATTCATCTGTCTGACTCACTCCTCCTGCTTCCCGTTGGCCAAGATTGACTCCACAAGGACATAACCTCATACACACACTTCCCGATGCGTCATCTTGGGGACTGCTCAGGAAGCCAGGTCCCAGGTTCCCACACCCTTCGGCATGGTGTCAGGTCCAAATTCACAAATGGAGCAGCGACCTGACAAGGTGAGGTGTCAACAAGAGAGAAAGAAAGAAGCAGAGGAGGACATCTGAGAAAACTAAAGTTTGTACCCCAAGACACAGCAACTTTAGGGAGTGAATCAAAACAGAAAAACAGTGAGAAAAGGCGATTAGAGTGGAATGCTGATCCTATTTTAAATGCCTGTTTGGCGAGTCTGAGGTGAGATTTTAATTCCCAAGGGTTAGGGGAAAAGAGATTTGGAGTCAGATGCATCAGAGTTTAAATACGAGCCCAGCCCCTTTCCAGCTGTTACCCTGAGCCCCCTTCATTTCTCAATCTGTAAACCCAGGAGAATGAATGCTCCCTGCAGCCAGGGCTGTGATGAGATTTAAGTGAAATCCTGTCCCTAGACTGACACACAGAAATGCTCAATCAGGATAAGAGTTCCTCTTTTTCCTTCTTATTTTATCCAACATTCTTCACCTACCCTATAGTAAGATATTCAGAGAAGGAGTTTAAGACCTGAATAATTATCCACGATCACTTTCAAATCTCATGGATGTGTACCTTTCAGGTAAAAAGAAATATAGGAATAGTGTAAAAGAGTTATTAGCTACATGGTATGAATTTTAATGAAATTTAAGTTTAGAACAGTTTTCTGAACATATTCTTAGCTTTCATCACTCAACAAATATTTGTGGAGCATCCATGTGTCAGGCATAGATTCATAGGCTGTGTTTTGGTAAATTTATGCCATTAGAGGTAGATATTTTTAGAATCCGATGTGGCAAGCGAAACATCATTTTGATAATAGTAAACTGTTAAAACAAATCCATTGGTCTTTTTGCAGCTCAGGAAGTGGGTCTGGGGATATTGTTGGCAGGAGAGGGGGCCACATGGTAACTGCTGTAACAGAGGTGGTGGCTTCAGCCACATAAAGGAACTCGTTCTTGGGGCTTCCCTGGTGGTGCAGTGGTTGAGGGTCTGCCTGCTAATGCAGAGGACGCGCGTTTGAGCCCTGGTCTGGGAGGATCCCACATGCCGCGGAGCAACTGGGCCCGTGAGCCACAGCTACTGAGCCTGCGCGTCTGGAGCCTGTGCTCCGCAACAAGAGAGGCCGCGATAGTGAGAGGCCCGCGCACCGCCTCAACTAGCGTGGCACCCGCTTGCCGCAACTAGAGAAAGCCCTAGCACAAAAACGAAGACCCAACACAGCCAAAAATAAAAATTAATTAATTAATTAATTAATTAAAAAAAAAAAAAAGGAACTCGTTCTTGTTCAATTGTGCCTTGCTTTAGTACATGCTATTCCCATGAGCTAGATTTCTCTTCTTTATCCTTCAAAAAAAATCTCTAGGCAGCTGTCTATTCCCTTCCTCTATCATAGCCCTACTCTGGTTCAGATACCTGTCCTCTGCCCTTCTCCATCACAGCACCCAACATACTCCATTGCTGGGTAGTTGCTGATTTTCTGGTCTATATTACCACATTGAATAACAGCTCCTTGAGGACAGACTCATGCCTACTCATCTGGCTAAGTCCAGGGCCTGACACAATGCTTGGCACATATTGGGCACCCAATGGAGGAAAAGAGGGAGCAAAAGAGGAAGGAAACCTACTACATCAATACATAAATAAATTAGTTAATATATAAATACATATATAACTGGGTCAATATATAAAAGAGTAGGCATTATATACAGTTATACAGGAGTATATAGAACATGAATTTTGATAAAGTAATTTTTTAATCATTTTGGTTTTAATTTTATAGTTTTAGCATCTCCCTTTTTTGGCCAAAGAACCCTAATTTTTTGTTCTTACTGAAGAAACTGAAACAGAGAGAAGGAAAGTTATTCTCTTCAATTCACAACTTATAAATGGACAGAAACCCCGTTCAAACTAAGTTCAGA
The DNA here is from genome assembly GCF_965194825.1 of Balaenoptera physalus. Taxonomy (NCBI): domain Eukaryota; kingdom Metazoa; phylum Chordata; class Mammalia; order Artiodactyla; family Balaenopteridae; genus Balaenoptera; species Balaenoptera physalus. Next base: position 23,852,794 of record NC_138890.1, on the reverse strand, counting down.
GAATTTATTGGCTCTGGTCTTTGAAAGTCCAGGGAGTATATCAGCTTCAGGAATAGCTGGATCTGCGGGCTCTTTCCACTTCTCAGTGTTCCTTTGGGTTGGCTTTTCAGATTCAGATTTACCGCACTGATACTTCTAGAAGCTCCAGTGAACAAAAGTACAGTTTTCCAACAGCTCCAACAAAAGTCTCAGAACTGAGTCCCACTGGTCTGTCTTGGGTCATTTGCCCATCTCTGAACCAATCACTGTAGTAAGGCAGATGATCATATAGGCCTGGGCCATGGTTCACCCCTGGAATTTGGGGCAGTATCAGAGCCCCCTGTACACCATGGATAAGAGTGGGAGAGATGCCACTCTCCAAAAGGACATGAAGATGCTGTCCCCAGAGGAGGGAATGGTTTTGCTGGATGGCAGAACAGCATCTGATCAAAATAAAGTGATGATAGAGCCAAGAGTGGAGTTGATGGCTTTCTATGAGAAAACTTCCAAAGTTCTTGAGGGGGTGGGGGTAGCAGTGGAAATGGAAGGAAGGGAGGGAGTGGAAAGATAAAAGGAAGGAGACTGAGAGACACAGGGTAATGGCCAGGCTGCGCTGGGTAAGGACAGAGAACAAAGAAGGAGGCAAGCAAGACGGCCAAGTGACAATGTGGACTGGACAGGTGACATGAAGGCCAGTACTTCAAGAGGATCTCTCATGCATGGGTACCACCCTAGAAGCCTATCCATTTCCATTTGACTTTGTTAAAATCCTAGAATCACATTTCTAAGTTTAGGAAAACTTCCTTCTCTTTGTTCCTTCAAAAGGAGCCTGGTCTTTGAAATCTGGCTTCCAAAAAACAAGCCAATTTTATTATCATTATTATCATTATTAATCTCCTGATTGAAGAGGAAGGTCATGGGATTAGCAGTCCAACAGACCCTGTCAAATCCCTGCTTTGCCACTTGGCAGCTGTATGAACTTGAACAAGTCGCTTCTCTCTCAGAGCCTCAGTTTCCAGAGCTGTAAAATGGGGGTCAATCAGGATTTTGTAACATGTGACAGCCACCAGTCAAGTCCCAGAAGTGCTCAACTCCTGTGAGCTGCTATCACTGTTACTCATGGCACTGTAAAATTTAGAGATCTAAAAAAGACCAGCCATGAGTTCCTCACAACAAGTTCATAACTAAAGCCAGCAGGACAGGCCCCAGATGTGTCTGCAGCCTGTGGAATTTTTCATTATGGAGCAAATGCTTCCACTTTCTGAAGATCAACATTAACCCAGGGATTTCTTTTTTTTTTTTTTCCATACCACCATTAGACTCTGCTCAGGATTCTCAGAGGGAAACAGTACTTACATAATTCATTGTTAATCATCTGAGCCACACAAGAAAATTTCCTTCTTATCAAAAGATGAAAAAGCAGAAATGAGGGCAAGAGCAAAAGGAGAAAGGAGTTTTGCTGGATCTGAACTTGAGCTATGGCCTGCACTTGTAGAGAAAAGTCAGTGACCTGCTGGTTTTCACACTGGGTGGGCCCACCCTCTACCACATGAGCTTGCATTTCATCCTTTTAGTCATCCACTCAGTTATTCATCTCCCAACACTCACTGACTACACTCTGCACCAGGTTTGAGGCTGGTCACCAGGAACAGTGTGAAATTAAGACCCGTCCTTTGCCCTAAGTAGCTCATAATCCACAGCGGGAGTCCATGAACTGTTTTAATAAAGGACCAGATAAAAGTAAATCATTTAGACTTTGCAGGCCACGTGGTTTCTGTCTCAGCTACTCATCCCAGCCATCGTAGCACGAAAGCATCTAGAGACACCGGGTATATGAATGGGTGGAGCTATGTTCCAATAACCCTTGACAAGCAGCCCTAGTTTGCCCACCCCTGCTCTAGAGGCAGAGGAGGCCACAGGCAAATAAATACAAGGTTTTTAATTGTCCCAAGACAGAGATGAAGGCAAGAGGGAACAGTGGCTTGTGCTGGAATTTAGGAGAGAAACTAGAAACTAGGAGTGATGATTAAATATTGGGGAACTTTTGAGACTTATTGGAGAGAAGAGTCATTAAGGATGATGCCTAGATTTCTGGCCTGGACAACTGGGTGGTAGCATTTCCTGAGGCTGCCCCAAGGGGAGGGCCATCCAAATCAGTGTCTCTCAAGCTTTTTTAAAATTATCACCCCTCATCTGGAGCCTTTTTAGACATTATTTTCTTAACCACCACCCATAAAATTCTAATACCACCAATGTACTATATATATTTGTGCACTGATGTACATCTCTGCTTTATACATAAAGAGAGTAAGAGGTTTTTTCCCTACCCACAAGAGACAGTTTTCATCCCCTTGGGAGCAAGTTAGCCCCTGTCGAGAATGCATGGCCTGGATCTAGGAGAGGTGACTCTACCTCCTGCCTACCCATGGTCTTCGAGGAGGCATGGCCAGAACCTCGAGATGTCCAGAGGAAGACCATGTTAGAACACAGCAGGGCAATGCCACCTTCCAGGGCTTTTGTTACCTTCTCAACCTTCTGAACCTTCTGCGATTACTTTGCCCCAGATTTTCACTTGGCTTTTGATCCACAGTCACAAGGTGATAAAAAAAAAAAAAAGGATAGTCACAATTGGCACCATAACTCCCCTTAAGAAGAGGATCCTAATTCGGTGTGGAGAAAACACCTAAAGAAGTGCTTTGGGTATAAGATGAGAGCCTTGGTGTAGGTGTTACTGGAGGGGGGTGTAGAAAGCATTTACTGTTCTGGAGAACAGGATGGGGTGGAAAGAGAAGCTAGGGAAGACCCAGCAAGACAGAAAGGCCACCTGAAACACATGGATCCCTTCCCTCAACCTGCAAATCTTCAAGGAATGCAACAAGCACACCCAAAATGTCCCACACGAGCACATTTCTTGTGGGAAGATGTGAAGGGGCTGGGATTTGCACCAGAGAGGAAGGCAAAGGAAGGTGAATGTATGACGGTGCAGCGGGCAGACCCCAAGCAGGTGAGCCCAGGAATAGAAAAACTTGGGAGGTGTCTCATTTCCAAGGCAACATAACCGGGAGCATGAGATGATCCCACTCAAATTTCCAGGTCCAGGGAGGCCCAGGAAAATGGCCAAGGATGGCTTTCTGTATCAGCTCCCATAAGCGTGCAAGCCATGGAAGACCCAGCAAAAAGTTAAGCAACCAGGAAGTATTATCTCAGGAATAAAAGGTTCAGAGGGAGGACATCTCAGGGTTGGTTCATTCAATCCTAACATTGTCATCATGGCATCTTCCATCTTTCCCCTGCCATCCTTGTCATGTGGGCCATGTCTCCCTTCCGTGGTTCCCAGGGGCTACCACAGTTACAGCCACATCTAGAGGCAGAAAAAGTGTGAGTGGCTGTTGGGTAAAAGTTTTTAAGAGTGAAGAAAACTTTCCCAGATTCTCACCTGAACCCCGAGTCCTCGGCACACATCTCAGAGGTAATGGATTTATCATAGATCCTTGTGCATAGCAGCCCCAGGCAAGAAGAATGGAATTAACTTGATTGGCCAAACGAGTGATTCTCAGAGTGCAGTCCCTGCATCAGCAACGTCAGCATCACCTGGGAGCTGCTTAGAAATGCAGATCACCAACCCCAGCCCAGGCCAACTGAATCAGAAACTTTGCGGGTTGGACCCAGCAATCCATGGATTAGGGAGCCCTCCAGGTGATTCAGATGCACCCTGAAGTTTTGAAACTAACCACCTGGCTTAGACTAATAAACATGCATCCCTGTGGACTTACCTGTCCTGCAGGTGGCTACCTGAGCATGAGAGAGGCTAATAGGAAAGTCAGCAGGGTGGAGAGCCTGTTCTCTCATCACTTGGCAGGGCAGAGATGAAAGAATTCCTCATGGATCAGGTGGACCCATGAAAGTACCTGGGCTTAAGCATCTTGCCAAAGGCAAGACAACGCAAGACTTTAAAGGAAAGATCTTTGCCCCACATCTAAAGATTAGCAACAAAACGTATACTGCTATTTTATAGAGTAAAATAAAATGCTTAAGATATGTTGGTATAATCTTGTTTTAAATGATCAATTACCTATTTAAATTACCAGTTTCCCTGTTGCTTTGAATAAGAAAGGAAACTGAAACACCTCTCTCTCAACAACTGATAGAATAAGCAATGCCCCAAAAAACATTATAAAGATGTAGGCTATCTAAACAACATGATTAACAAATCTGACCCAATTGACATATATAGAACACTGCACACAACCATCGAAAAATACATTTTTTAAGTGCACGTGGATTTACCAAAACTAGCCACATTGTTAGGTCATGAAGCAAAGGTCCACAAATTCCAAAGGACTGAAATTATACTGAGTATGTTCTCTGACTGTGATGGGATTAATCTAGTTATTAATAACAAGAATATTTTCAACATTTGGAAATATTTGGAAATTAAGCAACATGCTTCTAAATAACCCACTAGTCAATGAAGAAGTCAAAAATAGAAATAAGAAATCATCTGGCACTAAATGCTAAGGAAAATATTACATGGCTGTGGGCCACAGCTAAAACTGTGCTTAGGAGGAAATATATATCAAGTATAACTTTAACTGCATGTACTAGAGAAAAGAAAGTCTGAAAATGAATAATCTAAGAATCTATCACAAGAAGTTAGAGAAAGAGGAGCAAATTAAGCCCAAATGAAGTTGAATAAAGGAAATGATAAAGAGTAGAAATTAATTAAATAAAATGGAGACTTAAATGAAGTCTTACATGGAAAGCATCTAGTGTGTAACAACCGCAAGGAATGAGTAGCCGTCTTTCACTTTAGTTGGAATGCTGCTAGTGTTTCCCCATTCGACATAATCCTGGCTTTGGAGCTAAGTATATTTTATTATGTTAAGGAAGAATCAATTGATTTCTATTTTATTAATAATCATTGAGTTGTGTCAAATTTTGTGTTGAGGGCTTCCCTAGTGGCGCAGTGGTTGAGAATCTGCCTGCCAATGCAGGGGACACGGGTTCGAGCCCTGGTCTGGGAAGATCCCACATGCCGCGGAGCAACTAGGCCCGTGAGCCACAACTACTGAGCCTGCGTGTCTGGAGCCTGTGCTCCGCAACAAGAGAGGCTGTGATAGTGAGAGGCCCGCGCACTGCGATGAAGAGTGGCCCCCGCTTGCCGCAACTAGAGAAAGCCCTCGCACAGAAACGAAGACCCAACACAGCCAAAAATACATAAATAAATAAATTTAAACAGGAAGGAAAATTAAAGTGTTAAGAAAACCCAAATGTATATGGCTAGGTTTAAAAAAACAAACAAAAAAAAGAGTCTACTTTAAAAAAAAAAAAAAATTTTCTGTTGAGTTGTGTTTGATTGTTTCAGCAATCATAGAGGTAATCTGGTGATTTTTCTCTTTAAATCATTAATTTAATCAATTTCCTAATATGAAATCATCCTTGAATTCCTGAAATAATTCTTGGCCCTATAATATTATTTCTGTTACATTTTCTTTCATTTGTGAGAGTTCTTTTCAAGACTTTTATTGTGATGCTACATTGTGGTCTCTAATACTTTATTTAGATTTTTGTATTGATATTCATAGGTGACTTTGGTCTTTCAATTTTCTTTTCATCTCAGTCTTTATCAGGTTTTACTAATGTTAATGTCACTATTTTTTAAAAAAGAAGAAAAACATGTTTCTTTTCCTTTTTCTTTGTTCTAGATTAGTTTAAATAAAATTGGAATTATCAGTTATTTAACATTTTGCCTTGAAGAATTACAGATTTAGAGAAAAGTTGTTTTTTAAAAAAGTACAAATTTATCATACCCCAGATTCCCTAAATCTATATGTCAGTTTTTCTGAGTCGTTTACGAGTAAGTTATACACATATCCCTTTAACCCTAGATACTTAAGTGGGTGTTTTCTGAACTCAAGGATGTACTCTTACAAAACCACAAGACAATTGTCAAAATCAGGAAATTAACATCGATACAATCCTATCATCTAATCTATAGACCTTATTAAATATTATCAGTTTTCCCAAAAATATCTTTCATAAAATTTTTTTCTCTAGTTAGGACCTAATCCAGCATCACATGTGTATTTATCATGTCTCTCCAGTCTCCTTTAATCTGGAGCTATTCCTCAGTCTTTGTCTTTAAAAATCTTGATATTTTTGAAGATTCTTGAAAAAATCTTGATATTTATTTATTTTGTGTAATATCCCTCAACTGGAGTTTTCTGGTGTTTCTTCGTGCCTAGATTTAAGTTATAATTTTTGTCAGAAATGCCACAAAAATGAGGTCATGTCCTTCTTAGTGCATTATATCAGGAGACACACATATGTTTGTCCTGCTATAAATGATTTTCACTTTGATCATTCAGTTAATGTGTATCTACCAGATTCTCTGCTATAAGGAATATCTGTGCTTTAATAGTTTGGTTAAAATTCCCCTAGAAACTTTATAGCATTTTTTTTCCTTCATGGAGGGGATGGTAGCTTTTTCAAGACTTTCTTTATAATTGGTTTATTTAGACTTTAATCTCTTCTAAGATCAGGCTTGATAAATTACATTTGCCTAGAAAATTGTTTATTTCATCTAGATTTTAAATTTTACTTTCAGGGAATTATAGGAAGTGATCTCATTTTTTAAACTCCTTTTTGATAGTGTTTCCCTCTGTCATTCCTTATTTTGCATATTTGAAGTTTTTTTTTATTTTGCTTTGTTAGTTGGCTAGTGGGTTTTTTATATATTTTTCCAAGAACTTGCTTTTGGTTTCATTTGTTTATTACTTCTAAGACTTTTGTTGCCTAATTTGTTAATCTCTGCTTTCATTTTTTTAATTTTTAAATTAACATACAATAAAATTGACTTTTGTGATATAGTTCTATGAGTTTTAACACAGGAATAGTTTCACGTAACCACCACCAATATTAGGAAAACAGAATACTTCCATCCCTCCCAAAGTTTCTTCATGCTGACCCTTTGTAGTCACTCCATCCCCTAGTCCCTAACCCTGGACAACCACTGATCTGATCTGTTCTCTGTCTCTCTGGTTTGCCTTGTACAGAATGTCATGTAAAAGGAATCATACAGGAAGTAGACTTTCGAGATTGGCTTCTTTCACTCAGCCTAATGCCATTGAAATTCATCTATGTTGTTGCATGTATTGATAGTCTGATCCTTTTTATGGTTGAATAATATTCTGTTGTATGAATGGACGAAAGTTTGTTTATCCATTTACCCATGGAAGGACATTTGGGTTGTTTCCACTTTGGAGTGATTATGAATAAAGCTGCTAAAGAAGCTGCTACAAAAAGTACATATAAAGAAATTCTCTTTATTCTTTACAAGGTACTAAGTTTCCCATATGCTAAATATACCTACCTTATTAATTACTTATTCAATTTAAATCTACTTGACCTGTTATTGATTAAGAGAGTTAATGTCCCTTAATACTGTTATGTTTCTATCATGTATTTTTTTTCCTCCAAGTAATTCTTGTAGTTTTCACTTTAATCAGTGCTGATGCATCATTGTGAATCACACTCTTTGCCTGTTTTATTTTTTCTTGGCTTATTGAATCCCTTAATTTTAGAGATGTGTCCTGTAAACATTATAATATTGGTTTTTCATTTCTGACCCAATTTGAATTTATTTTTCCATTAATAGATGAGCATATTAGTTGCTCATTGCTGCTGTAACAAATTATCACAAATTTAGTAGCCGAAAACAACACAGATTTGTTACCTTACAGTTCTAGAGATCAGAAGTCTGAAATGGGTCTCACTGGGCTAAACGCAAGGTGCTGACCTGGCTGCATTTCTTCTGGAGGTTCTAGGGGAGAATTCTTTCCTTGCTTCTTCCAGGTTCCAGAGGCTGCCTGAACTTCCTTGGCTTATGTCCCCTTCATCCATATTCTAAACCAAAATGATAGGTTGAGTTTTCTTCAGATTGGACCACTTCTCTTCTGTACTCAAGTTTCCCTCTGCCTCTTTAAAGAACCCTTGTGATTATATCAGATTATATTATATTATTATTATAATATAATAATATATTATTATATCCTAGAAAATCCAGATTAATTAAAATATCTCCTTAAAGTCAACTGAGCTGTAACCTTAATTCCATCCACAACCCTTGCCATGTAACATAACTTAATCACAGATTCCAGGGATTAAGATGTAAACATCTTTGGGGACCTGGAGAGGGAGCATTATTCTTCCTACCACAGTGAGTTTAGTCCTTTTACATTTGATAGTATGACCAATACTTTGGTCTAAATTCTGACATAAATTTATGCTTTCTTTGCTTGGTGATCAATTTTCTTTGTTTCATTTCCTATAGGCAGTTCTTCTGATATTTAGAAAAGTTCTTACTTTATTCTAGTGATTAGTTTTAAATTATAATAATATATGATACTCTTAGTCATTAATTTTTTTACTTATCTATTAGTTCCCTATCATCAAATTTTAGTTAATAGTATCCTTCTTTAGTGTTTATATTTGTACTCTTAAATATGCCGTAATAGATTGACTTATTGTCCTAAGTTCTTCACTCAAGAGCAATATATTCTCCCCACCACCATTGATGATGGGCTTGGACACGTGACTTGCTTTGGCCAATGTATTGTTAACAGATAGGAAATGAGCAGAGTCCTGAAACGTGCTTCATTAGTTGGCTTGGCCTCTTATACTCTCGTGGTGTGCTATTAGAAGACCTCCCTCTGGGAGCTGCTGCCCCTTTAGCCTGGGTCCAGAGCTAATACATCTGAATATCTGAACCCAACCCAAAGCTTGCAGCCAAACCCAAATGACTCACAGCCTGAAGCAGGTCCTCCCAACAATTTTACTTTGGATCAGCCCAAGCCTCAGTCAAACTGGTAACAGATGAATGTGAGAATAAATGTTCTTGTTGTTGTTCTTGTAAACCCTGACTTTGGGGGATTGATTATTATATAGCAAAAGCTGGCTATTATATTTTTATTTCTACTACTTTGTCAGCTTTAAATGATATGATTTTACTCCCAGCCATTATATGAAACAATCAATATACTTTCTTTTCCTTCTATTTTCTTTACCTTTTCCTCCCTGGTTTTTGTAAGTTTTATTATTTCTATAATGTTTTACAATATATAACATTCATATTCTAGTCTACCACTTTAATACCCACATTAATATTGGTCTTGGTTCCAAATACTCTATGTTTTCACTTATATGTGAAATCTAAAAAATAATAAAACAAATGAATGAATATAAGAAAGCAGAAAGAGACTAATAGATACAGAGAACAAATTGGGGGTTACCAGTACAAGAGAGGTAGAGGGATGGGCAAGACAGAGGAAGGGTATTAAGAGGTACAAACTACCAGGAATAAAACAAGTAAGATACAGGGATATAATATATAGAATAGGGAATATAACCAACATTTTTTAATAACTTTAAATGGAGTATAATCTATAAAAATATCAAATCAGTTTGTTGTACACGTCAAACTAATATAACATTGTAAATCAACTATATTTCAGTTAAAATATATATGTAAATTAGTCTTGGTTCTACTGTCAAATATGTACAAGTGTCTCAGTCACTGTTAAACTTATACATAGTTTCTCAAAAAATGTCTTGGTTTGCTGAAGTTTGTCATTTTTATTTTCGTCAAGGAGGGCTCATGAGAACACAGTCTCTGAGCTCTTGTGTTTTTAAAATTGTATTTCTCTCCTTTTATATGTAAAGGATATAAAGGTATAAAACCATTGATTCATATTCTCTTTCATTAGATATTGCTTAAATATTGCTCTATTTTCATCTGGAACTGAATGTTGCTCTGGAGAAATCTGAAGCCAGCTGGAGGAGAGAAGCAATAAAGTCCTATATAAGGGGGAAAATCAGAAATCTTTGTATTTGAAGTCCACTAATATTATGAGACAATGTCTTGGTGTTGACCATTTGGGGTCATCTTTGTCAGGCACATAATTTGTTCTTTGCAATATGTAGATTCAAAAAAAATTTTTTAGGAAACTCTTCTTTATTTATACCTTTGTTATTTGCTCTGTTTCATTATTTTGGTTTTCTTTTTGATGAACTCCAATTATGCATATATTTGATCTCCTTTGCTTCTCTTCTACATCTATACAGTCCTCTTTAGCTATTCTTTTAATCTACATTTCACTTTGTTTGTTCTTCTCACTTCTATTTTCTATGTCCTTTCGTGTGTTTTCGTAGTGTTTATTAACCCTGTTTTCTCTCAAATTTTGTCTTTATTTTAATAATGGTTTCATTTTTTCTCCTATTTCTTTTCTGAGTTTTGCCAAATCACATCTCATCCAGTGCTGCCTTGCAAGCCGTTCCCTGAGTTATTGCATGGTTGTTGTTCTCAGAGGCAATTGCTCCTCTATGATATTTTCTGTAAGGTGGAAGTTTTGCTCACAATTTTAGTCTGTTCCAGGGCCATTTTACTAGTGAGTGTTCTTTGTTCATAAATTTTACTGCTCCTTTCTCCCTTTTTTTACAGTATCTTTTTAAAATACAGCACTGGTTTGTTTGTATTGCTCGTTATTGACTGCATTAGGACTTTCCGGACCAAACATTGGACAAAGTCTTCTGTAGGTGGGGAGAGGCCAGGATAGAATTATAATAAAGTTGCTTTTCACAGCTCAGGGTCTCTCTTCTCCTCATTCACTACAAAGTCAGAGTGCTTCTACATATAACCTGGTGTGGAGGATTAAATTTCTATCCTCACTTATTCATCTCCCAAAGTACTATGCATGTACACTCTTGTCATGGTCTTATGGTGATGGATTGTACTTCCTTACCTCTTGGTTTCAGATTTGACCATGCAACTTGCTTTGGCTAATGGGCTATTAGTGTGTATGCCATGAGCAAAGCATGAAATGTGCTTGTGTAGTTAGATTTACCTTCTTGACTCTTGCTTTTCATCATGAGAAGAATATGCCTCAGGTTGCCACTGGATTAAGAAGGTTGAGATACACATGGAACAGACCAGCACCCAACCCTCAGACTGTAGTCAAACCCAGCTTAGACCAGCCTAGATACATTAACCCCAGCCACCCTGAAGACACATCAACAGGAAAAAATGTTTATTGAATTTGGAGGTGTTTGTTATGTAGCAAAAAAATGACTGATACTTTCAGCCTCCTTACTTCTCTGAATCTAACCAAGTTTGGGGGAATCTCTTCTTCTCAGGTTATCCTATGTCCTCATCCTCTTTTTCAATCAAAGGATAGAGAGTTTCTCCCTCAGAATGGTTCCCCCAGCATCAACTCAAAGGATAGAGATTATCTCCTTTAGACTAGTTCCCCAAGCATCAAGAAATTTTGTTTTTGTCTTTGTTTTTTGGTCAAATACTTTACTGAGCTCTCATCTCTGCTTTTGGCTACTGTCTCTCTCACAGCTACTGTGTGCTCTTGACAGCCCTACATAATATTTTTCAGCCTGTCTCCTAGCTTCACTAAAAAAGGAGTTTGGAATTTTGTTTTCTATCCTCCTTATTGCTTTGGATGGCTTCCAGGAGGAGATGGAAAGAATATCAAGTTGGCACATCCATTTTCAAATGGAAGTCTCCACCTTGTTTCTAGAATAAGAATAAGAAGGTAGCATGGAGTCTTGGAAAGAATATGAGCTTTGGAACCAGACAGACCTGGATCAAATCCTGGCTCTGCTAATTTTCTGTGTTAATTTGAAAAACTTACATCAACATCCCTGAGCTTCAGTTTGTTTTCTCATCTATAAAGACAATCTAGTGACACTTATATCAGAGAGTTATTTCTGGGAAAAAACATATTCAGAGAACCAGGAATCAAAGCTAAAAGACAGTAGTGCAAATAGTAGACACAGCAAAAATGAGAAATGTCATTATTGTACTTTTTTGTTGTACTGGTGGTGATTGTCGAATGAATGATGTAGGAAAGCACTTTTAAAAGCACCTAAGTGATGAAGCAATAAAAATATGGAGATATGCCTCCCATTCTCTGAAACTTGTATAGCAGCCATGAGAGCTGCAGATTCTTTCAGAAGCTCAGAAAACAGTTTCTTTCCTAGCACTCTCTCCCCCTTTTCAATACTTGGATTTTCTTACTCCACTACTGCAGAATACGTGCCTTGGTTCTAGGTATGGAGCAGGTGACTCAAGCTAAACCAGTTAGCACAACCTCACTTCCTGAACACCATCCAGTGGTTCACTGATGGATATGTGATTAATTCAGGGCCAAGAAGATTGTAGTTATTTGCTGGTGGCTTCAGGAAAGCAAGGTTTCAGTCTTCTAAGAGAGTTTCTAGAAGCAACCCTATCCTCCCTGAATATGATCATCAAATCCCAGAAGATTTTGGCAGCCCTCTTACAGCTACACCAAGAAAGAGGATGGTCTTAGGATAAGGCTGGCACAGCATAGAGAAAAAGACCCTGGATCCTTGATGATATGTTTGAGCAGCTGAAACAAACCAACCCTGAAGCCCACCCAACCTTGTTGCTGTCTAGTTATATAAGCAATTAACCATTTTTTTAAAAACTAGTTAAGCCCATTTGGGTTAGATTTTCAGTTACTTGCAACTGAACACACACTACCACACTGTCAGATGTCAAAGCTTCCCAACAATTTCCATTGCCATCATTGGCATACCTTCTCAGATGAATACCATCTTCTGTCATGTGTCCCTGGTAGTTTCCAGAATCAAAAGATTATTACTCAGTATCCCGTTTATGATTCCTCTTTTCCATAGACTATGCTATGGTATGTGTTCAACAAAGATTTAATAATAATAAAAGCTAACACCTTTTAAGTTCTTACTGCACACCAGGCCTTGTGCCATCCTCAAAACATCCTTATAGGTAAGCACCATTGCCTCTGCCGTACAGAGGATGAAACTAAGACTTAGCCATCTTACCTACTTGACCTACATTACATATCAATAAAGTGGAGAGTCCAAGAGTCAAAGGCAGATCTCTCTGACTCCAGAGGCAAATTTTTAAACACTAGGCTGAACTGCCTGTTAAAACAAATTTGTTGAACACCATCCATGTGCCAGTTATGAGAGGTACAGGGAATCAGACAGTTTTTACTCATGAGTTGCACACAGTCTGGTGCGATATGCAAATGTGTGCACAGATAATTACAGCACGGCAGGGCACTCGCGAGCAGGGGCTAAAGAGGCAAGTTGAAGCCAACTCAGGAAAAGTCCATCATTGTGCTAAGCAACAGGACTCCACCCTGCCAGTGCAAGGTTTCCATCAGGGGAGCGATGTGAGCAGACAGGGGTGTGTAAACTGTGGATGTGACTGTGATGTGAAGATGACAGACCAGAATGAGACCGGAGCCAAGCAGACTGTGAAGAAGGTGTGCAGTACTCCAGGTGAGGTACAGAAGAGCATTCACGTGACTGTCCCCTGAGGGGTAGAAAGAGGAGCGTAACGCGCTTCTCCCAGATTCCACTATAAGCCCACATTCTGCACAGGACATGCAGCCCATGAAAACTCCAGGTGTTGGCAACACATCCCACGTTAGTAAAGTGCCCCATTACACAGGAGTCATGTCCCTCTAACCGAGAAGGAACTCCACTCTCTAGGAGACCTGCTGAGCTGCCCAGCAGGCACTTACAGTAGTTGGATAGCAGAGAATACGACCAGAGTCAGCCAAGAGTGGGGAATGGCCTCCAGAAGGGAAAAACATTTCATGCTGTTTTCAACTGTTGTAAAGACTAAATTGATTCTGTGATTCATCCAATTCTCACCGTGGAAATTCGTCATTAAACATGCTGAAGTACACACACAAATGTAAACACACACACACAGGAAATAAAAAGAATGCTCAATTGAGCAATCGTTGGTTTGAACCATTTCTTCATTTTTCATGTCCTATCTTTTGTGGTATCACTTCTGAGCCAGGGGTCATAATCAAATTATAATTGCTAACACTTTTTGAGCACTTACTGTGTACCAAACATTTTATGCACATTAACTTCATTGAATTCTAAAAAAAAAAAAGAAAAAAAAAAACCTTTTATGCATTACTATCCCACTTTTGAAGATGAGAAAACCAAGGCTCAGCAAGAGAGTGCCTGAGCAGAGACTGAAACCAGCTCTGCCCTACTCTGGACACCATGCCTTCTACAAATGATCACTCTCCCTTACATTTATCCAGTCCTTCAAATTTACACTATCATTATTACTAACATTATCTTGTTTGATCATCATAGCAACTCTCCACAAAGCCATTCCCATTTTTCAGGTGAGGTTTGGAGAGGGGCAATGACTAACCTAGGGTCACACATCAAGGAGTGGAAGCAAAGTTGGCACCCAGCCTCCCAAGACAATGGTCCTAACCATTGAGATACACTGCCTGCCTTATTCATGGGATTTTGCTCCTGCCTGCATTAAATATGCATCTTCTATTTTCTGATTCTCATTGACGGAGCAATCTTCTCATGATATCAACCTAAATTATAGTAGAAAAGAATCTAAAGTTGATCACTACCCCATGTATCTCTCCCATACACACACAGAAAATAATAACAATAATCATAATTATCATAACAGTGAACATTGCCCTTGGCATGATTTTAAAAAACAATTTTCTTATTACTTTTTTCTAAAGTGCCTGAGCACCAAAACTGCAAAACAGTTTACAGAACTGTCTTCAAATGCATTTGGAAAGAGATGTGTTTCTTTTGCTTAACAAGACCTAGACTGAAGTAAGGAACATTGATTTTACTCTTAAGGATCTTGACATCTATGTCTGTCACTTTTTAAGAATCAGGCTAAAAGCATAAAAAGAAAAGTCAGAGTTGTGGGTCTTTGTATGCCTGATCAAGACTGAATTCACCAGCTGTCTCTCCAGTCTTCTGGCAGCTCTGGCCACAGGGGACAGGCCACTATCACCACCCCAGAGCAACTAGTGAACCAAGAGGAAAGGAATTACCCCTTTATGGAAGACCCACCACGTGCCAGGGGCTGTGCTAAGGATGCAGAGCAAAGGGCTAAATGTACATGCTCTGGAACCAGCCTTTCTGGGTTTGAAGCCCAGATCTGCCTTACTAGCTGAAGACCTTGGTCAAGTCTGTCAACCTCTCTGCCTCAGTCTCTCCTCTATAACATGAGGACTGTAATAGTACCTACCTCATTGGATTGTTGTGAGTTGGTATATGTTGAGTACTAAAAACAGTTTCTGGCACATAGTAAGAGCTCTCTCTGTAAGTATCAACAAGAATTATTACTACTGTCTTGTTTAATCCTCACACCCATCCTGTGAGATCGAGGTTCTCATCCTCTTCTGAAAGACGAGGAAACTTAGGCTCAGAGTGATGAAGTGACTGTGGCTAGGAAAGGGCTGGAAAAGATGGATTTAGCCCAGCTACATTCACTTCCAGCTGGCAGGCTCTGTGCCCACATTTGCCTTCAAGATTCATAGTCCAGTTGAATAATGCCCCACATTAGAAACTCAGAAGTGCCCATCACCAAAGGACAGTATCGACAAGCTACTGACAACCAGACACACAATAGCCTGGTCGTGTTCCATTCTGCGACTGACACTGAGTCTCAGAAATTCTAATGACATCGTTCCATCCATCATTCTAGCCACTAACTCACCCGTTCATCATTCACCCACCCATTAGCAAATATTTACAGAGATCATTCTCTTTGCCTCTTCCTGGTGAAGCTGCCAAAATCTTCAAATTAGCACCACATTGAATTGCAGACTGAATTCTGTACCAGGTGCTAGAGAGACATAAAATGATTATCCGACAGGCCTTAACACAAATATACATTCTTTATCTTTGGAATCCAGAATACATTTTCCGTTTACCCTCTATGCTTACCAGTCCTCACCACCACCACTGAGACATCTCTCAATCCACACACCAGGTAAATTGACTAGTTATGTGCATAGCTGACACATCCAACCTCACCAGTTTGAGATATATATTTTTCTTAATATTCAAGTGAAACAACTCCAACCTGGTATTCTACCTATCAGGGAATGTCTTTCTTCTCTCCCAGGGCAATACCATGTACCTACAGCCTGTTGGTTCAATCTCAGGAGACAGGTCTGTTAATCATCGTCAAAAGGTCAGAACACAATTATCCCTGTTTGGCTCAACAGCTGGCAGAGGTGGCTTGGGCTCTCTAGCTTTTGTGGCTGATGGGGCCCCACTACTGTATCTCTGAGGGTTCATAACATCAAGGCCATCTCTACCTGGGACATGCATCCCCACTGTTGATACTGCACTATTTTTTCCAGATGCAGAATAAGGAGGTCAAGGAGCTTTGGGGGATAAAAAATCCCCTGTTCACAAGTGTTTTACTCAGCTCTGGTTGCTGCACCAACCCTCTGCCTTCCAGAGTGAAGCTCCTTGGGGACTCAGTTCTCTCAATACACACCACACAGGTGCACACTTTCTTGCATTATCCATGATCCAGGGAGTCTCTGTTAGAAAGAATTCAGTTCTGCCTAGAACTAGTCCTCCCCTAAATTCTTGGGAGATTTATACAAAGAGGTAGGCGGGTCAGAGCAGTGAGCTCAATGGTGCCTCACAAGGCCAAGGGTTAGGGTTAGGATTAGGGTTCTGGTTCCTACCACCAGAACCCTGGCTGGACCTCCACACACACCCCTGCCTGGTCTAGAGGAAGTCCCTCCTTCCCCCATTTCCAGGACCCACCCACATCCTGCCCCGTCACGATTGCTAGTCAGAATGCCCATTCTCTCACCCTATGTCTTCCTAAAGACAGATAATAGCACATTTCCCTCTGTCTGGGATATCCAGTCACCATCCTATATTCCTTTCCACTTTATTTCCACCACTTTATTTTCTGGGATCCTTCTCTTCTTCCCTAGGAAGCATCATTATGCAGTGGGCCGGCGGGGGGAGGGGGAATCTACAGGCTGTGGAGACATTTCATAGGCTTGTTCTGAGTATTAAATGACATGGATGCAAAAGCGCCCAGGACAGTGCCTAACTTAGAAGCACCAGTAAACTTGAGCTCTCTTCCCCCTTCCTCAAACTACTTAATTTTCTTTGAAACTAAAACTTATTTTCTAATTGCCCTTGACTTCAAATGTCACATTCTTTAGCCCATAGCCTATTACTAATCCATTCTTGCCTAGTTCCTCCTACATTCCTTTTGTTCATGTTAAAGATGACTTTTCTTTTCACCTGTGTAAGTCTTGCTACCTCCTACACTGATTAATTCAGCTAGATTGAAAAAGAGGACTAGCTCCTCCTCCATAAAGCTCCAATTAATCAATCATCCTAGCACCAGAGCAACTTGGTGCCTTGATATTTTGTAGAAAGAGGAGCAATGTTGCTGTCAGACTTGGGACATAGCGTTTAAGAGCAGAAAGAGCTTAGACAAGTGACTTTACTCTGGTAAGCCTCAATTTACTCACCTCTGGTACCTTAACACATAAGGTTGTTGAGACATTTGCAGATAACCTAAGAGGAATCTCTAAGGCGATGCTTGGCATATAGGTGCAACAGAACATGAACTTACTGCACCTAGACAGACATACCTGGTTCTGGTATGCCACTTAGCCAATTTTTATGTATAGAAAGTACAGAACACTCCATCAGACAAGAGCAGAATTCACATTCTCCTCAAGCTCACATGAACATTCACCAAGATAGATTACATTCAGGGCCATAGGACACAATTTTTTTAAATGTTAAAGCATAGAAACATACAAAATATGTTCTCAGACCACAATGGAATAAACTAGAAATCAATCACAGAAAGATAACTCCCAAATATTTGTAAATTAAATAACACATTTCTAAATAACACAGGGGTCAAAGAAGAAGTCTCAGGTGAAGTTAAAAAATATTTCGAGCTAAATGAAAATACAGTTATCAAAATACATAGGATGCAGCAAAACCAGTTCTTCAAGGGAAATTTATAACATTAAATGCATATATCTTTTTAAAAAGAAATCTAAAATCAATAACCTAAGCTTCCTTAAAAAACTAAAAAACTAAGAGTAACTTGAGCCTAAAGGAAACAAAAGAAAACGTATATTTTTTTAAAGAGTGGAAGTCAATGTCAATGAAATTGAAACAGAAAAACATTAAAGAAAATTAACAAAACCAAAAGCTGCTTCTTGTAAAGAATCAATAAAATTGATTAAAATTTTGATAAGCCAAGATAATAGAAGAGAAGACACAAATTATAATATCAGAAATGAAAGAAAGGTCATTACTACTGATCCATGGGCATTAAAAGGATAATAAAGGGATATTATGAACAATTCTATGCCTCAAATTGGAGAGCCTAGATGAAATGAACCAGCTTCTTGAAAGATACAAACTCACAGACACACAAAAAGAGATAATCTGAATATCCCTCTATTAAACAAATCAAATCAATAATTAATAGCCTTCCAAAAAAAGAAACTACTAGGCCCAAATGATTTCACTAGTGAATTCTATCAAACATTTAAGAAATAATGCCAATTCCCTGTGATCTCTTTCAGAAAATAGAAGCAGGGAAAACAATTCCTAACCATTCTATGAGACCAGCATCACTCCAAAACCAAAACCAGATAAAGACATTCCATGAAAGTAAAACTTGAGACTAATATCTCTCATGAACATAGGCACAGAAATGCTCAACAAAATATCAACAAATCAAATCAATAATTTACACAAAAATACACTATAGTCACATGGGATTTATTCCAGGATGTAACCTTGGTTCAACATTCAAAAATCAATGTAATCCACCATGTTAACAGGCTAAAGAAGAAAAATCATGCTATCAATTAACACAATAAAAGCATTTAATAAAATCTAGGAGCCATCCATGGTTTTAAAAACTCTTAGCAAACTAGGAATAGAGGTGAAATTCCTCAACTTAATAATGAATACCTTCAAAAAATCCTCCAGCTAACATCATATTTAATAGTGAGAGACTGATGTTTTTCCCCTAAGATAGGGGACAAGGAGATTTCCTCTTTCACCATTCCTATTCAACAGGCTCCCTGAGAAATACCTAATTCTATAGTTGGGTCAGGAAATATACGTGATGAGTCTAGAGCATCCTGTAATTCCAGAAGCTAAGGAAGTACAGAAAAGAAAAATATCTCACAATGATGGAGATATGTCAAAGGGACACAGAAGCCAACTGAAAGAGCTCCCAGAGCAACAAAACAAACAAAGTACTTATGGGTTATAACCCAAAGTAAAATATAGATACCCATGAGCCATACTGAGATAAATGAATGAATGAATGAATAAACAAACAAACATGGGAGAATGGACAAGTTTCCACACAGAAGTGTTCCAAATAATTTATGTAGATATCCCCTCTCCTTAGGTGCAGGTTGCACATAATGACATCCCTCCAAAGAGTACAGTATGAAAGAGGGGGGAAAGATGAATGTGACAGTAGAGAGGCCCAAAAAACACTACTTTAGTCAGGTGATCAGAGTAATGAGTCATGTCGATGGTATATACCCTTGATATGATGTGATAAAAATGGCACTTTACCCCTGTGGTCTTCCTCCCAAAGCCCCATAACCCCAGTCTAATTATAAGAAAAGCAGACAACCCCACCGAGGGACGGTCTACAATATACCTGACCAATACTCCTTGAAACTGTCAAGGTCATCAGAAACAACGAAAGCGTGAGGGGATGTCAAAGCCAAAAGGAGCCTAAAGAGACATAATGACTAAATGTAACATGGTACCCTGGATGGAATCCTGAAGGAGAAAATGAAGATTAAGTGAAAACTAAAGAAAGATGAATTAACTATGGATTTAGTAACTAAGACTATATCAATATTCATTCATTAATTATGACCATACTAATGTAAGAGGTTAACCATAGGGGAAACTGCATGCAGGGTATATAAGAACTCTCTGTTCTATCTTTGCAGTTTCTCTATAAATCTAAAACTCTTCTAAAATAAAATTTTTATTTTAAAAAAGTGAGATGCCAGAGTTTAATTTCTTGAGAAACCTCAAGCTCTCCCCTCCTGCTCTATCCCCCCTCCCTCCACCCTTCTCTCTATTGAACTTGGAATCTCTGTCAAATACACATCTGTAATTTAATAACTGTCAGGGTGAAAACCAAGAGAAATAACGCTTACTACCTACTCCTCACTGCTCCTTACTGTGAAGCCAGAGGGAGTCTGGGCAGAGGTCATGTGGCATGTAACCTTCCTCTCCCCAAAGCAATCAGCCATTAATGCGAACTGATGCTCTGACCGGATCCCCAAAGATCCTTTCCTATACAAAGTTATGTTTGAAATAACTTAGTGTCCCAGTTTAACAACCTCAGTCTGCATGTAACGATTAGCCACTCTCCCTGACCAGTATCTGGCCTCAGTATCTCCTCTACCTGTGACTTGTTGTTCAAGTCTCTTACAGGTTACAGAATCCGAGCCTTCACACTTAAATTTCTTCCTCCTTTTAGAATGAAAGATCAAATAAGGAAGCCTGTCTTTCCCTTCAATCCAGCCCTCATTGCTTTTATCCTCACACTTTGAATTTACCATCTAAAATGAGCGTGTGGGAGCATTTAACATAAAAATATCACTAAAACATTTAATATCTATGTCAATGATGAGAAAAATAGAATTTGAAAACCTCCCAAAAGGTTAAACCTAAAAACAAATGCTAGGGTGTTTTTCAGTTTCAAAGTAATCCAAAGTGCTTTGTATCACTGTGTAGACAAGGCCCTTAAACATTTGAGCAGTAAGAACCCAGCTAGAGAACAAGAGAGATTTCAACAGGGAAAACGGCCGTGGCCTCCTCTCTTGCTGTGCCTAAAAGCACACGGCATTTCTGCTCTCCACAAAGTGAGAGAGTGGCATGGACATATATACACTATCAAATGGAAAATAGATAGCTAGCGGGAAGCAGCCGCATAGCACAGGGAGATCAGCTCGTTGCTTTGTGACCACCTAGAGGGGTGGGATAGGGAGGGTGGGGGGGAGGGAGACGCAAGAGGGAAGAGATATGGGGACATATGTATATGTATAACTGATTCACTTTGTTATAAAGCAGAAACTAACACACCATAGTAAAGCAATTATACTCCAATAAAGATGTTTAAAAAAAAAAAACTTGGAGAGAATTCTGGCTGTAGCTCGTTCAGGGCAGAGGGACTAGAGGTCCCTAAGGCTCTGAGCTTTTCAAAAGCACCCCGAAATGTTTGAGACCAGAGGGGGAAAATGCATTGGTTCCAAAATATGACCAAGTAACTGCAAAATTGAAATCAAAATAATTTCAAGACACTTAAAATCCTTCTTTTTTGCAGCAATAAAATTATATTTAAGAAGCATTTTAATATGTTTGAGGTGATGTGCACTGGGATACCACAAATAAGACCCTTTAGGGTCCGTAAAGGTTGTAAAATAGCCCAGACCCCTGAGAAGAGTTGGTTCTTGAAAAGAGGACTTCAGAGGGCCTCTCGCTAGTGACCCCCAACCTGAGGTCCCCAAGGACCCCAGCATGCGTGCTTTCTGTCATTTCTCAAAAGCTGAACAGAGAAAATGCTTGAACCTATCAAAAGGCCACACAGACTATGATTCTCTAAATGAGTTGCTTTTGATCAACAAAATTATTCCAAATATGGGCTCTGTGGAAGGACCTTTTGTGTGGGAAACTAAGACCCCCCCCCCCACCATGGGGTGGAGGAAGGTCTTGTCCTGGGGGAAAGGGAGGGGCTTTGGAGCTGGTAGACCAGAAGTTCCTGTTCCCACTGACCTGCTGCGCATCTGTGAGCAAGTGCTGGACCTCCCCCAGCCTCAGCCAGATCAGGCTCTGACTCTGACCATCAAGAGCACGTGAGCACAGAAGGTGCTCAATTATCGCTCCTGCTTCCAAGGACGCACCCAGCAACCACAACTAGAATTCTACTTTCCTCACCCCTGGTTCAGCATGCTTCTAAAAAAAATATTTTAACTACACACGTGATATATATAAACACAAGCTTCTTGTAAAAACCGAGAAACGTAAAAAGGAAAAAGTGAAAGCCGCCCCCCTTTGCTCTCCCCAGAGATACCACTGTTTTCAGGTAGGTGGGCATTTTCCTACACCTTTTTCTATGTATAGGCGTAAGAAATATATACTTCTTACACTGTTTTAAATAAAAGGGATCATACCGTCCATATTGTTTTTTAACTTGCTTTTTTGTTTCATGAATATCTTTCCATAATAGTGCATATTGATCCGCCTTTCTTTTTAACTACCACATACCATGGACAGCCTACATTTTAGTTATTCATTTCACTTAGCGGGCTTTTAAAGCAAGGCTGCAGCCTTTACACAGGCATCTCTGAGCATACAGGTAAGGATGTACATAAGCCAGATTCCTGGAAGTGGAGTTGCTGGGTCGAACTGTATGCACAATGTCAGTTACATTCCTGTGAGCGGGCAGGAGAGTGGCTAGTTCCCATCCTTAACCCAGAGGTTCTGCTTCTGTCCTCTGACAGAGCCACATCCAAGTGTGACATTCTACAAACTTGTGATTGCCAAGGAAAAGAGGGGGTGGGAGAGGGATGGATTGGGAGTTTAGGATTAGCAGATCCAAACTATTATATATAGGACAGATAAACAGCAAGTTCCTACTGTATAGCACAGGGAACTATGTTCAATACCCTGTGATAAACCATAATGGAAAAGAATATGAAAAAAATATATATACATATATATGTATAACTGAATCACTTTGGTGTACAGCAGAAATTAATATAACATTGTAAATGAACTATACTTCAATAAAATAAATTTTTAAAAAACACTCAAATACAAACTTCTATACATAGAACTGGGTACCAAATAAAGGCAAATTAAAAGGAAAAGAAAAGGGTGACATTCTAAATTGCATGGTCTTGTGAGAAACAAATAAGTTTTCATTTCAATATGGGTGCAATGGATGCTTTCTAAAAATGGCATTAAAATTTACTTTTGCCTTGAAAGTATTACAACCAGGCTATTTAAACTAACTGTCACCTTCTTGCCCCTGGTCCCCTCTCAGAGTGGATCCTCTTT
Organism: Balaenoptera physalus; assembly: GCF_965194825.1. Taxonomy (NCBI): domain Eukaryota; kingdom Metazoa; phylum Chordata; class Mammalia; order Artiodactyla; family Balaenopteridae; genus Balaenoptera; species Balaenoptera physalus. The sequence goes on along the minus strand of NC_138890.1, from coordinate 23,829,826 downwards.
AATCCTCCCCTGTAACAGTCAAGAACATGCGGTTTTAGAGGGACCCCACCATCAAGCAAGGAGAAACGCACAGCAGTTTGGGCAGAATTAGCGTGGAGCTCCTTCCTTCCTCCCAGTTTAACAGTAAACAGCAGTGTGTGTTAAAGCAGCATCTTACAAATGGGGCTGGACATTATCTAAATTAGTCAACATGTTTATAATGCTAAATAGTTCTGACCTAAAAACTCAGCCTCAAAACAGCATGCATGCAGCTAATCTCAGAACACAACTGCTGGCATTTGGTTGACATTTCCTCTCCCTCCCATGTGAAAGGGTTGATCACCCACTATCCATGCACAGCGATAGGAGAGAGAGCCCTAGTTTGCCATTTAAATCCTATTCCAATTATTTTTCTGCGATTGTATCAGTATTGGAGAAACCTAACTTAGCAGAGATCAGCCCTTATAAGCTCAGCAGAGTCAACCCCATGGTGAAAATTAAGGTATGTGTATAAGCAGTTATTCATTTTCATAAAGTGATTAATTCACCCATTCATTTAAAAATTATATTACCTTGGGTACTCCTGTGTGCCAGGCTATGCTGGGCACTGGGAAGAGAGTGTTGAAAAGGACACATTCTGTGCCTCTGGGAGCTCCCCCGAGAAACAGGGGACACAAACAGCACACAACAGGATGCATGCCCTGCAGTGCCACCAGCCCGGGGGAAGAAGGGCCAGAGAAGGGCTCCAGTGAAGTTGACACCTGAGATGAGGCTCAAACAGAAGACAGGAGGAAGGGAGTCCCAGTTGGAAAGAGGGGAAAGGGGTGTCAGCAGAGTCTGTTTGAGAGCAGATAAGATGTGAGCAAGGCTGCAGGGAGGGTGTAAGGAAGGGAGGGGTGAGCCATTACCACCTGACCATCTGGTTAGTCATCCAGATGCACTGAATTCGCCCCTGCAGAGCATGGAGACCACCCCAAAGCAGCTGCTTTGACAGCCTGTGGGACCTCACTTGGATCAAACCTTCTAGTGCGTTTCAGTTCATCTCTGCTCCAAGTCCTGTATCCAGAAAACCCACCCAGTGCCCATTCCTCAGCCCCACGTTTGCAGGTACTGGAGTTCCAACCTCAGCTGTTCTCACTCCCTGCCGGTTGAGTCGTGTCCTGTCCATCCCTCAAGCCCACATCCAACGCCATGTCCTTCCCAACCCTACCCCATCCCCATGCCCCTCCAGCAGCACTGTCTCCCTCACTAAGCACCTTCCCCCTCCCCACCCTGTTCTCTCATCCTTCCCTCCTCACTCCCCCTCTCAAAGCAGCGCTGAGGACCAGGCAGGTATAGGTAAATGTTTGCTGAATTAAACTGAGTAAGGGTGCCCTGATCAAACGGATCCCTGAACATGGAGTGTTTTGACATTTGAATAAACCATCTCCCCATTCTGTTATCTTTGAACTCCACAAGGTGACGTTTTTGAAATTGCAATGCCCTCTTGACTTCCACCTTGTGCTCTATCCAAAGACATGGAGTCCCCGTTATTCCTTAAAGATCACCAATATAGTCTTGTGAATGTTTCAGTCTGGGTAACAGGATGGGTGCTCGGGGTTTATCATACAATCCTCTCTATTTTTTGTACGTGACTGAAAATGTGAATAATAAAAAGTATTTTTTAATCCACCAGTATCTGAGGTGATGTGGAAACCCCTTAACAAGTTACTTGCTTGCTTAGGGCTAGTTCCTGGTAAAAAGAACAGGTTCCAGATCAAAAGGATAAGCTTTAAAGTCAGACAGCCCTAGATTTAAACCTCCCCCATCATTTACCAGCTGTGTGATCTGGGACACATTACATGCCCTTTCTAAATCTTCATTATTTTGATATGTAAGTTGGCGATGTTGATGATGGTGCCCACCTCATAGGATGGGTGTGAGAATGGAATAAGATAATAAATGAATGGCACATGGCCTGATGCCAGGTGGGGCTCAATAGAACGGTGCTATTGGCATCACCTGGAAGAAAACATTTTCCTTCTTCTTATATTTTACTTTTAAAACACTCTTTGATGATGGTTTATTTGCATATTTGTTTCTACTTTAAGCTCCTCGAACACTGGGATAGTGTCTGATTCATTTCCAGCATTGGGCACATGGCCTGAATCACAAAAAGTACTCACAAAGTTTACTGATTGTAAATGGCATCAATTATATACATAAACACACGTAAGAATTGGGGGGGGCAGTGTTTGTGTGTATGCAATGACCTCTATACAACCATTCAGACCCCAGGGAACTGCAGACCTCTGAGACCACATGGGGATTCTACCCAAAGATGTTAGAGAGAGCCTAGCAGACCTCCACACATACACCAAGCACTACAGAAATAAATTTCACTAAAACTGTGGCTCCAGTCTTCCCTGCTTTGACTTGCTTGTTCTTTCATTCATTCAACAAAGTTCTAACAAGCAATTCCTATAAGCCAAGCAGTGTGTTGGATGCTTAGGAATATATAGAGAAAGGGAAACAAAGTAAGGCAGTCTCTCGCTCTCAAGAGACTCATAATCTAGGGAAAGAGATAAGGAAGTAAGGAGATTATTTCATTCCAGCACGGTAAACCCTTCGAAAGAAATAAGAGAAGTAGTAGAAGCAAGAAGAAATTGCCAAGGAAGGCCTTCTGCAATTATGCCCTACTGAATCTTAAAAGATGAGTAGGAACAAGCAAACAAAGGCAGCAGGGAAGGGTGTTCCAGGCAGAGCGGACAGCACGCGCAAAGCATAAAGACAAGAAAGGACCTCGTACGCTCCACAAGCTGTATGAAGTTCAGAACCTCTGTAGAGAGAGTGCTAGTGGGGTAGTGGCCATAGATGTGCCTGCGTAGACCACCAGGGGTCTGCTCACGAAGGGTCTTACATGAGTTTGTTTGTTTTTTTTTCCTGAAAGTACTTGGGAGTCATTGAAGAATGCTAAGCAAGGGCATAACCTAATATTTGCATTTTGGAAATATCACTTTGTTAGCTTTCTAGCAGCAAAGAGAACAGACTTGGAAAATCTATCAGACTCATATTTTTACCAGCAATGGATCTCACATCTAGTATTGTCAAGCCAAAAAAAAAAAAAAAAAATCTTAGAAATCATCTCTTCTCACCCACTTATTGTAGAGATGAAAAAACTTATTTTCAAGGGTTATAAGGTAGTTTATCCAAACTACTTATCTTTTAAAAAATTATTTAATGAAATTAAAAACTCTGCCCTACAATTCAGCTCTTCTAGGCCTCACTACCACCTGCCACTTTGCTGGCATTTCTGCTAGGTGGGCTCATTTCTATGGACATAGCTCAGGGCAGATCCTCTTCAATGACTGAAAATATTTACCCATTTTGAGAGCTGGTAGAATATATATATTCTATGAGCATGAGAAAAATTTTAACTGGTTTTGTCCATTTTCTCATAGTGATTAAAAAGTTAAACCCTTCTAAACCACAGATTATTCTTTGAGCTTCTAATACTATTTAAATGACAACTCCCAAATCTTGAATGATGTAACATACTCAAGTCCAAATGCTGCTTTTTTTAATTCGGTACATCACATGGTAGTTACTTAACATGACAGAAGGCAACGTGACTAGATTGGCCTGGTAACAAGATCTTAGAGGGATTCTCTGTGCTGTAATGCTTCCCATCCCCTCAATCCTCCATAAAAACAAACGGGTTGATTATGTCATGTTTCTGTCCAGGAAATCTCAAGGAAATCCACAGAGGTGCATCTAATCTATATAATGCTACAATCTCATGATCCACTGGGTTGGTTCCTTCAAATGACCATGGTAAGCATATTGTGCAGAGCAGCAGGTCCCAGTTTTAACAGCCCAGAGCTAGCCTGCCATCAATTCATCATTCCTGAAACAAATTCTGCAAGGTAAGTAGATTTCATAGACTAAAACATCGTAGACAGACATATTTAGTCGATACCTAGTGGAAAAAAATTAAGGCAACTGTCTTAGCCATGCAGATATAAAACTCTACTTGCTTCTGGAATACCAGATAACCACAGCAAAAGAGAATGGTGTCTGGGAGAATTCCAAACCACATGCACTCTAAAAGTCATTGCCATTTGCTTCAAGCAAACATGGAAGAATTCAAATGCACAGCAGCTCCATTATTAGTAATGCAGTAAATATTGCCATCAACCCCTTCCAAGTAGAGATCCTGCAAAGAATCGGTGAGCGCAAGATCTCAGGGCTCAGGACCCTTATAAACATTCGCTTCATTTCAACCCTCACAAGAAACTGCATGTTTATCTCCATTTCACAAATGGGCAAACAGGCTCAGAGAGGTCCAGACATTTGTTTAACTCTCACACAGCATGAAAGTGGTAGCTACAATGTGAACCCATATCCGTCTGAAACAAATCCTGGGCTTTCTGTGTTCCAGGCCCCCACATGTGGACTGGCTCCTAGGGGGTGGAAGGATCAGGCTGAAATGCCGCTGGTGCAAGCCTGGGGGGAAGTCATGATGGAGACCCCGGAGAGTATAGAGTTCAGAAAGTCCCTGAGATTAGACTACATACCAATTTGCTACTTGGAGTGACGCCCTCCACTGAAGAAGTTAATGCAGAGGTTTTGTTCTTCCCATTTAATGGATCAAGACAACTGAGGCTCACAGACCATGACTTGCTTAGATCCCAAGAAAAAGCAACGACTTCCCTACGTAAACTCCAAAACTACCAATTGGAGCCCAGGGCTCAGTGTCCCTTCCTCAAGACTTCTTGTTATTCTATCACCAGTAAGAGCTCTATATTTATTTGACCAGGAAAAGCATCTTCTTAGCTTGAAAGGGAAAAAGAACACCTCTTTTAAATTGTCTCTGTCTTGCTAAAGTGTCTTACATATATTTAGCATGATGAAGGCTCATCACGATAGTTAAATGAAATGAAATGTCATACTTTAATTTTGTTTTTATGGTGGTAAATTAAATTCTCTGAAAGATGCTGTCAGTCACATCAACATTTCATAAGATACCCTTTATCCACCCAACATGCCAGAAACCCAAAATACAGTCTCATCCACAGTGTCCTGAATTTTACATTTATTTAATATAATTTCTACATGTGTCTTTATTTTTCACTCTGCCAGTGAAACACATGGTGAAGGCTTTTGTCCCATGTTTCACTGGTTGGACAGTGACAACCCTGACCATCTTAGCTGATGTTGCTGGACCACTAATCACAGAGCAAAATTAAACTGCAAAGAATCAAGATGTGCAGAAAGTCAGGAAGCACAAAGAAAAGGCATCATGCTTTATGCGTGTTCATTCTAGATATGTTCATTATCTGCCAAAGCCTGGGGAAGGCAAATATGGAATTTAAAAAGACACCATCTGTTGTGTGATGTTCCAAATTATAAACTTAACCCTTAATTTCTACATCACCTGCTGTTCAGTCATTCTCCTTCTTTGGGATGAAAAAAAAAAGGGGGGCGGTTAGCACATGAACTAAGCAGGTTTAGCAGGATCGATGGAAGTGCCCTGTAAGACTTTTTGCTAAGCCCAGCATCACAACCTGTATATTTTTTCCAAAAAGTAATTCTTGTTAGGTTTTACTCTTAAACACTACACATACAGTGGTTGCCATTAAGCTAAGGGTCCACAATCACGCATAGCCAGCCACTTTAGTTTCTGTAATTTTTAGGTTATTTAAAACCTCTGGGCTCTTACAAAGTAAAAACAGAGAGTTTAGAAATCTTTCAAATCTGTGAAATGAAGAGTAGAGTAATTCCTCGAACAAAGAAGGATTTCTTTTGGAAAAAAAAAAATTTTTTTTGAGACAGAAGGAAAACAAGAGTATATAGCCCAAATCAACTTCCTATTTAAATATTCAAAGGCAACACATGGCATACATAATGGGAGAGATTGCCACTAAAAAGGAAAAAAGAAAAGTAACGTATCCTTGAAAATGCCCATGTTTTCTTACGTGTAGATCTGAACTATCCTAGTTTTTAAAACACATTTAACAAATGCAACACAGCTCATTCAGGGTTGATTTGAGTTCACAAAATAATTTTATTATATGTAAGAAAGCATACAGGCAATAAAATTAAGAAAACATTCACAATGCATAAATAACACAGACCTGATGCAGGAGATAGTTTTCAGTAGATATCTTTCTTATTACCCATTTCATCTAAATGTTAAGTCAATTGCTTATCAACAAGAATACTTTGTAAACATTTCCAAAAAATTCTCTTGAAATGCCCCACATGAATTAGTATCTGGCAATGGAGCCTTAGGATACTTTTTACAGTTCAGGTGATGACACAGGAACTTGATGCCAAAGCACAGAGAAAGGGCTAACATTTGTCAAAAGAGATGCTGATGGCTTTGGTGTGCTTAACATACGCAAAGAGAAGGGGGTCTCCTGTCTTTTCTACCAACAGAAGTGTCTTGCTCAAGGATGATAATGAGATAACTAATCTGTTAGTTAGTGTACCATTAACATTTAGACTTTTTTAAAAAATCAACTCTAAGTTCAGATTAAAGCACTACAAAAAGTAACCCCACTGAGTAGCTTGGCTGGTAAGATGGAGATGCAGGATTTGACCTTTGTCCATGGGTGAGATTGTTGTGACACACGAGTTAAGAAAACTCACTGTCTTCATTACACATCTCTAACCAGGACAGTCATTTATTTGGCTCAGAAAAGCTATCTGACACAGGAAATGAGAAAAGACAAAGAGGGCCAATTATCTTACATAAATACAAAGTGGCATATACTTTTTATTACCACCTAAGATCATATATTTCAAGTTGGATTCTTCTTAAGCTAACTTTTATTTCAAATATTTACAGAACTGCAAATCATTCTCCTGGGAAAGTCTTTGTCACTTAAGAAATTTTGAACACAAGAGTAGCTATGCTTTTTTAAATCTTTCAAAATCTTTTTAGGAGAAAAAAAAAGCAATCACAGCATTTGTCAATTCTCACCTCGTATTTATTTGTTCCCATGAATTTTAAGGAATCATCACAACTTTTTTTTTTTTTCTATTAGACTTTGCTGTGTTTCTGGAAGTTATACATGAGCATTTAGACTCTCAGAGAGTCTATGTGTTTGTTTCATCGGCTTATAAAGTGCTAGTTAAATGGACAAAAATGCTATTGTAAGATTTCAGATAACTCATTCATTTACCCTATTAAATATGATAAATATAGATTTATTATAATAAATTAAAAATATCCATATAATACAATAAATAAATAAACCAATATCAACAAAGCATCAACTCTGGAAAAAAAAAAACCCATTCCTACTGTAAGGCTCAATTATTTTTTAGGAATAATTTATGAAGGCATGCACCTACCTTTACAATCTGAAAACTTTGCTTGGACCAGTGTTAGCACCTGTTTGTACACAGCAAACTCAACCCTTCTCACTTCCTTCCGGGAAAGATTTAATATTTAAGTGAAGCTGTTCATTGTTGATTCTTTGCCCTATTTCTTAAGTCCTAAGATAAGGCTCAGTTTCTAAAAATATCTTTGGAGCCAAAGACACGTCCCTTATGAACATTCGCTTCACTTGTGTCCCTCTTGATTCGCTATGAACAACACAGAAAACACACTGGAATGTAGATTAAAATGTAGTTAGTTGTGTGTTGAGGGGAAGCAGCAGAGGAGGGCCCGCCTGACATCTGAGTCTCACCACACCTTAGTTTCTTCACAGCAAGCCCCAGAGAAGTCTCCTCTAGCTTCTGCATGAGCATGTCTGCTAGGATTCATCTTGGAGTTCAGGTGGGGTGCTGCCCGTTTTGTGTGATGGGCTGGATCTTCTCTAGAGAGACATCCGTGTCATAGTCCAAAATGACAGATAGGGCTGGGGACAGCTTCTCCAAGGGCTCGGCTATTCCACCCGCCTCCGCCTTCTTCAGGTCCTCAGAGGAGCCCACGGCATGTGGGATCAGATACACCAGATTGCAGTCCTTGGAGATGGAACCTCGAGGCTCGTGATGGCTGGAAAACACCACAGCCCCATTGTTATTGATGCTAACCGTCTCTATGGCATTAGTCGTCGCCGGGCAAAGTCTGTAGCATCCTAAGAGGGTGGAAAATGCCTTCCGAAAATCAGCATTAAAGGCATAAATGATGGGGTTCAAGGAGGAATTAGCCCACCCAAACCACACAAACACGTCAAAGGTGATGGAATCGATGCAGAAGGGCTTGGTCTCCCCAGACCCACAGAAGGGCACCATGCAGTTCAAGATGAAGAAAGGGAGCCAGCAGCACACAAACACCCCCATGATCACAGACAGAGTCTTCAGAACTTTAGTCTCTCTTTTGAAGGACATCTTAAAGGAGCTTTCCGGCTGAGAACACTCCACGGGGTTTCCGTTACCTGTAGTGGTCTGGCAGTTCTTGGCATGGACTGCTGCCCTCTCCAAGGCCGAGATGCGCCGTATTTGTTTCTGGGCGATCCTGTAGATCCTGGTGTAGGTGACAATCATGATGGCCACAGGGATGTAAAAGCTTATTAGGGAGGATGAAATAGCATATGTCCTGCTCAAGCTGGAGTCACAGTTGTTGGTGGTCTTACCCAGGGAAGTGGCATTCCCATCAGAGGGGCTTGTGGGTTTCGCCTTGTGCCAGCTGAGCTGCACTGGAATGAAGGAGATGAGAACAGACAAAGTCCATGCCACGCTGATCAGAATGAAGGCTGCCTTGGGGGTCATCTTCCTCTCATACCGGAAGGGGCTAGAGATGGCCCAATACCTGTCCACGCTGATCACACAGAGGTTGAGGATGGACGCAGTGGAGCACATGATGTCAAAGGCCACCCAGATGTTACAGAAGGACCCAAAGGGCCAGAAGCCAGCGATCTCAGCCACCGCTTTCCAGGGCATGACCAAGACAGCCACCAAGAGATCCGACACGGCCAAGGAGATAACGAAGAAGTTGGTCACCTTGGACCGCAGGTGTCGGAACCTGATGACAGCTGCACAGACCAGCGTGTTCCCCAGGAGTGTGGACAGGATGAGCAGTGACAGAAAACAGGCTGTAAGGATGCGGAAGGAGAAGTCCCTCTCCACCACCATCCCGGCGCCGTCCATGGTAGAGGTGTTCAGGGTCCTCATCTTCCTGAGGGAGAGCGCAGAGGGGGGCTCGGACACCCCTCAATTTCCTAAGCAGGGATTAGGGGTTGGTCAGACCTGCAGGAGTCCTCGCTGGTCGGGCAGCCCCTTGCACAGCCCCACTTGCTCCCCTGGGTGGAGGACCTCACCAGCATTCCATTAGAGGGCTGCAACAATTGTGTGGCAGGAGCCTGCCCTTGGCAGTCCAAATCAGCCCCTTGGAAGGTCCCTCTTGCTCTCTACAACTGTCTTCTGACTCCCTTGCTCCAATTCACTGTCACGGGGACCAGTTGGCCCTTCAATGCCCCATGGAAAGCACTGGCTTTTTAGCATATTCTAAGCTATCAATCCAGAGACTCCCAGTCTTCTGCCGAGCTAGTCAATTGTCGTCACATTTCGGGGCTGTTGTCTTTCTGGTGGTGACAGAGAATTCTCCCCTTCTGAGGCGCAGCTGAAAATACATGCCTTGCTCCTCCAAGCCCCTGGCTCTGCACCAGCTCCCCCAAAGCTCTAGAAAGCAAAGAGAAAGCAAAGGACGTTTGCCAAGATAAGCAGATCGCATCTTTACTGTCAAGCCCAATGCAACCCCCTCTGAGCCACCTACCTTGCCTTGGGGTTGTCTCTCTCCAAGCCCCCAGGGGCTCGGGGAGAGCGGGCTTCGCGAGGCGCCCGGGAGGCACGCCTGAGTCCTACCCTGCGCGCGCAGCCGGGGTTCTGCTCCCGATGCGCAAAAGTCGCTGGAGCAGGTTTGGGAAAAGGATTCTGGGCCAGGTCCACAGAGAGCTGGCGCTGCCCCCACTGCCTCCAATGGCTGGAGATGGTTCAAAGCGAACGAGACCCTGGAAAAATGCTCCCGGACGCTTGGAGCCTCCTTGAGAGAGGGCACCCCCAGTACTAGTCACCTGGGCAGCTTCTTTGCTTCCTTTCTCCGGAAAACCAGCGCCCGGGCGCCCCTCGAGTGGCCTCTGGTCCCTCGGGGAAGAGCCCTGCGCCTTCCAGCGGAACTGCCCGCTACCTCCCAAGGAGCCCGTGGGAACACGAGGCGGGGAGAGCCGAGCTGGCACCGGCGGGCGCACGGGCTGGCCAGGTTCCCTCGGGGCACAGCCCACCCCCAGCCCACCCCCCTGTGTCCCCTCCCCTGCCCTGGAGGCGGGCTTCGCTTGACAGGCAGAGTTACGGGCGACAGCCCCACGTGGTTCCCCCGGTTGGTGCCGCGGGCGAAAGGGGTGGGGGACGCCCAGGTGAGCGCTCGTCCGCCCCGGGTTACCCCGCCGAACCCCGGGCCCCCGGCACTCGGGACAGCACCCGACAGGGGCCCGCGAGAAAAGATCCGATGTTAAAACCTCAAGTAAGCCTGGGTCGCCGGAAAGCAAAGCTCCGCCCGACACTCAGCGCCTCCTGGGGTCAACCCGAAGCCCTTCCTAAAGACCAAACGGAAGCAGGGACCGCGCTCACTCTCCCACGGACACCAACCACTAGAACAGCGCGCCCAGGTCCGACAGGCGCTGCCTCCAAGTGCCCCCCAACTAGGGTGAGATGTGCCCTGCGGGCGCCTCTACTCACCGCTCGCCGGCAGGGCTCCGTGCAGCAGCGCGCCTGGCCGGTGCGCTCCGCTGCGCCCAGAGGGCGCTCACTTTGAGCTCAGCTTGGGTAGTGGGCTCGTCCACGGCTGCGGTCAAGGCCGGACTGCAGCCAGTGCCCAGCGCCCGGCGAGCGCCCCAACCCCAGAGCCACGCGCTCAGCGGGCCCGGGGCGCCCTCTGCCGGCGGTTTTGGCTTCCTGTGCCCTCTCAGGCACCAACCTCACCGGTATGGGCTCCAGCATCCACGCGGGACCCGCGCCTGGACCCACTCTTCCCTGACTATGACCGCCAGAACCTGGGAAAGAGGACTCCTCTGCTTGAAATCCCCTAAAAACTGACAAAGGTGAAAAAGTTTCTTTTGCTAGCACTGCATTCATTGAGCCACTGTATTTTCCTGAGCCTCACTACGTACCAAGAGCGACAGGGTAAGCAAGATGCAAGCCTTACTCTCAAAGAGTAAACCAGAGAGAACTGGCAGTTACCGAGTGGCCTCTGGGTCCCAGACACACGCCTTATGTCGTCCACCCTTTAAAGAATCCCTCCTCATCTTCACTTTGCCAGAGTGGAAAATCAGGTTCAAAAAACTACCCAAAAGTTGCAGAGTTAATGAGGGTGCCGGCTGCCTGACTCCCACCTGCGTGTTTTTTTCACCTACACGCCACTGCCTACTGGGAACTCTGAGTCTAGTGCGGGATCCGGCGAACTAAATAATTACCCACAGAGCTAAAATAGAGGAAAGGACAAGATGGAAGCAAGAAGGCCTGGTAGAGATGATTGCCCCTGAGCCCCTCCCCTGCTGCCCTGGGCAATGCCTCACAGGACAAACTTCACAGCTGTAAATGGCGAGATCACCGCGCCTTGCCGTGCCTTCCTAGACGTGGGGAAGATAAGCAAGCAGTTTCCATATCAGACTTCCAGGCTTCCCGTCCCTACCCTGCCGCTGCTGGCTGCGTGTGCCCTCTATCCTCTCTGAGCTTGGTTTCCTCCCCTGTAAAATGGTGATGACATAACAAGATTGTTAAAAGTATTAAATGAGATGATGTTTATACAGGGCTTGGCACGGAGCCTAGGACCCAGTCAGCCCTTTCCAGGTAGGCACCCCTGAGGGCTCGTTAGAAAACCTATAGTCTTATCTCCTTGAGAACCTCACACCACACTGGAAGCCACAATTTCCTCTGTAAAAACCCTGACCCTAAATAACAATTCCATTCAATTAGCCAGTTCAAACTGCACCTTGATTTTAAATGAAAGAATGGCGTTACAGACAGCAGACCCTCCTGTGCCTCTGTTACCAGCTCTGTTCTTCCACCCTCGGTCTTAGTGTCACACATATTGACACCGTGTGTCATGAGTCATGGTCACAGATACAATTTTTGCCACAAACCTGCCCAAAGAACCACATGCTTATAGAGTCTTAAAGCAATGCTTAACATAATACTTCCAGATCATTTTCCTTAAGGTAGTCATTCCGCAAGCTTCCTGGCTTTATTGCATCTTTCTCTCCCTTTTACTAACAAACACAAGTGAAAGAATATGCTTCTGGTTCAAGACAGTCATGTCAGCATTAATGTTTAACTCCCCACATTCTACCCACCCATCCTGGAGTGTTTCCACTGCAATTACCCAAAAATACACAGGTAGGGGAAATTCAGCATTAACCCTGGAAGGCAGGAAAGATTGGGGGGTGGGGGTACTTTCTCCAGGATAAAAGGCAGATAGGACTGAACTGAAGGAGGGAGGTCTCCCTGGGATTTTTCATCTGGAAAGAAACCCCAAATGAACACACTACAAGATGGGGGTAACAGGGCCTGGAGGCCAGAACAAGGCCAATCTGAGGGGTAAAATTTCTGTCTAATGATTCCCCTGAGAAATACCACCAATGCCTGAGTCCTCCCAGAGTCAATAATCCTGGCAGTGCCCTGCCCACTGCTCTTTATATTAAAGCCCCGTGGCAACCAGTCTGATCTCAGGTGACATCACATTCAATGAATCGCCAGTTCAACAGCCAAAAAATATTTGACATGAAATTTAAATATGAACCGAAACCTCATTGGTGGGAAATGATGTTCATAACACATTTCGTATCCTTGTTTCTCTCAAGCTCAGCAGCTGCTCCAAAAAACAAAACAAAAAAAAAGCCTTTTTTCTTTGCTTGAAAAATTCCCTAAATTCTTTCCAAACTATCCCACACTGACCTGTGTTTTTTTCTCTCAACTCATTCACCTGATAGGTCTAGGTGATCAAATCAGCATATATCACTTTTGTACTGGTTGAGAGGTATTTCTTGTACAAGTAAATATCTGCCATTTTTACTTTCAGAGCATCCAATTTCCTCCTTACCCATAACATAAAAAAATAAAAAAAAAGCTCAGGAATGCAGCTACAGAAGGAGGGAAGTCTCTGTGAACACCTAACAGGATAATTTTGTTTCCTGTCACCTAAAAAACAAAAGAGTGGGACAATTTCTTACGATTCCAAGACAGACCCTTGAGTTCTCTTTCTGGCAAACTGAGGTCACTGATTTTTGTACGTCATTACTGAGGGAACAGGAAAAAGTAAAATGTAGCTTAAATCTCAGGGTTTTTTTCACGTTGCAGAGTGTGAATTTCAGACGAACTTAACAGTTTGGCTAGAGGTTTGGGGGTTTTTCCATATTTTCTCTCTTGAAGCCCAGGTGAAACAAAACTTTCCATTTTGTTCTGTAAAAATCTCCCCCACAAACATCAGGAGCCGAATATAAACGTGAACAGGTATTAGCATTAGATCATGCTGGGAATGTAAACCCTAACACAAAAGCACATTTGTTTCCCAAACTGGCAGGTCTTTTAAGCTGTATGGTGATCTATGCACTGCAGGGAGGGGGAAGTTAAAATGATGTTTTTCAACAAATTTTTATTGGAGTTTGTAAAAGTAAATGAGTACAGAAGGCACGCTATCTCAGGGGAGCTTAAGCTCATAAAAGACTAAATAAAACAACTGAACTGTCAAGTATAACAAATGAAATATTTGGGAGGCTTTAGGATTATTAAAGCTAATTTTATACCCAAAATGATTGCTTATAATGTTAGTGAAAAGAGATAAAGCTTGGCTGACCTTGACTGAGTAACTAGAATGCTTGTTTTAGACCATAAACATAACCTCTGAAATTCCTGATCCCGTGTTGGATTTTCTTCTCCTATAAGCTTATTATATGATTCAAAAATCAACACTATTAAAAATTTTTAAATCCACAAATATCACTTTGAGTAGAGGTTGAGAGGTAGTTCAGCATGCATAATGTGTGTTTGTTATTGTTGTGCCTGTTCTTGGTTTGCTTTTTCCTTTTCCTCGTTTTCTGACTTCTGCAGATTTACCTGAGTAGTTTTTATGATTTCTTTTTAGCTCCTTCATTGCCTTATTTTCTATAATTCTTCGTTTTGCTATTTTCATGGTTGCTTTAGGGTTTACATCATATACATGTGAAGATGTATAAGATATAGGTACAGACATACCCCGTTTTACTGCATTTCACATATATTGCATGTTTTACAAACTGAAGGTTTGTGGCAACTCTGTTCCAGCAAGTCTATCGGTGCCCTTTTTTTCCAACAGTGTTTGATCACTTTGTGTCTCTGTGTCACATTTTGGTAATTCTTGTAATGTTTCAAGGTTTTTCATTATGATTATATTTGTTATGGTAATCTGTGATCAGTGAAGGCTCAGATGAGGGTTCCACTTTTTAGCAATAAAGTATTTTTTAATTAAGGTATGTACAGTGCTTTTTTAGACATAATGCTATTGCACACTTAACAGACTACAGTATAGTGTAAACGTAACTTTCATATGCACTGGGAAACCAAAAATTCATGTGACACATTTTATTGCAATATTCACTTTATTGTGGTGGTCTGGAACTAAACCCACAATAACTCTGAAGTATGCCTCTATACATCTTATATCAGACATATGTATGATATATATTCTAGATCTATGTAAGATATAGATTATGTCATATCTTATACATCTTTCTCACAGACTATCTTCAAGTGATATGATACCATTTTGTGTATAGTTAAGAACCTTACAATAGTATTTTTCTATGTCTTCCCTCTCAATCCTTATGCTGTTTTTGTCATACATTTTACTTCTATACATGATATAAATTCCAGAATACATTGCTATAATTTTTCTTTAAATAGTCAATTATCTGCAGCACTATTTACAGTATCCAAGACATGGAAACAACCTAAATGTCCATCGACAGATGAATGGATAAAGAAGATGTGGTATATATATATATATATATATATATATATATATATATATATATATACACAATGGAATACTACTTAACCATAAAAAAGAATAAAATAATACCATTTACAGCAATATGGATGGACCTAGAGATTATCATACTAATTGAAGTAAGTCAGAAAGAGAAAGATAAATACCATATGATATCATTTACATGTGGAATCTAAAATACGACACAAATGAACTTATCTATGAAACAGAAACAGACTCACAGACATAGAGATCAGACTTGTGGTTGCCAAGCTGGGTGGAGGTGAGGGAGGGATGGATTGGGAGTTTGGGATTAGCAGATGCAAACTATTATATATAGAATGGATAAACAATGATGTTCTACTATATAGCACAGGGAACTGTATTCAATATCCTGTGATAAACTATAATGGAAAAGAATATGAAAAAGAATGTATGTATACATGTATAACTGAATCACTTTGCTGTACAGCAGAAATTAACACAATGTTGTAAATCAACTATACTTCAATAAAATAAATTTTAAATAAATGGCCAATTATCTTGTAAAGATATTTAAATAATAAGAAAGAACTATTATATATTTACCTGTATAGTTACCTATGTACCACTTCTGACGATCTTCATTCTTCTGTAACTAGATCTATATTTTCATCTGGTATCATCTTTCTGTTTGAAGGATGATATTTAACTTTTCCTGTAGTACAGATCTGCTGGGGATGATTCTTTCAGCTTTTATATCTCTGAAAAGTCTTTAATTTGCCTTTGTTTTTGAAAGATATTTTTACTAGGGATAGAATACTAGATTGACAGATTTTTCCTTTTAGTGTTTTAAAAGCTTGGACCACAGTTGCCTTCCTTGCATTGTTTCCAGTGGGAAATCTGATGTCACCTTCATCTTTGTCCTTCTATATGAATACGTCTTTTTTCCTCTGGCTACTTTTAAGATTTTTTTCTTTATCATTGATTTTGATCAATTTAATCATGATGTACTTTAGTGTAGTTTTCTTCAAATGCTTGGTGTTCTAGGGATTTGTTGAGATTCTTAGATCTGTGGGTTTATAGTTTTTGTCAAATTTGAAAAACTTTGACCATTATTTTTTTCAAGTATTTTTTTCTGTCTCCCCTTTTCTCGTTTTCTTCAGGTTCTTCAATTATATGTATATCAGACTGCTTGGGGTTGGCCTACAACTCACTGATGCTTATTCTATTTTATTCCCTCTCTTTTCTCTGTATTTTCATTTCAGATAGTTTCTATTGCTATATCCTTGAGTTCATTAATATTTTTCTTTTTCACTGTCTAATCTGTTGTTAATCACATCCAGTGAATTTTCTATCTCAAGTTTTGTAGTTTTCTTCTCTAGAAGTTCATTTTGTGTCTTTTTTACATCTCCCATGTTTCTATTTAACATTCTGAATGTACGAAATATAGTTATAATAACGGTTTCACTGTCCCTCTTTGCTAATTCCAACCTCTGTGTCAGTTCAATTGATTGCTTTTACTTATGATGGGTTGCATTTTTCCAATTCTTTTCATCCACAGTAATTTTTGACTGAATGCCATACATTGTGAATTTTATCTTGTTGTGTACTGGTTCTTTTTATATTCCTACAAATATTCTTGAGCTTTGTTCTAGAACACATTTAAATTACTTAAAAACAATTTTATCCTATCAGGTATTTGCTTTGAAGACTTGTTATGTAGAACAAGAGCAGTGTTTAGTCTGGGACTAATTATTTTCCATGACTGGGGCAAGATTCTTCTGTGTACTCTACCCAATGCCCTGTGAATTATGAGGTTTTCCAGTCTGGCTGGAGGCAACAAGCACTGCCCTGTGTGAGTTACCTATAATCTTCACAGTCCCATTTCCTCACATCATATACTGATTAGTTTCCTGCTGAATACTCTAAGGGACTCTGAAGATCTCTGGAATTCTGTCTCTCTCTCTCTCTCTCTCTCTCTCTCTCCCCACCGCCCACCAAGGTCTCTCCTTTCTAGTACTCTGTTCTGTGACCTCTAGCTGCCTTGGTGTCCCTGCACTCTCAATTCTGTCTCCTCAACTCCAGGAGTCCACCAGACTCCACCTCTGCTACCCTTCCCCACATCATGACCTGGAAATTCTCTTGAGTCAGTAAGCTGGGGCAGTTGTAAGGCTCACCTCACTTGGTTCCCATCTCTGAAAGATCACCGTCCTTTGTTGTATGATGTCCAGTATCTTGAAAACCATTGTTTCATATATTCTGCCCATTTTGTTGCTTATTTCAGATAGGAGGATCAATCCAGTCCCTATTACTCCATCCTGTCTGGAAATAGAAGTCTCAACTTTTAAAATTTTAAGTCTAAAGAGGCAAAGGAATCAAGCCAGAAAGGGAAATTGGGGTTGGAAATGAAGATTGATTCCGCAATACTGATTTTCTTCTGTTTTGTTTTTGTTTTTGTTTTTGTTTTACACCTCCAAACTGCTACTGGCCCATGGCTCTGGACTGCCACAGGCACCAAATCTAGCCCTGGCCCACCTGTATTATGCCTCCAGTGTTCTCCCTCTTCCCCCATCTAAATCCCTCAGTCTTGAGAGATATATGGAGTCAGTTTGGCCCAGCCTGGCTTTCTGGGGTTGTGGACAGAGTCAATTCTCTGAGAAGAGATGGAATGGTTACAAATGCCATCATGCATTCCGTAAATATTTCTTGAGTGCCTATTATTGGCCAAGTACTTTTCTAGGCGCTGGAACCATAACACTGTACAAAACAAACATTCCTGTCCTCGTAGCATTTATATTCCTGTGCTAAATGATAAATGTCTTTTGTACAACACAATGTAGAATTGCCATGAGTTTCAATTTTGTTGAAAAAAAATGAATGCTCTTACTGGCAAAATCATAACCTAAGCAAAGATAAAATATGGGCTCATTCAGAAAAATTGTTTACACTGTGTAAATATAGAATCTATTTAAGTCACCTTGGAGAGTCTTCTTTAGGCCATTTACAGAAAACGCAAAGCCCAGGGGAGAAACTTTGCAGAAAAAAATGCTGCAGCAGGCTCTTGAGGCTGTAAATCAATGCTCTGTGAAGACACAAAAGATGTTAATTCGTCTGTTGGGCCTATGAGATAATTTATGATTAGAGGACCCCAGAGAGCATCCTTCAATTCACAAAAGAATTCACGAGCTGAGGCCTTTCCTCCCAGCCTATCTCTGCCATTGGTTAAGTTACTGTCCCTCCTGACAACGTAATCACTGGTCAATCTAAACCCCCAGCTTCACATGTCCCAGTTCTGTGAGAAGGTCGCATGGGGCTGCAGAGCAAAGAAATTGAGTCAGACAGACCTGGATTTGAACCTTGACTCTACTATTATAATAGCTAGCTGTGGGAACTTAGTTAAGTTTCTTCACCTCTCTGACCTCTTTTTTCTACCCCTTGAAAATGCAAATACTACTATTTACCATGCAAGGCTGTTAAGAAGATTAAATGAGATTCTGTCTATGAAATATCAGGTAGGTAGACAGAGATCAGGAAATGTTACCTCGCTTTACATTCTGTCCTAGCAAAGGCTGTTCGTCATGCATCTGTTGTTGGGTCTACCAGCCCAGCACCCATTTCACCTTCTCCTGGCAAAAACATCCCAGATTCGGGGGAGCGGGGTGGGGGGGGGGGCTGGTTACCTGTTCCTTACTGACTACATTCTAGTGGTCTGATAAGGTAGACTGCCCCTCTGTAGCTAAGAGGATGGACACATGACCTGAGGATGTTTCCTCCCTGAGATTTGAATCTTACACAGAGTGACAAAGAGACTGAAAACATTTGGCTGTCACTCATCCCATCAGCATCACCTTGACCAGATTGCTTCTGTTGTGAGACTAGCCCTATAACTCTTCCTTCCAGGACCCTGGGTGCTCTGCTCTCTGTCTATTCCCAAGCCTGTTTCTATGGCCTCCCCTCCACTCAGTGTTACCTTTCCAGTGAATTTCCTTTCTCTTAGGTTAGCCATAGTGAATTTCTGTTGCTTACAACCAGATAACTCTATTTGATCAGCAGAATAAAAAGGAAAAAAAAAACATATTTCATGTTTTATTTGGATTCAAATCAACTAGAGCCACCATTTTTACTTGCCTAACCAGCAAGGAGACAAATTATACATAGAGTTCTCAGGATTTTTCCTAACTAACGAAAGAGCCCATTTAGTTTGTAGAGTGATGAGTCCTCCCAATGACTTATTTCATTTACAACCTTCATTCCCTATAACCAACATATTCAACAGATTAAATGAACAATACAATGCATTACCTGCTCCTAGTGGGAAACACCCTGACCATGATCTCTAGAGTTGCTCTGGCCACCTCCACCTGGCATCCTTGGGGCCAGCATGCACTCAATGCCCACATTTTGGACACTGGGATTTACCTGATTGGCTACTTCTCCAAAGAGTAGAAGCACCTTTCCCAGCTTCAGGAATGTAGATAGGGGGACCAAGGGTGACTTCCCAGAGGAGACAACACCTAATCTGATCTTAAAAGAAAGGAAGGAAATAATCCACATGAAGAAGGAGGGAAAGGTATGTTTGGCAGAGGGGACAGTATATGTGAGTGATGGTGATGGGAGAGGGGGTGGGGAATGATGAGAGATGAAGTTGGAAGATTGGAAGAAATATAAAGAGGAGGACCCACCTCTGCTTTGGAAACTCAAGCAATTTTAAGGTCAATATCCTTTTATTTAGAGGCTTATTGGAGGGGGGTCTCGCATATAACCAACAGGACTTGTGTTCATGGGGCAGAGAAACTAGAGGCAGAAGCCCCCCATATCTCAGTGGCTCCAATTTGGAAAAGATAAGGAACATGGAGAAGGGTCCAGAGAATGGTCAACAACCTTGCAGATGGAATCCTGGAGGCCTCTTTAAAAAGTTTCCTCTCCATACTACCTATAAGTTGAGTGGCCCCAGTCTCCAGCCACCCACTTCTCTGGTACTATTGTGTCACCAACTGCTTACTCAACATCTCCACCAGGTAATCATAATTGTGTCCTTTATTAAACTCATCATCTTCTTCCTTGCTGCTCCTCTTGTGATTCTTCTCTTGGTGACAGACACCTCTCCTCCCCCAGATACAACAATGGAAGCCAACACATTACCTGATGTCTTTATTCCCTTCTTCTTCCCATCTAAAATCATACACTCTTTTTTATTCTTCTTCTGAGATCCATGGAGACATCTGCTCCCTTCTCTTTGTTTCCAAAACTACTGTTCTAATCCAGGTCTCAATATTTCTCACTTGGTTAATGCAACCAACCTCCCAATCATCATCCCAGTATATGCCTTAATGAGTTGTTAAGTCATGGGTTACGTGTCTCTAGTCTTCAGAGACACCTTGTGAAATGGAATTAGTAGGGATGAGCAGAACCTTTAATTGCTCCTCCCATGTTCCTACCTGATGCTACTGGATATGGTAGCAAATATTACACATTACTTGTCCTTTTCTTTAAAATATATCTACCTGATGCTACTGGATATGGTAGCAAATATTACACATTACTTGTCCTTTTCTTTAAAATATATTACTTCTGTATATGTTCTATTGGTTCTTAGATTTCTTTAAGCATCACCTTATTGGATTCAATTCTAGCAAAAGGAATTCTATTTGCAGCTTTTCAAAAGAAATCCTCCTAATTACAAGCAAAGGAACAACAACAAAAAAAGTTGGTGTAGCTGCACTTGGAGATAAAATCCTAAACAGTACAACCTTCCGGGAAAAAAGTTTAGATAAATTTGGAGGCAGAAAACATTTAAAAAGAATAAAACTCATTTCTCTGCTTAGAAAACAGCAAGGGCCCTCAATTGTCCATAAAAGTCTCTTTGGAGATACCTGGACTCAGGGTCTTTCCTGTGGAATGCTCTTTTAATCTCTCAAAGATTTTCATAGTGATTGGCCATCATCAGGCACACTCTTCAAATTGGTGTCTATTATTCCTGTCAGGTTCATAAACTGCCATTGTTCTTTACCAGAACAAACATTCAACCAGAAAATTCAACCCTGTCTCTTTGTTACAAAGGTAAATAATTGGATGAATCTGATGGATTCCTTTTCTTCAAACAGTGAATGCTCATGATTAGGGTTCTGTCTCTGGGTGTAGTGACACTTCTAGTTTTTGTTCACCCAGCACTTTCCTCCCCTGCCTATCATGGCACTCAATTCCCCTGACCACATGGGACGAGCACAGGACCTACACTACCATGTTCAGACTCTTCTCAGGCATCTGAAATTTGAGTTGGAGACACAGAGGAACAAAAAAGAGGTCAGAGCTGTCTTTTCAACAAATGTTTTTGGGAAATCTGGATATCTACATGCGAAATGATAAAGTTGAACCCTCACCTAGCACCACATAGAAAAATTAACTCCAACTGAATCAAAAATCTGAAAGGAAAAGCTAAAACTATAAAACTCTTAGAAGAAAATATAGGGTGAAAACACATGACAGTGGATTGGCAATGGACATCAAAAACACAGGCAACAAAAGAAAAACTAGATAAATTTGAATACATCAAAAGTAAAAACGTGTGCATCAAAGGACACTATCAGCAGATTATAAAGGTAACCCACAGAATAGAAGAAACTATTCACAAATCATATTTGATAAGGAATTAATATCCAGAATCTATAAGGAACTCCTACAACTCAAATTTTAAAATAGACAAAGACTTAATTAGACATTATTCTGAAGAAGGTGTACAAATGGCCAATAAGTAAATGAAGATATGTTCATCACTAATCTTTAGGGAAATGCAAAACAAAATCACAATGAGATACTGCTATCATCAAAAAGAAGAAAATATCAAGTGTTGGCAAGGATATGGAGAAATTAGATCCTTTGTGCATTGCATTGCTGATGGGAATAAAAATAGTGCAGCCAGTATGGAAAATATTGTGGCAGTTCCTCAAAAAGTTAAAAATAGAATTACCATGTGATCCAACAATTCCACCTCTGGGCATATACCCCACCCAAAATTGAGAACAGATATGTACACGCCCCCTAAAAATTGACTCAAACAGATATTTTCACAACACTGTTCTTAGTAATATTATTCACAATAGCTAAAAGATGAAAGTAGGACTTCCCACGTGGCGCAGTGGTTAAGAATCAGCCTGCCAATGCAGGGGACACGGGTTCGAGCCCTGGTTCAGGAAGATCCCACATGCCGTGGAGCAACTAAGCCCATGCACCACAACTACTGAGCCTGCACTCTAGAGCCCATGAGCCACAACTACTGAGCCCACATGCCGCAACTACTGAAGCCTGTGGGCCTAGAACCCATGCTCTGCAACAAGAGAAGCCACCGCAATGAGAAGCCTGCGCACCACAACGAAGAGTAGCCCTGCTTGCCACAACTAGAGAAAGCCCGCATGCAGAAACGAAGACCCAACTCAGCCAAAAATAAATAAATTAAATAAATAATTTTTTTAAAAAAATGAAAGTAACCCATGTGTCCACTGACAGATGAATGGATAAACAAAATGTAGTATATATATATATATATATATATATATATATACACAATGGAATATTATTCAGTCTTAAAAAGGAAAGATTCTGACATATACTACAGCAGAGAGGACATTATACTAAGTGAAATAAGCCAGTTAACAAAAGGAAAATTATTGCATGTTTCCACTTATATGAGATACTTAGGCTAGTCAAATTCATAGAGACAGAAAGTAGAATGGTTGTCAGGGGCTGGGGGAGGGCAAATGGGGAGTCGTTGCTTAATGGGGACAGAATTTCAGGTGAGGAAGAGGGGGAAAGTTCTGGAGATGGATGGTGGTAATGGGTGCACAACAATGTGAATGTGCTTAATGCCACTGAACTATACACTTAAAAATCCTTAAAATTGTATATTTTCTATTATGTACATTTTACCGCAATAAAGAGCACAGGAGATCAGAACTGAGCCATTAGATGGCAGCCTCCAGAGGGTGGTCTGTGAGTTCCTGCTGTTGAAGCTCCAGTGCTTCCCTAGACCTACCATGGAAAGGTGTACCTCTCTTTTCCAGTCTGTGAACTCCCATTATCCTCACTCTGAAGTCCTCTTTTGGCCTAAGGCATCCAGGATAGTTTTCTTTTGGCCAATAGATATTAACTGAAATGCTGACGTTCTGCAAAAAACAGCTGCAGCTATTTGCCTATGAGGTAGCATTGCTAATTTATTCTATGGAACAAAGAATATCTGCCATTTGATGAGCATCCTTTATTCACTCTGTTTTCACCTGTACCTAACACTTCATCCCAGGGTCACCTTGCATGTCCGGGGTCTTCAAACTGAAGATTTCTTTGACAGTACACTCGTGTTTTTGTATTGCTTTCTCTCCAATATTCTTTCCCCTCTTCACCTCCCTAGATGACAGGCACCACAATCCATGGGCCAGAAAAAATTACCAACTTGCACTGGTCCTAATTCTTGGACATGACATAATAGTCAGCACCCATGGACCTAGAGACTGTCATACAGAGTGAAGTAAGTCAGAAAGAGAAAAACAAATACCGTATGCTAACACATATATATGGAATCTAAAAAAAAAAAAAAAAGGTTCTAATGAACCTAGGGGCAGGACAGGAATAAAGACACAGATGTAGAGAATGGACTTGAGGACATGCGGAGGGGGAAGGGTAAGCTGGGACGAAGTGAGAGAGTGCCATGGACATATATACACTACCAAACGTAAAATAGATAGCTAGTGGGAAGCAGCCGCATAGCACAGGGAGATGGTGCTTTGTGACCACCTAGAGGAGTGGGATAGGGAGGATGGGAGGGAGATGCAAGAGAGAAGAGATATGGGAACATATGTATATGTATAGCTGATTCACTTTGTTATACAGTAGAAACTAACCTACCATTGTAAAGCAATTATACTCCAAAAAAGATGTTAAAAAAAAAAAACTATTCAAACATGATCCCTATTTTACCCAAGATAAATGGGAGCTCAGAGAGGGAAAGTGATTTGTCCAAAGCCACCTAATGAACGAGATGGTAGAGTGAGAGTCTTGCAAGCCCTGTCTGACTCCAAAGACCATAATCTCTCTGCATTGGATAGAGGATGACTGATGTGCTGTACATCAGGGGTAATTATTGCATCAAATACAAAAGAGTCAGGGCTAATTCTCTGAAATCATATTCATTGGCTTGGGACTAGGACTCATTATTTTAAAAACCGGATTTCTTTACTTAAAACATAAAAAGCAAATTCATCAAGTGAAACAAAACAGTCAACATATCAACAGATGTCATTTTTTAAAAGCCAGATTTAGCAAGTTAATTAGAGAATATGAGACACAGTGGCAGAGCCAGCGATCACTAAGGTCCTCTTGGGTTAAAAAATCACAAAACACAGCCAATGCCAAATGAAGGTTTCTGAATCAACACCAGTATAAAAATGTTGTTTTGTATTTGCTGCAATACAATAAATGTCAGGTTCATACTCATACGTGCTAAAATGAAACACACACCAAAAGAATGAGAGCCAGAGAAACAACAAAGTGGGAAAGAAACTAACGTTTTTTAGTGCCATCTATGGGCCAATTCTGGTGAAAGTTTCATCAGCCTTATTTTAAATATGAAGAAAGTGCAGCACAGTAATATCACGTATTAATAAAAAGCAGGCTGGGATTCACACACACCTAATTCTATATGATTGAAAAGCATGGGCTCTTTCTATGTTTTTTCATGTTTATGTGGTCATTCATTCAATAATGATTTATCAAAAATCTCTCATGGGCCAGGCCTCTGTGACACACACATACAGACACACACACATACACACACACACACACACACACACACACACACACTGTTTTTAGATAAATGTGGATTTATTTACAATTTACAGCTGTAGTAATTGCTGTGAAAGAAAACAAAAAGAGGAAATAAAAGAGAATGCAGATTGGGAATGAACTTTTTGGTAGACTATATTGTTGTTCCAAATATTTGCTGCCTTTCCCTGGAAGAATATTACACTTCCCCAGCTCATTGACTTTAGGCTTGCCCTGGGACTTATGGTGCTTCCCTAGGGGAGCATTATGCATCCCCACCCTGTTGCACTCAGGAGTGTCCATGCAACTTATTTTGGCCAATAGAATGTGGCCGGAAGCCATGAGTGTTTTTGTCAGGCAGATGCCTTAAAACCAACTGAGGGTTCACAATCTCTCTTCTCTCTCCCCTGAGTCCAGCAGTGTCCCAGGTAGAGACTGTGATCAATCTGTCCCAGAGTGAAGCCATGGTGGATCAGAACTGCAGCTGACCCTTGGTAGACATGCCTTTGTTGTAAGTCACTGAGATCTGGGGCTCATTTGTTAGTGCGGCATAACATACCTTACCCTGACTTATATACCCTCTTACCAGAGGGTGGTCAGTGAAGACCTCTTTAAGGAAGTGACATTTGAGATGAGCCCTGAATGCAGGATCCTGCTAGGTAAAGAGCAGGAGAGGAGAGCTTCCCAGCAAGGATAAAACAGGCAGTGCACATGCCCTAAAGTGGGAAAGAACTTGGCACGGCCTCCGTGTCAGGAGCTGATGAGAGTGGTGAGAGATGAGGCTGAAGAGATGTCTGAGCTGAGCGTAAGGAAGTGGGAGCCAAGGGAGGAGGCTGGATTGCATTCCATGTGTGATAGGAAACTGCTGGAGGATTCCAAGCAGGGGGATGAAGTGATCAGATTCAAGTGTTTAACAGATTTCCCTATAATCTGTAAAGCAGGAAAGGAGGCAGGGTGACCAAGTACGAGGCTATTGCATTGTCTTGTTAAAGGTGTGTTCTTTCTGAATTGTGTTCCCCCCAAAATCGTATGTTGAAGTCCTAATCCCAGTACCCCAGAATGTGACCTTGTATAGAAATAGGGTCATTGCAAATGTAATTAGTTAAGTTTAGATGAGGTCATACAGGAGTAGAGTGGGCCCTAGTCCAATACGACTGATATTCTTATAAAACAGGAAAATTTGGATACTGACATGTACACAAGGAGAACACCAGGTGAGGAAGGCAGATGTTGGGATGATGTTTTTACAAGTGAGGGAATGACAAAGACTGCCAGAAAATCACCTTGAGCTAGGGGAGAGGCATGGAACAGATTCTCCCTCACAGCCCTCAGAAGAAACCAGCCATGCCAACACCTTGATCCCAGACTTCTAGTTTCCAGGACTCTGAGACAGTAAGTTTCTGTTGCTTAAGCCACCCCGTCAGTGGTATGTTGTTACACAGCCTCAGAAAACTAATACAAGGACAGAGACAGTGGTATCTTGGCCTGGAGTGATAGCTTTGGGGATGGTATAAAAAGCAGATAAATTCAAGATACACTTTGTAATTTTTTTGTCAATTTCTTCTGATTATATTCCATTAGAGGTTATTTCAAGATATTGAATATAATTCCCTGTGTTATACAGTAAATCCTTGTTGCTTATCTATTTTACGTGTAGTAGTTTGTATATGTTAATCCCATACTCCTAATTTGTCTTCCCCCCACCTCCCCTTTGGTAACCATAAGTTTGTTTTCTATGTTTGTGAGTTTGTTTCTGTTTTGTATATAGAATCTTTTGTATTATTTTTTAGATTCCACGTATAAGTGATATCATAGAGTATTTGTCTTTCTCCCTTCACTAAGTATAATGTTCTCTAGGTCCATCCATGTTTCTGTAAATGGCATTACTTCATTCTTTTTTATGGTTGAGTAATATTCAATTGTGTGTGTGTGTGTGTGTGTGTGTATACCGCATCTTCTTTATCCATTCATCTGTTGATGGACACTTGGGTTGTTTCCATGTTCAAGATTCATTTTGAAGGTGGAAAGGACATGATTTTTTATTGGGTTAGACATAGATTAAAATAGAAAGGGAGGGGACTTCCCTGGTAGTCCAGTGGTAAAGAATCCCCCTTACAATGCAGGGGAACGTGGGTTCGATCCCCAGTCAGGGAATTAAGATCCCACATGCTGCAGGTCAACTAAGCCCGCATGTCAAAACTACTGAGCTCACGCGCCTCAGCTAGAGCCTGCGTGCCACAAACTACAGAGCCCATGTGCCCTGGAGCCTGTGCGCCACAACTAGAGAGAGAAAACCCTCACACCACAACTAGAGAGAAACCCACGCACCACAATGAAGAGCATGCGTGCTGCAATGAAAGATCCCGCATGCCTCAACCAAGATCCTGCATGCCGCAACTAAGACCCGGTGCAGCCAAAAAAATAAATAAAATAAAATTTTAAAAATGGAAAGGGAGGAATTAGAGAGGAAATTATTGAAATTGTATATCAAGCACTCCATCCAATGCTATCATGAAGAACTGCTTTCTTCACAAGAGTCCTGTGGTCCTGTGTGTCAGTCGGGTTCCCTGGGAAGCAGACACTGAGTTGGGATTAGGAATACAATAGAAGGAATGTCTGTGGAAGATAAAAAGGGAAGGAAGCAGAATTGAATAGGGAAAGGACTGTGATGCAGATCTGACAAAGTTGCAGCCAACTCAACCCAATGGGGAGCCTCAGAGCAAAGACTTCCCATCACAGGAGTCCTGCACTGGGCAGAAATAGACAGGCCCTAGTGTTCCCACTGTGCTTGGTCATCTTCTCAGAAAGAGTGTGGCCGTTGCTTGAACATGAAGGCAGATCCTAAAGGCTCTAACTAGAGGCTGTCAACCGCATTCACTCCTTTCAGTAAAATAGCAAATTCTTTTGAAGGGAGACCCAAGAAGGACACCATGCCCTGTAAGGTTGGATTTTTAGCCATATCTTACAAATTAGGAAATAGAGGCTCAAAAATCATACTTTGAAACTTCTCTTTGAGTGAGAGTACATAGAGTTTGGCTGCCATCCTCTAATGGCCTGGTGTCTGTCAAGTTCAGGTTAGTACTTATAGCAGCCATTGCCAGCACCCATCCCAAGCCCCTCCTATAGCTTCTCTCTCTGGGCTGTAGCAGATGAAGGACTAAAAACTACATTTCCCAAAATCCTTTGCTGATAGGGTACAGGTATGTGACCTCGTTTCAGCCTGCCTGATATATCCCTAGACGTGGATGTTGCAGTGAGCAAGGGAAGGTGGGCTGCCAGCAGATGAGAGGATCACCTGGTGAGCCCTGTGGCAGAGGCTGTCAGTCCCCAGCACCACAGGGTTTTTTCTAGAACACTCCTTGATCTGTTTCTCCCAACTGCGTTTTTTTCCTGGACATGCCTTCCCAAGGCAGATTCTTCAAACACCCTGGAGGCGTGCAAACTTTCTAACATCCCTTAACAAATACCCTTCTGTTTAAAATAGGAGGAGGGGCCTCTGTTGTCTGCAACTGAGAATCCTCAGAGAGATGGTACTGGGTAAAGTACACTAGACTGTAAGGGCACACATGCACCATTCAGCAGGGAAATGGAACTTAGATCCAGAGGCATTTCCCAAGCTCTGGCACACTTCGGAGTGACGTTCCTCCTAACTGAATCACACACAATTTGGCCTTTGCAGCATATAAACAGTATTTTTAAAATCAGATACACACCTCACAGTGTTTTGGTTAAGAGAGTCTAGATACTTTCAGGTCTGCTAGAAATTTCCTTATAAGAGCCAGAATTTCTTTCCAGCTAGATGCAAATTAACTTCAGCATCTCTCAACAAAGCAAAATAATAGTGCTGAAAAGTTGGACTTAGCTACAACACAGAAAAGCTGCTCACAATATTTTTTTATTCAAGACCCCTTTTGAAAACATCTCTTTTCAGTCTTTAATATAAGTCAGAGAACAAATATGGTCATCTCTCCCTATTGATGCACCACAAGCAAATCCTAGGTAATTTTCTTCAAGTGATTTTTGCATACTGTGCAACAGCTAAGAACATCAAGGGCTGACCTGCAAGCCCATCATAGTAAGGACCTCTTCCTGTGCTGGTGCAGATGTTGTACAGAACAGTAATAAATTAATGAGAGGGAAAGGCATGCTCCAAGGGGGAGAAAGCAGCCCTGCCACCCCTCCCCAAGCCTTTCTGTCCTCCTCTCCCACCTCACAGTGTCAATGTCAAGAATACACTGAAAAAACTGACAACCAGGAAGTTAAGACGAGGTTATCTGGAGGGCCACTGAATTGAGACAAAGAGCAGGCTCACAGGCCACCCCTCCCTGAAGGAGCCATCTGAACAGAACCATGCCCAGCACACGAGGACCACACCACTCCCAGGACATCTCAGACACAACAGTGCTACCCCCAAGGCCTCTTGATCAAAAGCCCCTACTCCAGTAGGGCTGCAGATATAACATTTCCTGTCTCCCAAGAAGCTGGTCTCAAATATCCTGTTCATTGGATTAAAAAACTGTAGTATATTCGCACAATGGAACACTACTCAGCAATAAAAAGGGATGAAGTACTGATACATGCAACACTGTGGATGGATCCACAGTCATGCTGAGTCAAAGAAGCCAGACACAAAAGGCTAGTAGTATATTATTCCATTCATTTGACATCCTACAGGAGGCTTAACTAATGTCTAGTTAAAGAAAGCAGAGGGGAGGGCAGACAACAGAAGCAAGAAGAACTACAAGCCTGCAGCCTGTAGAACAAAAACCACATTCACAGAAAGATAGACAAGATGAAAAGGCAGAGGGTTATGTACCAAATGAAAGAACAAGATAAAACCCCAGAAAAACAACTAAATGAAGTGGAGATAGGCAACCTTCCAGGAAAAGAATTCAGAATAATGATAGTGAAGATGATCCAGGACCTTGGAAAAAGAATGGAGGCAAAGATCGAGAAGATGCAAGAAATGTTTAACAAAGACCTAGAAGAATTAAAGAACAAACAAACAGAGATGAATAATACAATAACTGAAATGAAAACTACACTAGAAGGAATCAATAGTAGAATAACTGAGGCAGAAGAACGGATAAGTGACCTGGAAGACAGAATGGTGGAATTCACTGCTGTGGAACAGAATAAAGAAAGAAGAATGAAAAGAAATGAAGACAGCCTAAGAGACCTCTGGGACAACATTAGACACAACAACATTCGCATTATAGGGGTCCCAGAAGGAGAAGAGAGAGAGAAAGGACCAGAGAAAATATTTGAAGAGATTATAGTCGAAAACTTCCCTAACATGGGAAAGGAAAGAGCCACCCAAGTCCAGGAAGCGCAGAGAGTCCCATACAGGATAAACCCAAGGAGAAACATGCTGAGACACATAGTAATCAAACTGGCAAAAATTAAAGACAAAGAAAAATTATTGAAAGCAGCAAGGGAAAAACGACAAATAACATACAAGGGAACTCCCATAAGGTTAACAGCTGATTTCTCAGCAGAAACTCTACAAGCCAGAAGGGAGTGGCATGATATACTTAAAGTGATGAAAGGGAAGAACCTACAACCAAGATTACTCTACCCGGCAAGGATCTCAGTCAGATTCGATGGAGAAACCAAAAGCTTTACAGACAAGCAAAAGCTAAGAGAATTCAGCACCAGCAAACCAGCTCTACAACAAATGCTAAAGGAACTTCTCTAAGTGGGAAGCACAAGAGAAGAAAAGGACCTACAAAAACAAACCCAAAACAATTAAGAAAATGGTCATTGGAACATACATATCGATAATTACCTTAAACGTGAATGGGTTAAATGCTCCAACCAAAAGACACAGGCTTGCTGAATGGATACGAAAACAAGACCCATATATATGCTGTCTACAAGAGACCCACTTCAGACCTAGCGACACATTCAGACTGAAATTGAGGGGATGAAAAAAGATATTCCATGCAAATGGAAATCAAAAGAAAGCTGGAGAAGCAATACTCATATCACATAAAATAGACTTTAAAATAAAGAATGTTACAAGAGACAAGGAAGGACACTACATAATGATCAGGGGATCAATCCAAGAAGAAGATATAACAACTATAAATATATATATGCACCCAACATAGGAGCACCTCAACACATAAGGCAACTGCCAACAGCTATAAAAGAGGAAATTGACAGTAACACAATAACAGTGGGGGACTTTAACACCTCACTTACACCAATGGACAGATCATCCAAAATGAAAATAAATAAGGAAACAGAAGCTTTAAATGACACAATAGACCAGATAGATTTAATCGATATTTATAGGACATTCCATCCAAAATCAGCAGATTACACTTTCTTCTCAAGTGTGCATGGAACATTCTCCAGGATAGATCACATCTTGGGTCACCAATCAAGCCTCAGTAAATTTAAGAAAATTGAAATCATATCAAGCATCTTTTCTGAACACAACGCTATGAGATTAGAAATCAATTACAGGGAAAAAAACGTAAAAAACACAAACACATGGAAGCTAAACGATAGGTTACTAAATAACCAAGAGATCACTGAAGAAATCAAAGAGGAAATAAAAAAATACCTAGAGACAAATGACAATGAAAACAGGACGACCCAAAACCTATGGGATGCAGCAAAAGCAGTTCTAAGAGGGAAGTTTATAGCTATACAAGCCTACCTCAAGAAACAAGAAAAATCTCAAGTAAGCAATCTAACCTTACACCTAAAGGAACTAGAGAAAGAAGAACAAACAAAACCCAAAGTTAGCAGAAGGAAAGAAATCATAAAGATTATAGCAGAAATAAATGAAATAGAAACAAAGAAAACAATAGCAAAGATCAGTAAAACTAAAAGCTGGTTCTTTGAGAAGATAAACAAAATTGATAAACCATTAGCCAGACTCATCAAGAAAAAGAGGGAGAGGACTCAAATCAATAAAATTAGAAATGAAAAAGAAGTTACAACAGACACCACAGAAATACAAAGCATCCTAAGAGACTACTACAAACAACTCTATGCCAATAAAATGGACAACCTGGAAGAAATGGACAAATTCTTAGAAAGGTATAACCTTCCACGACTGAATCAGGAAGAAACAGAAAATATGAACAGACCAATCACAAGTAATGAAATTGAAACTGTGATTAAAAATCTTCCAACAAACAAAAGTCCAGAACCAGATGGCTTCACAGGTGAGTTCTGTCAAACATTTAGAGAAGAGCTAACACCCATCCTTCTCAAACTCTTCCAAAAAATTGCAGAGGAAGGAACACTCCCAAACTCATTCTATGAGCCCACCATCACCCTGATACCAAAACCAGACAAAGATACTACAAAAAAAGAATATTACAGACCAATATCACTGATGAATATAGATGCAAAAATCCTCAACAAAATACTAGCAAACAGAATCCAACAATACATTAAAAGGATCATACACCATGATCAAGTGGGATTTATCCCAGGGATGCAAGGATTCTTCAATATATGCAAATCAGTCAATGTGATACACCATATTAACAAACTGAAGAATAAAAACCATATGATCATCTCAATAGATGCAGAAAACGCTTTTGACAAAATTCAACACAAATTTATGATAAAAACTCTCCAGAAAGTGGGCATAGAGGGAACTTACCTCAAAATAATAAAGGTCATATGCGACAAACCCACAGCAAACATCATTCTCAATGATGAAAAACTGAAAGCATTTCCTCTAAGATCAGGAACGAGACAAGGATGTCCACTCTCACCACTATTATTCAACATAGTTATGGAAGTCCTAGCCACAGCAATCAGAGAAGAAAAAGAAATAAAAGGAATACAAATTGGAAAAGAAGAAGTAAAACTGTCACTGTTTGCAGATGACATGATACTATACATAGAGAATCCTAAAAATGTCACCAGAAAACTACTAGAGCTAATCAATGCATTTGGTAAAGTTGCAGGATACAAAATTAATGCACAGAAATCTCTTGCATTCCTATACACTAATGATGAAAAATCTGGAAGAGAAATTAAGGAAACACTCCTATTTACCATTGCAACAAAAAGAATAAAATACCTAGGAATAAACCTACCTAGGGAGACAAAGACCTGTATGCAGAAAATTACAAGACACTGATGAAAGAATTAAAGATGTACCAACAGATGGAGAGATATACCATGTTCTTGGATTGGAAGCATCAATATTGTGAAAATGAGTATACTACCCAAAGCAATCTACCGATTCAATACAATCCCTATCAAATTACCAGTGGCATTTTTTACAGAACTAGAACAAAAAATCTTAAAATTTGTATGGAGACACAAAAGACCCCGAATAGCCAAAGCAGTCTTGAGGGAAAAAAACGGAGCAGGAAGAATTAGACTCCCTGACTCCAGACTATACTACAAAGCTACAGTAATCAAGACAATATGGTACTTGCACAAAAACAAAAACCTAGATCAATGGAACAAGATAGAAAGCCCAGAGATAAACCCACACACCTATGGTCAACTAATCTATGACAAAGGAGGCAAGGATATACAGTGGAGAAAAGACAGTCTCTTCAATAAATGGTGCTGGGAAAACTGGACAGCTACATGTAAAAGAATGAAATTAGAACACTCTCTAACACCATACACAAAAATAAACTCAAAATGGATTCAAGACCTAAATGTAAGACTGGACACTATAAAACTCTTAGAGGAAAACATAGGAAGAACACTCTTTGACATAAATCACAGCAAGATCTTTTTTGATCCACCTCCTAGAGTAACGGAAATTAAAACAAAAATAAACAAATGGGACCTAATGAAACTTCAAAGCTTTTGCACAGCAAAGGAAACCATAAACAAGATGAAAAGACAACCCTCAGAATGGGAGAAAATATTTGCAAACAAATCAATGGACAAAGGATTAATCTCCAAAGTATATAAACAGCTCATGCAGCTCAATATTAAAGAAATAAACAACCCAATCCAAAAATGGGCAGAAGACCTAAATAGACATTTCTCCAAAGAAGACATACAGATGGCTAAGAAGCACATGAAAAGCTGCTCAACATCACTAATTATTAGAGAAATGCAAATCAAAACTACAATGAGGTATCACCTCACAGCAGTTAGAATGGGCATCATCAGAAAATCTACAAACAACAAATGCTGGAGAGGATGTGGAGAAAAGGGAACCCTCTTGCACTGTTGGTGGGAATGTAAAATGATACAGCCACTATGGAGAACAGTAGGAAGGTTCCTTAAAAAACTGAAAATAGAATTACCATATGATCCAGCAATCCCACTACTGGGCATATATCCAGAGAAAACCATAATTCAAAAAGACACATGCACCCCAATGTTCATTGCAGCACTATTTACAATAACCAGGTCATGGAAGCAACCTAAATGTCCATCAACAGACGAATGGATAAAGAAGAAGTGGTACATATATACAATGGAATATTACTCAGCCGTAAAAAGGAACGAAATTGGGTCATTTGTTGAGACGTAGATGGATCTAGAGACTGTCATATAGAGTGAAGTAAGTCAGAAAGAGAAAAACAAATATCATATGTTAACGCATGTATGTGGAACCTAGAAAAATGGTACTGATGAACCGGTTTGCAGGGCAGAAATAGAGACACAGATGAAGAGAACAAACGTATGGACACCAAGGGGGGAAAGCTGCAGGGGGTGGGGGTTGTGGTGTGATGAATTGTGCGATTGAGATTGACATGTATACACTAATGTGTGTAAAAGTGATGACTAATAAAAAAGAAAAAAAATTTTTTTAAATAAAGAAAGCAGAGGAGTGGTTGTCAGGGTGAGGACTTGACTGCCAATGAGCACAGAGGAAATTTTGGGGGGCAATGGAAACATTCTATATCTTGATTGTTGTGGTAACTACACTAGTGTCTATACATTTATTGAAACTCAGCAAGCTATACAACTTTCAGTGAGCTGTGCATTTTCTTCTGTATCAATTATGCCTCAATAAAATCCATCAAAAAGTCCTAGCAGGATGGCTGTCATCTATGTGAAATCTGTGTGAATCTATGTGAAAACCCCCTTGCTACTTGTTCCTCTCAAATACATGCCCCTTCACCTTTCTGAGAGTAGAGATAGTTTTGCTGTCAGCTAAATCTGAATGAGA
Source organism: Balaenoptera physalus (assembly GCF_965194825.1). Lineage (NCBI taxonomy): Eukaryota > Metazoa > Chordata > Mammalia > Artiodactyla > Balaenopteridae > Balaenoptera > Balaenoptera physalus. The sequence goes on along the minus strand of NC_138890.1, from coordinate 23,794,982 downwards.
GGTATCCTTGCCACAAAATGCTATGTTAACATTTTTCTGAAAAAAAAAAAAATGTAGGCTCTGCCATTGACTTTCTGTGTGACATCAAGCATGATCCTTCACTTCCCTGAGACTCAGTTTCCACCTGTGTAATGTAGAAACAGTATTACAGGGAAAGTTATACAACACAGCTTATTTGAAAGTAACCAGCTTAGAGCTGGGCAAATGGTGTGTGCTCAATATATTGGTTTGCTTTCTCCATTCCATCCATGAGGATTCTTTTGCTTGCAAGTAGCAGACAATACAACCCAACTTATTTAAGCAAAGGGGAGTTAATTGGCCGAACAGCTGAAGAGCCCTGGCTTTAGGGAAGGCTGGATCCAGAGGGTTGGCATCTATACTACACCCTGGATTTCCCTCCCTCTCTCTGTTCTGTGTTCTACCACCTCCAGCCTCGTCATCTGTCTCCACATGGTCCACTCCCTCCCAGCAGCTCCAGCCACTCTCTTTGGGCCTCATTCTCACATCGCAGCATCCTGGATGCACTCTCTTGTGTTTCAGATTGGGACCCATGCCTATCCCTGAGCCAAGAACTCTAGCTAAGGGGATGTGATATGCTGATAAGCCAATCACCCTGGAGCTGAAGTCTGGCTCAATCCCACCTAAAACAAATGGCTGCTATGAAACAGTATAGAGGTAACTGTTCCACGCCAGGGTGCTCTCAACAGGCGGGCAATGGATGTTGAAAGGCAATCATCAAATGTCCACTGAATGCATTCTATCAGGCACGGTGTCAATCAGGAAAACAGAAACTACACACGTTAGTTTAACAGAGAGGATTTAATCTAAAGAATTTTTAACTGGGTGGGTATTAGAACACTGGAATGCAAAAAGGAACGCTAAACCATCAGAATGTAGCCACTGCAGGAATCAGCCTCAGCCCTAATGCAGCAGGGGAATGAAGGGAGGGGTCTGGGATCATTAAATCTTAGAGAACTGGGGGAGAGAGCGCAGCTTGGATAGTGCTGGTGTCTCAGAGCTTGGAGGAGATGGCTCTTGGATCTTGGACCCAGAACTCTGAGGAGGGGCACCCCATCTGCAGTGCTAGTATCTCTGAAGAGGTGCAATGAGTCTGAGTCTGGGAGTGTCTAAAAAAACTTGGCCTCTGAGATGAGGAAGCAAGGCTGTGGTGATGCCAAAAAGAATAGCAAGCAAACAGGAAGGGACATGTCCCTCCTTCCTTGTTCAGCCTCTCATTTTCCCCAGGCCCTGGCAAAGCAGAAATGTGGCTTGCAGAGTCCTAGAATCACAAAGCAGAGTACAGAAAATTTGGGTTGGGTACAGAGAGATAATTAGTAGCACACAAACAATTCACATGATCAGGGTATCAGTGAGAACAGTTTGGCTGTAAGCAATGGAAAAAACTCTAACTTAATTAGCTTAAACAATGGCAAAATTTTCTTACTCACCAAAATATTAGTTCCCAAGAAGAACAGCTCCAGGACTGCTTAATTCAACTATTCAATATTGCCATAAGGGATAAAGTTCTTTCCGTCTTTCCACTCTGCCATCCTTTTTTAATTAATTAATTAATTTTTTGGCTGTGTTGGGTCATTGCTGTGCGCGGGCTTTCTCTAGTTGCGGTGAGTGGGGGCTACTCTTCATTGCAGTGCGCGGGCTTCTCATTGTTGTGGCTTCTCTTGTTGTGGAGCACGGGCTCTAGGCGCACAGGCTTCAGTAGTTGTGGCATGTGGGCTTAGTAGTTGTGCCTTGCGGGCTCTAGAGCTCAGGCTCAGTAGTTGTGGTGCATGGGCTTAGTTGCTTCGTGGCATGTGGGATCTTCCCGGGCCAGGGCTCGAACACAAGTCCCTTGCATTGACAGGCAGATTCTTAATCACTGTGCCACCAGGGAAGCCCCCATTCTGCCCTCTTTAGAATGTGGCTTTATCTTCAGTTAGTTTTCCTCATGGCAACAAGATGGCTGCCACAATTCCAGACATCACACAGGCATTACAGATCCAGACATAGAAAAAAGTACTTTGTGAAAAAAATCTCTTTTTAGTGCAAGGAAACTTTTCCCAGAAGCCTCCCGGCCGATTTCCTCTTATATCTCATTGGCCAGAACAGAGTTACATGGCCATATGGAATCAATCCTCAGCAAAAAAAGAAACTGAAGCAGCAAATAATGGCTTAGAGTAATTAAAACTTACTCCTGGGTGACATATGGGGAGAGTAGATAGTTAAATAAAATTGAGACTTGAGCCAGAGGTGTAGGTTATATATTTAACAACCAGTACTCTGAGAAATATATATATACATGTATAAAATAATTTTATTATAAATATACTGATACAAAGGATGTGTAGAACAAAATTTAAAAATTATAATAAATTATACAATACTCTTTATATCACATAGACAACTGATTCTCATAAGATGTTTCATTGATTTTTACCAAATTACTGTATTCTTAGCCAAACTATGATTGCAACCGATCAGCAAGTTTAGTTCTGAAAAAATATTGATTGATATATTAAGACAAAAGTGAAATAACAAAGATGTATATTTGAGCTTCACTCAGCCAATAATGTGAGCAATTTATGTAAATGAACTAAATCTCTATCTCAATCTCCCATTCCACTGAGGTGGTTGAAATTTTGTCTTAGTTAATTAAAAGTTCACCTACCCTCCCATTTTCTTGGGGTTGAATCTAAGTTCCAAGGCATGTTAGAAGGGCCCATCAGTCTGTCGTTAATTCAAAGAGGTTGCTATTTTCACGTTCACATACCCCTATGTAAATGTCAATATTCATATATCCCTCATTTCTGTCTGCCAGCACTCTTTGGATCTATCAGCTCTGTTTCCATAACCCATACCTGAGAGCCTGAGAATCTCTATGAAGCTAAGACTCCATCTCCCTAGACTCATTAAAGTCTGCCAGGGAAGCAAGACGCAGGTTCCCTCTCCCTGGAACATATTAATATCCGGATTTTCAGCATTTTCCTTCTTCTCTCCTCTTCCTTCAGCCTGATGAAATCATTCCCAGTCTGGGGAAGGAGTAAATCCTACACTCCTTAAATCCCCTGATCCACCGTTTAGTAGACAGTGTAGTGAAAACAGGCTCATTCTTGAAAGAAAAATGAAGTTGAATCACACTATATACAAAAGTAGATTCTAGATTGATTAAAGACCTAAGTGTGGGACATAATATTGCACAGCTAAAGAATTAAACATTGGAGAGTGATTTTACAATCTAGCATTGGGGGAGACCTTCTAAAACCAGACCTCAAAAGCTCAAAACATAAGGTAACAAGTAAATGGCTTTAATTACATCAGTATTAAAGATTTCTGTTCAACTACTGTATAGCACAGGGAACTCTGCTCAAAACTCTGTGGTGACCTAAATGGGAAGGAAATCTAAAAAAGAGGGGATATATGTATACGTAAAACTGATTCACTTTGCTGTACAGCAGAAACTAACACAACATTGTAAAGCAACTATACTACAAGAAAAATTAATAAAAATAAAATAAAACCTCCAGACAAAGAAAAAAAAAATTCTGTTCAACAAAACACACTGTAGACAAGGTTAACAGAAGGATGACAAGTTCGGAGAAGATATTCACAGTGTTTACAACAGACTCAGAACACGTGCAAAGGAACAAAGACAGGAAAACTGCTTTCAAAAAAAAAAAGGCAATGAATATGATCAAGCAAGTGCTAAGTAGATGAGAAGATTCTCAAAATCACTGATAACCAAAGAACTACAAATCAAAACAATAATATAGAACTTTATTCCCATCAGACTGGCAAAGATCAGAGAGAAGGATAATGGTAATTCTTGGTGAGATGTGAGGAACAGGAGCCTTTTTGCACACTGCTGGTGAGTGTTTAGATATTGCTGCCATTCTGGAGAGTTCTCTGGCAGTACATATCTAAATTAAGTGTGCTTGTATGTGCAGAAATCTCACCCTTCCGTACATTCCCAGAGTCTTTATTAAATAGGACCATAACTGGACATATGAGAAGGCATTTATCACAGAGTTGTTTACGGCACTGAGAAGTAGAAGGCACCCTGGTGCCCATCATGGATAGCGGATGAGTAAAATATTGTGGCTTTACTCCAAGGAATTGTATCCACAGTTAGAAGGAACAAAAAAGATATGCACACATGGATGGACCTAGAGATTACCATACTAAGTGAAGTGAGTCAGAAAGAGAGAGACAAATACCATATGATATCACTTGTATGTGGAATCTAAAATACGACACAGATGAACTTATCTATGAAACAGAAACAGACTCACAGACATAGAGAACAGACTTGTGGTTGCCAAGGGGGAGGGGAGGTGGGGGAGGGATGGATTGGGAGTTTGGGGTTGGCAGATGCAAACTATTATATATAGAATGGATAAACAACAAGGTCCTATACTGTACAGGGAATTATATTCAATATCCTGTGATAAACCATAATGGAAAAGAATAAGGAAAGAAGAATAAAGGAAGAAATAAAGGAAAAGAATAAAGGAAGTTGGCCCAGAACAGCTTGGTCATTTGAAGGGGACCAGAAAGGGGGTTGGTGGAGGAGACCGGTTAATCAGCTAACCAGCTGATCTCTCAAAATATTATCCCACTGCAACTGTTTCAGTCTTCTTGGTAAGCATTTTCAAACCCATAAAAATATCCCATAAAAACTATTATGTAGACAATGGATAAACAACAAGGTCCTGCTGTATAGCACAGGGAACTATATTCAATATCCTGTGATAAACCATAATGGAAAAGAATATTAAAAAGAATGCGTGTGTGTGTATATATATATGTATATGTATAACTGAATCACTTTGCTATACAGCAGAAATTAACACAACATCTTAAATCAACTATGATTCAATAAAGTAAATTTTTATAAAAATACCCAGAAAAAGAAAGTCTATTCCATCTTATCATTTTCCTATGACTTGGGTGAGTCTGTTTTAAATGAACCTCAGTGAGGGCTGCTACATGCAGTTGTACAGTCTGTGCACTGCACAAAGATGCCCCTGGGCAAGGGAGTGAGAGGGAGCTAGAATCCATCAGGGGCTCTGCTTATAAACTGGGCCAACCTGGAGCTGCTTTAATCACAGGTAGGAGAGCCTTTTGGTAATCTGTCTGCCAGAGAGAGTGACCTTTTGTAACTTCTACCAAGGTATTATATGTTCCAGCTGGAGCCCTGAGTCTCAGTCTGATCAACATTATCAGAAATTCACGTGTCAACTCAAAGGTTTCTTTGTAGCCTCTGCTTTTAGGACAGTCCTGAGGCTATTTCACTGGCCTTTCCCTCTGCCTGGAACACTCTTCCCTGATCTGGACTGGCTCCTTCCCTCCTTCATCAGGGTCTCTGTTCCAATGTCACCTCCACAAAGACGCCTTCCCTGAACATCCCCTCTAAAATCAGCCCCCTCCCCATCCTTACCTTGCTCTATCCTCTTATCCAGCTTTCTTCATTCCACTTTTCACTCCGTGAAATCCTGTATGTATTGGATTATTGTCTGTCTCCCATGGGAGTGTAAGCTCCCCCAAGTGAGGGACTCATTCTCATTCACTGGTGCCTGTCTAGTGCCAGCACAGAATAGATGCTCAGTAGATGTACGTTGGATGGATGAATGGATTGGACCTAAAGGACGAGCAGGATGTCATATTCTTCTCAGAAAACTTACAGAAAAGGACCGGCAAGTCCTTAACCTGAGCAAAAAGAAATGTGAAGTATTATTTCTTCCTTATTTCTGCCCTATTATGTTAAGATTAATTTGACTAATGAACCAGTTTCTTAAAACGCATAATGGAGTGACTCAGCTTTCTCAGAATAATCAACATTGTGTTTAGTCTCCAGAACCTGTTTAAGACATAATTGGCTTCCAAGTGATATTCAGTGTTGCTTTATTTTAAAACAGAGCCAATTCATGATGTGTTTTTCAGATGCTTAGTGTGTGACACACTGAGTTTTCACTCCCAAACAAGAATGCTTTTAGGATTATTGTCTGCATATTTGAGGCATAGAAGCCTAAGGCCTGTCTGCCTGCTGCCCACAGGCCAGCCCCCATCTGGGGCAGATGGCAGGTCAACTCTGCAATTACCCACAAAGATCCCTGTAGCCAACACCCCTCACCTCAAGAACAGGAGGGGCCACTTTGAATCAACTGAAGGATGATTCTGTGGGTTTGCTGTTTGGTCCATCCCTTTACCGCCATGACCTCCATCCCTGGCTTCACACTGAAGCATTAAAAATCCAGATTCCAGGTCCTGCCTTTTAAGATCCTGATGTAATCCATATGGGTTGTGGCCCAGGAAATTGGATAAAATTGGGAAGTTTTTAAAGATCCCCAGGTGATTCCAAGCTGCAGCCTTTTAAAAGGTCTCTGGTAGGACTTAGGCAAACAGCATGAAATCCCACTCTGCCGGCACTCTGCCTCCATAAATGCCCTAAGCTGCTCATTTGTCCATTTTGCTTTGCTGGTCCCTTAGTTTTCCCTTCTTGGGCCCTGGCCCTGGCCCCATTCTCTCCCTAATCTCTCCAATGAAGAAACCCATGAGGATACTCTTTCCAGCTTTGACCTCACCCCTCCCCGGGAGGATTCCTACATGCCCTCTAGCTATGCACCCCTCTCTTGTCTGGGTGCCTCTTCTCCACCTACCCTCAGCCCTTGAGATCTACAGGCAAGCCCACCCCATGCCCATCATTCCCCACATGGGCCACAGCTCTCCCACCCATGCCCAACCAGTTGGCCTCTATGTTACTGCACGTACTGCTCCCCACTGCAAAGAATGTCCTTTCCTGCCCCTTTACCTTGCTTTCTCCTACTTGTCCCTTAAGCCCTGATTCACCTATTACCTCTGTCAGGAACCCTTCCCTAACATGTACACAGAAAAGGCCAGCTGGTCCTTCCTCCAGGCTCCATGTCTGCTGCTGAGACCACCTGGCCCTGCCTGTGTTGGGCCCTGAGTGTCTTACCAGCAGGTGGACGGCGTCTAACTCACCTCAGTGGCTGCTGTACCCTCATGGGGCTTAACCTGATGCAGCATCAGAGAACGTGGTGAGTAAACCAACAAACAAATGGGACATCAGAGAAAACTAGGACATTTGCCTTGGTTTTCAGGTGCATCTCTGTTTGGGCTACGAGCAGGAATTTAACATTCCTATTTTTAACTTTCCAAAGTAAGAATGATCAGAATGCAGATGTTGCATGACGAAGTTTGAAGTACAAGAAGCAAATGAGTGAAAAATGGCCTGAATCCAGCCCACAGACGTTTTTTGATTGTCTTACCTTGTATTTAAAATAACTTACCAACATTCAAAAACTAGGAAACTCTACATATTTTGTGGTTTTCTGGTTTCTCTTGAAACAAATCAGTAGATGTGGCCCCTCGGAGCTCATACTACCATGGCAACAATGTGCTGGGATGGCAGGGCTCTGCACTCTCTGGCAGATGTGCCCCGACCACTCAGCCCACCTCCATGCTCTCTTCTGTTCTCATCACCAAGACCAAGACCAAGAACCTCAGGCCCTTTGAGCTCCAACCCCTGGTCTCCTTTAACTTGCACATGGCGATTAGCATGTACTCCACCATGCGCTGTGGTGTTAAGAGCATTTAACCTGGAATCAGGCAAACCTGCAGTCATAGAAGCTGTGCGGTGTTTAGGTACATTACTTCACAGCTCTGAGCATCCTTCTTTGCCTTCCAGAGCTCACAGACACAAGAGGAGACAGACCATGATCATAGAAATTTATGTGATGAAATAAGTGCTCCTACAACATTAATACCAAACACGTATACCAAAGTGTGTACCCAGTGGAGAGTACAATAAAGTGCCTGACAAACTGAAGGACAGCTCCCTGGAGGAGGTGTCTTTCATCTGGGTTTTGAGGGATGTGTAGCAGTTTGCCCAGGAATCAAGACTCTCTGGGGAAAGGCATTCCAGACAAAAGCTGTACAAAGGCAAAGAGGAAGAAAACAACCTGGTACATTCTAGAAACAGTGAGTTGGTCGATGTGTCTGTATGAGGGTGTAAGGCAAAAGATGTAACTGATTGGAGGTTAAGGTCAGTATCAAAAAGCTGTGAATACCATACCAGGGAGGTTGGACTTTATCAGGAGGCAAGAACTAACTTTCACATGGGGAGTGACGTGAGCTTCAGGTCTTGGTAAAATCACTCTGGAGGCAGAAATTAGGTGAAAACACATGCCCCAAACATGTGAACTAAATGCAAGAAAAGAACTGCTCTTTTATCCATAAAAAGATTGTACATGACTGTTTATATCACAGCTGCTTTATTCATAATAACCAAAAACTGGAAACACTGTAAATGTCCATCAATTGGGAAATGGACACAAAAATTGTGGTCTATTCATATGAAGTGGAATTCTACACACTAGGAAAAAACAAACTACAGCTACATCCAACAACATGGATACATCTCAGAAACATGCTGAGCGAAAGAAACCAGACACACATGCAAAAAAGCACATACTATATGATGCCATTTAGATAAGGTTCCAGAACAGACAAAACTAATTAGAAATTAGTGCTAGACATCTACAGAAAAGTTTTGAGGTGGCGCTGGCACATGACCGCAGCTCAGCCAATCAGACGCGCGTGCCCAGACGGTGGAGCATTCATTCCAGCAGTGGCTGTAGGAGGCAATTCCAGGAGCAGCGGTAAGTCTTGTGTAAGCTGCAGTGTCCGACATCCGGGGTGGAGGCCGGAGGGTCCTCACCACAGTGGTGCTGTGGCGTGATCTGAGCGAGGAGGGTAACTGCAGCAAACATTGTTCAAGGAGCTGAGAGTACAGTGTCAGATAAGGCAGACAGGATCCCTGCCCTTATGGTGGAACATTCTAGTGGAAGAGACAGAGAAGAAACAAGTCAACAAATAAGTCAACAAGGTGATTTTGGATAGTAATAGTGCAGTAAAAGAAATAAAAGAGTGATGAGCTCCAGTGGGAGTGGGAGGGGCTACTCCAGACAGGTAGTCAAGGAAGGCTTCTCTGAGGAGGTGATATTTGACCTGAAAGCATTCCAGGCAGCTGGACCAGCATATGCAAAGGGCCTGAGGTAGGAATAAGTTGGCCTGTTCAGAAGTCAGGAAGTTTAGTGATATTAACATGAAACCACAGAAATAGTACAGGACAGATTATGAGGGTCCATAGGCCCATGATGGAAAGTTCAAATTTAATTGTAAGTAAAACTGGTAGCCGTTGAGGATTTTAAAGCAGGGGAAGAATTGATCTGATTCACATTTTCAAAAGATCAGGGGATGGATTGTTAGAGGCAAGAGTGAATGGAGACATAAAATCAGGGGAAGGGTAATGTGATGGTTAGTTTTATGTGTTAGCTAGGCTAGTCTAGAAACCCAGTTATTCAATTACGCACTAATCTAGGTGCTGCTGTGAAGGCATTTTGTAGATATGGTTAACATCTGTAATCAGTTGACTTTGCATAAAGAAGATTGTCCTCCATAATGTGGGTGGGCCTCATCTAAGCAGTTGAAGGCCTTAAGAGCGAAAATTGTTTTTTCCCAGAGAAGTTCAGCCTTTCAACACTGCAGCATCAATAGGAGTTTTCAGCCTGCTGGTCTGTCCTATAAATTTCAGGCTTGCCAGCTCCCACAATCATGTGAAAAAATTCCTTAGCAAAAATAGACAGACAGATAGACAGATAGATAGATAGATAGATAGATAGGTAGGTAGCTATAGAGATAGACATGTATCCTATTGGTTCTGTTCTCTCTGTGAACCCTGACTAATACAAGTAGTTAACCTCTCAGAGTTTCTCTGAGGACTAGAAAAGATGTTTGCGAAAGTGTCTACTATGTGCCCAACTCACAGTGGGCACTCGATGACTGTTATTCCCCTATGTTCCTTCTCCTATAAGGCTCAGGAAGAACAGAAGTTTGATTAGGTCAGAAAAGAAAATAAAATCTTAGAAGGAAACATACTAAAAATCTCTCAGGGAGAGAGCTGAGGAACAGCAGAGAGTGTGTACATGAAGTTTTCCATACCTCTCAAATTCATATGATTATGCATTTCTTTTATCATCACAAATACATTTGCTAATTGAACCTGGAACTTAAGGTTTTCATTTAAATATTAATTTAAAAGAAACATATTAAGTCTCACTGAATTCCCTGTTCTACCGTGAGGAAACTTTCATCTTGTGATATATTCTGCAAGATCTTTGATCAGCTCACGGAACTTTTGCTATGCTCAGAAATGTCCCCCTATCTTTGCTGACATAAGCGTTGTTTCGTTTTTACCATGCCCTGAACAGTTCAAAGTCCATATTAAAATGCCAGTGTTCTGCGACCTTTGTCAATGCTAGACTAGCAAGAATTCCCAAGCCCTCAGTTTCCTTATCAACAAAGGTGAAAAATACTACTTTAGCTTCCTTGAAATCTCTTTCTGAAAGATGTTTATTTAAAACAATGGTAGGAACACATGTGGACATCTGCTTTTTATTCTTTAAACCTTAGCTCATTTCTTCTTCCTTCATCTGCCTTCTTTTCCTTGATTTTTCAAATTTGATTTCATTCAGCTCAAATGTCACCACTTCTGTGAAGCCCCCAGTCAGTTAGAGACAGAACTTCAACTCAAAAGAGCTTATGATTAAAAAAACAAAAAAAACAAAAAAAACTGTATGTGGGTGGATTTATTGGCTCTTATAACTGGAAGCTTAGGAGGTAGACCTAGCTTCAGGATTGGCTGAGCCCAGGGCCTGCAGTGATGTCATCTGAACTCTCTCTCTTGCCACCTTTCAGCTTAGTTTCAATTCTTCAAACAGGCAAAAAGAGCAGCCCTGGCAGCCCCTGATCCACATTCTCCCAGCTTAGCAACACCTATAGGGTCAGAGGAGGGTGATGACTTCTCTTTTTCCCAGTGTCTACATATAACTTCAGGGCAGGATTCTGTTTAGCCGAGCTTGGGTCACATACCCATGGCAGTGGCAGGCATGAGAAGATGAAAGTCCCATGACTGACAATCTGACCAGGATCAAATGAAGTGAGAGTGAGGAGATCCCCAAAAGAAACTGGGATGCTGGGAAGGCAAAATACACACAAGAAAGAATTTCTGAAAAAGAAAGCCCCCAATTCTCCACTTGTCTATATATCACATCTATTTATAATGTCACTTTGCAGCTCATCCCATCAAGAGATAAAGAATCTGGGCTGGTCTTGTGACTTGGTTTGACCACTAGGCTAAAGCAGAAGTGAAGGCAGCCTTGAGTATTCTCTCTCCATAACTTTGCTGGAAAAATGAGACCTGGAACAGAGTCAAGTCAGTCCACATGTCCTAGCTGGAGCCTCAGACAGTGAGCAAACCCTGCCAAGACCCACAAAGCCACCAACTGAGGAAGCCTTGCAGAGCCCAGCTCTGATCAGCAGAACTGCCAGCCAACCCATAGATGCAGAAACAAAAATAACCTTTTTCTTTTTTTGTATACTCCTGAGGTTTTTGTGGTTCTGCTGCAGCATCACCGTGGCAACAGATAATGGATACACTTTGTATCTACCAGACCTCTCTCACATCACCATTCTGCGGGCAGAGCAGGGCATCCCTCCTGTGCTCTCATAGCACGCACTTACATAACCCAAAGTATGCTGTTGCAATATTTATACTGGGTTGTAATCATCTATTGTAACTACTTGTTTACATATATATCTCCTTGACACTAAGCTCTTTGAGGGAGGAATTTTTTTTTAATCTTTTTGAGCCCAACACTTGGCACAGAGTGTAGTAAAGAACAGAAACCGGTTGAACGTTCCTAGGAATTCTGAGGATGAGGAGTCCCACCAAAAAACTATCTGTGAAACCTACGCTGAGTGCCCAAATCCCTAGCCAGGTTGGATTTTTTTTTAGGTATCAAGGTCATTTGTTTTTCTTTCTCTGTGAATTGCATGTTTCTTGTTTTTTATTTGTTTATCTATTGGATTGTTTCTCTTTTTTCTTATTAATTTGAAAACTTTTTAATATTTTCTCCATATGTATTCTTTGCCAGATCCATGTATTGAAAATATTTCCTGCCAGTCTGTGAACTCTTTCCCTTTTATTATGCTATCATTGGTGAGCATGACTTTTTTAGTTTTAATGAGGTTTAACTTTTCAATCTTTCCTTTATATTCCATCCATTTTGTGTTTATTTAAGACTGCATCCTTAACCTCAGTCATAAAGATACCCTCCTATATTGTCTGCTAAAAAGTTGGGAGTTTTGTTTTTCATATTTGGGTCTTTAATCTGCTTGGAGTTCAGTTTTATACATGGTTTAAGGTAGGGGTTCAATTGCCCCAGCATCATTTAATGAATATCTAACCTTCCCGTTCACTTGGGATGCAGTTAATAGAAGGTTTCTGTATGTGCAGGGTGTGTGTCTGGTACCTCTTATTTGGCTGCACTATTTTTTGATCCCTGCACAAACACACAACCTCTCTGTGTTCATAGGATGAGTCACTCCACCCTGCTTTTTCTTCAAAATTGTTTTGGCTATTTCTGGCTCTTTATTTTTTCATATACATTTTACAGTCACCCTGTTAAGTTATACACCAAACTCTTATACCCACTAGAGTTGACAGAATTTTGTTTGGTATTGCATTATATTTTTAGGTTAATTTGGGGAGAATTTACGACTTTAAAAATGGAATATTCCTATCCATGAACATGATGTAATTTCACTACTTATTAAATTTCACCTGTCTCCAAGATATACCCAGAATCCAATAATTCTCACCGCCTCTCCTGCTACCAACCTGGTCCAAGCCACCGTCATCTCTCCCCTGGTTAGCCCCGGTAGCCTCCCTGCTGGCTTCTCTGCCTCCACGTCATCTCCTCTACAGCCTATTCACACAGCAGCCAGGATGATGATTCTTGTTTAGACATAAATCAGGTCGTGGCCCCTGTACCACCTAAAATCGCCTTGTAGCCCCAGTGGTGCCAAATTCCACGCTTTGGGAAACAATGGTTTGAATGAATGAATGAGAGGATGCTGACTGTATGTAAGACCCTGGGAACTGAGAAATGATCAAGTAAGGGGTCGGTCTCGGGGAAACCAAAATGGGAAACATGGCACGGAGCCCCGCACCACGGTGAGGGTGAACTTGGGAGTTCATGATGGAGCCAGAAGCAAAAGCGCGGGCATAGAGGATCGCGCCTGGACCAGGCGGAGGCTGCTTCCAGAGCGCAGCGACTGCGAGGGCGCGTCCGGGGCCTCCCGCGCGCGGCCGCCGCCCAGCCCAGCCCAGCCGGGCCTCGGGGCTCCGCGCGGGGACGCGCTCTGAGGGCGCGCTCCGGACGGCGGCGGCGCGCAGGGCCGCCGTGGCGGGAGAAGCGCTTCCGGTGGCGGCGGAGGCGGTGTTGAGCGGGTCTCGAGAGCGGCGCGGGCGGTGGCCGGGGGGGAGCGGTGAGTCGTGGGCCGCGGGCCCGGGTGCTGTGGGTTGGAAACGCGCAGGGAGCCTGGCGGAGGGGCGCGGGCTGGAGCGGGGGCGCGCTCCCGCGGGCCGGCTGCCGGGAGACACCGGGGCTGGGAGGTCAGAAGCCCCCTCGCCATGCCCGGGACTTCCCGGGCCAGGGGTCCCTGCACCTTGGAGACCCCTGCCATCCCGCTGCCTGAGCTCCCCACCTCCAGCAGCCTGACCTCCTCTGAGCTCCCCCTGAGCCCCCGCGGTGGAGTGGGTCTCCCGGCATGGGAGGGGGCTCACCCATCCACGCCCGCACGCGCCCTGCCACGCTGTCCCCGCGGCCGCGTGACGAAACTCGCCGCGGGGAGGACACCCAAGATGGCTGCCGCGGGGACAGGCCACGGCGGGGACTGGCGCGAGCGATTGCTAGGTGGCCCGGTGGCACCGACCCCCACGCCCCTCAAGCTCCTAGCTCCTGGCTTCTCCTCCTGGCGCAGAGGCGGGGCTCGGAGGTCAGAGACCACCTGGCCCCTGCCCTAGAACTCTCAGTCTAGTAGGGAAGAGGAAAGCAGGTAATGGGAACAGGAGTGATCCTGCCCGGACCTTGCATTTCCGTGCTGACCGCCTGAGCTCTCCCACTTGTCACGAGTCTCTGACCTTCTCAGAATGACAATAGCCACAATGCCTACTAAGAGTTTGCAGGTGATTCAGGTCCATCTACTTTTACATTCCTCCAGCCCCATGAGGTACTTGGCCTTGCCTTCCTAATCCAGATGGGGAAGGAAACTGGGGCTCAGAGAGGTTGTGTAACCTGCCTAAAGTCACACAGTTGGTTATCTGTAGTCTCAGCTTACATGTTACTTCCTCAAAGATGCTCTCCCTTGGCTGTGTTGTTTGAAATTGCCCCTTCATGCACACATCCTTTGTTAGATTACCCCTGTGATTTTTCCTTAAGAGAATTTGTCACCAGTTGAAATTAACTGTTTATTTGCTTGTTTGATTCTCTGCTTGTGATCAGGGCCTCTGTTTGTCTTGCTCATCTGTCTGTTCCCTGCACCAGGGAGACCCTCACTGAATATTTGTTGAGTGCCTGAATGAAAAAGCTCAGCATGAGTGACTTCAGAGCTCGGGCACTTAACCACTCCATGGGCAACTGCCTTCTGAACCCCCATGGCATTTTGGTTTTACTTTTCTCAAAGTCATAATCTCTCTTCTGCCTCATCTTCTAGATTTTTACTTGCGTGTCTCTAGCTTTTCTCTTCCTATGCCCATCCCCAGTTTGCTGAGCTGCTTCCATGTTCCAGGCACTGTAATAGGTGCAAGGTGGGTATACAGGTAAATAAGGAGACTTTGCAGCTCTTGTGGTGCTGAACTTGCCATATAAGAGCTGTAAGCTGAGAGGGAAATCTGTGAGGATGAGTGGAGGCTCCACCAGGAGGTTCTGGGACCTCAAGCAGCTCCTTTCTCCCCTCAGGACTGCAGGTGTCTAGTTTGCAAAAAATGATGGTGTTTGGAGAGGAGGATATATCGGTTTCTATCCAGCTCTAACATATGATTGCTTTAAGTATGTATTCAAGGGTTTGCTTGAGCAGGCAAGCATTTAATTTAAGTCCCATGGGCTTTCAGGAAAGGGATATCTGTGGTTGCAGTTGTCAGAGAAGAAGCTGTATAGCAAGGGGTAGATGTAGCTCAGGATCAGCAAAATATTTAGAATGCTTTTAATATTCTGTAAAAGTTTTATGAAATCCCATGTGGATGAGTATAGAAAGATTTTGTCAGAGGGAGGGGACCCCTTCCCCCTCCTCACTTCCTGCAAAGGAAGGTGAGAAGACAACCAGAGCAGCAGTGACCCTTAGAGCAGACCCATCATACAACTTCTTTGCTCTCTGATGCTTTAGAATGAAATATGGCATCTACATCCTACTAAGCAAGCCATGGTTAGATGCATTCGGTTGGAGTATAATTGTGAATGGAACCAACCTTTTGTTTGAGGTTAAAGGTAAGAAATCAGCACTAAGTCATTTTTTTAAAAGGCTGACTCTTGCCTAGACAGTGAAAAATTATTGTCAGAATACATATCAAACCTATACTTAATTATACAAAGTTCAAAGTTATTAAGTTTTTAGTTAACTACTATTACTTTGTGAAATATTTTAATACACAGTATATATAATCTGTTACTTGATTCTTTAAAGTAGATGGGAAAATATTCAACTGAATATGTCCAAAATACTACAGTTCGGGAGTACTTTATTATATTTACAGGCTGATACCACCATCTCAAGTAAAAACTAATAGAATTTTTTTTTAAAAAATGGATAAGAGCTTCACTCATCATAAGAAATCGATTAAGAAACCCAAAGTTGATCTTGAGGTTCACCAGAATATGAACCATGATTGTATTGTTACCTGGGTGTTTTAAAGTTCATAGAAGAATGGGATCTGCCTTGTGGATGGGGAGGTGGAGGCAGGGAGTATGGTGGCAGGAAGACAGACAGAAGGCAGTCATTCCCCATGGCTTCCTGATTCTACACAGGCCCCATGTCTCCATGCAGACCTGTCCCTGGAATAGAGGAGAGTATGCAACAGAAAGCCATTGCTGAGTGGAAATGCCCTTTGAAAGAATCTACTCCTTAGCACAAGATTCAACTTTCTGATCTATAATTTGATCTCTTGTGTGGCCATGCCCATAAGAAAGGAATGCTGTGTGTGGATGACCAGCACAAAGCCAAATTAGGAAATGTGCTCCTTCAGTGAACGTGACTGCCCTTGCCAGACACATCACTTCTGGCTCCACAAGGGTCAGAAGTGGGGTATAAAGTCAAGCCGAACTGCCTTCTTGGGCGTGGCACTTGATTTCTCTGAGTAACTCTGCAAAATAGGGGGAGATTTCTTAGAGAGCTGAAGTGAGAATTTAGCAGTCTAGTGACGCATGGAACACCCTGTGTCTGGCACACAGTGGACACTCAGCCGTGTCCCCCTACGGTGACTTTGATAGGGTATGTCACACCTCTCTGGCCCTAACTAAATAAACCAAGAGCAACCAGACTCTTCTTCAACTCTTTCAAATGCAGTAAACAACTGCATTATGTTAGTTAAAACATAACTAACAATAAGTTTCCAGTTTAATAATTTAATTATCGTTGTTAATCTTTAGCCAGGGTTAAAGGTCTTTCTTACCAAGTCCCTGAGAAAGCACATTCCCTGCTAGTTTGTCTTCTGTGAAGTTTTGGAAAATTCTTCTTTTTTTCCAGTAGCTAAGCATTTTCTTGGCATGTAGCTAAAAGTTTGAAATACAGCTTATCTCAGAGAAAAGTCATTTTTCTTAGGCATCAGCTTCAGGAAGCTCAGGAAGCCAAGTGCCATTCCATTTCCCACCCTCCTCCCACCACCAACCCCACCAGTACTACCAGCCACTATGTTTCTGGGCAGGACTTGAGCCAATGAGGGCAGGAGATCCCTTGCATGGAGAATGACATGTTAGTAATGACCCTACCTTTGTTTAGCCCTTTACACTTAATAAAGGTCAATAAAGCCCTCTTGCACACCTCAGTTTCCTGATTCTTCCCACTGTGTCAGCCAACTCTCATCTCCATCTTACAGATGAGAAAACTGAGGCTGAGAGCGGTGAGGTGACTGACCCAGTGACATGCTTAGAAAGGAAGAGGCAGAGTCAGGACTCTAATCCACATTGCAGTGGTTCAAGTCCAGTTCTCATTCCGTGGGTTGTCAGTGTAGGTACTCAGCAGACCAGGCTACAGGGCAGGGAGCCTTCCTCGACAGGACCCAGCCAACACCCGGCCTGAGTGGCCATGGGGTCATCTAAATATTTATATTGCCCCTGAAAGAGGGTAAGAATCTTCCCTTAGCTGGTAGGGCATTTGGTTATTTATTTATAAGTTTTATATTCTTTCCCACATAGTGTTTCCCAAACTTAGCTAATCATAGGATACCCCTGGTGTATTTTTTTTTTTTTATTTGGTTGTGCTGGGTCTTAGTTGCTGCATGTGGGCTTCTTAGTTGGGGCATGTGAACTCTTAGTTGCAGCATGCATGTGGGATCTAGTTCCCTGGCCAGGGATCGAACTCCGGCCCCCTGCATTGGGAGCGCAGGGTCTTAGCCACTGCGCCACCAGGGAAGTCCCCCCGCCCGGTGTATTTCTTAAAGATCGCCTTCCTAGGCTCCACCCCCGCTTTACTGAATCAGGATTTCCAGGAAGCTACTTTCCAGGTCAGAACCACCTCCCCAGGGAGCAGGGATTCTGGAGCCAGGTAATAAAACGTCACACTCCGGCAGCACCGCTTCCTCGAGCAAGCTCGTTAACCACCCTTGTAACCAAACCGTTGCGAGGGTTACATGGGGTAATATAAGGAATGCTCTTATGATAAGTGGTTATTAAACATTAGTGTTATTATTAAGCAGCATCCTAATTTTGCTGATAAAGATGCAGAAACTTGGGGCAGTGGGATAATGTGTACAAGGTCACAGAGTCGTCGGTGGAGCTGGCATTTGAACTCAGGTCTGTTGCCTCCACAAGCATAAGCCCCTAACCACTACACACCCCTTCCCTCATCACCTCCATCGGAGGATTCCGGGTTACAGGGCAGTTAGGGAGGTGCGGCTTGGAGCCAGAAATTCAAGTTCCGCTAACCAACTGGTTCAGTAAACTTATTTGGAAATGAAACTGATCACCGTTGTCTAATTGGAACAGACTGTTTACCAGCCATGAAGGCTTTTTTATATGTGGTGCGAAGTGGTCCTGGGCCTCTGAGTCAGGGGGTGGTCCTCGCCCTTGCATAGCTTTGCACTGACTGTGTAACATCTAACCTAAAAGGGAGACAGTATTGCCCTCCCAGAATTGGTGATGAAGGTTGTGATATAACTTAAATAATGACTTGAAAAAAGCTGGAGTTAAGTACCATTTCCGGTAGGCCTATAATGTGTAATACAGTATTATGACTAGAGAATCTTGGTCATGGCACTCATTTTGGCTTTAAAAGCTTATAAATTCTGTGACTGAGTTATCGTGGATGTTAAAGCAGGTTTACTTCATTGAAATAATGGATATTTTTGAAAAGTGTGTACAGATTTGGATATGAGAATCATTCATATCACAGTCTTCAGTAAGGTTTACCCAGGTTAGTAATCTGATAACTCAGTTGAAGACTGCATGGACAGAGGTGGGTGAGGTCCATGCATAATAAGCTCTGTATGAGAAGGGTGTCTATAAGCACGTTTGGGGAAATTTAGGCTCTATTCATTAGAATGTGTTTGCTTTGAAGTTTATTTACTGCATGTTGGGTCTTTCCAAATCCAGGGCCAAGCCAGCGCTGGGTATAGGAGAGGCCTTCAGTGCGTATTGAATGCATATATTAATTTTGTTTATGAATGAATGAATAAAGAAAACTTGGAGAAATTCATTTTGATGAGTTTTGATGAGGCTTCATGATACTATATTTACCCAAAACCTTAGCCAAGAGATTGAATTTTAACAGGACTTTTTTCCCCTCTAGGAGATTATTTCTATCCCCTTTGAGGGGTTAATTAATGTATTAACGTATATAATATGTAAAATAATATCTTTAGGAATGACTCATTTAATTGCAATCTAATGCTATAATTATTAATGGCCCCAGATAGCTGTCATTCTTAGTTTATTGATTTTGTCTTCAGGTAACAAAGCCTTGACTTTATTTCTTAGCATAAGTGATGTCAGTCACTACAGAAATTTGTTTTGAATCCCACTTTTTTTCTCATACAAAAAAATATTTTCACACCTTTAAAATCCAAATTTTTCTTTGAAATCATTCATTTAAAAAAAAGATTCTTAAGTCAGAATTAACAGCTCAGTTGGCCAAGTGTCAAAAAGCAACATTATAACTATTTAAATATACAGAGACCTCCTTTCACAGGTCGGTTCCTGTTAACGCCTCTCTTTCAGAATCTTCCAGCCTCCTTTGCTTCTCTACACCCCCTATTCCATCATTTCTTCAGGTCATGGAAACTGAGTTTGTTGACCATCAGATATCTACTGATATGATTATGTGTAAACCGTAACATTCCACAGTTGACCGTCTGCAGCTATTCAGTCAGCTGGTCACTGGTTAGTAAATTTCTCCTTGGGAAGCTCTTCACTCAATCTATGTGTAGCCGTGATATTTCCACCTTTCCTGTCTCTCCTTCTGTAGCCTCTCTAAATTTCTGAAGATATTTCCGCCCTTCTGCATAACTGTCAAAGCCTCAGATAGACGTGGCAGAGGGAAGATCCTCCCACTGATGTCTTCTAAGTCCGTTCATGGCATCTTTCACTTGCATGACTTGTAAAGCTGATAAACTCGCACATCCTTGAGCACATTGTTTGGTGTCCCGTGCAGTCTGTCCCTTGGAGGTGTGGCATTTTCCCTTATCCCTGCCACCCCTGAAATTGGGCGATATATACATATATGTATGTATATATACATATATTTACCTTGTTCTCTGAAGCTTTCTTTTGAGCCATTGTGGCTTCGCAATCATCCGCATGGTCCCCAATATCATCACGAGGGCTGTGCAGCAGAATGACTTACCCAGTCTACTTCACAGAAATTCTTAGCTGAGAAGCACTTGTTCTAAACTGTCACCATACATTGTCATGAAATACTGTCAGAACCGCGTGGTCAGTGGTGCTTAAGAACTCTCTGGAAAGGTATCTGATCTTTGACCAATGCCAACCTTGGTGAGGAGACAGAGAGGAAAGTCCAGGAACCACAAGTTCAGGGATGGCTGTGCTCTTCATGCATAAACCAGACAGTGGGGAAAGCAAATCTGTTTCTTCCCCTACCACCCCTGGGACTTCGCTCCCTTCCCACGAAGGTGCCCGCGGTGGCCCCAGCCCCACGGCCTGGCCCGCTGGTCGGTACCGAGCGTGTGGGGTGGATGACCCCAAAGTGCAGACCCCGGCAGCCGGTGGGCGCCCTGGATGCTGCAAGTCGCCGACCAAGTGACCAGCCCACCAAGCCCTGGCGATGAGGCAGGTAGGAAGGCGATGTGCCCCAGGGACCCCCGCGTAGCGGCCAAGGCCATGGGGGTGCCTTGGCCCCGGAGGCCGCTACTGGATCAGGAGCCCCAGCCGTGGCCCCCTGCCTCTTGGCCAGATGTGCAGAGCTGCTCCCGGGTCCACAACTGGAGGGAGACCAGTGTCCAGGGCAGCAGCACCTGGGTGCACTGGTTTTTTAGTGCAAAATAAGAAATAATTGTTTTGAAAACGGGACCCCTAGTTATAGAAACTGGTTATTTATTTAGAGTGGGGAAGAAAGTGAAAACTGTTCCTGGGCTTGAAGGTTGGTGTGTGAAAATGCTTGTCTAATTGGAACATGGGAGTCCTAGTCAATAATTAAAATTTTATCTGGTTTGAAATCAGCTGTCTTTGTAAGAATGTTCATATGGCATTCCTGATTAGCCTTATGGTTTTGAAATTGGTGGGGGCAGGACAGGCTCTCAAGTCTAGTTGGTATTTCTTATGCCAGTATAGAGTTCTACTAAAATCCTTTTTAAATTTTTTTATTTATTTATTTTTATTGAAGTTTAGTTGATTTACAATGTTGTGTTAGTTTCAGGTGTACAGTAAAGTGATTCAGATATATATATATATATATATATATATATATATATATGTTCTTTTTCAGATTCTTTTCCCATATAGGTTATTACAAAATTCCAAGTATAGTTCCCTGTGCTATACACACAGGGAACTATAGGTGTAGGTCCTTGTTGTTTATTTTATATATAGTAGTGTATATATGTTACTCCCAAATTCCTAACTTATCCCTCCCCCGCCCCCGCCCCCTCCTTTCCCCTTTGGTAACCGTAAGTTTGTTTTCTAAATGAACTTATTTACAAAATAAAATCCTTTTAAGTAGGGAAAAAGAGTGCTGAATTAGTAGCCTATTGCTATTTAGCATATTACCACAAATGTACCTTAAGACAAAACAACTATGTGTTAGCTTACTGTTCTGAAGTCAGAAGCCGACAGTGGTTCTGCATTGCTTCTGGAGGCTCCGAGGGAGAATCTGTTTCCCTGCTGTTTCCAGCTTCCAGAGGCTGTGCACCTGCCTTGGCTCGTGGCCCTGCATCACTCCAAGCTCTGCTTGTCCCTTGTCGCATCTACTTCTCTGACTCTGCCTCTCCTGCCTGCCTCTTTCTCTTATAAGGACCCTTGTGATTATCAGGCCCCCCTAAATAATCCAAGGTGGTTTCCTAGTCTCAAGAGCCTTAACTTAATCATACCAGCAACCCCCTTTGCCGCGTAAGGTGATCTATTCAGAGTCTGTGGCTGTTGGGAGGTGGACATCTTTGGGCGGGCACGATTCTGCCTACCCCAAGTCTATACGAAGTGCATCAGTATGAGCGTTCAGCGTTGGGGTGTTGGTGGGCTTGGCCTGTAGTCTGATGATAAGCCTGCTTCCTCCCTTGCCGGGGAGATAAGGGGGTAGCTGTGAGTGACATCTCAGAATCTTACTTTCCTCTTCTGTGAAATGTGCACAATATGCGTAAAGCACAGCGTTGTGAAAACTGACACAGACTATTCTGCCACTGGCACATAGTAGGGGCTTGCACTCTTAGGCAAGCATCCAGCCCAGGTCCCTGTATGTAATGGAAACTCCGAAAATGTGGGGTTTCCTTTCCCCATCTGTCTCCTTTTTCTTTGCCTTTTTAAGAAGCGACTTTGTACACACTACTCTATATAAAATAGATAAATAACAAGGTCCTACTGTATAGCACAGGGAACTGTATTCAATATCTTATAATAACCTATAATGGAAAAGAATCTGAAAAAGAATACAGACACACATACACACACACACACATACACACATACATACATAGGTATGTATATATATATCTGAATCACTTTGCTTTACACCAGAAACTAACGCAACATTGTAAATCAACTGTACTTCAATTAAAAACAAAAAAGAGACTTTGTGAGGCCTCCACAGCATTCTTCTCACGTATACTATGGAGGCATCAAAGGGTTAGCGTAGCACAGAGCTTTGTGGTGTGAGTAGAGCTGTTTTTATTTAAAGGAAAAAAGGAGGGCTTCAAAGATACCAATTCTGTGCAGACATTAATTGCTGTACTTTGGCGGGGGGGAGGGGAATAGCTAACAGAGAGTAATAGAGTAGAAAGAGTGAACTTTCTGACCAGTGCTCAGGAGTCCAGTCTGGCTTTGCGTCCTCGCCCACTGCCTTCTGCCACCAGCACCAGGAGCACACCCTGGACAAGTTATTTCCCCCCTGTGTGCCTCTGTTTCCTATATGATGAGAACATTGGGTGGATTATTTTTAAGATCCTCTCCAGCTCTTATGCAGTAGAACATTTTTATTTTATGAAGCACCATGTTGTAAAACCAAATCATGTTTTCAACAGCTTGACCTAAAGTTTGCCCTATATTTAACAAATTGGAGATGGTTTGTTATTAAGAACTAGAATTCTATGAAAGCTACATTTTAATTTTTTGTTTGTGCTATTGTTATATATATTAAGTGTGAAGGGGAAATAGTGAGAATTATACTTCAAAAGGAAGATAGATTGCTTGGTACTCAATTTTATGAGAAAAAATCAGTATCAGATATCCGCTGGGAAGCATTGCAGATTGCTCAGGCCTGGGGGAAGGCACAGGCAGCACAGAGAAAGATGCAGGGAAGGAAACAGCTCCCAGCTTCATGTAGAGTCACAGCCTGGTGCCCAGAGAGCTGGAGCTCCAGACCCAGAGCGCCTGCAGAATCACATGCCCAGCCTTATGTTAGACCTTCTAGGTCTGAATCTCTAGAAGGGGGATAGTATTTGTCTTTTTCAGAAGCTGTCCAGGTGATTTCAATACGTTCTGTTGGTTAGGAATCACCAGTCTGTGCCGGTGACTTTGCAGGAATAAACAGTGCCCCGAAGAGGGGGCATTTAATGTGCTGTGCATTCACTCCCTACTTGCCATCACCATTGCTAAGAATTTTTAGAATTTGCCAAGATAACCATCCTTGCAGTGTTCCCATTCCCTAGATGGCCCTTCAGGAGTTGTATCCCCCTCTTCACTAGCCCACGATGGGAGTAACCAGCTACCAAGGTGTTCTTCCTTTTGGCCGATGGGACTACCAATAGACTCACTTCACCTGTCCTCCAGGACACCACACTCCGCTGAGTTCCTACCCACTGGTCACTCTTTCTCAGCCTCCTTTGCTATAACTTAGTCTTTCCTGACCTCTTAACATTGGAGGTCTTGGATCTCTTCTCTGTTTACGTTCACATGCCTGTTGCTCTCCCATTGCATGAGTTTCAGTCGTCTCTGCTCACAGATGAAGATCTGCAGACGAAATGTCTCCTCTGAACTCTGGACTCTTGTATGCAACTGCCTCCTGGACATCTCCACTTGGAAGTCCCCTAGGCATCACAAACTCCATCCATCCAAACCCGAACTTGCTGTTTGATCCCTGACACCGGCTCCTCCTCCAGTCAAACATCTTAGGAGTCATGCCTTTTCTTTCTCTCACACCCCACAACCAAGATTTCAGGAAATCCTGTTGGCTCCATCAACAAAATATCCAGAACGTCAGCACTTCTTGCCCCTCCTTGCTACCACCTGCACCACCATCAGCCCTCTCCTGGATGCCTGCAGGAGCTTTACAATTGCTCTTATAGCCCCACTGCTTTCTCCACACAGCAGCCAGAGAGATCCTTTTCAGTTGTAAGTCAGATCATTTTAGTCCTCTGATTGGAACCCACCAATGACTCCCATTTCCCTCAGGGTAAAATGCAAAGGCCTCACGGTGGCCACGAGGCGCCAAGCAGTGTGATTCCAACTAAACCCCTCCCCATACCTCTCTGACCCCTCATCTCCTGTCTCCCTCCCTCTTCCTCTCTCCACCCCAGTTGCATTCCTTCTTGCTGTTCTTTGAAGACACCTGCTTCGGGGCCTGTGCAATGTCTGTTCCTTCTCCCTGGAATGCTGTTCCCCTGGATACGCACATGATTCAGTTCCTCACTTCTTTTTGATCTTGCTCCATTGTTATTTTCTCAGTGAGGCCTACCCCGACTGCCCTGTTTAAAAATGCAGTCTGTCCTCATGATGCTTCCCATTGTGATTCTTCCCCAAACCATTTATTACCTTCTAATATAGTGTATACTTGGCTTACCTTGTTTATTGTCTGTCTACCCTTCCATTGCCAACACCCAACATCAGCTCCACCAAGGCAGGAATTTTTGTCTTTTGTTCACTGATTTAGCCCAAGAATCTGTCACGTGGTGGGTACCCAGTCAGTGAACACTAAAGGTAGGAGCACTTTCTAGACCTTAAAGAAAAAACAAAGCTAAAAGTTTTGTCCTGGTCAGAATTTCATCTGTTCTGTATTTAATCTGTGATCTACTAGAGGGTAGGAATTATACCTTCTAGTGGTCCATTCAAAAACAGAAGTGAATTAGACCAGATTATCTGTCTTTTCTAGTTACGTGATTATATGTAGCATTTATTTGGTGACGTTTAAGTATAGAAACAAATTGTGATCTATACGCCTAAGTGTAAATTCAAATTATGACCCTTGGACGAGGCCAGTGTCCTCATATTGGGGAAAATACAGAAATTGGGGGTAAGCATTTAGGAACTTTCATAACAATATGATAGAGTTCTAGTATATCTGCTGAACCTAATAATAAAAAATGGGGGCTTTTATATGTGTCCCACTTTTTTATTTCATTTTTTCAAAATTTATTTTTAATATAGTTTACAAAAGTATTGGTTCATGATGGGACTGGAAATTAGAACAACCAAAGCAGGTCCTTCACCGCACATAGTTGAAGAGGCACTAATCAAATGGATGCCAGGGCTGACTTAGGAAGCTGGAGTAAAAAAAAAGCTTGAAACCTTCTGGACCTTTATGAATCGTCTCATAGATCTTCAGATTGTCCTCTCCTATAGTGATTTTCAACTTTTTTCTTTTTTGCTTTTTCTTCCCCCCCGCAAGCATTAGAACCCTCCCTTTAAATGATCATTGCCATAATTCCCAGATGTAGAGAGCAGATGAAAGCAGACCTGCTCTAGTTGACTATAAACTCAGGGGCTCAGAACGCACCTGCTTGAATCCCCTCCACTCCCTGCAGGTCACTAACATGCCTCAGCAGAGCCCTAGGTCCCTACACACAAGTCTGAAAACTGTTCTCCTGGATGGGAATTAGAGTTTTTGTTTTACTTTTTGTATGTTTTATAAATAATACATTTGATACATTCTTATTCAAAATTGAGACATTTCTTCATACAATGACACAGCTCTTTGAAGTGCATTATATCCTTACATCCCTGGACTTGACATTCATGACTTAGAGGTGTCCTAATTTGAAATTCAGACACTTCTCTTATCATAGCCCAGCTGACTGAAAACCAGCAGGGACAAACCTTAGTTAAACAAAGTCATGTGTATTTCAATGAGGGAGACCACACACTGGAGGAACTGGGAGTGTCTCACCAACAAAGGAAAAGATAGGTCTTTCAGAGCATCTTGGAGAATGGTGGAACTTAGGGAAGTTTAATGAAGCAATATTTTGATTGGCTCAAAGCAGGGCTGGGTGTAAAGATCTGAAATGTGAAGTAGCCCATGACCTGGAAACTACAGAGTTTCCTTGGAAACTTCAGAGTTAAGAAAGACATGGAAGGGACTTACCTGGTGGCGCAGTGGTTAAGAATCCTCCTGCCAATGCAGGGGACACAAGTTCAAGCCCTGGTCCGGGAAGATCCCACATGCTGTGGAGCAACTAAGCCCGTGCGCCACAACTACTGAGCCTGTGCTCTAGAGCCCGCAAGGCACAACTGCTGAGCCTGCCTGCCACAACTGCTGAAGCCCATGCACGGAGAAACCGTGCCCCGCAACAAAGAGAAGCCACCGCAATGAGAAGCCCACGCACCACAAGGAAGAGTAGCCCCCGCTCGCCACAACTAGAGAAAGCCTGCATGCAGCAACGAAAACCCAACGCAGCCAAAAAAATAATAATAATAAATTAATTTTTTTAAAAAAGAAAAAAGACGTGGAATGTTGTGTCCAGAAACTCCCTAATCTGAAACTCTGCACCTGGGCTGGAAATCCAGGCTCCTTTTCTGTGTCAAAAGTGGGATGATTCACTCTTCCTAGTATGATTTCAAACAGCAAAGTTTCTGACAGTCTGTGATTGTGGAGAACAAGGTTTCTCAATGAGATAAGAAAGCAGTGGTCACCCAAAGAAGGGGGTTGTTATGACACCTTTTAGCTTCAGTGTGACCTTGGGAGAAATATGGTTTCCTGTCAGCTTTGCAGCTGACTCTATCTGTGTTTGTCATCCCAGCCTGCTTTATGAATAACGGGGCTGATTTTTACTTTCTTACTCTCACTGACTAGCTGTTTTACATATACTAGATTCCTCACATCTCTGGGCCTAACATGCTTGATTTTGATCCAGTGGGCCGTGAAATGTGTTAATTTGAGATTCTGATAAAGTTCAAATGACAGGCATCTGCACCTGACATCTTAACACACCTATGATCTAGTGAAGCACTGAAAAATAACTTAATGAAAAATACCTGGAAAAGAAAGCCACTATAAGAACCAATATTAGAAATATAGAAAGAGGAAAGAGGTATGAGAAAGCAATGGTTTGAAGCCTTAATAGTGATAAGATCCTTTGACCTGCTAATATCACATAGATCTAGTTTAAGGAAGTCACCAGTTGTGAGGAAAAAAATTAATAGACAAGGATACAGCATTATTTTTCATGGTGAAAAACTGAAAATAACATAAAGGTTGAAGGTGTTGCTAAATACCTGAAATGAATATTTAATGCCATAGGGAGTGCTCATGAAATAAGTACAGCAGGAAACAATCAGGATATTAAAATATAGAGTATGATATCAACTTTATTTTTTTAGTTAGAGGGTAATATGTGTAGAAAATGTCTGCAAGGAAATATATCAAAACATCAACAATGGTTATTTCAGCATGACTAAATTATAGCAGATTTTGTTTCTTTATTCTTTATTTTCTACAATAAGCTTATATTATTCAAAATACTACAATAAGCATGTATTACAGCAATACAAAGCAGCTCTAAAAATAAGCATATATTACTCAGGGAAAGAAACTAGTTACTTTAGAAAAAAGTAATGGTTCTTAGCCAGAAAATAAGTATTTTATGAGGAAAATTATATGCTCTTATGTTATTACTATTTTTGGGGTTGTCAAAATGTGTTTTTCCCACTATGACTGTTATATTGAGGAGAATAATTTTTCATTTTTGATTGGTGGTTTATACGCTGAATAAGGCTGAATGAATCTGAATCTTTTTTTAATTGTAGAAATTTTAGCATGTAAGCCTTTGTGCATAATTAGTCACTTCTAGTTGTAGGAAAAACAAATTTAGTAAACCAGAATGCCGCAGTAGTTTGACGTTGGTTCTTTCATCCAGAAAAAGTGTTTCAGACTTCAGACCCTATTATTGTTGATGTTATTTTTAACTTTTTATATTTTTATTTTTTTCTGAAGAATAGATTTCCAAAGTAAGGGATGATGAAATACTATGTCCTTATAAAAAGAACTATGTGGGAAATTATTGAAATTTGGTTAAGATAAATTGAGATTTACAGACAAATTTAGCTTTGGATTTAAATAGCCTTTCTGCCATTTATAGCAAAATTATTTTCATAAATAAAATGTATATAACTCTTTATTTGAAGATTAGTGTGACTACAAAGTTTCTAAATGTGTAGTGACTTTTTAAGTCTTAACTAGGCCTGTCCTTTTGACCCTCTACAGTCCAGGACAATGTCTGGAGAACTTCCACCAAACATTAACATCAAGGAACCTCGATGGGATCAAAGCACTTTCATTGGACGAGCCAATCATTTCTTCACTGTAACTGATCCCAGGAATATTCTGTTAACCAACGAACAACTAGAGGATGCAAGGAAAGTAGTGCATGATTACAGGTAACATTAACAAGTATGCTTTGGGGCTTAATATATTAATAGATCATCATGTTAGCCTATTGTCTTTAAACCTTCCCTTAGTGATTTTTCAACATTTTTTTTTGCAATTGAATCCTTTTTATAAAAAAAAAAAAAAAAAATGTAAGAAATAGGAAGACGTGTTTCATTCCCCATTGTTGACCCTTAACACAGATATCCAGGGTTCGTAGTAACCTGAAAATAAGCCAGCCATCCCTCCAACTCATAGGTGCCAATCCGTGAGGTCCCCTTTCTAGAGCCCTGTCTTCTGCTCGCCAATACAACCACACCTGCATCCACAACTTTCTGTCTCCAGATGGAGACTGCATCTTACAAAAAGCAAGTTGTCAAGAATTAGGGTAGGTTGTTCGCTTCTTCTCAGATTAAGCCCCAGTGAATAAACCCCACATATAGTAGCTCAGATGGGAAGGGTGCTGGTGGCACAGTTTGTAGGTTTGGGATGGACTCCGTCAGTTCAAAGAGCCAGGCATGAGGTGAGAGAAGAGACATGCTCTAAGGCAATGGTCACAACTTTCTTTTTTTTTAATTTATTTAATCTTTTAATACAATTTTTAAAGATTACACTCTGTTTACAGTTACTACAAAATATTGGCTATGTTCCCCATGTTGTACAATACATCCTTGAGCCTATCTTACATCCAGTAGTTTGTACCTCCCACTCCCCCACCCCTATGTTGCCCCGCCACACTAGTAACCGCTAGTTTGTTCTCTATATCTGTGAGCCTGCATCTTTTTTGTTATA
Source organism: Balaenoptera physalus (assembly GCF_965194825.1). Classification (NCBI taxonomy): domain Eukaryota; kingdom Metazoa; phylum Chordata; class Mammalia; order Artiodactyla; family Balaenopteridae; genus Balaenoptera; species Balaenoptera physalus. Next base: position 23,765,822 of record NC_138890.1, on the reverse strand, counting down.
TTCACTAGTTTGTTGTATATGTATGTACATGTTCCACATATAAGTGACATCATACAGTATTTGTCTTTCTTATTTCACTTAGCATAATGCCCTCCAAGTCCATCCATGTTGCTGCAAATGGCAGAATTTCATTCTTTTTTATGGCTGAGTAATATTCCAGTGTGTGTGTGTGTGTGTGTGTGTGTGTGTGTGTGTGTGTGTGTATGCCACATCTTCTTTAGCCATTCATCTGTTGCTGGACATGCAGCTTTCTTGATAAAAGACCATATAAGAAATATTTCAGCCTTCGTGGACCACAGAGGATTTCCGTCTTATTCTGCATGTTCTGCCTATTCTTCTTAGTGTCTTGGGGGTTTGTTTGCTTGTTTGTTTGTTTTCTAGGGCTTTTTGTTTGGTTGGTTGTTTTACAATCCTTTAAAAGATGTAAAAATCACTCTTAGCTAGCCAGCCATACAGACCACAGACAGTAGTTTGCTGACTCCTGCTCTCAGGGAAAGTCAGCCAGAAGCTGAGAATTGGATTAGTGGGAGCTATGAGCCTAAACATGCCAAGAATAATCCACGCAAGGTACGTATTTGACTGTCACATGAGTAGTCAGTGAGGCTACCAAGGGCGGTCTATAAACTTTGTTACCAAACACTGAGTCTGGCCAGGTCTTAGCATGCACAGCCGTGCAGAAAGAGGGCTCCCGGAGCAGCAGAACGTCATGGAGCCCTACGAGCAAGTCCTGAGGAATGAGGCAGAGGAAGACAGCAGAAGCGCATTTCACAATTCCATCAAGTAAATGCTCCATGATTCTGGAACAAAAGCCATAAAAAGAGGAAAGGTGGAGATGTAAAGACAGCTAGAGGACTTGAAAGGAAGCCATAAAAGAGATTGCAAAGCCCCTAAACTTGTAAGAGCAAAATTAAAATCTTCACTGGAGGCAGTGGTGGAGAAGTAATGACATCAATGGTACCGAGAAAAAGTGGAAACAGAGATACTGGGGATAAACCTGAGTCACTCTCCAAGGATGAAGATCTGAGGTCGGCACACTTTTTCTGCAAAGGGCCAGATGGTAAATATTTTCAGCTGTGCAGACCTTACAGTCTCATTCTGTGTTGTTTTGCTTGTTCACCACCCTTTAAAAATGGAAAAACCATTCTTAGCGCACCAGCCATTCAGAAATAGGCATGGGCTGTAGTTTGTCAACTCCTGATATAGATGAAAAGGTGAGTGCGTGAAAAGGATTATATTTCAGGGGACTAGAGGATGGAGAGTGAAGATATAATTTATTGATGCTTCTCAAGGAGAAACTAGAAAAATGCGAAAGAGGTCGTAGTAAGTAGATAAAAGAATTTTCCTGTAGTGAGGACAAACAGCCACAAATTAGGCTCACCCTGTTTCAGGCAAAGAGACCCACATATGGAGTTTTTTTTCTTTTTTCTACAAAGCAACTTTTTAAAATTTCATAAGCATTCGAACAGGGAATAAAGTCATTAAAAAAGAACAAATGACAGAGAAGTCTCAATCTTCTTATCTGTGCACTGAGCGCCAGAGGACGGTAAAGGAATGTGTGCCGAGTTTCCAGAAGAAAGCATGTAACCCAGGAATTTTATACCAGAGTGACTCTGTTTACAGAGGCAACAGAAAAATACATAACAACATCAAAAATAAACTCATAAATCCTTCTTGAGAGGTCAGGAGATGAAGCAAAATTGAGTTCAAAAATAAGAAATCCATAGTATGTTGTGATTCCTCAAACAATTCAAAATGGAATTACCATATGATCCAGCCATTCTACTTCTGAGTATATACCCAAAAGAATTGGAAGCAGGGTCTTGAACAGACATTTGCACACCCGTGTTCATAGTGGCATTACTCATAATAGCCAAAGGTGGAAGCAACCCAAGTGTCCGTGGATGGATGAATGGAAAAATAAAACGTGGTATATTCACACAATAGAATACTATTCAGCCTTAAAAATGAAGGAAATCCTAGCACGTGCTACAACATGGATTAACCTTGAAGACATTATGCTAAGTGAAATAAGCCAGTCACAAGAAGACAAATTATTGTACAATACTACTTATATAATGTGCCTGGAGTAGCCAAGTTCATAGAGACGGAAAATAGAATGGTGGTTGCCAGGGCCTAGGGGGCCGGGGAATCAGGAGTTATTGTTTAATGAATACAGTCTCAGTTGGGGATGATGAAAACATTCTGGAGATAGATGGATGGTGGCAACAGTTGGACAGTAACATGAATATGCTTAGTACCACAAAACTGTACAGGTAAAAATGGTTGAGATGGTAAACTTTATGTTACATATTGTATTACAGTAAAAAAAAAAAGTAAGAAAGCTGTAATATAAATAGACTAGTGACGAATGTCGAAACTTAAAATAGAAATAGTTGTTGCATTTCTAGTTATAAAGCATTGTATAGGCAAAAAGAAATTTTAAGTGTTTTGTAAAAAATAGTAATAGCTATCTGAATCTAAAGCCCTAGATTGTAGTATCAAAAAAAAAGTTTTTTAATTAAAAAAAAACAGGAAGAGGAGGAATTAAAAGTATACCAAATATTTATCTTAAATAGGAGGTGGACTCAAAAGTATATATGGTTTGGCTCTTTACTATGTTAGAGAAACGTAGAATGGTTTTGAGAATCTTAATGGTAACCACTAGTCAAGTTAAATCTTAGTATATATCTTCTAAAACCCCAAAGGCATAAAAACAAAGACAGTGTAATAAGTGTAACTAAAGGTAAAACCAAAAAACTGTCATAGAAGCTTTTAAAATAACGTAAAACAAGATGGAGCAGGCCAGACAGCTTAGTAATAACAGTATGTGTAAAAGGGATTAAAACCCTCTATTAAAATCAGAGACTTTAAAATAGTGTAAAAACACTTTAAAAGCTCAACAGTGACATGTCATTCCAATTAGAATGCATGAGGGTTGCTAGCTACATGACTAATCTCTGTATGAGGTCGTTGTGCATGGAAAAATACAATGCCTTCCTCCAAGAATCGCTGAGCACCTCACCTTCTTTTCTCTTCACCTTTTAAGGAATATAAAACCCTTAAAGTCTGTGCCATAAATTGCTGCACTGGGGATTAGGGGTAATGCTGCTTTTATCATGTCTGCTTTTATATACATTATATATCTATATCTATATATCTGTATCTATATCTATATCTTTATATATTCATCAGTAAAACCAATTGGTGAATTAATGGATAAGAAATATTCCAGAGTTCTCCCCCTACCCACTAAGAGACAAATTAGCTGTGAACTCTCAGAGGAGAATAGCTCAAAGGGTTAGTTGGGATCAAGGAAGTATCATGTACAGTGTACCTTCAAGGAATATGAATACCAATGATCTATAGTCCTCATGGGATACCAACGTGCTATTTTAGTATGAATCCAAAGGGAGGTAATAAAAATGACTGACATCACAAAGCAGGACGAAGGTAACTGCAAATAAAAAGGAAGCTGTATGAAAATCAGACAAAATTCAGTTCAGGGCGAATAGATCAGAAAAATTTGATATTTATAAAATGACCATGTTCAGTATTCATGAACTAGTTAATGTCACATCAAAATATACAAAGAAAAGACTGTTAGAAATACAGACAGAACTTGATTAATCACGTCAGAATTGCTCAGTACTTTCCTTTAACTGTACAAAAAGAAAAACCAAAAGTAAAATTACAAAGTAAAAATAATGAGAAAATTAATATGAAAACTTAAGGGATTGCGCCAAAATTGTACTCTGAGTGGAAGTTTATAGTTTTACATGTCTCTCTGATTAAACGTTAAAGGCTTACAACAAATGAACTGAGACTTCAGCTTAAGAAATTAAAGAACAGCACAAAATAATAAAAAGAAAATAGCAATAGCACATGCTGTGTAATGATACTGCCTGAATCACTTCATGTGCATTCAAGCCTCAACAGCCCTTGAAGGTAGGTGCTATCGTTATGCCCATTTTTCAGATGAAAGAACTAAGGCAGAAAAGTCAAAGTCCTGCCACTGTTAAGTGGCAGAGCCAGCATAGAAACTCAGACGGTCTGACTCCAGAGTTCCTGCTGTTAACCACTATATAGACTGTTTTTCAAAGAAAACAGAGAGAAGGTCATTTTTTTAAGGTCAGAAATTAACAGAATTGAAAAATACATGAAAAACTGGTTCTCTGATAAGCCCAGAGAAAGATAAGCCTCTGGCATGTCTAATCAATATAAAATAAATAAATAAAACTCAAAATATGTAACAAGAGGATAAGAAAGTTGCCTGTGAGAAATAGAAATATAAAAATGAAGGGGCTTCCCTGGTGGCGCAGTGGTTAAGAATCCTCCTGCCAGTGCAGGGGACATGGGTTCGAGCCCTGGTCCAGGAAGATCCCACATGCCGCAGAGCAGCTAAGCCTGTGTTCCACAGCTCTGAGCCTGCGCTCTTGAGCCCGCAAGCCACAACTACTGAAACCTGTGTACCTAGAGCCTGCGCACCGCAACGAAGAGTAGCCCCCGCTCACCACAACTAGAGAAAGCCCGTGCACAACAACGAAGACCCAATGCAGCCAAAAATGAATAAGTTCAATAAATAATTTTTTTAAAATTGAAGCCTACTATGTAGCTCTTTGCTAAAAATTTTAGAAATATTAGTGAAATGTCTAGCCTTCTATGAATATATAAATTACCAAAATTGACTCAGTCCAAAATAAGGCAGGGAAAGAGAAAAAAAAGGAACCAGGAGAGATGAGGCAACCAGAAAACAAAGAGCGAGATGGCAAAATAAATAAGTAAAAATAAAACTTTCCCACAAAAATCAAGGCCAATTAGCATCACAGGTGAAAGAAATTATTTCTTCACAGAAAGAAACTATATCAATTCCATCACAAACTCTCTCAGAAAATAGAAGAGAGGGAAAGACTTCTTCATCCGTTTTATGAGACCACTGATAGCAAAACCAGAGGGATTACAAGACAAAAATTACAGCCCAATATCCCTCATAAACATAGACACAAAAAATCCTCAACAAAATTTACAACTTAAATCTAGCCATCTTTATAAGGGATAATACCCAAAATAAGCAGAACCCAAATATGGTTCATCACAAGATTGCAAGGTCATTTTAACATTTGGAAATCACTGTATCAGTAGACTATGACAGAAAAAATCTTCCCAAAAGGTGAAGAAAAAGCAGACAAAATCCAACATCCCTTCATGATAAAACTCTCAGCAAACTAGGAATAGAAGGAATAAAGTACATCTAAGAAAAGCCTATAACTAACACCAAACTTAATGATGAAAGAATGAAAACTTTCCCCCTGAGATCAGGAACAAGGCAGGGAGTTCAGCTTTCACTACTTTTATTCAGCATTGGACTAGCATAGCTAATCCAATAAGAGAAAAAGAGCAACAAAAATAAAAGATGTACAGATAGGAAAGGAACTAAAACTCTCTTCATTCACAGAAAACATGATCATCTATATAGAAAGAATCTACCAAAAATGCAAATAGAGTGTGTTTAGCACAGCCACAAGATACAAGATTAATATACAAAAATCAATTGGGTTTCTGTATAGTAACAACTAACAACTGGAAATTGAAATTTTAAAAATCATATTTTCAGTAGCAACAAAAATATTAAATGCCTGATTTCAAGACTTACTGTAAAACTCAAGTAATCAAAACAGTATAGATATATAGATCAGTGGAACAGTATAGAGAATCCTGAAATAAACTCAAACATATATAGTCAATTGATTTTTAAATAAAGATGTCAGGATAATTCAATAGAGAAAGAATATTCTGTTCAATGAGTGGTTCTGGAAAAATGGATCTCCACATTAAAAAAAAGAGTATTAATCTTTAAACAAAATCATAAACATAACTTGAAATGGATGATAGACCTAAATATACAAGCTAACACTGTAAAACTTCTAGAAGAAAACAAGATAAAATCTGTATGACTTTGGGATAGGCAAAGGTTCCTTAGATAAGACATAAGCATGAACAATAAGGGAAAAGATATGTCTCTCCACTTCGTAAGACACTGTTTAGAAAACAAAAATGCAATTCACAGACTGGAAGAAAATATTTGCAAAACGTATAGCTCATAAAGGACTTATGTCCAGAAGAGATAAAGAATTATTTTCATTCCAACCTAATTTGTTTAAATGGTCAAAAGATTTGAATAGGCTGATGACACTAAACCAAAGAAAATATAGAAATATCAAGTAAGCATATGGAAAGAAGCTGAGCATCATTAGTTGCTAGGGAAATGCAAATTAAAACCACAATGAAATATCACCTCACACCTGTCAGAATCAAAAAGACAACAAATAACAACTGTTGGCGAGGATGTGGAGAAAAGGGAACCCTTCTGCCCTTTTAATGGGAGTGTAAATTGGTGCAGCCACCTATGGAAAATAGTATGGAGGTTTCTTTAAAAATTAAAAATAGAAGTACCATACAATCCATCAATTCCATTCTTGGGTATTTATTCAAAGAAAACAAAAACACTAATTAGAAAAAGATATATGTACCCCTGTGTTTATTACAGCATTATTTACAATAGCCAAGATATAGAAGCAACATAAGTGCCAATCAATAGATGAATGGATAAGAAGATGTGGTATATATAGATACGTAAAACATCTATTACTCAGCCATAAAAAAGAATGAAGTCTTGTCATTTCCACCAACACGGATGGACTTAGGTGTTTTATGCTAAGTGAAAATAAGTCGGACAGCGAAAGACAAATACTGTATGATTTTACTTATATGTAGATTCTAAAAAATAAAACAAATGAACATAACAAAACAAAAACAAACTCATAGATACGGAGAACAAGCAGGTGGTTGCCATAGGAAAGGGGGTTGGGGGAAGGAGAGAAATTGGTGAGGGAGATTAAGAGGTACAAACTCCCAATTACAAAATAAATGAGTGACAGGTATACATGAGCCACAGTACAGTGTGGGGATATGTCAATAACTATAATTTTAATATCTTTGTAAGATGACAGATGGTAACTAGACTTATCGTGGTGATCATTTTGAAATGTACAGAAGTACCGAATCACTATGTTGTGTACCAGGAACTAACATAGTGTTGTAGGTCAATTATACTTCAAAAACAAACAGACAGACAAACTCATAGAAAAAGAGATCAGATTTGTGGTTACCAGAGGCGGGGGTTGGGAGAGGGGGAATTGGCTGAAGGCAGTCAGAAGGTATAAACTACCAGTTATAAAATAAATAAGTACTTGGGATGTGATGTACAACATGATAAATAGAAATAACACTGCTGTACATTATATATGAAAGTTACGAGAGTAAAGTCTGAGTTCGCATCAGCAGGAAAAATATTTCTTTCTATGTCTTTAATTTTGTATCTGTATGAGGTGATGAATGTTCACTAAACTATTGTGCTGATCATTTCATGATGTATGTAATTCAAGTCATCATGCTGGATACGTTCAACTTAGACAGTGCTGTATGTCAACTATATCTCAACAAAACTGGAAGAAAAGAAAAGAGTATACATTGGAAAGTCTAAAAATAAAAAACAAAACAAAAACCACAATGAGATACCACTTTATACCTACTAGAATGGTTAAAAAGAGAATTGATAAATACCTGTGGTTCATTCATTGAATGGAGTACCACTCAGCAATTAACCGGTCACTGATACAACAAAGATGCATCTGAAAGCACTATGCAAAGTTGAAGAAACCAGACACATAATACTACTCACTCGCATGATTCCATTCATGTGAAATTCTCAGAGGCAATACTGTAGTGGTAGAAAGCAGATCTGTGGTTGCCAGGAAGTGGGGGAATGACTCCTAAGGGGACTGAGGGAACTTTTGGGGAGAAGAAAATATTCTATACCATGATTCTGAAGGTGGTTATACCACCGTGTACATTTTTCAAAACTCATCAAATTGTATACTTAAATGAATGACTTTTATAATATTTAAATGATACCTTAATAAAAAGATTTAATTTCTTTTAATGTTATGGGGACATAGAAAACAAAAAGAGATGCTTTCCCCTTTGGTAACCATAAGTTTGTTTTCTATTAGACAGTATTTTTCAGTTTCATTCCTAAGAACAATATATACATATATTTTTTAATATATATAAATAAATTAAATACCTGGGAATTAACTTACCCAGAAGTATGAGGCAAGTACAGACCACTGGGCGACATTAAAAGATGCCTTTGAGTAACTGGAGAAATATGTGGTAGGCCTGGATAGAAAGTCTTATTGCTGTAGAGATAGCAGTTCTCTCCAGATTAATATAGTTTTGGTCAAAATACAATTGCGATCCCCTATAAAATTAACAAAATAATTCTAAGAGCTATCTGGAAGAACAAATTACTGGGTGTAACTAAGGCACTTTTGAGAAAGCAGAAGAAGAGTAGTGGAGGGAAGGACCATTGCTCTACCAGATAATAAAATGGGCCCTCAGTTACAATGGTGGGTTTGGCAGCATGAGGTGTAGATGATGGGCACACTGTAGAAAGTCCAGAAATCAAGCCTAACATTCACAAAAGTTCATGATGGTAAATATAGCATTGAAATCTTGGTATTGGAAGGGCAGACCAGCCAACTGGAATCTAAAATTAAGCAATTTCACATATTCATATCTTAAGATAAATTTCAAATAGATTAAAACTGTGACCAAAAAAAAAAAAAACTATTAGAAAAATGCAAAGAAGTATATAGGTGAACATACCTGTAATCTTGAAGTGGGTCACACCTTTCTAGGCAGAAACTTCATTTGTTCCTACCTGACTGCATAATAGTAAAAATTTTCAGGGTGGCAGATAACATAACTAAACAAAATTATCCACATTAGTATAAAGAATACAACAGGTTACCTAAATAATAATAATGCCACTGCTGCTGAGGATAAAAAAGAAAAAGACATACTCAAGTAGAGAAAAAGGATAAAAGATATATTTACAGTTTTAATATTTTACATAGCTTTTGTCTCAGCAAATGTACTCATTTCTTTCTAAATAATCTCGGATGTGGGAAAAGTTTTATTTATAAGGATATTTACTTCCTTATCCCTTACCAATGGAAAAGGTTAAAAGCAATTAAAATGCCCAACAGTAGAGGATTGGTATAATTTCCAAGGCTGCCATAACACATTACCACAAACTGAGTGGCTTTAATACAACAGAAATTTATTCTCTCACAGTTCCAGACTCTAGAAGTCTGAAATCAAGGTGTTGGCAGGGCCCTGCTCCCTCTGACGGCTCTAGGGCAGAATCCCTCCTTTCCTCTTCCAGCTTCTAGTGGCCCTAGGCTTGTAACTACGTCACTCAAATCTCTGCCTCTGTCATCACATGTCCTCCTTCTTTGTGTAGCTGCACTTGGTCGTATAAAGGCATCAATCATTTGATTTGCTCCCCCCCACCCCCGCCAATCCAGCATGACCTCACCTTAACTATGTAATTACATCTGCAAAGACCCTGTTTATAAATAAGGTCACATATTGAGGTTCCAGGTGGGCAAGAATTTTAGGGGGGACACTATTCAACCCAGTACAGATGATATAGAAGAATATCTAAAGATATAGAGAAATGTTTGCAAAATATTATTGAATAAAAAAGGTGATTGGATACAATGCCTTTAAATAAAAACATCATGTATAATAGATCCAATAAAAGCCTGAAAGGGCATTTACCAAAGCATTTTGCCAGTGGTGCTAAGTTGGGAAAGGCTTGAATGATTTTAATTGTGTTAATGAATTCCTGTATTTTCTAAATTTCTTGCAATGAATATGTGTTTCTTTGATAAAGAGGAAAAATAGTGAGCCTTTCTTATCTAGGTTTTCAAACTATAGGTTTAAAAATGAATTCATATTCTTGATTGCTACAGCTTTTGTCTAATGAGTTAAAAATATCTTAGCATTTACATAGTTCAAAGTACATTTTTAAATGTCATTTAAAACAAAGAATATTTCAAAGTTGAATACTTCCCTATTATACAAGATGCTTTTCTTTTTCCAAATTATAGACAATTTGAGGTTTATGGGTTTGACATGCTCATTTTAAGTGTTTATTGTCTTTTGTGTTATTAGAATTTCCCTGACTCTGTAATAGTTAGATTTGTCACTCCATCCAGACACAGATGTTCTAGGTAAACATAAACTCCAGAACATTCTAGCTACATGTCTCTAGAGCACTGGTGAGATATTTGGAATGAACAATTGCCATGTTATTTGTTGCTGTTTTCCTAGGCAAGGAATTGTTCCTCCGGGTCTCACAGAAAATGAGTTATGGAGAGCAAAGTACATCTATGATTCAGCTTTTCATCCCGACACTGGTGAAAAGATGATTTTGATAGGAAGGATGTCAGCTCAGGTTCCAATGAACATGACCATCACAGGTTGTATGATGACATTCTATAGGTGAGTTCTGGCAATGTAACGACAGTTTGTTTGCTTTATAGTCCAGAAGCTTAAAGTACATTTTTTTATGTGAGTGGTTTTACCGAAATAAATGTCATTTCATGTGGAGTTTCATTTTGTTGCAACTCTAGGGGGTTGTTTTACCTTTTCCCTCTGTTGAATAGAACTCTCCTTGTTGCCCAAAAGGAGGTTGAATTTCTCCCGAAATCTTAGACCCAAAAGAAAATGAGAAAGAAAATAAAAAGGTCCTCTAAGCAGATTCTGTTTTTAATCCATCCATATGATATAGGTATAAGTATAGGTGTAGGTGTAGACACAGAGGCTTATACATGTAGTGAGGAGGGACCAGAAATAGCCTACAAACGGCTTTTTTCCCTAAGAGAAGGGACCTGACATTAATCACATTAATTGAGTGCCTACTCTTTGCTGGGCTCCCTTGCAAATTTAAGATAAAATTTAAATAAGTTAGCTCCATCCTCACCCTAACCCTCTGAGTTTGTTGCTATCCATATCTAACGAATGAGGAAACTGAGAATCAGACAAGATAAACATCTGCCCAGCCACACCGGTCCTCGGCCTTTGACCCAGAACACACAGTCCTGGACCCAGCGTTCTCCCTTCTCCAGTCCATCTCCCCTCTGGTTACTGATGCTCACATTGTCCATTCTGCATGGCGGCGAGTTCACAGGCGCTGGTGGTTATGTGATGGGTCGCTCTGTTTCAGGACCACGCCGGCAGTGCTGTTCTGGCAGTGGATCAACCAGTCCTTCAATGCCGTGGTCAATTACACCAACAGAAGTGGAGACGCTCCCCTCACTGTAAAGTAAGACTGGAAGATGTAACTGTCCTCTGCACGTCTCTGGGGTTCATTTGATTCGCTGGTGATGCTCTCCTGGTTAAAAAAGTATATTCGTACAAATTGCTTATATGGTTTGGAATCCTAGGGAGCATATTTTTCAGTAGTGTTTCTTTTCCTCCCTTTCTATGTAGGTAACGATTTTTTGCAGCCTGCCTTTTCAGACATTATCCGTGCTGTTAGTGGCTCTGGTAGGAGGACACGGCTCCCACACCCTAGGGCGCATCCCCCCCCTCACCCCCGCAGAACACACAGCAGGCAGCTCAGGGCTGGCCTGTGTCAAATGACACACTGTACCCCCATCCACCCTGTGGGTGTAGACGGATACCAACATCAAAAGTAGCAGACTCAACAGTGTGATCTCTGAAGAAATCCAGGGGAATTTTATATCTGATTTGTGTTTAAGTTAGGACGCCTCCGGAACCCAAAAGAAAGTGAATGGATTTAAAATTTTGCCTCCTGTGAAAAGATGTTCAGATAGGCTAAAGTGATTAGTTAACCAAAACTTTGAGCCTAACTTAATGACACTTCAAAGCATTTTCTTTTTTGTTTTAACTCTTAAATTGCTGTTGACCATCTGTAGACTTCTATTATCATCCTAGGGACAAAGAATATTGAAATCTGCAACCCAGCAGTGCTGACCACACCTTCATTTCATCCAATCCTTGAATTAAAATTTATTTTAAAATAAGAGAGAACTGCTTGGGCTTAATTGTATTTTGAGGAAGAGACTTTCAGTATTTTTATACCATAAGATGTCATTTTTAGAATGGCAGCACTGCATTTTTACTTTCAGTATGTATAGTGATATTTTGAGAAGTATTTTTTTATTTAAGCAAATATGCTACAAACATTTAAGCTAGTATGCATTTTCCCACATTTGTAGCTTCCTGCACAGTCCCTGCTTCCTTCCCCCCCACCCCACGCATACATATATACATATTCTCTGTGTCTGCTCGTTTGGCGTGGTAGTTAGGTTCTATGTGAAGAATGCCATTTTTGTACGGGTCTGCTTTCTTTTTCTATGAATATCTCTACTTGTAGAGTGATGATGAATGTTGTTTTGTGGAATCTCCTTTTTTTAATTTATTTTATTGAAATATAGTTGATTTACAATGTTGTGTTAATTTCTGCTGTACCGCAAAGTGATTCAGTTGCACATATATACATTCTTTTTCATATTCTTTTCCATTATGGCTTACCACGGGATGTTGAATATAGTTCCCTGTGCTATACAGTAGGACCTTGTTGTTTATCCATTCTCTATATAATAGTTTGCATCAGCTAACCCCAAACTCCCAATCCATTCCCTCCCCCACCCCACTCCCCCTTGGCAACCACAAGTCTGTTCTCTGTCTGTGAATCTGTTTCTGTTTCTTCGATAAGTTCATTTGTGTCATGTTTTATGGAATCTCTATTCTTAATCTTCTTCATTTCTTCGAAAAATGTTGGGCTTGAGTTTTCTGACATACACTTGTTGTTTATGTACTATTTTCCTTCTTTTCAGTGAATTGGGAACAGCTTATGTTTCTGCAACAACAGGTGCTGTAGCAACAGCTCTAGGACTCAATGCGTTAACCAAGGTACTCAGATTTTTATTTCCATAGCAGTAAAGCTTCTTAATGTGTTCTCACCTGCCTGGCTCTAAGTCTCTCTGTTAATTTCTCAAAATAGTTCAAGCCCTATGACTCTCTTATTACAGTCATTATCTTCGACTGCTTTCTTAAAGTATATCTTTCAATACGTTTGGGAAGGAGTGTCACTAATAACATCTGCCAAGATCCTTGTCTGTACCTGGCACTGTGTATTCAATGCTAAATGCTCACCCACCCATACAGCCCACCAGAGGCTGGGTGCCGGGCTGGGTACCTCCAGGCATACCCGTGAAGAGGTAGAGGAGGCAGCATCTGAATCCAAGACTGTGGGACTCCAAAGCCCCTGCTCCATCAGCCACATAAAGCCATCAAAATATCTTGGAAGTCTGCCTTGTCCCAGTATGCCCAGGCTGGAAATAGAAAAATACCTCTAGGAAACCAAGTTTTGAACGTACTCTTGGCCCAAGTTTCTATACAAATAGGACTCTGCATTTGTAGAGGTTTTCAAGAAGAAATAAGTACTTGCATTCAGTACTACAGGAAAAATAAGATCTTGCTTTTGGAATTATCTTTTCTGCAGCATGTCTCTCCGCTCATAGGACGCTTTGTTCCCTTCGCTGCGGTAGCTGCTGCTAATTGCATTAATATTCCGTTAATGAGGCAAAGGTAAGGTTAATATGCCCTCTTAGAGAGGACTTGTGCTTGACAGTAGGGTCTTATAATAATCTGCTTGTTGAAACTTAAATAAATTTGTTTTATTTTAATATTTACAGATGAAGTTTTATGAGATCTGGGATCTGCTTCCAAATAATCTGGTTTTGGGGGTGAGGATGGGTCCGTTGATGAAACAAGCTCAGCTCTGAGTTGCTGATTATTAAAGCAGGCTGATGGCCTTATGGGGTTTAGAATAGTCTTTCTACCTCTGTATAATAAAAAGTTTAAAAAATAAATCTCAAACTTACGTCTATGCCTAGAAAGCTTCTTCTATAAAATAGGTTCTTCCCCCCTTCCCCTAAATTTTCTCTTGGGGTTTCAAATAATATTAATCTATATCTTTGGAAGTATTTTTTAGTGCTGGCAAAAATTAAAGGAGAAGAAAAAATGAGAAAAAAGCATTTTGGAATGGATAACGAAAAACAGGGTAACAGTAGGAGCTATAATTGTAGCAGTAGTGACCGTAGTTAAATATCCAGTAGTTCCGTGTACTTGTGACTCCTGTGTCAGTATAGTTAGTTTATTTTTTAATAATTATATCTATCTCTCATTTGGAAAGTTGCTCAAATTTGCACACGAGCTTAGAAATCAGCCTTATCTCTAAGTTAGCGTATTCACCTGTTGAGTCCCTATTGTTATTCAAAATGCTACACCTTTGTTTTTAGAAAGTTTACTAGCATTATTTTACTTGTGTGTCTATCACACGAGGATTAAGCATGTTTGTGGTTTTAAAAATAGACTTATTAGTGCCAAAAATGACACTGGAGTGGATTTTTGGATTAAGTAGGGACTCGGGCTTTCACAGCTTCAGTACTGTTTCCAGCCATTCCGCGAAGGCACCTGTGAACTTCTTTGCCCGTGTCTTGCTCTCTAGGGAACTCAAAGTTGGCATTCCTGTCACAGATGAAAACGGGAACCGCCTGGGCGAGTCGGCAAGCGCTGCCAAACAAGCCATCACACAAGTAGTCGTCTCCAGGATCCTCATGGCAGCCCCCGGCATGGGTGAGTAGAACTTTGCCATCCATTCATTTATTCGGTACGTTTCAATCAAACAAGCGTTGGTGCACCAGTGAGCAATAACCACAAAGGATCCCTTCCCTTGGTGGAACTTACTTTCTGGCAGGGGAGGCAGAAAACTAACAAAAATAAGTAAAATATGAATATGTGAGATGGTTGTAGAGCTAAGGGGGAGAAAAGAGGGTTGGGGATCTTGGGGTGGAAGTGCTATCGAACGTAAGTCCGTGTGCCCGACATATAGTGAGGCCAAACGATACCAAAATGTCGGAGTTTGGAGCAGAGAAAGGTTTATGGCAGGGCCATGCAAGGACAACGGGTGGCTCATGCCCCCAGAAACCCCCGAAGGGTTTCAGCAAAGCATGTTGAAAGGCCAGGTGAGGGAGGTGGGGCACAAGGTGTGTGATCAACTCATGCACAATTCTCTGATTGGTTGATGGCGAGGCAACAGGACAGTTAACATTATCAATCCTTAGGCACCAGAAGGTCTGGGGGCTACATGCTCATGATCATCAAGTAGTTAATTTCTTCCATCTGGTGGTGGCTTTTAGCATCTGAAAAACTCGGGAAATATCCATGAGGTACTGTTAGCTGGGTACTTCAGAGAGGAGATGCAGCAGAGGATATGGGGAAGGGGTCTGTCCCAGGAAGACCCCATGGGGTCCTGCTCGGTTACAGAAGTAGACTGGACAGATGGGAGGGAGGGAGCCAAGTGGTTCCAGGGTCGAATATTCTGGGCAGACGGAACAGCAGGAGAGCAGGGAGCTATGCCCGGTGTGATGGAAGCATCACAGGAGGCAGGTGCAGTGGGAGGAGAGAGAAGGGGGTGGGAACAGTAGAAAGGAGTAGACGAGGCCCCAGTGGGCAGAACGCAGGTGGCCCTGCAAGCGTTTGGAGCCCTCGCTTTTAGTCTGAGGGGTAGGAGGCCATGGAGGGTTTCGAGCACAGGAGTGGTAATAATAACCCGGCTTAGTTTTAACTGAGTGACTCAGGGTCCTGCGTTGAGAGTAGGCTGAAGAGGGACCAAGAATGGTGGTTGGAGACTGTTCAGGAAGCTCTTGACTACTGCAGGCAAGAGATTACGGTAGTTGGACCAGGGCAGTGACAGTGAAGGTGATGACAATTTGAAGGAAAAGAATTTGATCTTTGTAAACCTTGAAAAGAAACTTCCAAAAGTTCTTGAATAGGAATAACTTCTACTGAAGATTTATTTGTATCAATTGGAAACCCTTAGAGCACGAACCAAGTTTGGTTAGTTATAGCAGCTATTAATATATGACTCAGTTTTGTCCATGGGGCTTGGACTCAACATGACCAAAAGCAGAAAATCTCCATTGTGGTTTAGTTGCTCTGAGAATCTCTGGTCCACTCCTAAGGCTTCTTCAGCTACCCTCAGACCAGGGCTCTCGAGAAGGTTCTCAGACTTACTCAGAAACCAGAGGGCCCGGGAATACATAACTCTTTGCAGAAAAATATAAATATATATTATACAGAGAGAAATGAGTATGTTTACTTTCCTTGTCTAAATCAAATGCAAACAGCACTTGGCTATTAACTAAGCTCTCAAAAGAAGCATACTTAATCAAGTGCTGTCAGGTTTTCTCACTAATATTTTTTGTTGTCTTTAAATTCCTTTTGTCACTGGGAAAGCTCATCAGCAGACAAGTAGGAGTGGGCAAAGGAAAGTTGAAGAAAAGGGCATGAAAGAAAACTTTGAGGCGCATTCCAGCTAATTGCACTCCAGCTAATTGGTTATCTGATTTAACCACATTAAGTGATTTAACAAAGAAGCACCTCAGTGCCCTCATGAGACAGCGGTGTGCACCGTAGGGGTGAGTGAATGGTGGAAACCACAGTCTTGAACTGTAGGCCAAGAGTCCCCTGAGTCCGGGACCAGCATGTTGTCACTAACCTATGAGGAGGCTGGGGAGGCCACCCCAGAACACCTGCTGAGCCCAGATTTCCAGTTTGCCGAAATCAAGGTGGCCATTCCGGTTTCTACCCTGGGTGGGCTTCTGGTTTTGTTCTTTCCCATTTTGAAATATGACGCTCCTCTTTGGAGTTCAGCCAGCCCAACAAATTTGTTTCCAGTGGCTTGGTTACTTTAAACATTATTTAGTCCCCGGAGAAGGAACACAATCTTTCTATCCCAGTGAAATCTCTAAAGGTAATTGATATATTGAAATTGATGTGACAGTTTAGTCTGATAAAAATCATGAATCAATGAACTAACCGCTATCCAATGTTTTACGTGCATCATTGCATCTAATCATCCTGGCTAGTTTGATACAATTGTCCCTATTATATAGATGAGGAAAACAGAAAACTGAGGCTCAGAGAAGTGTTTTCCAGGATCACCCAGCTAGCAAGTGGTCTGCGTGACTCAAAGCAGGAATCTTTATACTGGACTCTACGTGGGATGGACACCCCGGGAAGGCTGCATTTGTTTCATTGGTATAGGAGGGAAAAGTTCCTGATGTTTGTACTGTTGCATATTTAATGTTAGATATAAAGTTCTCTTCAAGATCATAAAATTTTCTGGCTGGCAAAGAGCATTGTGTTATTTTTCAAAAATCTAGAGAATGGAAACAATGGATTTTTTTAAAAATACTAAGGTATTTTAAAGAATTATTGCAATTACTTTTACTCTGCCAGTGTGAAAATAACCTAAAAGTAATATAAGCCTTTTGTGAAATTGTTGGGGGAAAAAAAAAAAAAGTGAGCTGAAAATAGACATGAAGATTTAAGTGGATCTATCTTTACTTCCAGCCATCCCTCCATTTATCATGAACACTTTGGAAAAGAAAGCCTTTCTCAAGGTAAGCCCCAGTTCTGTTTAACCTTGTCTCAATCCTTTCAATTTGTTTTCAGACTTCAAACTGAACAGAATATTTCCCACATGAATAGTGAGTAAAGAATTTGAAGGCCAGTGGCAATTGGGCACTTCAGGGGATATTTTATTTCTAATATCAGATATTTGAAAAAGCTCTCATAAATCTTCATTTATTGAATGCTGCCCACTCCTCTTGAGAGGTTATAACCCGGGTACACGTTCATTGTCGTCATCAGTCGGATCCCTAGCTAGGTAATAATGAGGAGATGGTGCGAATTTGGAATGATTTGTTTGTAAGTTCCTATACATACTATCAGAAAGGAAAACATAATCTGGAGTAGTAGCTTCACAGAACACTGAATTTAGTGCCCTGATGTATTTTTCTTTGGTGATCATATCTAATAATCTATTAATCTATCAGCCGCCTCCCCTCAGGGTCTGAAAATATTATAGGATGAAACTGTCACTGAGAAATCTCTGTGCATTGTCTGCATTCTTTTTGTAACTTCCTTGATTTAATGCAATCATATTTATGCTTCACCTTAGCTTTCCAGGTCTTGTAACAAGTAGGAAAGAGTGGGATAGGGGGACTCGTTTGGCTCCTGCTGTGTTTGGAAACTGACACCATTACACCTGCCGGGAGGAATGGGTCCAGTTCCTCGCTGGAGGAGCAGGTGTGTTGTAAACACTGCAGCTCTCTTGGGGTGAATTGTTTTGGGTCTTAGCGACAGAACCGTCACCCTGAGAGGACAGTATCAGACTTTGAAAAAAGGACATGGTTCACAGACCAAACATTTCCTGAATGATTTCTGTGATTAGGAGAATTCTAAGTGTCCAACAGGTAGATGTTCATTGACCTATATTCACCCTATGGGCTCCAGGAGGAAAATTAAGGCCAACACTAATTACTTTCGATACAATCACGTTCTTAGAAAAATAAGCCAAGAAAGTGTGCTTTGAAAAAATAGTAGTGTTGAGGTCCTCATTTGACCGGCATGTCAATGCCCCAACCCCATGTGAGGGAAAGGGGACCCTCTCTTCAGCAGCCCCCTCACAGTCTTTCTTGGGAGCTTTGGGTACGTGAGCAGATTATATTCCCTGAGCTTCTTCCTCTGGCAATCTTACATGTCGATGTGAATTGCAAGATGGGGCGTCACAGTGGCTCTGTAGTGATTGAACTGTCCCATTGCTCCTGGGAACGTTCCCAGGGGGCATCCACAGACCCCCCGGGCCACCCCAGGAGGCTGCATCCTCAAATGCGCTCTACGTCCCCATCCATCTCCTGTGAGGGTTTCTACAGCCTTAAGTGTAAGATTAAACAAAAATATAAAACAGTTACACTGATTTAATCAGTAAAGCTATTAGTGATGACCAAAATGTAAATTTGACCTCATTTGGCGTAATTTACCTACTTCGATAAGCCCTTATTTTGAGGATTCATGAAAAGGCTTTGCTGAAGTCTGTTTCTGCTGCAAAATTTAGAAAAGATGAATTCTTTAAAACTGCTCAGGGCTTAGTTTATGTACTAGAACAGAGACTAGATCTTGAAATTACCAAATTATGTAAACAGATGAACTCTTTAAAGCTGCCAAGGAATTAGTTTATGTACTGGAACAGTGACTAGATCTTAAAACTACTAAATTATGCAAACATCTAAAACTCACCAACTTTGACATCTCAGCGATTTTCAAATAATCTAAAAAAATAAAACCAAAAATTAATGCTCCTTCCTCTATCCATCCCTGCTTTCCTTATGGGAAGTAATTTAGGCTTTGAGGGAGAAAACCTATCAAATGAACTTAGAAAGGGGGCCATCAACATTATTCTCCAGGATGCTAATAGGAAGTGACCCATCCTTGGATCCATAACTTTGCAGACATGGAATTGATGCCCTGGGTTCTTCTCCGCTGGCTCTTGATCTGATAAGTCATTAGGATTATAGTCTTTCTGCAAGGGCATATGTTGACCCAGGCAACCTTTGGATTTGCCTGGTTGTTAATTTCTTAAGGTATTGGCATGCCAACTTTGGGAGCAATGGAGAATCAAAAACCATGTTTAATAAACCCAACTTCCCCCTCCCATGGAATTTAAGCAAAATCAGGTTTTTAAAGCAAGACCAGACTTCTGGGTAGATACAAGGCTTGGAAATTGTCATCTCATCATGTTAGTTTGTCTGGCATAAAAGTGAACTTTTGCAAGAGAGGAATACTTTTGCAAGTGTGGGTCATTCCATCAATAATATATGATTGTCGTGAATTTGCAGGTGACTGTGAGAGCAGGTGGGAGGCCACCTTCAGTGGCAGTGTCCCCACCATTGAAGCTTTCCCATCCCCTTCTCTCTGCCTCTCAAGCATCACCCAGCACCCGGTTAGCAGAGGTATGTCAGCAGCCCGGCTCTGGAGTGGAGCGGGGCCTTATTCCCCAGAGTCTCACTCCAGGCTGTGGATATTGAGCACACATGGCTGCTTACATGTGAGCCGATCATGGCGTGGGATTCCAGAAATTCTGTAGGAAAGTCTGCATTCGAACCTACATTCATGCTAAAGAGTTAGGTCACCGGGGAAGACATGTGAAATGAACTTGGTCCTTTACTATCCCAACTGTCATGCCTTTGAACTCCTGGGGTCTCAGTGTTGTTGGAAAAGTTGCCACGGTTACTCTAGTATCTTGGTGACAAACACTGGGCAGGAGACATAGGTGGGCATATTGCATCGTCTTCTTGCTGGGACAGACAGAAACTGCTGTAGATACACCTGGCATTTTCTTCCATGAAGCAGCCAGCAAATGATACAAGCAGTTAGCCACTGTTGCCACACTGCCCTAGGCTTTTCACAACAATACACGAATAAATATTGTGTTTTCCTCCCTTGTTTTTGTTTGTGGTTTTCAGCTTTGCTTGGTACCATACCCTTCAATAATCATATAGAGGTGTGCCACCTCGATTCCCCTCTGCCCGCCCCACTCCACCACTGAAGGGCCTCATGTGGACCCAGAAGGGACCGCTGGCATCAGAAGCCATGGGGCAGGGTTGGGGGAGGCGGTCAGAGTAGCTCATGGGTCAGTCCGAGCGCCTCGCTAGCTACAGAGGGTCTGGCCAGCTGAACTCGTTCAGACCTCTGTGGAGGATGGTGCTTTGAAAAAACGATGGCTAAATGTTGAGCTCCTCAGACATACATCCCACTCCCACATTCAGGGTTGCTGTTACACCAAAATATTGCATTTTGCCCATGTAGCGAGGACTGTAGGACTTCACTGATACCTATGGCCATTACAAAAGCATAGGCAGAGGCAGCTTATCTTCCTATCCATATGTTTCCATCTGCAAAGCACTTTCACATGCTGTTTGGAAGGGCAGGCTTTTCTGAGCCCTTCTACAAAGGCTTAGAGGTCATTTCCTCAGCCGTTCATCATGCCCATGTGGGTGGCATCTGCCTGGGTCGGTTAGCGCTCTGATTGTTCCCGCAGCTCCAGCGGCCAGATGTGCCTCTCTGCAAGGATGTACTTATCTGGGCTTTTACCTTGACTATGACCAGACTCCTCTGCAAACATGAAATGAATTGAATGTTCTTGGCTTTTTTAAACGTGAGCTTGGGGAGCATTCAGCATGACTCATCCTTCCCCCTACGCTTTATCTTTTCCCAAATGAAGCGCTGGCAAAAAGCATCAGCTGTGGGCAGGTGACTCACAGAGATCTTTGCAGTAAACCAAAAAGTTCACTGCTTAAAATCTGGTGCTTTTCCCAACAGTGTTCTTGAAGAATAGCTCCCGTGGTCTCTTTACTTTGCTGGCACTTTCATTGGGAATAAAGTTGATATGGTTTGGGTCAAATAAGAGCTCCTCATTCCTTAAGTTCTAGTTCGTTTATATTTTCTTTAATAAAAGTGGACGGCTCTGTCTACTCAGTAGATTTTCAGGATTGTCTGCTAATGGAGTGTGAATGTAGCATTTATTTGTTCATTCATTTATTTTATTCAGCAGCCCTTTGTTGAATGCCTGTTGCATGCCAAGCAATGTGCTAGGTCCTAGCATCAGAGAAATAGGGCTTGGGCCCTGCTCTCAGGGACCATATAGCATGGTGGTGGGGAGAGGCACAGGGCAAATGGTTCCAATACATGGCGAGTACAGCGTGGGGCACAGAGGGAACATAGAAGAGGTTTCGCCCCCAACTGCCATAGGTGGGCAGAGACTTGAAGACAATTGGCCAGGGGCACCTGCTTTGCAGAAGCTCAGAGAAGACACAGAGCACGGCTTGTTGGGAGACTTGTAGATGGTCAGGTTGCCTGGGCTGTGGGCCGTGTGTAGGGAATTGACTGTACCATATATAAAAATCAACTCCCAATAGTTCATGGAATCTAAATGTAAAAATCTACAATTGTCAAACTTCTAGAAGAAAATATAGCAGAACATCTTTGAGATCTAGAGTTGGGCAAAGATTTCTTAGACATAACACCAAAAGCACAGTCCATAAAAGAAAAAATTGACAAATTGGGCTTCAACTAAGTGTTAAAGTTCTGTTTTTTGAAAACTGTAAAGAGATTGAAAAGACAAGAAACAGACTGGGAGAAAATTTATGCAAAGTATGTGTCTGATAAAGGACTTGTATCCAGAATATATAAAGAATCCTCAATACTTGTTAAAGAAAACAACCCAGTTTTTTTTTTTTAAAAAAGGGCAAAAGGTTTGAACAGACATTTCACCAAGTATATATAGATATAAAATAATATCACGTGTAAAGATGCTCAGTATCTTTAGTCATTGGGGGAAATTCAAGTTAAAAACCACATTAGCTACCATTAAACACCTATTGGAATGGCTAAAATCAAAAAGACTGACCATAACAAGTGTTGGCAAGGATGTGGAGGACCTGAAACTCTCATTCCCTGCTTGTGGGAATGTAAAATGATACAACCACTTTGGAGAACAGTTTGGCAGTTTCTTAAAAAGTTAAACATATGCTTACCATGTGACCCAGCCATTTCACTCCTAGGTATTTACCTAGAAGAAATGAAAACATATGTCCATAAAAGACAAATGTTCAAAGCAGCTTTATTTGCAATAGCCCAAAACTGGAAACAATCCAAATGTTCATCAACAGGAGAATGAATGGATTATCAAAGCAATACATTCCATGCAATGGAATACCTAACCCAGCAATAAAAAGTCCTGAACTATGGATACATACAACAGCATGAATGAATCTCAAAACAATTACACAAAAAAGTAGATACTATATATAAAATCCTAGAAATTATAACCTAGTATATAATGACAGAAAGTAGATCAGAGGTTGCCAGGGAATGGGTACAGGGTTTAGGGAAGATGGTGGAATTGCCAAGGGCACAAGGAACAAGGAAAACATTAAGGATGATGGCTATGTTAATTATTTTGATTGTGGTGATGGCTTCACAGCTGAATACTTATGTCAAAACTTCTATCATACACAGTAAGTATGTGCAATTTATTGTATTTCATAAAGCTATTGGAGAAAAGATCATTGGGAGGAGAAAGAATTTACTCATATTAACTTTTTGAGCTTTTACTTCATTGAATATATATCTTTTAAACTTGTGATTACTGTCTTTAATTCATTTAAACTTTTCATTTAAAATATCCTCTGTTTGCACAATTCTGTGCTAAATAAGGTATGCCCCTCCCTCACGGAGTTCTGTGATTATCTAGGGGAAAACCAAACATCCTCAGCTCGCATATTTAATCTCAGACTAAGTTCTGTTTAAGAAGTAGGGATGAACGAGGCAGGATGGAATGCTGGGAAGGAGTCGGGAGGAGGGATGACATCCAGGTTGGGTTTCACAGGAGAGATCAGAATTCTCCAGGATCCTTGTCATTACCGAGAGCCTTTCCAACAAAACCCTCTGCACAAGCCACCATCAGCCTTTGGTTTGTACACATCCATCGTTGAGATTACACGCAACTGTTCAAGAGTCCACTTGCCGTGAGGGTGGGCTCTCATGGGTTCATCTTCCCACAAGATCTCATTCAGGGCTTAGCTTGCCTTCCCATCACCAAGTCTGTGTACCCGCGCAGATGACACACATCTGGGAAGTGCTAGGAAGAGGATTTACCATCTCCTTATGAAAATCCTTCATCATCAGACAGAGCCAGTTGCCCCAGATACAATATTTCCTTTTCCTGCTTTCCTTGGAGGGGTGGGGCCCCTCTGTGCGAGCTCCATGGTCTGTCTCTGCTTGATGACATCTCTCCCTTCCTCTCCAGTCCACGTCTCTCTCCCTTCACGTTCACCCATGTGATGTACCTTTTCGCCAGAGGAGTCTTCTCGGGGACCAGGGTATGCCTATCACGCAAGCCTCCTTGGAGTCGTGTGATCTTTTAACAGCTTGTGTTGACACTTAACTAAGTTGGCTGATTTCATTACAACCAGTTCACAGCTTGGTTGCAGCTCTTTCAGTGGCCTTATTTATACAATCTATATATTTCGTTGCTCTTTATATTGCATATTATGCTTTTTTAAAACTCCCTTTTGAAAACTAAAAATCTAATAGCACTTATTCTCTAAAAGACCAACCAACTCATTCACTTCCATTAACAAAAAATTGACAGGCAAAAATTTGTCATGCCAGCAATAGTTTTAGCCATACCGACAGCAACTAAAACCAAGAAAGGAAAGATGCAGAGGAGGACGGGGGATACTTGTTGGGTCTCTGCTACGTTCCGGGCACGTTACTAGGTGCTTTATTTATCTGGCATATCTTCACCCACACGCTTTTAGGAAGCTGCTGTGATCCTCCTTCTACAGAGAAGGAACCAAAGGTTGGAGACCGTGCCCTTTTCCCACAGTGGGGATGAACTGGTAGGGCAGAGATTTTTTTTTTTTTTTCTTTTCTTTTTTTAAATTTATTTATTTATTTATTTTTGGCTGTGTTGGGTCTTCGTTTCTGTGCGAGGGCTTCCTCTAGTTGCGGCAAGCGGGGGCCACTCTTCATCGCGGTGCGCGGGCCCCTTCACTATCGCGGCCTCTCTTGTTGCGGAGCACAGGCTCCAGACGCGCAGGCTCAGTAGCTGTGGCTCACGGGCCTAGTTGCTCCGCGGCATGTGGGATCCTCCCAGACCAGGGCTCGAACCCGTGTCCCCTGCATTAGCAGGCAGATTCTCAACCACTGCGCCACCAGGGAAGCCCTAGGGCAGAGATTTGATTGCAGCTTTGTTTGTCTTCCAGCCTTGGAACCACCTATACAGATCCCCAGCTAGGAGAGAAATTGTAGCTTAGTGATAACGATTTCTCCAGCTCCCATATAGCCAGGCATCTCTCAGATTATATGTGCAAGGGAGAAAAATGAGAAGCCGCTTAATCTTTGCATGTGCATTCATGGACAGATCGAAGAGGGAAGTCAGGACTAACTGTAATGCTGTTACAGTGTTAGCCCTGCATTTCACTAATCGCATTCCAGCTGGATCTTGTAATGTGGCGAGGTTCCTGTCCCAGTTAACCAGCAGAAGAAATTGTTTCTAATAGCCTATATAAAAAGTACTCAAAATAATTTATTTCTCAACACAGAGGTTCCCATGGATGAGCGCACCTATTCAAGTTGGATTAGTTGGCTTCTGGTGAGTAGAATTACTTTGATGTCATTAATTTCTTTTTTTAAGATAAATATACAGCATATGAAATGTGAGGGATAATACGGGACACACGTTTTGAAAATGAGACCAGCCCAGAACATCTGGAACTATGGTCCCAGTCATTAGCTAGACATAAACTGTCTTTAGAGAAACCTACAACATTTGGGGCTATTTGTGTGATTCTTTTTTAAACTCCTTTTATCTCTTTGATTTAAAAAAAAATTATTTTGGCAGCCCTTGGTAGTAAAATTATACAAACAGGACATATTTTTGTGAGGCAGCATAATACTCAAAAGAAAGAAAGGGGAGTGTTATCAAAGTAAAATAATAGAAAAAGAATCTGAAAAGTCGACCATTTCAAAAATGCTCTGATTTTTTTCTTTTTTTTTTTAAGTTTGGTATTTGCTACACCTCTGTGCTGTGCTCTGTTTCCTCAGAAAAGGTATGTATTTGTTATTCTTCAGAGTGATCATGCGTTTTAATCCTAAAAACCAGTTGAAGACACAGGTCCATTTCACTAGTAGGAAAGTTGAGTCTCAAAAAGATAATGAAGCCAAGTCTCTAAAAGGAAGAGAGAAGAGGCAGAAATCAAATGCATGTCTATTTAATATCAAAATTCTCTTTGCCCAGTTCTTTTCTACCTGCTACTGTTACATTTGAAAATTCTTTACTCTTGTGTAAGACTCAGGTTAACTCGTGCCAATTTGCTCTTATAAAAATTTAAATATGGTTCGATGTCCAATCCATTGGCAAATGCATCTATAATGCAGATATATTTGAATTTAAGTTCCACCCACAGGGACAGCAGTTATATGCACTTAGCTTTGGTGGTTGGTATATTTGCTTCCCTTCTTCCTACTTAGGGTTTTTTTTTTTCTTTTTTTTGCCTTAAAATCTTGATTGTGCACGTGTCTTTCATCACAAGCTGCCCTTGAATCCTGCCTTTGATGTAAGAACTGTATTGACAGGCATTAAATCAGCATCACATAAATCTAAGGCTTCAGCTTTTTTCTATTCTAACATCAAGGCACAGAGGAGCAGCATTTTGTTGTTTTGCTGTGGTTTGTGTTACCAGACTCCTGCCCTTGTAGTATCCTTCGTGGGCCAGCAGGCCCCAAACATATGGCCTTTAATGCCCTAGGCTTTCACAGTAGATTTGGGATGAGGTATTCTGTTCTAGAACTAACTTCATCAGGTCCCTCTACCTGATAGAAAAATCCATCTTTTATCTGGTCTTTCACTTCTGCCTTTGATCCCCACTGTTCTTAGTTGGGGATTTAAATTTCAAGGAGAGGGAACCTTTATCACCTTGATGCCTATAGCTAAGCCCTCCTTGAAGAGGGCGGGACCTTCAGAACCTCTGCTGAAGCCCAATACAGATGAATTTCCTAAAGAGGAACACTCATGCCTATTTAACTGTACAAACCCCAGAATCTCAGGGCTTAAGGTAAGAAATGTTTATTTCCTTAGTATATTGCATTGGAATATGTGTTCAGCCCTTGACCTTGCACTCGGTGACTTAGGAACATGGCATTTGGGTTGAGAAAGATCTGACTTCAAATCTCAGTTACACCTCCAGTTTCCTTATCTGTAAAATTAGGATAATACCTGACTTGCCAGGTTTTTATAAGGGTTAAAATGCATAATGTCTGACCCAAAAACTGAGTGCTAACTCATACCCATTATCATTATCATCAGCAACATCATTTTAAAATACTCAAGTTCCCACTATATGGAAAAAAAATAGCCATTGTGGTTTTTTTTCTAGTTTTTTCCTATATTCATAATTTTTCTCTTTTTTGCATACGTTTATAAATCTATATCCTACCTTTTTTACCTCGTAGTTTACCACATCTCAACTATATTGAAGAACAAATCTTTTTAAAAGACTGGTTATATAGTCTTACCAAACCCAGGTTCGGCTGCTCGCCGCTCAGAAGCCAATAATTCAAGAGGCAGGTGTCAGTAGAAAGGAAAGGTGCTTTAATCATAAAAGCTGGCAATCTGGGGAGATGGTGGACTTGTGTCCAGAGACCAATTCTGATGATTCTTCTCAGCCATGACAGTTTTTAAAGGGAAAAATGGAGGGGAAAGAATCTCAGTGAATCATCGAGGCAGGAGGTTGGATTCTGCATCATTCTCCGTTGCGTGCAGACTGGCTGACTCTCTTTGTTATCTTGCCCACATGATCTGCCTGCGGGATTGCTTAGGGGGATTCGTTGGGGGTAGAGAGCTAGTCATTTTTCTAACTGCTTACTTCTTCATTCTTCTTTTTATCTAGGAAAAGAATCAACAGGTTAGACACGGCATGGTGTGCATTCAGGACAGCACAAGTCAGGAGTTAGGTTAATTGCCTAGTGATCTCATTCCTGTAATTAGGTTCTTTTAAGATTAGAGGGGAACAGAAATGGGCAAACAGGAAAGGGGCAAACGAGTTGCTTTCAGTAACAAAACGTCCACAGTTTTTCTGGACAGTTTTTCTTCATCCTTAATACATATGCACATGTAAAACATTCAAGTACATTTTTAAATGCATAAAGCAAACACGAACAGTGGTCCTCTCAGTAGTGTGACAACAAGAGATGTTTCTTCTCGTACATTTTAGTATTTTCTGAAAGTTTTAGAATAAGTATGTTTTACCATACAATGGACAAAAGCACATTAACGCAAGTGAATTTTTAGTGCTAAAAAACTCCACTGAGTGCATATATCTTTTTTTCATTAACGGTGAACATTTATGTTGTTTTCCTTGGGAAGTGGCATGACCACAGGTTGTTTTCCAATACCATCAGGGTCTATGAGTGTCATCACCATACCTCCTTGCTGGCAAAAGTGGTTTTTAAGGCTTGTAATAAGATGAGAGGTAAAAAGGGTTGGGTTCTGATGGCGCCTTTCTTTGATATTTAGTGACAGTTTTCTGAGAGGAACAGGATACTTGTTTTCTGGGCACGTGAAGCCTTTTTCAAACAGGACTCTGTCGCCCTAGTCACGGGGGTGGGCGGGGCCACTCTGTCTCCTCTCTCCAGGTTCTAATTCCCACCTCCGCCCGTGGAATGACCCTGTCTGTCGTCTCTCCCTTCTCCCAGTTCCATGTCTGTGACAAGCTTGGAGGCCGAGCTGCAAGCCAGGATCCGAGAGACCCATCCTGAATTACGGCGGGTGTACTTTAACAAGGGATTATAAAGTAGGGAAAGAAACATCTTCAGAGGATCCTACCAACCGCAAGTGTGGTGTAGCCAAGTTGGTAAGGGGTATCCTGGTCCTGGTCAACTGGTGACAGAAACCTTTTAACGATCCACATTAGCCTTTTAGAGTCAAGCTGCTACTTATAGCACAGCACCTGGGGTGGCCTCCCCTTACATTTGAATCATGGTATAATTTACAGAAACACCCTTCCTGTAGCTTTTATAGCCACTGTTTTTTCAAAGACCATATCCCAACCCTCACCCAGAGTTTTCAAAAGCACCGTTAGGCATACAGTAGATGTTCAGTATATTGACTGTCAGTCAGTGAAAAGGAAATCTGTTTAAAATACTGAATTTTTATCCTACTCTTGTTTCAAATCAAGGAGAGCTCTCAGTAGTGAGTTGAGAAAACACAAAAGCCCTGAAGCTAAACTGTAAAAGAAAATGACTCATAAATATTAAGGACAGTTTACTTTCCTGCCCAGTTTGGGCTGGAGGCAACCCGAAGTAGAAGATGAGTTCTTTGCATTTGTAAGATAAAAGCTCCTTCATACACCTCCCGGAAAAGTCAGAGTGATAGACAGTGGTGAAAGGTCCCTGCTGTCAACAGCTGTATGCTTTCATATTGCTGGTGGATTTCTTCGGTTGAGTTTGAAATTTATTCTATTTTACATTCTTATGAAGATATTAATCTTACCTTGCATTTGTTGACTTTATATTCAGTCATTTAAATCAACTAATCAAATAACGGAAATGCACAAATGTCAAATTTTGGAAGTATATTCGAAACCAACGCTGTATGACTGGGTTGAATCTGGCGTGTTTGATTTTTTTTTTTTTTATAAGCGAGAGAACAGTTCCATCTGCCTGCATGTCTTTTCTTGTCATCCTCGTAGATCTCTTTGGCTTTCAGAAAGATACGGTAATAATGTGTATGTGAATCAATGACTCAATGAGTTTTACTTGAATGTTGTATATTACATTCCACCCTGTTTGAAAATAATGAACCCGTGGACCACTGTTTACATCATCTGTAGTAGCTTCACATATAATATATCTAATGTAACAGATTATGTTTCAATTCTGTAGAGGTTCAAAGGCATATGTGAGGTGGTCATTTCACTGAGTGTAGACCACTTGATTCAATTTGTAATTCAGAGACTTATAAGTGGGAAAAAAATGTAGAAACTAGTTTGGGCAAATTTTTCCTGACAATGTGACCAGACTGAATTTCCTCATAAAGAAAAAATGGTGTGCCTCGTGTCTGTGTTTCTCTTTTCTCTAAAACGATGAATGGACCTGAAGCTTTTGGGCCACTCTGAGCCTTCCTTTATACTGCCAAAATATTCTCATTTAGATTTTCTGTCTTAAACCATTTGAAGCAAAAGAGCTTCCCCATGACATTCTGGCCTTGGATGTCTTTTGTTGCCATAGATGCTTCTCTTTAAAAATGGGTAAAAGCGGGAAATTCAAGGCAGAGCTCCACGAGGTGCTTAAAGGGCACTTTTAACAAGAAACTAAAGCACTTGAGGCCTACCCCACTCGCCCCAGCTAATCTCAGAATTCTTACCTCCAGTCAAGTGGCAGCTCCATGTCAAAATCTTAACCCTCGTTGAAAAATTAATGAATGCCTGGTTGGAAGATTGACAAACTAACCGAAATTTTAATACACACCAGGATGAGATGACCAAAGGATCATTATAAAAGGGTAATGAGCCTGGAGATGTGTCTTTTTAAACATTATCTGTTGAAGCTTCTGACTCTTGATGCTTTTATAGAGAACTATGAACTGTATAGTTGAATCATGGTTTATAAAAAGGAACAAAATGAACCAAGATTGGCAATCTTCGCTGATCTCTTAGGAATACCTCTTCTGGAGAAAATTCACATGAAGTGCAATATGCTTGTAAAGGTAAATAGTTATTAATATTTCTAGTAAAATGATATAAAGAATTATGACTGTAAGTATTAACTGACTGGCAGCTTTTTTTCAGTATTAGCACAGTGTCTGGCCAGTGTTGGAGTCAATGTATTATTTCAGTTCAACTGGATGAAATGTTAAATAAACTCAGAATGAAAAAAAATTCTCTCTTTTATTTGTATGTAAAGGATGATGCAGTTTTTATGTTATAGTCAATGGTACCTTTCATTCTAACTTAATATCTGGGTACCACCAGTAACTCCTGATGAAGAGATATTTTTGTATTATGCCTTTAGCAGGAAATATATTTCTAGTTTTGGCTACCAGTTTTCCACCTTCTTGAACACCATAGAGGCTCCCATCCGCCCCTGGCAGCCCCACACAGCGTAATTCCAGGTAACGTTCATTATGACACAGGGGGAATGAGATTCTGCCTTAGACCCTGATGACTGACACCCTTACACATGGTGGTGAGGTCAATTTGTTTTTGTATTGTTTGTCAGGTTCTAATGTGGAACTAACGTTTACCATAGTTCACAGAGAAAATCTAAATTTAACCCAGGATTGGGGAGTGCCTTATTAACAGATGTAAAAAAGAACTGAGCATTTTACCCACCTTGGTCACGTCTCTGCTCTGTTTTGCTACAGGACCTCTGTTCATCACTTAAATTATTGAAATATATTCAAGAGCTTGGGTCTAGGAGTCAGACAGAGCCGGTACAATCTTGGTTGTACCCACTTTTAAAATAAACATATCTGGGCTGCTGACATTCTCTGTGACCTTCAGTTTTATTAGTTTGGATAGTTTGGAGAGAATAATTGAATCTACCTCATAGAGTTGTTGTAAACAAGATAATTCCAGCACAGCGGTTTACGTAGTGCCTGGCACAGAGTAAACATTCAGTGGATGATTGCTGATTGTATATTTGTCTACAGATGCTGGATGTGCATTCAAAATGCCAGTATATCAATATACTGGTAAGATTTCAGAATCTTGGCGGCTTCCCCACAGATAACCCACAATCTCACTAAAAGTAGCAGATTAAAGTGGCCACGGGGAGACACTTGAATCCATCCTTTTAAAACGTCCAACAATTAAGGTTTTGCCTAAATGAGACAGAGGTAGGAAAGTCTCTGCTCACAGATGAGAAAGCTGGGGCTTCAGTAGTACAAGTTCAAGGCTGCTCCTGGTCGCTTGAAAACTATAGTGGCAGCCAAGGTCTGACACGTGAATCTACAGCCCTGTCCAAAAGTGTAAACAACTGGAACACTCCAGTAAAATTAGTTTTCAAACTGGTATATTCTTGAGTATTCAGAATTTCACTGAAAGCCAAAGAAAAATAAGGTTACATTTGTTAGTGATGTTATAAAGTATCACTTAAATTCTACATGTTCAAAGTATGGTCCATAGCCCAGCAACATCCAAATTGGTTAGAAACGCAAGTTCTTGGGCCCCAGCCCAGACCTGCTGAGCCAACATCTGCCAGATGGCAGGAGCCCTGAGATCCCTGTACGCATCACAGCTGGAGAAGTTCTGGCTGTGCCACGTCTCCAATGTTCCCAGGGACCCGAGCTTCACTGGGTCAATTTCAGATCAACTTCTAATACTCGGTGAATTTGCGTATTTACCCCTCACCAGATTCCAAGGAAGCTTCCAGCTTCAGTGTTGACGTTCTTAGGGACATAGGATCAACAAGCTTACGAGGGCAGGGATTTCTGTTTTGTCCACGGCCGTAGCTCCATCACCTAGAACAACTGGCACCAGCCAAGGGTCCCCCTGGTCATCGGGTTCATCCTGGGCTCTTTCTGGAAATCTGAAGAAGGGTCTTCACATTTCCAATTTCCAGTTGTGGAAAGGAATCCACTTGGTGTCACGGAGAGGTCGTCACCAAGATGTGGAAAGAACAGGGAATCTGAGGGTTTCTGGGACCAGAGCTGGCAATGAATGTTATCCTTGGGAACCGAGAGGCAAAATGACTGGGGGCGTCCAAGTTGTAAGCATTGTTTTGGAGCCAGCCCAACTGTCACGGAGGACACCACTGCCCCTGTAGCTTTTGGAGCGGAAGGAGCACTTGGAACAAGACACGCAGGGGCTTGTTTAACCCTCAAGGAGACCACGATATGCCCAGTTTTAAAGAGAAGGAATTTGAGGCTCAGAGATGTGGGCTGATTTGTCTAATGTCATGTGGTGGCCCAACCGCTATCTCAGTCCAGGCCTGTCAAACTCCAGTGTCTTCCACTGTACTTCACAGCTTCTCCATCAATAGGAATAATTAGAACTAGCTTCGGTACAGCATTTTACAATCTTCAACATGTTTTTATTTCTGCATACATTACTCCTTGTAATACCCCCAGCAGTTCCTCTGAACATCACCTCCATTAAAAAAGTGGGGAAACAGTCTTGAAGAAGTGAAATCACTTACCACCAACCTAACTTGGTGGATTCACAGGATTATAAAAGATGTATTCACGTTCCCACACCCCCCCCCCACAAACAAAAGGTTTATGGAACATACAGAATTCCAATAAGGGCCCAACCAAGGTCAAAGGCAGATCAGCAAGGTCACTTCCAGATAGGATCCCCTATTAGAGTAATAGGAACAATGGTTTTCAAAGTGTGGTACCTGGTCCAGCAGCATCAGCTTCACTGGGAACTAGAAATGCATGTTCTCAGGCCCTCTTGTACTGAATCAAAAACTCTAAGGTGGGACCCAGCCAACTTCTAACAAGCCCTCTGAGTGATTCTGACACAGTCCATTCAAACTTGAGAACCACTGGGGTGGATGTTAGGATGAATGCTAGAGTCGCGTTCAGCTCCGTTCTGTGAACTGAGGCAGGCTAATCGCTCTAAACCTCAGTTTCCTCATCTGTAAAATGAAGTTAATACCACTTCCGTCACTGGGTTATTGGGAGGATTCAATGAGAATTAATAAATGGACAGCACTTAGCCTGGCACAGGGCACACTCAACGCATTGTAGCTAAATTTATGTGATCCCCGGGGCCGGAAGTTTGACAACACTGTTTGTGATCCTACAGGGAAACAGGCACTCTCGTGACTGCTGGTAGACATGACATCCACATTGCTGCAGTTTTCCTGCAAGACAGTTTGGGTGTATCTATCGAAACTTATTAAAGCACGTACCCTCCTTAAAGCAATTTCACGTCTAAGAATTAATCCCACAGATGGATACACTCTGGTTCACAGGAGACCTGGCTACTCCTGGGAGGGAACCATATGAATGGAATGGTCAGGGGAGGTGAAGGAAGGGGGAGGTTGGAGAATATTTCCAGAAGATGGTGAGAAACTGCCAGGTAGGAAAAAAAAAAAAAAAGTGTACGCTATTGTGGGTAATCCCAAGTATAAGAATAAATTTTCCCTTGGGGAAAAGAATTTTTTAATTTCTGAATTGGATTTTTGCAAGATAGAAGGATAAATAACAGGTGATTGTCACAAATATGAGCTAATTTGGGAAGAAAGGCTATCTCTGGATGGTGGGATTTTTAAGTGATTTTAAAATTTTCTCCTTTATGCTTTTCTAGTTTTACAGATTTTCTTCTGTTTCTGAACTCAGGACATATTAAATGCTACTTAAAAAAAAAACAAAACCCTGTAGGTTACAGTCCCAATTTTATAATAATAAATGCACTGATATGTATAAAAAGACATATTAGAGGAATATATGCCATAATGGTTAACAGTTGGTATCTCTGGATTTACAGGTAATCTTTATTTTCTTTACAGTTTTCTGTTTCTCAGATTTTCTGGAATGCACCTGTATTGGTTCTAAAATCAGAAACACGTCAAGTTCAGGCCATTGAGTGACCCCCAGCTCAGGCTTGGAAGCGGGTGCCTCTCAGCTCCCAAGCCCTGGGATTACCGAGCCAATCATTGACCCTCCCCTTGATTCCATCTCTCTCCTGGAAATGATGGAAACGGTATCTACCGTATAGACAGGCCTGAACCTGTGGTTTTGGAGCTCCAGGCCGGAGAGATCCGCAACTCCGAGAGACGCCGCCAGGGGGCAGCATTGCCTCCAAGATCGCGCGGCTGGAGCCCACCGATCCCCAGAGCTGCCGGCAGGTGGCGCAAGGCAACAGACTGCGGCCCTCGAACGTGCATCTCTGGATTTCCAAGGCCAGGTCCGGAAGATGGTGCAAGAAGCCAGGAGAAGGACATGATCTCTCTAGCTTCAAGAAGCTGTAAAGATGCCGACAAGCAGGAATGGGGCTTATTGTACAGGGCACCTGATTCCCCGTAGGAGGGGGGCAGTGCGGAACACAGAACAATTGTAGACCAGACCCAGTCCCTGCCCTCAGGGCCATCAGTGCTGCGACACAGGCCAATCACACTTGAAGCCGGCTCAGGGAAAGGGAGCTGGGAATCAGTGAGGGCTTTAAAGAGTGGCATCTCAACTGATACCGGGAAGAGGAGTAGAAATTTCTCACTGGGAGGAGAAAAGGGGCAGGAAGAAAACTAGGGCTTCTCCGTACTGGAAAGGGCTTCCCTTTCCATGGAAAGATCTGGAAACCAGGGAGAGTGTGGCTGAATGGTGTGTGCAAAGGAGGGAACTTTGGGGAAGATGCCACCAGGATCTCAGGGTCGTGAGGGCCCTTCAGTGCCCAGGGAAGGAGTGCGGGCTTCATCCTGAAAGCAGGGACTCCTTCTGGAGGCTTTTGTCCCGGGGAGGAAAAGCAGTCAAATCCTAACTCTGTCACTTACCGTTTTTGTCACATGGGACCAGCCAGTTCCCCTCTCCGATCCTCAGTGTACTCATCTGTAAAATGGAGACAATAAAACCTACATTACAGTCTTGCTGTGAAGCTTAAAATGGGTAAATGGAGAACCTGAAGTCATGACTTTCCTTCCCTTGTCCTTTTATTTCTCTGCAATAAACCAAATGGAAAAGACAGACAAGCAGGCCATTTCCAGGATGTCACAGCGTCGGTTTGGCAAGTGTGAAGTTTCCAGGGGCCAGGAAATCGATTCATCATGTGTGATTGCAATCAAGAACAAGTTCTTTCCTCTTATTCTCATTTATGATGAAAATGTATTTTAATAATGTGCACTCTCCAAGATGGTAGCAGGAGAGAACAATTTTTAATAACGAAAAGCTAAAAATAGAGACGAAGATGACGATGCTATTGAAATTCCAAAGGATGCCACCTCCTGATACAAACCCTGAATAATAATTTTGGTCCATAACTAGGAGGGGGGTTGCCGGGAACCCTGTTCCCCAGGGGAGCGGCCTCAGGTGCAGCCGGGTGGCTTACCCGCTGGATGGCTGAAATAGGAAAGAAGCAGAAAGTTTTCTTCCCACGGCCTTCTCGCCGGGCGGGGTGAGTCACATCGGCAAATCTAGTGAGGATGACCCGATGAGGAGGAAAGGGATGCTGGCACCGACAGAGAAACTGGGACTGGATTCCACTTGTGCAGCGCACCTCCAGCTTCCCAGGGCTCCTTTGCAAGGCAAAATCTGGACAATGGTGAAACAAAAGAAAACAAAGCAAAGGACTCCCAAGTAGAGGCTGACAATAAAAAATGGAGAGAGGAAGAGGAGAAGGCTGGACAGAAAAGCCGCTTGGACCAGGTGTAGACAGCAGCTCTGGAGTCTGGGAGTTGAGAGAGGGGAAGACAGGGTCTGGGGGGAGGGGACACAAAGAGGCAACAATGGGGAGCCCCCATCCTCGATGCTGGGCACGAAGAGGGCACCCCCGTTTGGGTGTAGGGCAGGGTTTCTCCCCCTTGGCTTCACTCCAGAATCACCTGAAGAGCCTTTCACAAGTCTCATTGCTCAGGTCCCATCCAAACCAATCACATCCCAATATTCGGAGGTGGCCTGGGAACCGGCATTTTAGGCTCCCCAGGGCTCAGGTTCTAAGAGCAGCCAGGGTTGAGAACTGTTGTTCTCGAGATCCAGGAGTACATTAAGGTGATGCCACGGCTCTGGAGGTGCTGGGGAGCGGGGGGAGTGGTTAGTGCACTGCCGCGGTGGGAACGGAACGTCCCGCAGTGAACTAGGAGTGTGGACGCTAGGAGTGCGGACCTGTGTTATCATTTATTTACACTCGACCACCGTCGAGCCTGCATTACAGACGGTGATGGCGAACAGGCACTGAGCAATTATTTTACCCTGTCGCCGCCTCATTTACTGTCACAACACCCTGTCAAATAACTGCGACTCTAGTTGCTCCCACTTCACGGATGAAACTGCAGCATTTCAGGAACTTGCCAGAGATAGCCAGCTCACGCGTGGCAGAGGTAGGCAGAACGCCCTCTGCCTACGTGTGCTGCCCAGACCCTCCCCGCAGCGTGCCATCCATCGCGGAGGGGTGGGGGTGGGGGGGTCGAGCCAGCCTCTGACCCCAGGGTAAGCACAACCAAGGCTCCATTCCCACAAGCCTGGGAGAAGGAATCTGGAACATCACCAGAGGCAAACAGATGTTCCCAGGACCGCAGTGGCTTGTTAGTTCTGGACAATGTGGCTCTGGAAGGATTCCAGTGTGAGTGGAGTTTGCGATGTGAAAGATGAAGCTTCTGGAGCCCTGCAGCGTGCTCTCTTCTGGGCGCGTAGCTGCTTCCTGCATCCTTTCCCATCCAGGGTCCTCCTCCTCCTCCTTCTTCAGCCTTCTTTTCTTTTCTTTTTTTTTTAACATCTTTATTGGAGTATAATTGCTTTACAATGGTGTGTTAGTTTCTGCTTTATAACAAAGTGAATCAGTTATACATATACATATGTTCCCATATCTCTTCCCTCTTGCATCTCCCTCCCTCCCACCCTCCCTATCCCACCCCTCTAGGTGGTCACAAAGCACAGAGCTGATCTCCCTGTGCTATGCGGCTGCTTTCCACTAGCTATCTATTTTACGTTTGGTAGTGTCTGCCTCAACCTTTCTGACCTGAGAAGTACTTTATTTTCACCACCAAAATAATACACGCTCATAAGAATAAACTAAGATGACGCAGAAGTGTATAGAGATCTCTTCCTTCTTCTCCTTTCCTAATCTCAACCCCAAGGCTACCTTCTCCAGGGGTAAGGGCTGTGGACTTTGATCTCCATTCATCTGGCCACTGAATATGTTATGCGCTCACCTGTAAGTGTATTTGGTTTGACTTTACACAAGAAATATACATATTCTACTACAACCTCATTTTTCCCCATAAAATTTTTTATTTTTTAGGTAATACTTATAGATCTTCCTCATTCTTGTTAAGAGCTGCATAGAATTCTGAAACATTAATTCCTATAATGTATTAATCATTCCTCTATTGACGGGCATTTCTGTTATTTCCACAATTTTGCTACTACAAAAAAAATTCTGTTGTGAATATCCTTGTGCAAAGCTTTATATTCTTATGCTGTTGTTTCTTTAATAGGGGTTCCTAGAAGGGACATTAGTTAGGTCCTAGGATGTGAGCATTTAAAATTTTGTTGATGATGATGAAAGCTAACTGTATTTAGCCTTTATTTTGATGTGCCAGGCCTGATAAGCGCAATTTATTCACTATCCCATTTGAGCCTCTCATCAACTCTATAAGATAAACTCTCTTATTAGCCTCACTTTTCACACAATAAATTGAGGCCTAGAGAGGTTGAAACCCTTGCCCCGAATCACCCAAGGAGTAAATGGACTGTCTTCCAAAAAGGTATTTCACTCTAGCAACAGGGCCCACACCCTCCCCAAGACAGGATATAGTTGTCTTTGTAAGAACTAAACATCTAAAGGTCACTTTTTAAAAATTTACTTCTCATCCCTTGGAGTAAACCTTTTGAACCTCCACTGTTACCATTCTCTTTTGGACCATTGTCTCCCCTACTTGGACCAGAGCCTCCACTGGCTCCTGCTGCCAGGCTTCCCTCTTTTAGCCCATCCTCCACATTTGTCTGAGCAGGCACACCCTCCCCTGAAGCCATTTGACAAAGTCCTGGCTCCTCAGTCTGACATGTGAGACCCTCCATGACTTCCTCCCTGCCAGACTATCCAAGTGAATATCCTCTCTCTGGCCCTCCTGTCCTTTTCCCGTTGGCTTTTGCAAACCAAGTCCATGTACTTTCACATCTCCAGGCCTGTGCACATGCCATTTCCTCTTCCTGGAAAGCTTTCCTATCTTTGATATGCCTGGTGAACTCCTACTCATCCTTCAAAGCCCAGTTAAAATGGCCCCTCTTGAGACCAGGGTAAAACCAAGAAGAACACCAAAATATTAATATTGAAGTGAGACTGATATTTATTTCTGTTTTGTACTTTTTTGTGCTTTCTAAATGTTTCAACATGAGTAACTATTTCATAATTAGAAAGAAATAAAATAACTTTAATCTTTGAGCATTTTTCAGTTGAAATGTCTTAGTCTGTGCTTTCTAAAGTAGTGCTTTAGGGGCCTGACCTAGATAATTCTAAATTGCTCTCTGAGAGGAAACTTGGCCTTGCCTCTTTGTTCATATTCGGGTCCAAGTAAGTGTCTTTTTCCTCTGAGAGAATTTCCAGGTGCCTGGCACATAGGTGACACTCAATAAGTGGCTGCTAAATACATTAATTAATTAACTAACTGACAAAAAAGTCAAGCCCACGCACACACCTTGGCTGACTTCTAAAGCATAAGCTTCTCATGCATTCAAAAGAAGATTCCTTCCTGGGCGCCTCTCCCCCAGACACAAGGACAGACATGCCCTCAAGGAAGTCCCTACATGTGATTGCTTCTGGGTTCCTCTGGGTCTTCGGCAGCTAAGAGAGCAGATGTTACATATTTGGCTCAGTGTTGGACCGTTGTCACATTCTCCAAAGCTGGGAGGCACAGTTTAAGAGCAGAGGGATTGGGACTTCCCTGGTGGCACAGGGGTTAAGAATCCACCTGCCAATGCAGGGGACACGGGTTCGAGCCCTGGTCTGGGAAGATCCCACATGCCGTGGAGCAACTAAGCCCGTGTGCCACTACTGAGCCTGCACTCTAGTGCCCGTGAGCCACAACTACTGAGCCCACATGCCACAACTACTGAAGCCCACGCACCTAGAGCCCGTGATCCACAACAAGAGAAGCCACCACAATGAGAAGCCCACACACTGCAACGAAGGGTAGCCCCCGGTCCCGCAACTAGGGAAAGCCTGCGCGCAGCAATGAAGACCCAACTCAGCCAAAAAAAAATAAAGTAAAAAATAATAAACTAAATAAATTTATTTAAAAAAAAAAAAAAAAAAAGAGCAGAGGGATGGAGGAGAGGGTCAGGGGTACTCAGGTCTGGCTATTTCTGTCCAATGCAGATTCTTCTAAAAACAACCTTTGCTCTAGAACTTGATGCTGCCTTGGCTGAAGGTCAGAGCTGCACCACCGTCTGAAACTTTCCCTGCCTCTTCCCCCTTTTATCTTTCATGGGCATTATGCCCACTGACCTCGTTGCTCTGCTAATTTTTACCGAGCCTTTAGCACACATCAGGCACTGATGTTCTCCGTGCACTGCCGTTTAGTCCCCACAGGAATCCTCGGCTGTAGGAAACGATATCATCCCCCTTTTATAGATGAGGAAACCGAGGAGCGGAAAGATTATGTGGCTCCCCCCCGGGGGCCAAAGCCAATGGGAGGAGGAGCCAGGCTTGGACTCGGAGGCGGTGTCTGCATCCCTCCCAAAGGGAGAATGCCGAGCAGCTTTCCAGCATTCTCGTTGCTCCGTCCTCTCACCTGGATGTTTTCCAGACTCTCATTAACTCCAGATTTTTAAAAATACACTTTCCTTCTTGGAATTTGTCCAATTAGGAAATGATGTTTCCTGGTAATCTGGTCATAGATTCCTTAGCAAGAGCTGAAATGAAAGGCTTCTCCTTGGTAAAGGTGCATCTGAAGTCCCACCTTGGAGATGTGAGTCAGAATGTGGGAAGGAGAGCGCTCGGTGTGCACAGAGTGGAGGAGGATCTGCCTCGGTCTCCCCGTGGTTGGCAACCCTCAAAGGCCAGAGACCCAAGTTCAGGAGATGCTGTAGGTTAGAGGAAGAGCAGGGTTGGCTGACCCCTTGCATCAGAAATGCACCTCCAACCTACACTGTTGGTGGGAATGTAAACTGGTGCAGCCAATGTGGAAAACAGCATGGAGTGTTCTCAAAAAACTAAAAATAGAACTACCGTATGACCCAGCAGTTCCACTCCTGGGCATAGATCCAGAAAAAACAAAAACTCTAATTCCAAAAGATACATGCACCACAGTGTTCACTGCAGCATTATTTACGATCGCCAAGATATGGAAGCAACCTAAGTGTCCATCAACAGGTGAATGGATAAGGAAGATGTGGTGTATATCTACAATAGAATACTACTCAGCCATAAAAAAGAATGAAATTTTGCCATTTGCAGCAACATGGATGGACTTGGAGGGTATTATGCAAGTGAAATAAATCAGGCATAGAAAGACAAATACTGTAAGATCTCACTTATATGTGGAGTCTAAAAAATACAACAGACTTGTGAATACAACAGAAAAGAAGCAGACTCACAAAAAAGGAAGGAAGGAGGGAAGGAAGGAAGGGAAGGAGGGGAGGGAGGGAGGGAAGGAAGGAAGGAAGGAAGGAAGGAAGGAAGGAAGGAAGGAAGGAAGGAAGGAAGGAAGGAGGGAGGGAGGGAGGGAGGGAGGGAGGGAGGAGGGAAGAAAGGAAAAAAATGTGGTTCCCAGTGTGGTAGCTGCCCCACCACAGACATGATGCATTAGCTGCCCCTCTTGTTCCAGGAAGCCCACCTCCTTCCCAGGAGTCAAGCAGACAGAGAATGGCTGAGAGAACTTAATTCCTTTGTGCCTCTAGTAATATCATCAAAACACACTGATGGCCTCTTCCCAGGCTCGACTGAGCTCTTCTATGGCTCAGAACCCCACTTTCATCAATATCTCATGACCCATAGATCTCTAGAGCCTGGATATTCTCCCCCCATCCCCTTGGAGGTGGTCTCTAAAGTCCCCGCTGAAGAAGGCTCTTCACGTTAAATCAGTGAAATAGACATAGAACAGAATCAACCAGTGTAACCTTGGCTTCTGGCCCAGGTTCTCTGTCCTGGAAAATTACTAAGTCACGGTGTGAACTTGGGTAAATCACTTCCCTCTTGAGCTTTGGTTTTCTCGTTTGTAAAATAGGGCTAATAATAGGACCTGCCTCATGGGGCTTTTAGGAGGATCACGTGCAGTGATGCTTAGGGAGGGCTAAGCACAGCACTCGCACACAGCCAGCACTTAAGTATTAGGTACTATCTTGATCCGCTAGGGCTGCTGTAACAAAAATACTATAGACTGGGTGGCTTATAAACAGTGGAAATTTAGTCCTCACGGTTCTGGGGGCTGGGGAGTGGAAATCAGCTGGGGACTGGCTTCCTCACTGAGGGCCATCTCCTCACTATAACCTCTCGGGGTGGAAGGGACCAGCTGGCTGTCCAGTGTCTCTTTGATAAGAGAACTTATCCCCATCAGGAGGGTTCCGCCCTCAAGGCCTAATCTCCTCCCAAAGGTCCCACCTCCTAATACCATCACTTTGGGGGTTAATTTCAAATATGAATTTGGGGGATTGGGGACACAAACATTCAGACTACAGCAGTTACCATCTCATCTGGGGTTCCTCAAAGAGTAGAATTTGGGCTCGTGTTTTTTCTATGAGGTGATGGCAGGAAGCACGGGGGGAACAGGGAGGAGTGACAGGAGCAAAGCCAGTACTGGGTGTTGTTTTGAGCGGGTTCCTGCTGTGGGCACCTGGGGCTCAGGCCCTCGTGGGAACCTCTGAGAAAGAGTGTGGAATCATGTCAGTATCATCCCCCCGGAGGATGGGAAGGAGGCTGGGACGTTTACCCAGACTCTCACCCCCATGATGTAGGGGTCTGCCCTGGGAGGCAGCGACCAACCCCACTGCGCATCTGGGCACAGCTGCACGGGGAGAGAAGCCCTTGGCAGAGAAGAGAGATGCAGAAGCTCGGGGAGGGAGGTGCTCAGCTTTCGGGTCAACCCTGGAGGGCCAGGGGCATGTACAGCGGGGCTTCCATCACTTCTGTTACCGTTACCGTTATTATTACTAGTAACAACAAGTATGCATGGTAGGGTATTTTTTCTTTCACTACCCACTTAAATATAACAGACTGCTATGACCAACTCAGTCTGATTTTCCTTGTCCTCTGTGATGCTTGGATTTCAATAAATACTCGAACAGCCTCCATGGTCCATGCAAAGGAAAGAAGGGAAATGACCAGTTACGGAGGGCTTCCGTGTACCAGGGACCATGCTAAGCACCCAATCCTCGCACAACTTGTGCACGTGGGGATTCATGGCCCCATTTTGCAGGAAACAAAAATGAGGTCTAGAGAGGTTATGTATCTTGTCCCAGATCACACAGCTTGTAAGAGATTCAAATATGCAAAATAAGACTGGCATTGCAGACGTAGAGAATGGACTTGAGGACACAGGAGGGGGATGGGTAAGCTGGGACGAAGTGAGAGAGT
Source organism: Balaenoptera physalus (assembly GCF_965194825.1). NCBI lineage: Eukaryota > Metazoa > Chordata > Mammalia > Artiodactyla > Balaenopteridae > Balaenoptera > Balaenoptera physalus. The sequence continues at coordinate 23,723,241 of NC_138890.1, read as the reverse complement.
GGCATGGACTTATATACACTACCAAACGTAAAATAGATAGCTAGTGGGAAGCAGCCGCATAGCACAGGGAGATCAGCTCGGTGCTTTGTGACCACCTAGAAGGGCGGGATATGCAAGGTGGGAGGGAGACGCAACAGGGAGGGGATATGGGGATATATGTATGCATATAGCTGATTCACTTTGTTATACAGCAGAAACAAACACAACATTGTAAAGCAATTATACTCCAATAAAGATGTGAAAAAAAAAAAAAAGACTCTGGCATCGATCATCCCGACCACTGCTGAGTTAAACCAAAAACGGCTCCATTCTATGAAGTGACGCAGAGATCTAGTGAGTGAGTAGGACAGAGCAAGGTACTCAAAGTCAGGTGCCTAGAGGGCTGAGTTACTGACCTTAAAACACTTCCCAAGGGTCTCCTCCTGCAGTGTTTCTCTTCTATTCTCAGGGAAGCCAGGAGATAATTTGCACATTGAGAAGGAGAATGGTCCTGCATTCAGGTTGACTGGGTGTCATTGGTAATAGCGCCCCTTTCCAAATCATCCTGGTTTGGACAGTATATTGTCCCCCTCTACAAAATGCTAGTTAACAAAGAGCTTCCTGTGGATAATTTTATTTTATCTTCCCCACAACCTTGAGAGAGCAAAGAGAGACCCAGAGAGGAAAGATAATTTGCACAAGGCCACACAGCAAGCCCCTGGCATATCTGAGACTGGCGCCCAGATGCCCAACCCCAAAGCCCATGTTCTTTCTGCTCTATCATCCTGCATTTTTCTTAGACTGGTATCCATTCATTTGTTCGTTTATTCTTTCATTCTTTCTTTCTTTTTCTTTTGAGCACATGATGCCAGTCCTCATGTTTGGCTCTGCTTCCAGAAGCTCAGGGTCCAGAAGGACACAAAACCCAGGCTTGCATCCCTGCCGTAAAGCCCATGAGATTCTGTGCATTGCATGTGGTGCCAACTCTGTGATCCTGCCCGTGGGTTTCAATCCTGGTTTGGGTGCTTACGAGCTGAGTGACCCCCCCTGGGTGAGTCTTGGGCCCTCCATCTGCAAAATCAGATAATCCGAACCAGTGCCCACCTCATGCAGCTGTTGGGAGGCGGAAAGGAGGTACTGGATGGAGAGAGGGCTTGGCACTGCGCCTGGCACACAGGAAGTGCTCGGAAAAAAAATGTGAGCCATTATTTCCTCTATCAGGCAGGAAACACCACCCAGATCTCAACCTGGATGATGGAGTCTCTAGGAAACCAGAGAATTGGGGTTTTGTTTTTGTTTTTAGCCCATGGCCAGGAACAGTCATTCAAAACTTATCTTCCCCCATGGAACAGGGACAACTTTCCAAAGAAACAACTGGGACTATGGAGAGAAGAGTTATTTGGCTTCTGAGGAAAGGGGACTTGAGAAATGTGGGTCCTTTCTTTAAGCATCTGTGCTCTGTTTATCCTAAGAGAGTCTCCATTTAATCACACAGGAAAGGCGGAATCCAAGGGGGAGTATTTGCATAATAAAAGAGGTGACTGAATTCAAACGTGTACAGTCTTTACCTTTCAGAGGCTGCAATCCTTTTGTTCTCCATTCTAATCATTTCTGGCAGTTTTTTCAAAGGCTAAAGCTTGTGTCACAGGGAGATATCAATTCAGGAGGAAAAAAAAATGGTCATAAAAGGGGTTAATTTGAATCGTGAGCAGAAAGCCTTTTTTCTTTCTCGCTCTTTTTTTTTTTTTTTTTTTTTGCTGTGAGGGGCCCAGACGGGGACGGCAGTGACTGACAGCAGCAGAAGGAAAAGCAACTGATTTCCTGGTTTCTTTTTCCTTTCTTCTTCTTCTTCTTCTTCCCCAGCAGGGGGTGAGGGAAGGGTATTTCTTCAAAGTGGAATTTTAAAACGTTCTGAATTCACATCCTTTTTTTTTTAAAACAAAACAAAACAAGATGTAAAACTGCTTGATAAATGCAAACAAAACACTGGGAAATGTACTTGGGTTTCAACATTATGACCAGTTGGAAAGGCAGAAAGGCACTACTTGAGGACCTACCATATTCTAAATCTTCTCAAAGTCTTTGATGTGTTTATATTATTTTCATTTTACAGATGAGGAAATGAGGTTTAGGTGGTTCAAGAAAGTCCCAGGAAAGTGCTTGAGGAAGGGATTGAATCTCACTGTTTTTCCTACAAAGAAAGCAATATAGAAAAAAAACAAAAACAGATACCTGCCCCCCCCAAAAAAAGAACACATGAACAAAGAAAGAAGGGAGGGGTGACTCCTTAGCTATTATAAAGAGAAAAAAATATAAAGAAAATATAAGCAGATAGATTCTGAAACACACACTGAGCATCAGAAATAGACAGAGAAAAATAGAGGCTATGTGGAAACAGAGCTCTGGAGGCCAGCGGGGTAATATGTCCTGAGTAAGGAAGTGAAGCCACCTGGTGGGGACCTTGGCACCGTGGACTGCACGTGTCCTGTCTAAAAGGGCACAATCAAGGATGGAAGAGATAGTGGCAGTGTAGTTTCCTCCTCTTACACGCATGCACAGAATAACTAGGATAGCAAAAGAAAAGTAGCCACAGACAACACATTTAATAAAACCAGGTGACCAAGGATCCCAGAATACAGGAGGCTGCAGTGACACCGCTGATGGCAACAAGGTCACCTGGGTCGCAGCTGTGTGGGAGCAGATAGAGGGAAAACAAAGACTTCCAGACGTCCTAAGAGTCAGGAGCTGCAGAGACTGACAACAGTGGGTCCTTGAGAGGTGGTCTTGTTACAGCGGGTATGTAGCTAGATATGAGCAGAGAAACGGGGGGCACCAGCCAGGTGGCAGGAAACCACACATCTTGTGAACAGCAGGGGTCTATGGGCAGACAAAGAAAAGCAGGAACCTCCAGACTGACAGGAAACCACACATATGGGGGTGATAAGTGTCCTAGAGACAGACTAAGAAAGGCGGGAAAAGGCGGGAATCTCCAGCATCCAAACGTAACCTTTTGCTCATCATTCTCTCATTACAATAAAATTAGCCTTGCAGCTAAAAGTACCCATCATGCACCGATGCCATGATACTATCAATCAAAGCTAAATAAGGACAAATATCCCTCTTCCTCTTGGGAAGGTGGAGCTGGGATGAAAATTAGGGAATCTGACCCCCACACCTCTTCCTCTGCAATGACTATTCTGCCCCTTCATTTGTACGCCCCTTATAACCGGCTTGCCAAAGAAACTCAGGGCAGCAGCTCCTTGCTTGTCTGCCTGCTGTCCCTCTGAGAATGTATTCTTTTTTTTTTATAAATTTATTTATTTATTTATTTTTGGCTGCGTTGGGTCTTCGTTTCTGTGCGAGGGCTTTCTCTAGTTGCAGCGAGCGGGGGCCACTCTTCATCACGGTGCGCGGGCTTCTCTTGTTGCGGAGCACAGGCTCCAGACGCGCAGGCTCAGTAGTTGTGGCTCACAGGCCCAGTTGCTCCGCGGCATGTGGGATCTTCCCAGACCAGGGCTCGAACCTGTGTCCCCTGCATTGGCAGGTGGATTCTCAACCACTGCGCCACCAGGGAAGCCCTGAGAATGTATTCTTGCTTAAATAAATCCTCACTTTACTTTCTTGATCTCCCTGTCTCATTTCTGAATTCTTTCTGTGATGAGACAAGAGCCTCACTTCCACCGGAAACAGTCTGGAGTACACAGAACTGGGAGGGGCCTACAGGGCTCTGCTTTGCAGGTGGCTGCACAGGGACAGAAGGTGTCCGGGTGCTGGGATAACCTGGGACCTCGAAGCTCTCCAAAATGCTCAGGAAAGAGACAGAGTCACTCGGGGGGAAACTGCTGAGAATAGTATGCAATACAACCAGGGTAGAAAGTTTGTGAGTAAAAGTGAAAAAAGGTTTAATTATTTGTGAGGGAAGTGACCAGAAGATACAGATCTCTGAAAATAAAAAGGAAGCTGGCTATACTGAAAGATAATAATTTTTAATACTTTGTGGAAGCAACAGAAAAGAGAGAGAAAAATGTGGAGTGTCAAAGAAAAACAGCACCAGACACGTGTTAAAGGCAGCAAGACAGATTTTATTCAGACCAGGGCAGTAGGACAGAAACCCAGGTACAAACTGAGCTCAACTCTGACTGGGACAAAGGTGACTGAAGTTTTTAAAGGGAGAACAGAAAGGGGCTACAAGGAAATGGAAAATCACAGAAGGGAGTTCAATGAAGAATTACTGAAAATAGTTTGACCATGTGGGTTGGGACAAGGTACATTTTGTGGTTTGGCTGTATTATGTTTTTTTGAGTGCCAACTACAAATTGGCACTTGCCATCTACCTCTATAAGGATTAAGTTATGAGCTGCTACAGCCCCTGTCCTTCAACACCCCCTGAAAGGAGAGCAGGGTGGAGATCAGGAATGAGGCACTCTGTGCTCTGGGAAAAAACTGGCAGAACAGGTCTTCAGATAGTTAAATATTTTTAGGAGAAGATTTTATGAGCCAATTCTTGCGTCTCCTTTTATCTAGAAAAGCACTAAAATCCTTCATGGTGACGTCTGCTCCTCATGACTAGCAGCAACCTTCTGCAAAATATATATGCTTGATTGCATGTACTCCCCCTTCGCCAAAATCACATATATACTGGCCTTCCCCCCTACCTCTTTGGAGCAGTTTCTCAGAGCTATCTGAAATGCTGTCTCCCGGGCTATAGTCCTCATTTTGCCCCAAATAAAACTTAACTCACAACTCTCACATTGTGCAATGTTTTTCAGTCGACATGAACAAAGACTCAGCACCCTGGCCTAGGGTCACCTGTTGAGACATGGCCTAGTGCAGGTGGAAGCCAGGCTAATGCTTAGCCAAGCTTCTTACCATGGTGTGGGCAAATCCTTTGTGCTATAGGGGAATCCATGGTTCACAGTAGCTGGGAGAGCTGGCCCACCCCATCTCCTGCACAGGGTATAAAAACATCTCATACTTCAGTGGAAAATTATGCATATTCTATAGAACACCCTTTGCCTTATTAGACTCTGATTCTGTGGGAGTCCTTTTACAACTCTGTAAGTAGTTTGTAACTGATGGACACGTGGATTCTGTCCTGTCTTATACCCATCCACACAAGTGCAAAAAGTTTGTCTTCATTTGCAATTCATTTCAACACTCCTTTACTCCGCATAGATTCGTGCTTTTCTGAGTTTTCCTTTGAATGGGTTATAACATCCACCTGGTTCCCTTGTTGATTAACAAATAGAATAAAATTTTTAACGTGTGTTCATATTTACATCTGCATGAGAGTCATGATTTTACCTGTTTCTGAAAATCATCTCTTAACATCAGAACTTCCTCCAAAATGTATGAAAACACATCCTGCTTAAATATGAGTGAACAAAGGAAGATTGTGGTCAAAGAATAAGAAAAACCGGATAATTATCAGAGTAATATATCTATGAAAAGCAATAACGCATTAGAAATATGTAGCTACAGTGAGAGGAAAACTATTACCTAATATTTCAAAATGAGCTAGAACACTGAAAAAAAAATAGCAGTTAAAAAAGAACCATAAAAAACAGAATTAGAAAATCCCAAGAATGAATTAAAGATAAAATTAATAGGCACCATAGAAAATTACTGTTAGAGAAGTATAGGGTGAAAAGAGAAAAAAAAGAAAAACAATGAAACAGAAATGAGGAAGTTAAAAAGAAAAGATTTGGGACTTCCCTGGTGGCACAGTGGTTAAGAATCTGCCTACTACTAGTCCTCTCCACCAGGAAGCCTACACAACCCACTGAACCAACCTTAGCCACTGGGGACAGACACCGAAAACAACGGGAACTACGAACCTGCAGACTGTGAAAAGGAGACCCCAAACACTGTAAGTTAAGCAAAATGAGAAAACAGAGAAACACACAGCAGATGAAGGAGCAAGGCAAAAACTCATCATACCTAACAAATGAAGAGGAAATAGGCAATCTACCTGAAAAACAGTTCAGAATAATGATAGTAAAGATGATCCAAAATCTTGGAAATAGAATGGAGAAAATACAAGAAACGTTTAACAAGGACGTAGAAGAACTAAAGAGCAAACAAACAGTGATGAACAACACAATAAATGAAATTAAAAATTCTCTAGAAGGGATCAATAGCAGAATAACTGAGGCAGAAGAACGGGTAAGTGACCTGGAAGATAAAATAGTGGAAATAAATACTGCAGAGCAGAATAAAGAAAAAAGAATGAAAAGACTTGAAGACAGTCTCAGAGACCTCTGGGACAACATTAAACACACCAACATTCGAATTATAGGGGTCCCAGAAGAGGAAGAGAAAAAGAAAGGGACTGAGAAAATATTTGAAGAGATTATAGTTGAAAACTTCCCTAATATGGGAAAGGAAATAGTTAATCAAGTCCAGGAAGCACAGAGAGTCCCATAGAGGATAAATCCAAGGAGAAACACGCCAAGACACATATTAATCAAACTATCAAAAATTAAATATAAAGAAAACATATTAAAAGCAGCAAGGGAAAAACAACAAATAACACACAAGGGAATCCCCATAAGGTTAACAGCTGATCTTTCAGCAGAAACTCTGCAAGCCAGAAAGGAGTGGCTGGACATATTTAAAGTAAAGAAGGAGAAAAACCTGCAACCAAGATTACTCTACCCAGCAAGGATCTCATTCAGATTTGACGGAGAAATTAAAACCTTTACAGACAAGCAAAAGCTAAGAGAATTCAGCACCACCAAAACAGCTTTACAACAAATGCTAAAGGAACTTCTCTAGGCAGGAACCACAAGAGAAGGAAAAGACCTACAATAAACCCAAAACAATCAAGAAAATGGTAATAGGAACATACATATCGATAATTACGTTAAATGTAAATGGATTAAATGCTCCAACCAAAAGACATAGACTGGCTGAATGGATACAAAAACAAGACCCATATATATGCTGTCTATAAGAAACCCACTTCAGACCTAGGGACACATCCAGACTGAAAGTGAGGGGATGGAAAAAGATATTCCATGCAAATGGAAATCAAAAGAAAGCTGGAGTAGCAATTCTCATATCAGACAAAATAGAGTTTAAAACAAAGTCTATTACAAGGGACAAAGAAGGACACTACATAATGATCAAGGAATCAATCCAAGAAGAAGATATAACAATTGTAAATGTTTATGCATCCAACATAGGAGCACCTCAATACGTAAGGCAAATGCTAACAGCCATAAAAGGGGAAATCGACAGTAACACAATCATAGTAGGGGACTTTAACACCCCACTTTCACCAATGGACGCATCATCCAAAATGAAAATAAATAAGGAAACACAAGCTTTAAATGATACATTAAACAAGATGGACTGAATTGATATTTAGGACATTCCATCCGAAAACAAAAGAATACACTTTCTTCTCAAGTGCTCATGGAACATTTTCCAGGATAGATCATATCTTGGATCACAAATCAAGCCTTGGTAAATTTAAGAAAACTGAAATCGTATCAAGTATCTTTTCCAACCACAACGCTATGAGACTAGATATCAATTACAGGAAAAAATCTGTAAAAAATACAAACACATGGAGGTTAAATAATAAACTACTTAATAAGCAAGAGATCACTGAAGAAATCAAAGAGGAAATCAAAAAATACCTAGAAAGAAATGACAATGAAAACATGATGGGACCCAAAACCGATGGGACGCAGCAAATCAGTTCTAAGAGGGAAGTTTATAGCAATACAATCCAACCTTAAGAAACAAGAAACATCTCAACTAAACAACCTAACCTTACACCTAAAGCAATTAGAGAAAGAAGAACAAAAAAACCCCAAAGCTAGCAGAAGGAAAGAAATCATAAAGATCAGATCAGAAATAAATGAAAAAGAAATGAAGGAAACGATAGCAAAGATCAATAAAACTAAAACCTGGTTCTTTGAGAAGAGAAACAAAATTGATAAACCATTAGCCAGATTCATCAAGAAAAAAAGGGAGAAGACTCAAATCAATAGAATTAGAAATGAAAAAGGAGAAGTAACAACTGATATTGCAGAAATACAAAGGATCATGAGAGATTACTACAAGCAACTCTATGCCAATAAAATGGACAACCTGGAAAAAAATGGACAAATTCTTAGAAATGCACAACCCTCCGAGACTGAACCAGGAAGAAATAGAAAATATGAACAGACCAATCACAAGCACTGAAATTGAAACTGTGATTAAAAATCTTCCAAAAAACAAAAGTCCAGGACCAGATGGCTTCACAGGTGAATTCTATCAAACATTTAGAGAAGAGCTAACACCTATCCTTCTCAAACTCTTCCAAAATATATCAGAGGGAGGAACACTCGCAAACTCATTCTACGAGGCCACCATCACCCTGATATCAAAACCAGACAAAGATGTCACAAAGAAAGAAAACTACAGGCCAATATCACTGATGAACATAGATGCAAAAATCCTCCACAAAATACTAGCAAACAGAATCCAACAGCACATTAAAAGGATCATACACCATGATCAAGTGGGGTTTATCCCAAGAATTCAAGGATTCTTCAATATATGGAAATCAATCAATGTGATACACCATGCTAACAAATTGAAGGAGAAAAACCATATGATCATCTCAATAGATGCAGAGAAAGCTTTTGACAAAATTCAACACCCATTTATGATAAAAACCCTCCAGAAAGTAGGTATAGAGGGAACTTTCCTCAACATAATAAAGGCCATATATGACAAATCCACAGCCAACATTGTCCTCAATGGTGAAAAACTGAAACCATTTCCACTAAGATCAGGAACAAGACAAGGTTGCCCACTCTCACCACTATAATTCAACATAGTTTTGGAAGTGTTAGCCACAGCAATCAGAGAAGAGAAAGAAATAAAAGGAATCCAAATTGGAAAGAAGAAATAAAGTCGTCACTGTTTGCAGATGACCTGATACTATACATAGAGATTCCTAAAGACTCTACCAGAAAACTACAAGAGCTAATCAATGAATTTGGTAAAGTAGCAAGATACAAAATTAATGCACAGAAATCTCTTTCATTCCTATACACTAATGATGAAAAATCTGAAAGTGAAATTAAGAAAACATTCCCATTTACCATTGCAACAAATAGAATAAAATATCTAAGAATAAACCTACCTAAGGAGACAAAAGACCTGTATGCAGAAAATTATGAGATACTGATGAAAGAAATTAAAGATGATACAAATAGATGCAGAGATATACCATGTTCTTGGACTGGAAAAATCAACATTGTGAAAATGACTCTACTACCCAAAGCAATCTACATATTCAATGCAATCCCTGTCAAAGTACCAATGGCATTTTTCACAGAACTAGAACAAAAAATTTCACAATTTGTATGGAAACACAAAAGACCTTGAATAGCCAAAGCAATTTTGAGAAAGAAAAACGGAGCTGGAGGAATCAGGCTCCCTGACTTCAGACTATACTACAAAGCTACAGTAATCAAGATAGTATGGTACTGGCACAGAAACAGAAATATAGATCAATGGAACAGGATAGAAAGCCCAGAGATAAACCCACGCACGTATGGTCACCTTATCTTTGATAAAGGAGGCAAGAATATACAGTGGAGAAAAGACAGCCTCTTCAATACATGGTGCTGGGAAAACTAGACAGCTACATGCAAAGGAATGAAATTAGAAGACTCCCTAACACCATACACAAAAATAAACTCAAAATGGATTAAAGACCTAAATGTAAGGCCAGACACTATCAAACTCTTAGAGGAAAACATAGGCAGAACACTCTATGACATAAATCACAGCAAGATCCTTTTTGACCCATGTCCTAGAGAAATGGAAATAAAAACAAAAACAAACAAATGGGACCTAATGAAACTTAAAAACTTTTGCATAGCAAAGGACACCATAAACAAGACAAAAAGACAACCCTCAGAATGGGAGAAAATATTTGCAAATGAAGCAACTGATAAAGGATTAATCTCCAAATTTTACAAGCAACTTATGCAGCTCAATATCAAAAAAACAAACAACCCAACCCCAAAATGGGCAGAAGACCTAAATAGACATTTCTTCAAAGAAGATATACAGATTGCCAACAAACACATGAAAGAATGCTCAACATCATTAATCATTAGAGAAATGCAAATCAAAACTACAATGAGATATCATCTCACACCGGTCATAATGGCCATCATCAAAAAATGTACAAACAATAAATGTTGGAGAGGGTGTGGAGAAAAGGGAACACTCTTGCTTTGGTGGTGGGAATGTAAATTGATACAGCCACTATGGAGAACAGTATGGAGGTTCCTTTAAAAACTAAAAATAGAACTACCATATGACCCAGCAATCCCCCTACTGGGCATATACTCTGAGAAAACCGTAATTCAAAAACAGTCATGTACCAAAATGTTCATTGCAGCTCTATTTACAATAGCCAGGACATGGAAGCAACCTAAGTGTCCATCAACAGATGAATGGATAAAGAAGATGTGGCACATATATACAATGGAATATTACTCAGCCATAAAAAGAAACGAAATTGAGTTATTTGTAGTGAAGTGGATGAACCTAGAGTCTGTCATACAGAGTGAAGTAAGTCCTAAAGAGAAAAACAAATACCGTATGCTAACACATATATATATAGAATCTAAAAAAAAAAAAAAAAAATGGTAATGAAGAACCTAGTGGCAAGATGGGAATAAAGACACAGACCTACTAGAGAATGGACTTGAGGATACGGGGAGGGGGAAGGGTAAGCTGGGACAAAGTGAGAGAGTGGCATGGACATATATACACTACCAAACGTAAAATAGATAGCTAGTGGGAAGCAGCCGAATAGCCCAGGGAGATGAGCTCGGTGCTTTGTGACCACCTAGAGGGGTGGGATAGGGAGGGTGGGAGGGAGGGAGATGCAAGAGGGAAGAGATATGGGGACATATGTATATGTATAACTGATTCACTCTGTTATAAAGCAGAAACTAACACACCATTGTAAAGCAATTATACTCCAATAAAGATGTTTAAAAAAAAAAAAGTAACAAACAAAAAAAAAAAGAATCTGCCTGCCAGTGCAGGGGACACAGGTTCGATAGCTGGTCCGTGAAGATCCCACATGCTGTGGAGCAACTAAGCCCGTGCACCACAACTACTGAGCCTGCGCTCTAGAGCCCACAAGTGACAACTACTGAGCCCGCATGCCACAACTACTGAAGCCTTGACAACCAAGTAGCAATGAGCATCCTTAGCACTCACTGTGGCCTCTAAACATCATTTCTCTCTAAAATGAATCAGTGCTCCTCAGAGAAATAGGTATTTGAAGATCTGGCAAAAGAAATGTCAAAGACAAATCTGGGGCATCTTGTCATGACTGTGAAAGCAAGAATCTATCAGACTATTGGGAGCATGTCAATGGACATAAAAGCCTATCTGAAGGGGCTCTCATTGGCCAAAGCAAGATTAATTTGAGCATTAAGAATATTCACTGAGGGGCTTCCCTGGTGGCGCAGTGGTTGAGAGTCTACCTGCCAATGCAGGGCATACGGGTTCGAGCCCTGGTCTGGGAAGATCCCACATGCCACGGAGTAACTAGGCCCGTGAGCCACAACTACTGAGCCTGCGCGTCTGGAGCTTGTGCTCTGCAACAAGAGAGGCCGCGACAGTGAGAGGCCCGCGCACTGCGATGAAGAGTGGCCCCCGCTCGCCGCAACTAGAGGAAGCCAATGCACAGAAACGAAGACCCAACACAGCCAAAAATAAATGAATAAATAATAATAATAATAATAATAAAAGAATATTCACTGAAATAGATGGAAAGAAATCACACAAAATATATGACATCTCTAAGTTCAAAATTATACTTTTAAAATCTCATTGGTTTCTTTCAACTCATTATGCTGAACACTGATAAAGTATAAGATTTAAGCATTTACTTGCCTTACCTGCATGGATTAGATTTCAGGGATATAAAATAGTATGGAAAATTTCTTCTATATAGAAGAATCATAGCGAAGGAATGATAACATTAGAAATTCACCAATTTGCAGTCCCTAATGAAATAGTATATCCATGTCAGTGTTTGTCAACTTACTTTTCATTATCACCTCCCTAAGGAGTCTTTTTATACTTTTTTTCTCGCTAATCACACCCTCCTCCCATGAAATTTTAATACCACAAATATACTGTATACCTACCTATGTACTATATGTTCTCCTATGCTTTACGCATAGGAAAAAACAAAGCTTTTTCTGCCCCCGTCCAAGAACAATTTTTTGTCTCCTTGGAGGCGTTGTCACCCCAGTAAGAATGCGTGATCTAGACAATAATCATCGATGGTATGATGGTGAACTTTACTGCGGTGAGATCCACTGACACCATCTGAACTTGTTAATCATTCTTAAAAGTGTGGAACAACAGACATGATACAAAGCAATAGGAAATAAACAGCACTACCAAAGAGTAAGATTTGCAAACAAAAAGAAAAGAATAAATTTGATTCTAACCAAGCCTTTAACTCTAACTGCTTTAGAGGAAATACAAAGATAGACAAGCATGTTAAATACAGCAGGAGGAAACAATTAGTTAAACCTAGAATATGCAAAGCTTTACAGGAGAAATGACCCAGTTTCTTCAATAAATGGAAAAAATGAAAAAGAAAAGAGGGAGAAGGAGCTCTTGTAGATAAAGAAATTTAGGAGACATGTCAACCAAATGCAGTATGTGGGTCTTATTGAACATAATGTAGACATTAGATGATATTAAGGAATTGTTACTAATTTTGTTGAGTGTCATAATGCATTGTGGTTATGATTTTTAAAGGTCTTCATCTCTTAGAAAGTAATACTATTGTATTTATGGGTGGAATCATATGATGTCTTGAATTTGACTTAAAATATTTCAGCCCTCCCCTCCCCCTGCCAAAAAACAAAAGAAAGTTTGGGATATAAATTGAGGAAACATGGGACTTCCCTGGTGGTCCAGTGGTTAAAAGTCCGCCTGCCAATGCAGGGGACACGGGTTTGAGCCCTGGTCCGGGAAGATCCCACATGCCTCGGAGCAACTAAGCCCGTGAGCCACAACTACTGAGCCTGTGCTCTAGAGCCCACGCGCCACAACTACTGAAGGCCGCACACCACAACTACTGAAGACTGCGCGCCTAGAGCCCGTGCTCCACAACGAGAGAAGCCACCACAATGAGAAGACGACACACCACAATGAAGAGTAGCCCCCGCTCACGGCAACTAGAGAAAGCCCATGCGCAGCAATGAAGATCCAACGCACCCAAAAATAAATAAATAAATAATAAAAATAAATTATAAAAAAATATTTAAATAAAAAAGAAATTGAGGAAACAAGAAAAGCAGATGTTAAAAATTGTCAAGTTGTGTGATGATACACGGAGGTGCCCTTATATTATTCTCATCTCTACTTCTTAGTATGTTAGAAAGCTTTCATAATAAAAAGGTCTTTTTTAAAATTGTTATTTGCTTAACCGAAACATTCAAAACTAAATGTAAAATAAAGAGGACAGCTAACTGATACTTCATGGGAATTAGAGGCCAGTGTTTTCAAATTCTCATTTTTCAAAAAGCTTGAAATTGGGTTTTTATGGAAACTCTCCCAATTTTTAAGTGTTAGCAGCAAATTCTGAATTTTTAAAGATCCCTGAACAGCCCTATTGTGGATCCAATGTAACTTGTGAGCCCCTCATCTGGGACTTAGGGAAAAAAGCCAAACCTCATTGCTCTGATTAAAAGTAGTCCTTTCCACACCGGGAATAACTTGTCTGCTTTTAGTTTTAAACCTCATGGTTATTTTTGAAATGTCACTTTATTTTCCAAAGGCCAACTGAAACAATTGATTTTAAAAATGCATTTCCAGGTCTCATTTTCTCACTGTGCCTGAAAGCACTACCGTTGCTCAGTCCTCCCTTCCTCAATTTCCCTGCGACACTGCCGCTGTCCCCTGGGCCTCTTTGGCTCTCCTCCACCCGCATCCCCACCCCACCACTTTTTTTTTAAATTGAAGTATAGTTAATTTACAATGTTGTGTTAGTTTCATGTGTACAGCAAAGTAATTCAGTTATACATATATGTTTTTCATATTCTTTTCCATTATAGGTTATTACAAGGTATTGAATATAGTTCCTTGTGCTATACAGTAGGACCTTGTTGTTTATTTATTTTATATATAGTAGTGTGTATCTGTTAATCCCAAACTCCTACTTTGTCCCTCCCTCCCCACCCCCACTTTCCTCTTTAAAACTGTAAGTTTGTTTTCTATGTCTCTGAGTCTATTTCTGTTTTGTAAATAAGTTCATTTGTATCATTTTGTTTAGGTTCCACATATAAGTGATATCATATATTTGTCTTTCTCTGTTTTACTTCACTCAGTATGGTAATCTCTAGATCCATCCATGTTGCTACAAATGGCAATATTTCATTTTTTTTTATAGCTGAGAAATATTCCATTGACTATATACCACATCTTCTTTCTCCATTCACCTGTTGATGGGCACTTAGGTTGCTTGGCTATGAACATTGGGGTGCATGTATCTTTTCGAATTAGAGTTTTCTCTAAATATATGCCCAGGAGTGGGATTGCTGGATTATATGGTAGCTCTATTTTTAGTGTTTTAAGGAACCTCCATAGTGTTCTCCATAATGCTGCTCCAATTTACAGTCCCACCAACGGTGTAAGAGTGTTCCCTTTTCTCCACACCCTCTCCAGGATTTATTATTTGTAGACTTTTTGATGATGACCATTCTGACCAGTGTGAGGTAGTACCTCATTGTAGTTTTGATTGGCATTTCTCTAATAATTAGTGATGTTGAACATCTTTTCATGTGCCTGTTGCCCACCTGTATGTCTTCTTTGGAGAAATGTCTATTTACGTCTTTTACTCATCTTTTGATTGAGTTGGTTTTTTTTTTTGATATTGAGCTATATGAGCTATTTGTATATTTTGGATATTACAAATGCTAAATGATGGACCCTTGTTGGTTGCATCATTTGCAAATATTTTCTCCCAGTCCATATGTTGTCTTTTCGTTTTGTTTATGGTTTCCTTTGCTGTGCAAAAGTTTACACGTTTGATTAGGTCTCATTTGTTTATTTTTGCTTTTATTTCTTTTGCCTTTCCTCATCCCCCTTTTTTTAAATAAATTTATTTATTTATTTATTTATTTATTTATTTATTTATTTATGGCTGCACTGGGTCTTCATTGCTGCACGTGGGTCCCCTCTAGCCGCGGCGAGTGGAGGCCACTCCCCGTCATGGCGTGCGGGCCCCCCACTGCGGCGGCCCCTCCAGCTGCGGAGCACGGGCTCCAGGCACGTGGGCCTCAGTAGTTGTGGCACGTGGGCTCAGTAATTGTGGCTTATGGGCTCTAGAGCGCAGGCCCAGCAGCTGCAGCGCACGGGCCCAGGTGCTCCACGGCATGCAGAATCCTCCCAGACCAGAGATCAAACCCACGTCCCCCACACCAGCAGGCGGACTCCCAACCACTGCCCCACCAGCGAAGTCCCCCTCATCCCCTTTTTAATGCTCTTTCCTCCCTCCTCTTCGTCCCCCCAGTCCACACAAGACAGGGCTCCCATTTCGTCTTGCACACTCCCATGGGCAGACCCTGTGATTTGTGTTACCCTCATCATTCCCATGACTCCTAAGTCCCCTTCTCCAGCCCACCCTCCTGATGATCTTCCAGGACGCCTCAGTGACATCTCAACCTCACAGTGTTCTGACCAGGCGCACCATCTTTCTTTCCCTGCCACTCCCCTCTCCTGAAGTCGCTGTGAACAGCGCTGCCATGCTCAGAAACCATAACTTGGGATATCAAATACCTGTATGATTTCAAATGTGGGTCTATGTTTTTTTCATTTATTCATTTAACAAACACTTATTGAATGCCTACCACGTGCCAGGCACTGTCTGTCTGGGCACTGGAGACATGAGAACAAGACTTTGCTCTGATGAAGCTGACAATATAAAGACAACTCCATGATATATTAGCAGGGCAAGGTGATAGAGAGTGACTTTGAGCAGGTGACTTTGCAGCAGACCCCTGGACGAAGTGGGGAGTCAGCCATGTGGATATTTGGGGAAGAGGGTTCCAGGCAGAGGAAACAGCATGTACAAAGGCCCCGAGGCAGCAGTGAACCGAAAGTAGGCCAGGAAGGCTGGAACTGAGCGAGTGAGAGGGGATGGTGAGAGAAGGGATTAGAGAAGTAGCAAGCAGCTGGATGCTGCAGGATCTTAGCAGTCATGGGAAAGGCTCTGGGTTTAGTTCTAGTGCAGTGGGAGGCCATTGGAGGGCCTTGGGCAAAGGGATGACATTATCTCAATGGACATTTATGTCATATGTCTCTGGTTTCTGGTTGGAGAATAAACTGTAGGAGGACAAGAAACAAGGAGATCAGTGAACTAGCATTTCCATGAGACCCTATTCTCAGAGATTCCTTGCTCTCACCTGGACTGTTTATTACACTCTAAAAATGTCTGTGGTTATCACTGGGAAGTGAATGCCAGTGTATTCCGAAGGCCCTGGATGACCCGTTTAGAGCTGCGTACCTGCACCAAACTTCAGACTCCTGATTGTGTGTTGTCCATGATGGGCCCTAGGGGCACCACTTTAGTCATCACAAGCTAAGGAGGTGAGAAGCTGAGTTCTTCCTGGATCGGGGCCCTTGCCTGGATCTCTCTTCCCTGAGTCATTCTGACATCTGGCTCCTTCTCTTACTTTGGGTCTTAGTCTAAGTAGGAGCCTTCAGAGGCTTCTCCTCTGACACCCTATATATGTCAAGTCCGCCTGTTGTTCTCTGTCACCATGCTGTGTCCATTTTCATGGCACTTATCACATGTCACATTCATGCATGTGCTTGCATTCTATTGATAGATTATGACCTGCCTTGCCTTACTAGACTGGAGAACCAGGTCTGCCATCTTGCAAGCATGAGAAGGAAAGAGATTCTCAGAGAGGCCGCCTGGAAGTCCTGACAAACAGAGTTGGGGCATCCAGCCTGGAACTGTCAACCTCCAGACTTCCTGTCAAACGAGGACATTAAAAAACCCCAATGTTTAGCCACTTTTGTTAGGTATTTTGTTCACACAGCCAAAAGCATCTCAATGGATACACCTCATTTTACAGAAGAGGAAACTGAGTCTCTGATGAATGATGTCGCCGAAGAACCATCTCTGCCTTCCCCCTTGCTATTCTCTCCACTGACATGCCTCCTTCTCCCTGACACTATATCCTCCAGGTAAGGACAAACTTGTCCTTGAAGGCCCCCTCCCAAGCCCTCTCTTCTAAGAAACCTTTGCTCCCACCAACCATTGGCGTCTCCCCCACCTACAGGATTGTTTGTGACGGCCCAGCAGCACCAGCAATGCAGAGATTCCTTCTAGAGAGAGAGGACTTCAACATTTGCATTTTTAAAAGCCATAATTATTTTTCCATGTTGCAATTAGTGATAATTATTTTATTTTCTGCTGAGTCTATGCCAAAGAAGCAGCTCATTCCCCCAGAGTCCTCAAAGGTAGCCCTGTGCCCCGGGGACTCTCCAGGCCTGCAGGGGAGGAAGGGCCTTTTCTGTGCTCACTTAGAGATCACATCTTGAGGGTGCTGAGGTTGCTCTGGGCCCAGCTACAGCTAACTGGCTGTGACCCTGGGCAAGTCACCTCTCTCTGAGCCTTGGATGCTTCCTCAGCAAAGTGAGGCTGTTGGACTCAGCCGATCTTCCTGTCCCAGTCTCTGGGGACATCATTCTGAGTCTGTGAGGCATCAAGGAACTGCCCATTGAATTCTGAGCTCATTTCTCTAGTCAACTGTGCTCTCTCCCCAGGAACGAGGGAGACATGGAGGGCCCAGGACTAGATGGAATTTCATGGATAGGTTATTGTGGGGAAACCTTCATCTGTGCAGCATTTTCCCCTCCTGTTTTTCATCAGGTCCTCTCAAGGACCCTGGGACATGGGGAAAGAATAGTCTTTTCAAAAAATTTTGCTGGGACAACTAGATATCCACATGGAAAGGAAACAAGTTGGACCCCTACCTCACACCATATACAAAAATTAACTCAAAGTGGACCAAAGACCTACATATAAATGATAAAACTATAGAACTCTTGTATTTACATAGGGGTAAATATTTGTGATCTTGGACTAGCCAAAGATGTCTTAGGCATGACACCAAAGGCACAGACAATGACAATAACAAAAATAGATAAATTGGACTTTATCAAAATTATAAACTTTTGTGCTTCAAAGAACATTATCAAGAAAGTGAAAAGACAACCCACAGAATAGGATGAAATATTTGCAGATCTTATATCTGATAAAGGATTTATATCTAGAATATATAAAGAACACTTACAACTCAGTAATAAAAATATGAATAATCCAATTTAAAAATGGGCAAAGAACTTAAATAGACATTTGTTCAAAGAAGATATACAAGTGGCCAATAAGCACATGAAAGGATGCTCAACATCATTAGTTATCAGAGAAATGTAAGTCAAAATCACAATGAGATACCACTTCACAACCACAGGTTGGCTAGAATAAAAAAGATGGACAGTAAGTGTTGGCTCATGAGGAGGTGGAAGCTTGGAATTCTCATAGCACTGTTGATAAAAATGTAAAATGGTGCAGCTGCTTTGGCAAATAATCTGGCAGTTCCTCAAAAAGTTAAATATAGAGTCGCCACATGACCCAGAAATTCCACTCCTAGGAATATACTCAGGAGAATTGAAAATATATGTCCACACAAAAACTTGAACATACATGTTCATAGGAATAACTTATGCATAGTAGCTAAGAAGTGGAAACAATCCAAAAGTCCATCAACTGATTGATGGATAAACAAAATATGGTATATCCATACAATGGGACATTATTTGGCAATAAGAAGAAATGAAGTTCTGATTTATGGTACAATATGGGTGAATTAAAAGCATTATGGTAAGTGAAAGAAGCCAGACACAAAAGACCATTTACTACATGATTTCACTTATATGAAATGTCCAGACCAGACTGATCGCTAGAGATTACTGACTTCCAGGTGGTGGGGGAAGGAGGAAATGGGGAGTGACTGCTAAAGGGAATGGGACGTCTTTTGGGGATGATGAAAGATTCTGGAATTAGATAGTGGTGATGGTTGCACAACCTTGTGAATCTACTAAAAATCACTGAACTGTACACTCAGAAAGGGTAAATTTTATGGGATGTAAATTATATCTCAATTTTAAAAAAAGAACCCTGGGAGATACAGGGTTCTCTCTCTGCCCTAGCCTGTCTATACTTCCTCTGCCCACACTCTAATGCCAGCTCCACCCTGAATTGAAGTTGTGGCCCTGGGACTAGTCCTGATGCTCCCTCTCTTGCCCCACTGAGCACCCAGAGTGCTACTGTTAAAGTGCAAATAACGTCTTGTCCCTGCCCTAGGTAAAGCGCTCTCATTGCATTGGAATCAAATCTAGTCTTCCTGTGGCCTACAGGGCCCTGCATGATTTTTCCCCTGCCTGCCTTGACCTCACCCTCACTCCACTTCCCCCTCATCACCATGCTCTGGACACACTGGCCTTCTCTGTGTTCCTCAAAATAGGAACAAGCCCCAGGCTTGTTCCTACTTTGCGGCCTTTAGCTGGCTATTCTCTCTGTCAAGATTCCTGTTCCCACAGATCTCTGCATGGATCTAGCACAGTGCCTGGCATGTAGTAAGATATCAATTGTATGTGTTGAATGAATAAACAAATCATCGTGCATCTGCCACTTACCAGGAGTGTGTCCTTGTTGTCAAGGTGCCTGACTGTCCCAAGCCTCTGTTTCTTAATCTGTAGAATAGGACCTCATAGGACCAGTTATGGGAACTCAGCGAGATGACGCACATAAAGCCCAAACAGTAACTTCTTGTCTTATGGGGTCAAATGCCCAAGTAGGAGGGATGTCTTTTGTGGTTTGAGGGGAATATTTGAATACTCGACCCCAGAGTAAATTTTGCATTTAGGTCCCCATCATCAAAGGCAACCCCGTGAAGGGGCCAGGCTGCTTATGGACTTGGGGTTACATCACAACTCACAACCCATGGAGAGAGGTGTCCAAGGTGGGAAACACGTCTGATTCACCCCTGTGTCCCGGTGGAAGCACTGAGAGGCAGACCCGGATTCCGCATCCTCAGGACCATGACCCCAATGGCCACCCAAAAATGGATCCTCCTGCAGAAGTGGTTAAGACCTGTGAAGTGTGTCCTTGAAACATACCCAACACCTTGCTGTGAGCTTTCTTGCCTGGAACAGGCAGACTGGGAAGCAGGGCTCCCACTTTTGGGAAAAGTAGAGGACCTTTTGGAAGGCATCCACCTTTGAAGGCCCACCGTGGGAAAGCGATGGGCGTGTTGCCTGCAGCTGAGCCCCAGGGAGCCCCAGGACCAGGCCACATCTGACCGGGACCTAAAAACAGCCCTGCTACCCGGGCAGCTGGCCTGGGCTGGCATCCAGGCCAGCTGTTCTGAGGCCCACTGGAAGCAGGCCACTGGGGTGCTTCTGTGGTCTGCATCCTAGTGCCGCCTGCCCCATAAAAATACAATGCTTTTCACTGCCCTGGGCAAAGCACTGAATGCACTCTCCCTTTCGGAGCTTCAACTTCTTCCTCCAGGGCAATGGAATTGAACCGTGTGCCCTGTTTCCAGTCGGTTAAGGAGGAAAGATTTGATATTCTGGGAGGACTCTGGAGGCTGTGTCCCGGAGAGTGGCAAGCAGGCCTAGATCGGATGCCATTTTGGCTTTTATCAGGTGTGCCACCACGGACAGGTCGTTGACCTCTCTGAACCTCTTTCCTCATTTAAACTGGGGACATAAAGCTCCACTCCACAGAACTGTCTAAAGGACTAAGATGATGTATATAATGACTCCCACAGACAAAATTTTAGAAGCTATTATAGGAAAATTGTCATCAATAGTGGAATAGGAAAAACCTTTTTTGGATAATATACAAAAAGCACAAACCACAAGCAAAAGGAGTTGGTTTGACTAAAATTTAAAACTTCTGAGTGAAAATGGCCAACAAGAAAGTGAAATTGATTAGTCAAAGGCAGGGAAAAAGTATTTGCAATACATAACCAACCAAAGATTGATATACTGAATACTATAAAAAAATTCCTATAAATCAAGAGGAAAAAATGAGACAACTGAATGAAAAATGGGCAAAATGACCAAGAAATTTACAGAAGAAGAAAATAAAAGGGCCAAAACACAAATGAAGAAATGCCTGACTTCATTAGTTATCGGGGAGATGTAAATACTAAGTTACAAAATACTAATTCACACCCATCATATTGACAAAATTTTAAAAGTCTGACCACCTTAGCATGATAAAGTTGGAGTAAAACAGTGAGGTTATCAACCATAAGTAAGATTGTAAAGGCATATCTGACCCGTCAATTTATTTTGAAACACCTCTAGTCACAGGTAGTGACAAAAACAAGCTAAAAACTGAGTCTTCCTCTACTGTTTCCAAGCAAAACAGAGGCCAAACCCAGAGGTGTTCTTGCTCAATAAATGGGAAGCAACATAGGAAGGAATCTGGAACCAGAGTGAACAACTAGCTAATGGCACCTTTGTCTACAAGAAGGATGTGATCTTTTCTTACATTCTCAAGAGGAACTTACCCATAGTTGCCTGAGAGCACTTTCCCCCCATCATCTAAACTCCAGAGACACTAGATATGATCAACATAAGCTGTATTTGTAATTTCCCAAATGAATACCAAAGTTAGACAAGAGTCAGGGTGGCAGGAAAGATAACACTCAAGGAAAAATAACACGTATTTTCTGCAAACCTAGCAATAATTGCTCAATGGCCCTTCCCCATTAGACTGCAAGGTCCTTAAGAGCAGCAGTAATAATAATTAATAACTTCTCATGTTGCATTAAAAAAAAAAGTCTCACCATACAAGTGTTCAGAAGATGTGAAACAACCAGAGCTCTTATACACGAGTGAGGGGTATAAATTAATACAACTAATTTGGAACAGTTTGGCATTATCTAGAAAATTTGAACATATATATATCATGTGAACCAACAATTCTGCTCTGAAGTATATACCCCAGAAAATCTTGGGCACCTACATACCAGGAAAAATGTGCATAAAATAATTGTGATAAGCCCAAACTGGCAAACAACTGTACATCAACTGCAGAAGGGAGGGGTTAGCAAACTTTTTCTGCAAAAGGCTAGATAGTAAATATTTAGGCTCTGTGGGCCATACATTCTCTGCCACAACTAAACAACTCTCCTTCGGAGAGTGAACACAGCCATAGACAATATGTAAATGAAAGGGCTGGGCTGTGTTCTAATAAAACTTTATTTATAAACAACAGGCATTCAGTTGGATTTGGCACCATGGGCAGTAGCTTGCAGACCCCTGGTAGAATGATCAGATAAATTGTGGTATATT
This sequence comes from Balaenoptera physalus, assembly GCF_965194825.1. Classification (NCBI taxonomy): domain Eukaryota; kingdom Metazoa; phylum Chordata; class Mammalia; order Artiodactyla; family Balaenopteridae; genus Balaenoptera; species Balaenoptera physalus. The sequence continues at coordinate 23,700,816 of NC_138890.1, read as the reverse complement.
CATACAATGGAATAATACTTTCCAACAAAAAAGTTACAGAACAACATGGATGAATCTTAAAAAGGTATTTTTGAGCAAAAGAAGTCAGATATAAGAAGAAACATATTTTTTATTCTATTTATAGAAAACTCAAAAGCAGGAAAATTAAGCTGGAGTGTTTTAAGAATGCATAACTAAATAACAGAAGTATGAAGAACATTAATGTAGCTATTACCATGAAAGGCAGGACAATGGTTACTTTTGGCAGGGATGGAAGGGCATGTAATTGAAAAGGGTAGGGTCTACGGCCATATCACCCTGAAAGCGCCCGATCTTGTCTGATCTCGGAAGCTAAGCGAGGTTGGGCCTGGTTAGTACTTGGATGGGAAAGGGGTAGGCTTCTGGGGCACTGACCAGTTTTTGTTTCTTGGCCTGGGTGGTGGTTACATGGATGTTCATTTTAGAACAATTCATTAAACTGTACATTTGTATTGCATGTACCTTTCTGAACATGTACTATTTTTCACCACAAAAAAGTTTTTAAAAATATGAGAACTTCTAACGTTGATTCTCACATCCCAGTGTATTTTCCTGCACTGTGTGAGAGCAAACTTCCCTGGTGAGGGTAGCTGCCTAGAGCCCAGCAGAGCATTTCCGGGACAAGAAAGCATAGGAGGGAAATAATCACTTAAGCCCTAAGGAATTACCCTGGGGACTTTGCCCTGCGCAGGGAGGAAGGAAAGAAGGTTTCAGCCTTATTTAAGGGGGAAGCCCCAGAGTTATGGCGGAAACCTAGTGTCTGAGCCAGAACTGGAAAGAGAAATGGGCCCTGCCAACCTGCTCCTATGTCAGCCTCTTCGGGTTCTTTTAACACTGAGTGGAGGGTGGCACGGTTTTGAAGGGCTGTTTCTCTGGTTGCATAGACCCACTGTTCCTAGTCCTCGGGGTGACTCATGGCAAATGCTAAGCATGTGTGCACACGTGTGTGTTTCTGCATGCACTCACATTTGTGTACACACCAAGCATTTGAAACAGGCCTTTCAGATAGCTACCAGATCATATAGTGTTGAAATTATCTTGAAAAACACTTTGGCACCCAAGAACTGAAAACATGTCCCAACTTTTACCCAATATTTCTACATCCAAGATTGTTTCCTCATGATATTATCAGAAATATGAAATAAATATTTCAGAAAAGTGTTCATCCCTATGTTACCAACACCAGTGAAAACTTGGAAACTACTTAGCATTCAAATATAGAAATGATTAAGTCAACCAATTCCAGACACATGATGAAAAATATTATGGTCATTAAAATTCTATTTAGGGAGAGCTGGTAATAACCGGGAGGGGAATAGATACAAAATTGAAATTACAGGATGATTATGACTTTGACAACAACAAAACCTTATACTCAGAAAAATACCATAGAAGGGAATCCAATAAAATAGTAAAGAGCCATCTTCAGGGGGCAGGAATGAAATAGGATGATTTTTTCTTTATAATTTTCTAGAAGAAATTTTCCTAAATTATCAAAACAATTTGATTATTTTTTTAAAAATTGTAGAAAAGTAGGTGAATACAACTATGTATAAGGAAGATAAAAATCATGAAGTTTGGTGTCCTGGGACAGGAGAGTGAAAAGGGAAACTGAGGCACCGAGTGGGCAAGGAGAGGAAGTTACCGCTTGTTGAGTCCTTTTTTATGGTTTGCATATCTCAACATCAGGCAGCTAGTGGGTGCCCAAACCAGGGTTTCTGTGCTCCAGATCTGTGCTCTTACCAATTGATCACCTGCCCCCCAAAAATCATCATCACTATCATCATCATTATCACCATCATCATCATCGTCATCATCATTATCACCATCATCATCACCATCATCATCATCGTCGTCGTCATTATCACCATCATCATCATTGCTGTCCATTGCCTCAATTCAAAGACACGTCTTTTTTCAAATTTCAACATTTCTGAAATTTCATACCATTGATATGACAGCTTTTTTTCTCTCCAAAAGCTTATTAAATCAATGATTCATCTATAATCACTGCTTCTATAGAACCAAGGAAATACTGTAATTGCTGATTGTTATTTGAGCAGTTATTTTGTGCCAGGGACTATACATAAGTTCATCCGCTCCCTACAGCAGCTCTCTAAAGGAAACACTTCATGTCATACTTTAGCGATGAAGAATAAGGCTCAGAGAAATGCATAATATGTCCAAGGCCACCCAGGAAGTAAATGGCTGAGCCAGGACTTGACCTGCTAAGTGTCACGCACTCTCGTTTGTCTCCTCCAAAACTTTCCTCCTCTGCCATTCCGTTGTCTCCACCTCACACCCTCCTGTTCCCTGGACCTGGTTCCCTGAGCCACAGAGAGGGAACACACTGCTCCACCCAACACACTGCTAAGAGTAGAGCAGTTCTCTGTACTCGTTGAATAAATCATTCTAAATTGACTCAGCACATCTCCTTCTGGGGGACCACCCATCCTCCACAGGCAATCGCTTTGTTTCCAGTAGAGTTGACTCTACCCCTTCCATAGACATGTGACTTAAGCCAGGCCAATCAGAATGTCGTATTCCCTTAATCATGATGATGAGGTCAGAGATGGGCACCTGATCCACTTAGAGCCAATGTGATGCCCTTAGCCCATTTCTGTGAACTTAAGAAATACACTGTGGCTCTTCCTGCCTAGAGAGGAATTAGAGAGAAGGTGGAAGAGCTGGAACTGCTGTAGCCTTCTTATGACATGAGGCCTGGTAATAAAGTATAGCCAAGAGAAGGGGAGAGAAAGAAACTGGATACTGGATCAAGTCATGCCAATCAGTAATCATACCCCACCTGTGCTGGTTTAGGTAAGATGTTCTTTGCTAAAAAATCTTCAGCAGGTCCCCAGTGTCTGGTAACAATGTCCAAACTCCACCCTTTGGCATCCAAGGCCTTCCTGATCTGGCTTCAATCTACAATCCCAGCTTCCATGCTCTGCACATCTCCCTGTCATCCAATGTTGCATCTGCTTTACACCACTCACCCTTCAGCAACAAACCAGCAATTTTCCTTCTTCTTAAAAGCTTTTGTATATGCTGTACCTTCTGCTTCAAATGGCATTCTTTACACACAGACATGCACACAGAATAAAACTTCCTAACAGTCTTAGATGTCCAAAGACAGTGAGTTTGCACCACAGGGTATCACAGGCAGAAAGAAGGGCATTCAGAGGGGATGTTACAGAGAGAATTCAAGACATCAAGTAGGGTTTGCTTCAGCTCAGGGTTTCTCCAGCCTGGGGGTTGATGACTTACCTATGTCAAAGTCACCAGGGGGTGATTGTCAAAATATAGATTCACAGATCAAAACTTTAGCCCAGACCTACAGAACCAGAATCTCTGGGGATGAGCCCCAGGAATCTTCCCCTTTCTCAAGATCTCTATTATAAGGAAGATATGGTATCTAACTATCTGTCTATCTATCTATGTATCGATCTATCTATCTACATGGCTGAGTAATATTCTATTGTATATATATAAAAAGATGAAATAATGCCCTTTGCAGCAACATGGTTGGACCTAGAGATTATAATACTGAGTGAAGTTAGTCAAACAGAGAAAGACAAATATCATATGATATCAATCATATGTGGAATCTTAAAAAAATGATACAAATGAACTTATTTACAAAACAGGAATAGACTCACAGACATAGAAGACAAACTGATGCTTGCCAAAGTGGGGGACGGATAAATTAGGAGTTTGGGATTAACAGATGCACACTACCATATATAAAATAGACAAGAAACAAGGACCTACTGTATAGCACAGGGAACTATATTTAATATCTTGCAATAACCTATAATGGAAAAGAATCTTATATATATGTGTGTATATATGTATAACTGAATCACTTTGTTGAATCACCTGAAACTAACACAACATTGTAAATCAACTATACTTCAATGAAAAAAAGAAAGAAAAAAAGAGAGAAAAGAAAAGAAAAAAAAGAAAGAAAGAAATTTAGCTATTACCAAAAAAAAAAAAATCTCCATTCTAATGTTTGCTAATGTTGGAGAACTTCTGGCCTAGAAGAATATCAAACCCCCTTTAACCCCGCAATCTTACAAAGTCTGGATGTTTATCAAAGTCTCAACATCCCTCCCACCACTTCCCTTCTCAGGGGAATTCATGACTCCCATCTTTTCTCCCTGTGAACTCTGATCCTTGGAAATCATTTCTATTGGACTGCCTTAGATGGGAAGGGAGGGTTCATGTTAAAGGTTTTATCAGATGGAACTCCATTGCCTCACCTATTCCCCGAAACACTGCATGTGTGTACATGCACACTCCTGTACCGTAAATAGCTGTGCTCACTGCTTCTCCAAGAGCAGAGTATGTGAATCTGCTTAACATAAATTAAGCTTCTGCATGTTTCCCTATCCTGTTCCCTCTGCTACGAATGCCATTTACTTCCTCATCCTTTTAACACACACTCATTGAACACCTACTGTGTGCCAGCTATCTAGAGGGTGCTGGGGATACTGAGATTAAAAACAGACCCAGTCCTTGTCCTCAAGGAGCTCAGAGTAGCAGGAGAGATGGCACGTGCAAAACACTAAGATATGTGCTATTCATTCTTTTGTTCATTCACTCACTCATGTGTTTGCACAACACAGATATTTAAGCACATTCTATGTGCAGAGTTGCAGCGATGCAGCAGTAGCCAAACAGACAAGTGCTTGCTCTGCTGGAGCCTTCATTCCAGTGAGGAAGACAGACACCACACAAGTGAACAAAGGAACCCGACAATGTCTGACAGCAATATGTGCGATGAGAAAAACAAAATTGAGAGAGTGTCTTGGACATACATACACTACCAAATGTAAAGTAGATAGCTAGTGGGAAGCAGCCGCATAGCACAGGGAGATCAGCTCGGTGCTTTGTGACCACCTAGAGGGGTGGGATGGGGAGGGTGGGAGGGAGGGAGATGCAAGAGGGAAGAGATATGGGAACATATGTATATGTATAACTGATTCACTTTGTTATAAATCAGAAACTAACACACCATTGTAAAGCAATTATACTTCAATAAAGATGTTTAAACAAAAAACAAAAAACAAAATTGGATAGATCTGCTTGGAGTGGGGGAGAGAGGTGCCTGGAGTGATCAACATGGACTTCACTAAGGAGAAGACCTTTGAGCGGAGACCCTGATGCAAAATGATGAGAAGGAGCCGCCAGGTAAAGATGGGGGAGAAGCACACCCAGACAGAGAGAGCCAGGAACAGGAAGACCAGTCGGCTGAGGGTTGGATACAAGGGAAGAGGCGTAGGAGATGAGGACAGGAATGTGAGAAAGGGCTAGATGGAGTAGGATGTGCCAGAAGACCACAGTGGGAAATTTGAATTGTATCTCAACTGCAATAAGGTGCCTCGGAAAGGTTTTAAGCAGAGGGGCATATAGGATTGAGGAGTCTAAGACTGGATTTAAGAAGCTAATACAAGATCCAGGAGAGAGGGTGCCTTGGTCTAGGGGTGTGGAGTCAACATAGAAAGAAAAGGGGGCTTCCCTGGTGGCACAGTGGTTAAGAATCTGCCTGCCCTTGCAGGGGACACGGGTTCGAGCCCTGGTCTGGGAAGATCCCACATGCCGCGGAGCAACTAAGCCCGTGCGCCACAACTACTGAGCCTGCGCTCTGGAGCCCGTGAGCCACAACTACTGAGGCCCGTGCGCCTAGAACCCGTGCTCCACAGCAAGAGAAGCCACCGCAAGGAGAAGCCCGTGCACCGCAACGAAGAGTAGCGCCCACTCGCCACAGCTAGAGAAAGCCCGCACGCAGCAACGAAGACCCAACACAGCCAAAAATTAATTAATTAATTAATTTTTTAAAAAAATGGAAAGAAAACGATGCGTTCAAAATGGAACTTGTAGGGGAAGGAGAGTAGAACCAACAGGACTGGCAGGTGGATGGCACTGGGCAGGTAGAGAGAGAACCAAGTAGACAGATTACAACTAGCTTGAGCTCAGAGGTAGAGAGTGATGTCATTTACTTAGATGGGGAGGAAGCGGTTGTTTGGCGGGCAGGGGAGTGGGGATTGAGGGACTGATGTTTTGGATGTGTATTAGGTCTCCGAGTGACCGTGTCAGTAGAGCAGTTGGATATACAAATTCCCAGCTCAGTGGAGAACTCAGGGATGGAGATATAAATGTGAGTCATGGGCACGTGGCCCTGATAGAGGCATAGCTGTGGTCTCATGGTCTCACCAGAAGGGAAGGAGCGATTCTTCCCCAGAGTGATTGAAGGAGGGAAAGTCCTTTGACACCTAGTGTGTCACTTAGGGCCTTTTGATTATGAGCCACAGAAATCAACCCTGGTTACCGAGCATCTCAGAGACTGAGATTCAAGAAGAAAACAATCCAGATAGGGCTGAATCTCAGCAGCAGAAATTCAAGGACCGTCTTGGGATGTCTTGGTTCCAGCTGCCTTCTGTCCTTTTAAGACACCTTGGCAAATGGAGAGTCCCAGGAATAAGGTCTGAAGGACCCATATCTTGGCTGTGGGATGGGGGTCGGGGTACACCTGGTTTCTCTAGTACCTCATGGGATATGGAAGGCAGGAGGCGAGTTCTCAGAGAAAATCTGCATGCTGTTTGCAGTGAAGGGAGGAGGGAAGCTGGGCAGGCAAAAGCAGCAGCTACATTCTCCACCTGGCCTGCCTGGAAACTCCTGCACATCTTTCAAGAGGTAGCTCAAGGGTCAAATTCTCTCTGAAGACTTCCTTGACCTTCACAAACGAGTTTATATGCTCCTCCTCTGTGCTCCTGCTCTCTGAATTGTAAGCACCTGTGGGCCTATCCATCTAACCCCCCACCCCCCACCCCATAGACTGTAAGCACACCAAGGTCAGAAACGCACTCCTATTCATCAGTGAAACCCCAGCAGCTCACACAGGGCCTGGCATATAATCAGAACTCGGTTTAAAAAATTGCTGCACCGAACGTGGTGCCATCAGCTGAAGATAATTGAGATCACAACCCCAAGATTTCTTTTAATGTATCATTCTGTATTCATTTTAAAGTCCAGGGCGCGTTGAGTGACAAATTGCAGAGATCTCTCCCAAATGTCTTTCAAGTCACACAGCCAAATCAGTTCAGCAAATTATATGTAATCAACGAGGAAATCAATAAGTACTGGAAGTGCATTAAATAGTTTAGCAGATTCATTATGTATTTAGCACATTCAGTCCAATTTGCAGGCAGTTCAGAGAAAAACAGGCTTTAGCATGTAAACAGTGGCTCTGGTTGAGTATTAGGAGAGTCCTGGCTGCACAGCCTTTGGAGGTGAGAGCAGATCAGGAACCTCAGAGCCTTCCCACCCTGTCTAGCCCTGCCAGCCCAGGCCAGTCCCACGAGTCAGGGGTTTCACCTCCAAAGGTGGTGACAGTGATCTCACAGGCCCTTTCTTCTTGGAAATTTTAAGGGAGATGAAAGAAGGGAGTGGAGGGCGGGAGAAAAAATACAGAAAGTATGAGACTTCTTGGGATTTTTGCCTTTCCCTCAATTTCTCAGCAGCCTCATGCCTCTGAAAAGCGGTTATTTACTAATTAATTCAACAAACCTTGTCTGAACACTTGCTCTGTGCCAGGTCACAGGCCAAGCTCTGGGGCACAAGCTGAATCCGACCTGTACCTGCTTCAGGCAGCTCACAGCACAAACAACAAGCCAAGTAGAGGCTCTGAGCCCTTCTGTCTGAGGAGGAGGAGGAAGAGGGGATATTTGAGTAGGGTGCTGAGGAATTATGAGGAGTGCGTGAGGGTGGCGTCTCACAGGGAGACAAATGTCCTCAAAGGGACAGAGACAAAACAATTTGTTTGGAGAATGACATCAACGTCAACAGAGCATTAAGACCAGAGGCAGGACAGCACAGGCAATGTCTCTTGCACACAAGTCACAGGGCCTCCTCCAGTCCTCCTGGTTCAAATCCCTCTCACTGCAGATTCAGTCACTGGTGCTGAGGGAGGGAAAGTGATTGCCCAGCATCACCCAGCAAGTGGCAGACACTAACTGTGGCTTCTGGCCACTGCCCCAAGTCCTTTGCAAATTCCCTCACTCACCTCTGGCCACAAATCTTCCCATCCTCCAATTTCTGAATTGAGCTGAGAAGTGGCCCCAACTTGGGAAATCATGGAGCACACAGCCTCTAAAATTCCCTTTTATTGGTTTGGAACAACTAACACCAATAAAAGAATAATTTGCACTGGCAAGAATATAATATACACACCCACACTACATTGCAGCTCCCATGGCAGACATTGCTAATCAAGCCCTGCATTGTTTCCCACTGATTTCTTAACCCAGCACTCCAGGCAGCCAATTAGGAAAGAGTTGTCACTTACATGAAAGCTTTTTCCTGCATACACATTTAACTCTACCAGCTATTACCATGGGTCAAGCAGTAAGGAGTGAAATAATAAAGGGAAAAAGAACAAATATCTAGCACAAATTATAAGAAGCCAAAGAAGATCCAAAACAATGCCCAAGCACTGACTGCATAGCAGCCATGCAATACTTAACAGCAAACACAGGTTATCAGATTTGGTAGCTGCTGGGGCCTTCTGTCACTCCCTCGGCAATAGAAAACCAACTCAAGTGAACTTTAGCAGAAAACAGGAATCCACTGGCACGTTAATACTGAAGTGGACCTAGCTTTGAGGCAGGGGCTTACAGGATGTCATCTGATGCTTTCTTGGCCTCTCTTCTCTCAGCCCTGCTTTCCCTCACTCTGGCTTCCTTCCAAGGCAGAACTGCCCTTTGAGAGAACAAGTTGGCCCAGCCTACATCCCCACAGCTCCCAGCCAGGGAGGGGAATGTCCTTCTTCCCCGTGGTTTCCACTCAAGTTCTAACTCGGGCTCTCACTGGCCCATCCTGGTACACTGCGCATGGGGAAGTCTCCCCCAGGAAAGGAAAGTGATGTTAGCAGAAGGGGCGAATAGATAAGTAAAAACTGATAGCATTCAGATAGCATGAAAGAGCTATCAGCCATTACACTAATGACTGCCCACATAAAGGGGAGGAAACAGCCTCAAAGAGTGAGCCCGGCCCAGGGTGGAGGGAGGAGGGGAACTTGATGTGACCATTCTCTTCTCTAGGCTTCCCGTCTGTCCCTCTCCCTCCCCGCTCCTGAGTGAAACAGACAATTAAGAGAGAAACCCTCCATGCAGCCCAGGGTTAGCCGTGAGGGTGGAAGATGCCCTGGTGGCCTCCAAGTGCCTTTGATAGAGAGCCCTGCAAGGGCCAGCAGCCTCTTGATAAAAGAGCTTCTGCTGACTCCCTGCCTTCCCCGGACAGACCCCTGGCCCCGCTCCTAACTGCAGGGCTGACTGACATAATGCTGTCACTCCCAAACTGCAGCGTCAGAATTCCCTGGGGAGGCTGCTGAAATGCAGAGTCCTTGGCCCCCACATAGACGGTTTGATTCTGCAGTTCTGGAACGCAGCCTAGGAGTCAACGGTTTCAACAGGCTCTCCAGGTGATGCTGATGCCAGAGGCAGGTCTCTGTGCCACAATTTGAGAAACTCTAGTAAAACCGGGTTTGGAGTCCAATGGATGCAGCATATAGTAGGTGCTCAGAAAGGGGTAGTTTAAGGCTCTGACAGCTGGCCCTGTCTTGCAAGACTCCCCAGGGTGCCGATGCAGATGAATTCTCATCTGTTAACAGACAGGCTGCCCCACGGCCTGATCTGGAGAACTGCCCCATGGCCGCCGACCCCTTCTCCCAGCGGCCAGCACGACTGGGTCAGGAGTGGATATTATTCCAGGTGATCTGGGACCATCAGCTCCTCCCTTGGAAAGGCTGGAGTTCAAAGTCATGAGCCCTGCAGACAACCTGAAGGGGTGGGGCAAGCTGGGCTTTAAAAAAAAGTCCGGGGCTGTCAGACCTTCTGAGTTTGTCTTTTTTTAAGAGAGGCCAGAAATGTTAAATCTTATAATATTTAAATGTCTGATCATGTTTTTAAGCATTCGGAATTGTCAAGGCCAGCCAAAATACATCTACAAACCACACCGTGAGTTTCTAATTTTGCTGTAATCAGCCTCATTTCCCAGCCTCCTTTGCATTTAAGTATGGTCATTGACTAAGTTCTGGCCAATTAAAATCTTGCGTAGCCAATCTAGCTGGAGGTTGTCTTAAAAGGAAGTCATTCTTCCTTTCCTCATTCCTGGTGCCTGGAGTACAGAAGTGATGGCTGGAGCTTTAGCAATCATTTGAGGCACAAAGGTGACTTTGAGGATGGAAGCATGCTGAGGATGACAGGGCAGAAAAATAAGAATCTGAGTCTTTTATGACACTGAGAAGCTGTCATACTAGCCCTGAGTTTCGGACTTCTATACTTCTTTTATATTTCTCATATATTTTATTTCAGTTATACACAGCCAAACTTAGTCCCCTATCCCCTTCCTGGTTTAGATGAGGCCTGACCATTCTGCCTACCCTTTGGTTTCATAAGAAGACCCTGGATCTTTCTAGTAAAACTGAACTTTAGCTGGACTAGTTTGGATGGGTTTTATCCCTTGGAAAGCAAACATTCTCTCTTTGCTCTCTATCCATCCCCACCCCCATTGCTTACTCACCACAGACTACACTAGCTATCATTTTCAAATTAAACAATTGTTAAAGGATCATTTCTTAAAAAGACCAAATCATGACTGTCATACAAATACAAAATGAACCTGTGTCAAAGATATGATTTAGCTCATTAATCATGAGGGAACGAGGAAGATATCACAACAGGTTCAAGGAGAATCCAAGGCACAGACTTGAATCAGCAACCAGGAACGCTGCCATGAATTTGTTAGCGGATGCAAATCCAGCCTTCCACATGACAGAAATCAACTGAGCCTCCACAGCAAAATTCACTTGCATCAATGTGGACAAGAATTATTTGCTTTACTGTCAGTTTTCTACAGCTTACAGAGATGTAGAATAGCTCGGTCAAAGACCATGAAGGGCACAGACCCCTAGAGAATCAGAAAACCGCAAAGGGTCTGCCAGACATTGTTTTTAAACCCAACAGTAGTAATTCTCTGAGCATCCCCAGCTACTGAAAAATAGAGAATGTCTCGTGTCTTCCCAGGGGCACCCTCCCCTAACCCCCCCAGCTGTGCCCTTGACTTTCCTGCCTCAAAAATACCTACAGAACTTTCCCAACTGAACCGGACTTTGAAGGAGGAGGAGGAGTTTGCCAGGCAAAGAAGGTCCTAGATTAGTGGGGGTACTCATAGAATCACCTGAGAAGCTGGTAAAAATGTACATGCCCAGCTCCTGCCCTGGATTTCCTGAATTTGCTGTATTGGCAGAGCTGGCCCAATGTTTCTACTGGGACTGTGTAGGGGGTCGGGGGTGAGGAGACTGTGAGTTGCTGATGGAGATGTGAGTGACTCCCCCCTCCCGAGCAACTCACACACAGTCCCGCTACAGCACCAGCCTCCCCTGAGCGCCAACACCGCTAACTCACGGCCTCCGTATGTCTAGTTTGCAAATACCCACCTGGTATCTGGATCTCACCCCTCTCCCCCTGCCACCCCACCTCCAGCTACCTCTCTGTTTCTCTGTTCCCCTTTGCCGTGAGGGGCGTGAGGGTCCCGCCATCTATGTTTGTGGTTTCCCATTCTCCTGTTCACCTTAAACCCACTTCAGTCAGGCTTTTCCCCCAACCCTCCACCAAAACTGTTCTGCCACAGTCACAACGATCCACAGGGCAGATCCCGGCCCAGGTCTCCATCCTCCTCTTGCGCAACCCTTGACCCGTGGTGTTGAGTGTGGTGCGTCCCTCCCCCACCTCCTGGTGATGCTGTCCTCCTTGGCTCACACCCCACTCTCCTGGTCCCCCTACCTCTGGTCTCTCCTCTCAGCCTCCTTTGCTCTCCTTTCCCTCCTTCTGAATGTCCTTGGTGCCCAGGGCTCAGCTTCTTTTCTATTCCCTCCTGTGGAGCTGTCAGCCGGAAGGCTTTAAATGTCTCCTTGTCTTTCAACTCCCAAGTTCACGTCTTCGGAACACTTTCCTGAACTCCAGCCTGTTTTTCTGACCTCCTACTCAACATCTCCACCCGGGCACCTAGTAGACAAAGTCAATCTGTCTAAACCTAGTTCAGATCTTCCCTCAAAACCCCATTTCACTCACAGCTTTCCCCGCCTCCTTTTGCCCTCTTCCCGGGCTTCCATCAGCTCAGCCGCGACCTTGGAGCCTTCGCTGACTTCCTAGTGCTTGTCTCACTCCTCGTCCCAGCTGTCAGAAACTCCTAGTGCTTCCCTTGAAATGGAGCCGGGATTCCACGACTTCTCGCCTGAGAGCTGCCGTCTTCCGCTCAGATCTACAGCAGTTCCTGAGAGGCCCCGGCTGCCACTGCCCTGGTCCCTACACAGCACTTACCCAACACAGCGGCCAAGGTGAGCCTCTTCAAACACAGGCAGACCTCAGACACCGAAACAAAGCGAGTATCTCGATAAAGTGAGTCACACGAACTTTCTGGTTTCCCAGTGCGTATAAAAGTTAGGTTTACACTACACTGCAATCTATTAAGTGTGCGTATGTCTAAAACAACAATGTACATACCTCAATTAACAGTTCTTTTTTTTTTTTAAACATCTTTATTGAAGTATAATTGCTTCACAATGGTGTGTTAGTTTCTGCTTTATAACAAAGTGAATCAGTTATACATATACACAAGTTCCCATAGCTCCTCCCTCCCGCATCTCCCTCCCTCCCACCCTCCCCATCCCATCCCCCCAGGCAGTCACATAGCACCATGCTGATCTCCCTGTGCTATGCGGCTGCTTCCCACTAGCTATCTATTTTACAATTGGTAGTGTATATATGTCCATTTGCTGAAAAATACTAACGCTCATGTGAGCCTCCAGCAAGTCGTAATTTTTTGCAATGTAACGTCACAGATCACTGATCACAGGTCACCATAACAAATATAATAACAATGAAAAAGTCTGAAATATTTTGAGAATTACCAAAATGTGACACAGGGACAGGAAGTGAGCAAATGCTGTCAGAAAAATGGGACCAATAGACTTGCTCGCCACAGGTTGTAAAAAATGCAATGTCTGGGAAGCACAATAAAGCTGAGTGCAGTAAAACAAGGTCTGCCTGTATAAGTCTGATGGATGTCATTTTTCTGCTTAAAATTAAATTCCCACGGAGTCCCCTTGCACTCAAAGAAAAGCCTTAGTTCTAATTTGGGCCGCCCACGAGGTCCGGGCCTGTGCCTTTTCCGACCCCCTCTGTGCCATGCTCCCCTCGCGCCCTCTGCTCTAGCAAGCTGAGGGCCTCTGCTCTGGCTCTGTGTCTGCTCATTAGGGACGCCCTTCCCTGATGTCCCTGCTCAAGTGTCTCTTTCCCTGACCACCCTGATTTATGGTGGGGTTTTTTTGCTTGTGGTCTGTATTTCCCCAGGTAGAACATAAGCTCCCTGAGGGCAGGGAGCTTTATCTGTTTTGTTCATCAACTTATCCCCAAATGCCTAAAACAGTGCCTGGCACATAGTAGTTGCTCAGTGAGTAGCAGTCATTGAATTGCTCCACCCCAAGCCCTGAGCCAGCCACCTTCTGCGGCCATCCCATTTCAAGTCTCAACACTCCTGTGTGTAATTGCACAGGCAGAAAGGTAAGGCATCATGAGGTGGAGGGACTTGCCCAAGGACACAGAGTAAGTGCCAGTGCAGAAGCTACCCCCGAGTCTGGTTGGACTCGACGACAGAGATGCTGCCACGCAGCAGGCAGGGCCAATGCCAGACCCTAAAGGCCCTGGACACCCAGCTGATGAGGCTGGGCATTGTCTAGGGCAGGGGTTCTCCCCCTTCAACAAGCATCAGGATCACCTGTGGGGGGGAGGTTGATAAACACAGATTTCTGGGTACCACCCCCTGAGTCTCTGAGTCGGTAGGCCTGGGATGAAGCCAAGAATCTGCTTTTCTAACAAGTTCCTGGGCGATGCTGCAGCTGATCTGGGAGAACCTCACTTCGAGAACCGCTGGTCGGGTAATGGGGACCACAGAAGGGCTTTCATCAAGAGAGGCAGAGTCCTCTTTGCTCTGGAAAGGGCTGTGTTCAGGCTGGATTGGAGGTAAGGAACCCCCGCAGGGGCGAGACCAGGCTGCAGCCTGAAGCAGAGCACAGGGTAGCCGGGCTGAAGAGCAGGTCGGGCGGCTCCGAGTCCCGTTGGGCCCTCTCCTCCAGCTGATGAATACATCTCCTTGGAAGAAGATGCAGGCCTCCTGGCTCCTCACTCATCTGAAATTTTAATTCTCTTCCAAAGCGTGATTTCCACAGCCACCCCCACTAGAGGCGGGTGTGAGACAAGCCAAATAACTCCAAAACACATGATTTCAGCAAAAAGGAATCACGGTCTCCCTGGCAGCTCCAGGGAGCAGTGGTGATGAATCCAGAGGCAGCGGAGGGGGATGCAGGCAGCAGCCTTTGGACAAGCCCCAGGACTCAGTTCCCTCAATTGTCAGATCAGTTACCCAAGAACTACCCAGCAGCACCTGCTCTGCCCAGGCCCTGGATGCTGAGGACTCAGGATAGGCCTTCCCTGCCAGCATCGAAGGGACCAGATTTACCTGCCCTCCTCAGATGTGAAGTGCACACTGCAGTCTTCATTTTAATAGTTGTGTGCTTATTCAGAAGTAAATGAGAAAAATGTATAACTCACATATCCAGTCTGTGCTGTTATGGATAACTATTTCTTAGAGTAGAGCTACACAAGTGTTTTTTTAAAGTGAACTGAGCTGAAGAAAATATTAATTAAACAATGTGTATCCAGCAATTCTATAATGCTTACTCGTTATTCATGGGTTAATTCATTAAAGACTTAAAATAATCCTATAAGGTAGGTGCCATAATTATACCCATTTTACAGATGGAGAAAACAGAGGCACACAGTGGTGGGGTAATTCACCCATAGCCACACAGTAGGGAGTAGAGGGAGAATCTGAACCTAGGCAGCTGAGACGTAGGTTCTGTGTTCTTAACAGCCTCTTCATGACATAGGCAGGACATGGCGATGTCCTCCAAACAATGGTCCTCCAAACACTAGCCTTTGGGAAGCACCCAGCAAGCCATCCCTTCTGCCTCAGCCATTCTAAGGCCTCAAAATGCACCAAAGTAGTGATTCAGGAGGCATGATGTAAAGAGCTGCCTGGATCCTTCCAACCACTCATTGAGCCTCCCGAGAGGACAGAGACGGACTAGTGCTTGGGTCTGCTTCTCCAAACATGAAGGGCTTGTATTGTCTGTCTTGAATGCCCTTCCTTGATTGTGGGTAAGCAGGGAGGGATGCGGGGAACCTGTCACTTGGGGGTGACAGAGGCCAGAGGGCAGAGCAGGGAGGAGACATGTCCTGGGGGGGACCCCGAGGCCACAATATGAGCCTTGAATTCCGCAGAGACCGATGTAATTTGGACTCTTCCAGATCTGAGGTTCCCAGTCCTCATACACACAATACCCACCATTTTATGATAAATATTTGAAAGTGAATCAGAAATATGTGTAACTGGCATATCCAATCTGTGCTGTTACAAAGAGCTCTCTCTTACAGTGAAGCTGGATTTGCTTAAGTTTTTTTTTTTAAAGTGTTCCCTTTACTATCCTGAAGTTTTAGATAATAAAATGTACCTATACACATGATTTTAATATATATGCACATATATATGAACTCTCCCACCCATAGTGTAAAAGAAAATAATTCATAATACAATAATACATATTTCATTATGTCGGTGCACTGACCTGACTACATTAGAAGATGGCTCCTATTTATATGGTCAACTGAAAACCCTACCAGAGTAAAAATGGAAAATCACAGGCAACCCCCAAATAAATAAATTTAATGTGTAACTTTCAGAACATAGATTTCTCTCATCATTAGGCCAAAAGAAAATGTTAAATTATCTTGAACAGCAAGAATTTTGAATATTTTGGAAATTTTTAGTGATGAAATTTAGTGAGCGTTCTACACGTCACATATCACCACTAATTTAATACAACTTGGTTCTAAGTCTCTTACAAGGAACATGCAAGGAGTGACTGCTTTGCAGTCTTCTGGAAGCCCTTTTCAACTAAATATGAAGTTGGAAACTCGATGGGAGAAGATGAGTTAGATGCGTGTAAGAGAGAAATTGGCTATAGCCATACCACCCTGAACGCACCCGATTTCCGAAGCTAAGCAGGGTGAGACCTGGTTAGTACTTGGATGGGAGAAATTGGTCAGTAATCTCGAGACAGAATTTTTCTTCCATTTAAGTCTCTCCCTCTGTAAGAACCTTCTCCTGAATTACTGGGATTTCATGCAGCGTATTGTAAAAAGTTTTCCTTTAAAATATTGAAGTGTTATCATTTATATTTGTACTGTTTAGCCGGGGGGGAGACATTTTAAAGCCTGGAGAGATGCAGACAGTTCTTCCTTGTACCTTGCTGTGTGGGACCCTCATGCCCAGAGCAGGACTCAAGCATCCTGGTCCCCTCCCCCAAATGCCAGCAGCGTTCCCAATCTTTGTGACAATAAGAATCACTGCTCTCCATTTGCAAAATGCCCCCCTTGGAGATGTTACTATCCAGGAAAGAATCCCAGGTCGATGTGGTAAAGGAAAACTTCTGATCTGTGGCTTTATTGAGTCCCCACTGTGTGCCAGGTTCTCAGTGAATCCTGACAGCAGTCCAGAAGACCATTTTATTATCCCCGTTGTACACATAAAGAAATGAAAGTGCAGAGGGGAAAGTGGCTTGGCCAAGGTCACCCAGCTGGTAAGCCCTTGGCTCTGTAACTCCACTGTCCTCATTTGTAAAATGGCTGGGAAGCAAGCACTCAGTACATATTTAAGGAATGAGTGAATAAAGAAATGAACAGATTGGGAGAATTGTCTGGAAGGCTTTCTTCATTCTAGCACTCAATCCAGTATGTTTCTGGAATGTGTAAAATAAGAAATGAACTTCTGGTCTGATAAATTATGGAATAAGAATTCCTACTTCATATAAAGTTTATAAAAATTAAACGAGATCCACGTTTTGAAAGCACTTGGCATATAATATTCCCGCCCCTTCCTACATTCTTTACTCCACCCTCACTCTCCAAGGTCAAGATAAAAATTCACCTTAAAGGAACCCTCCTGCCTTGTTGGTGGGAATGTAAATTGATACAGCCACTATGGAGAACAGTATGGAGGTTCCTTAAAAAACTACAAATAGAACTACCGTACGACCCAGCAATCCCACTACTGGGCATATACCCTGAGAAAACCATAATTCAAACAGAGTCATGTACCACAATGTTCATTGCAGCACTATTTACAGTAGCCAGGACATGGAAGCAACCTAAGTGTCCATTGACAGATGAATGGATAAAGAAGATGTGACACATATATACAGTGGAATGTTACTCAGCCATAAAAAGAAACGAAATTAAGTTATTTGTAGTGAGGTGGATGGACCTAGAGTCTGTCATACAGAGTGAAGTAAGTCAGAAAGAGAAAAACAAATACCGTATGCTAACACATGGAATTTAAAAAAATAAAAATAAAAATGGAACTGATGAACCTAGTGGCAGGGCAGGAATAAAAACGTAGACAAAGAGAATGGAGTTGTCGACATATATACACTGCAGAGTGTAAAATAGCTAGTGGGAAGCAGCAGCATAGCGCAGGGAGATCAGCTCAGTGCTTTTCGATGACCTAGAGGGGTGGGATAGGGGAGAGTGGGAGGGAGGCTCAGAGGGGAGGGGGTGTGGGGATGTATGTGTGCACGTGGCTGATTCACTTTGTTGTACAACAGAGGCTAACAGTGTTGTGAAGAATTATACTCCAGTAAAATCCATTAAAAAAAAAAAAAAGATAAAAATTCACCTTAATAAAGAAAATCCTTCACTCCACTACAGCATTTTACAGATGGCAAAAGCACTTCTAGGTACATGATCTCACTTGATCTTCAGGTAATTTGAAATGTTCAAAGAGCTGGTTTTGATCACCCACTAGATACCCAGAGACAGCAGCTCAGGGAGGAAGGCAGATCCCAGTTCTTAGCCCCTCTCAGATTCTCACATTTTCTCCCTCCACTCTTCAAGGATTCTGCTTAATTAGCATTGCAGACAAGTCTTTGGCTAAGCCTGGCCCTGCACAATCTGGCCTTGGGTGAAAATTACACTGCAACCAGCTCTGCTGGACTATTTCCCTTCCAAGCTTACACTGGCTCTTAAAGGAGCTTCTCCTCTTTCCTTCTGAAAACACCTTGAAGATAATCTTTGAATGCCCGTCCCTGAAGGGTTTACTTAGCAGATCCTTTTCCAGCCTCCTCCCCTTGTGGTGGCAGGTGGGAGGTGGCGTTCTATTTTAAGAAGACGAAAACAGAGGGCAGGAGCTGGAGATGGCAGGACCAGGGGCAAAGCTCTTCTTGTTTGGAGCTGAGCATGGAGTCTCCTGCCGCCCCCGAGATGTGACACCCCGCATCTGCGATGGGGAAGGGACAGGAAGTTAGACGTGGCGAAAATAAGGACAAAACAGCATCGCCAGCAGACACTTGGTGATCCTTGGGAAGACATTTGCACGTGAGGGACGTGAGTGGACAGAAGCCAGGGATTGCCAGTCCTTCTCACAACGAACCACTGTCCCTAATCCTGGGACATGGCGGTGCAGGCAGGCAGGAAAGGGGACCAGCGCTTGCAGTCATGCAGGGGAAGGGGGTGGTCTCCCGAAGCAGCGAAGGAGACATCTGTTTTCTTCCAGAGTTCCCAGCTTGGACTCTTCCCGATGCCTGCCCCAGGATCCCTGGCCCAACCAAGTGTATGCTTTTGCTGTTGTTGTTCATGCCACAGAAAAATTCAGGGCAAGAGAAAAGACACATTGTGACTGAGCTGCAGGGAAGGGGTGGGTCCATTCTGCAAATGTAAGCTCTCCGCTCAGTCCAGCTAAAGTCCTGGATCCCAAGTGCCTCAGACAGGGTCCAGCACCCACAGTAGGTGCTTAGAAAGTACTTGTTTATGGAGGAAAGAAGGAAGAGAAGGCAGAAAGACAGACCTTTTCTGGTTGGTCGTCCTTTTCCCTCGTGTTTGTAGAGGGCTGTGAAATGCGTGAATTTCAAGTATATTATCTTACTGCCTTCCAAAAGCCACCAGAACTGAACTTTTAACTAGAGACTTTGCGTCTTAGATTAAACAGGTTTAAAATATCTTTGCAGGGGAGTGCAATGGCTAAACCCTTAAGAAATGCTAAAAGTTCCAGCCCTTTGAGGAATTGACTATTAGAACTCTTTTCCTTACAAGGGAAAGAAATTCCTAATGAATTAGTGGATCCAGGCCTTGATCATCAGTGTCTTCTCCCGTTTTAAAAAGAGGCATCGTCTTGCAAAAGAAAGAAAATAAAGATCAATCCTCATACTGATTCAGCCTCGACTGGACCCAGCCAGCAAGGAACAGGAAGTGCAGGAGACAGAGACCAAGTTAAACCGCGCCAGGAGGCTGCAGTCAGCAAACGTGGGGAGGGGGAGGGGCGGGAGCAACAAGACAAATGAACACATTTCCTCAACAACAAACAATTGCTTTTAAAAACTGGGAGAGAGAGAGAGAGAGAGAGAGATGGCGGGGGAACCTTAAAAGGGGTCTAGGACATATCAATCAATTGTTATGGTGAGATCCATGCCATACTTGGATCCCATTAGAGCATCGTTTTTAAAGAGGGAAGAGGGGGCCAATCACCCCCTAAGGGAGCAAAACTTGCTTCTTGGGGGAGTGGAAAAATCTTAGCTATTACAATGGAATGTGGCCCTCCAAAGGGCCGCAGTACATAAAGAAATACAGTTCATCTGTGGTATTAAAATTTCACGGAGCAGGGTGGGAAGGGTTGTGACTGGGGGGGAGAAAATGTCTTAAATCGCTCCTTAAGGGGGCCACGATGAAGAAAAGGTTTGAAAACACACAAATTGTAAAGTACGCATATGTGAGGCAACAGGGGAAATGTTGACAATTTACCGCGTAACTGATGAAGTATTGTTCATTTTTTAGGTATGATAATGGTATTGTGGTTACATTTTTAGAGTCCTGATCTTTCGAGACAACTACTGACAGAGTGGCAGATAAAGTAGATAGCAGGAGAGAGACAAAGACAGAGATCGAGAGCCAGAGATAAAGGGAAAGAGAGTTTCATTGATGTTTCTCAGAGCAGTAGACTTCCTTGTTGTTGTGTTTGGGGGTCCATCTTTTCTTAGACTGTGGTTGCTAGCTAGTGGCCCATGGATCAAACTCAGCCCACGGTTATGTTTTGTTGGACCCTCGCAGTGTTTTAAAATTACTTGAGCCAACATTTTCAAATGAGAGATTTCACTTCCCATTTCCAGCTTCTTTTGAGAAATCAGATGCTCTTGCACTTGGACCTGAGCCCTTAAACAGAGCCTCTGTTCTTCTGGTCACCGCAGCCACCCCGGGTCATACTGGAAATACCCACGCTCACACTCTGTTCGCCTTCCTGCCTTTCCCTTCCCTGCCAGCCCTCAGTGTATGGAAATTATATCAATAACAATGGCCACTAACCCCTGTCCACCAAATGTGAGCCAGACAGAGTTTGGCCACATGATCTCATTGTACCCTCCAATCATAGCAGAAGGTAGGTGGTAGATCATCTCTATTTTACAGATGACAACACTGAGGCTCAGAGAGGTGCAGTGACTTACTCAAGGCCACACAGCTATTTAAACCTGCTCCTTTGATTCCAAAGCTGGTGTTTTCATCTGTCACACCAGCTGCTGCCTCCTTCATGTGACCACAACACACAGGCTCAGTCTCCCAGACCCTTGGGCAGTCCTACTCTGAGGGGGGAAGGCAGGAACCACTTCAGCTCCCCCAGGGACCTGGCTTCAGCCTGGTTGGGTCCCTGGCAGGAGTGTACTTACCATATTTGACACCCAGAGTGGATCATTTTTTAGCATTCCTTGCTCTATATGAGGGGGATATTCAATTATAATAATCTGAAATAAAATAATATTCTAAAGTGAAATGGACATATTTTGTGTATAAACTAAAATTTGCACTGTCAAACAAAAATATTACACCTCACAGATGGTACTTTGTCCCACTGTTTTAAATTTTAAACACAAATACAAGCTCTAAGTAGCCACGTGGAATGACAGAATTGAAGAAACGCAAGTTCAGTTTCCTTGTCTTTGAGGGAACTTTCCTTTGTCTTTCCTTGTCTTTCCTTGTCTTTGTCTATGCTTTCATTTATTTCAAATCTATTGTCCAAACTTGGGAATATACAGCATCATTAACCCCTCCTAAAGTGAAAACAATTTCAAATCCTTATGAACTTACTCTTAAAACGAGAGCTTGTAGCTGAGCCCGAGTGTATCACGGTCAACTGTACAATTGGGTGTTCTCAGAATTAATTTCCAGGTAGAATGATATATTTTTTAAGAATATGTAACATGTAATAAAAATGTGCTAATAGGAAGCAGACATATATGATTAAAACTCTCAACCAGGACCAAAGCAAGTGTTTAGAACTTACATCAACAAATATATTTTCAGGGAGGAATATTTTATCACTAACATTATTTAGAATTGCAGGCACATGGTGATGATAAGCAAACTGACGTTTTGTTCATTTGGTCGTTACTGTTCAATTCTGAGACAATGTACCCCTTATTGCTTCCCTGATCACGCTGTGTGCTCAGTTCCTCCAGGACACCCTTCCCTAAGCCCAGCAGGGACCCTATGTGGGCTCCCCACTGAAGCAACAGAATGGGGGAAAGTCCCAAATTTGTTGTCAAATTTAGTACCCTAAGCAAAAGTTCTTTATAAACCATGAGGCGGTGTGTAAAACCCACCAGTACTCTCAATGCACAAGCTTTTCAATAGATTCAGCACAGTTTGAAGGTGCATAGCTGCTCTTTATTCAGTGCTCATTACTCGCCTGTGAACTGCTTTTTTTCAACGCCAACAATCAGGTCTGATACAGACTCTCTGGACGTCAACTGGGGGTCCTACAATTTAATTCAGTTCTGACACCGTCTGGAGATAGTGCAGACCCCTCAAGTTGAGGCCTCAGTGCCACAGACTGCCCCACTTAAGACAGCAGTCACAAGTCCCAGGTTGCCACGTGTACTTCTGACCAACCAGCTCTAAATTCAGGGGCTTCCCACAACCTCCTGCTCAGGTTTAATACTTTGCCAGAACGGTTCACAGAATTCAGGAAAGTGCTTTACTTACTACTTCCAGTTCACTATGAAAAAGATATAACTCAGGAAGCATCAGCTGGAAGAGGTACGTAAGGCAAGGTATGGGGGAGGGAAGGGGCGCTTCCATCCCTTCTCTGGACGTACCACCCTCCCAGCACCTTGCTGTGTTCACCAACCCAGAAGCCCTCTGAACTCCATTGTTTAGGGATTTCTATGGAGGTCTCATTCCATAGGCATAAATCATTGGCCATTAGTGATTAACTCAATCTCCAGCCCCTCAGCCTTCCCCAGAGCTTAAGGGAGAGGCTGAAAGTTCAAACCCTCCAGCCATTCCCCCTCCTGAAGCTATTTAGGGGCCCCCAGCCACCAGTCATCTCATTAGCATATAAAAGACATTCTTCTTTTTATTGAAGTAGAGTTGATTTACAACATTGTGTTAGTTTCAGAAGTACAGTATAGCGATTATGGGTTTTTTTCAGCACATTATATTCCGTTATATGTTATTACGAGATATTGGGTATAATTCCCTGTGCTACTGAGTAAATCCTTGTTGCTTATCTATTTTGTGCATAGTAGTATGTATCTGTTAATCCCCTTACTCCTAATTCATCCCTCCCCCACCTCCCTGTCCCCTTGGGTAACCATAAGTTTGTTTTCTCTGTGAGGCTGTTTCTGTCTTTGTATATAGATTCATTTGTATTATCAAAAGCATTCTTGCCACTCCCGAGTGTTCCAAGGGTTTTAGGAGCTCTGTGCCAGGAACCAGGGACAAAGAGCAGATATACAGTCGTCACAATCTGCCACTTGGCACTTACTCTCCCATTTAGTGGCTTCCTCATCGTAAGTCTGGGAAGTCAGTGCTGTCATGTCCATTTAAATGACTAAGAAACAGAGGCTCAGAGAGGTTAGTGGACTTGCCCAAGGCATCACAGCCAAGCCAGGATTCAAATCCAGGCCTTGGACATTCCCGGGTTTTCCAGATCCAGAGAAGGGATGACCTTACCCTGCTTGGCATGGGGTAAAAAGGAGACAGGTCCTCTCTGGGCATCACCCTGAAGCCAGGGATGTGAGAATGCAGCCCCACTGACAGAGCTGGGGCTGTTGACCATGGGAGAGAAGTTACCAGGCAGCTGACTTGAGCGGCAAGGAGGGAAGAGGGATGTGCTTGCCTGTTCCTGCTTATTTAAAGGCCGTTTTAGCAACTGAGTGAAACAGGGATCAAAGTGACCTTGTGCTCTGGGTCAGGCAGTCAGACACCTTCTGGATCAAGTAAGAACGTGCCTTGGGCGTCCAGCTGGCAAACTACCAGGGAGATAGTCTTAAGTGCTCAGCCCTGGAGGAGACAGAGTGACAGGAGGACAGATCTGCATCCCTATTTTAGGTTTTGGAAACTAAAGCTGAGACAGGCAAAATGACTTGGCCAAGGTCACGCAGCCCCCAAGTGCCAGAGTCAGGCACTGAACCCCCAGTCCACGTGATTGCGTGGTCAGGGACGTGTCCGCAGCGCGGGGCCACCCCAGGACGAGCGTAAGGCTCCAGGGTCTGGATTTCTTCCTCGGAAGCCACAAACACAGCAAGAAGTTCCCACAGCAGTGACGACTCTGCAGCCACTGCCTACGACTTTGTCTATTCTGGGTGCAGGGTATGCAATTAGCATAAATCTGAATACATTTCTCGTTTTTTAACAGGAAATAGAAATACATGAGGAAAGAGATTAAAAAGCTTATGTTAACTAGTGAAATTACGTGTCATCCTTCTTTAGAGTCTACCTCACTTTCTTCCTTCTGCCTAAGGAGCCCATCCCCACCATCGCCAGGTAACTAACTCCTCTTTATCTTCAAGGCCCAGCCGAAAGGTCCCATCTGCAGCAGAGCTTTTCTGGAGCCTCCAGGGCAGAGTTGATGGCTTCTCCCCTCACACCTCCCTGAACCAAGTATATCCTCTTCACACCCCATTACCCTGTATTCACCACCTGGGGTTGTCCTGCCTCGAATCTATATGCCTCAGGGGATAGTCTTGGCTGAAAGGCTCTAGAAAGTTCTCTTAGTCCTGCAGGTGCCTTGACACTGTCTGCAATGCTCAGCTTCAAACGGAGGAACCCCACACCCCAAAATCTGTCGGGCTAACTTCAGACTTGTTTGCACAACTTCCTTCTGATTTTGTGGTGTGTTCTGAGAGTCTGCCCAGCCCAGGGCTGTTCTCCCCAAGGACACGATTCTGTCTCAGCACTAGGCCAGTGGTTAGCCCAAGCTGCAAAGGGTCCCCCACAGAGTCCAAAATTATCCCAAATATGCCCCAAATATAAGTTAGGTGGCAACCCCCTGAAGATTTCTGGGGCTCCTGTCTGCTGGGCTAGGCCTGCTCTTGGATATTTAAATAAAAATATTGGTAGCTCACATCCCCATGTTAGATAGCTACATTTCTCCTAGGCAGCCTTTGCTCTTATCTCCTACTTCTGCTGAGTTCTCACCCTCCAAGCTATCTTTGCCTCTCTGCCCCACCCCACATTGGACGCAGGCCTGATTACTTCGCTCGCCCAAATTACCAGGAACAAAAGGTTCTGTGTGTAACAGATTTTCACTCAAAGTTTAGGAGGATGCAGGGTGGATATTGCACATCACTCAGTAGAGGCAACAGCTTTAACTTGAATATTATCCTAAAATCCCACCAGGAGGAATCTCTCGCTGGCCACGTGGACCCTCTGCTGCTAGATGCTTGCTTGTTGACATTTTCCAGGTCTTTCCCTTCCAGGACAGCCTGGCAGCCCCTCTCAGTTCCCTGTCTTTCCATTTTAAATCTCCTCTCGACTAGGAGAATTTAGCTCTCTGGTTCCTACTCTGTTAGAAGCTTGGGGCACACCCGCAGCCCATCCAAGGGCCCTCCATGCCTGCTCGCCATCCTTGAGCTGCACGGAGAGCCTGCAAGGCATTGATTTAATCGTTTCCCTTTCTGTGACCAAATTCTAGGTCAGGGATCCGTCCCTAGGAACAAAGGAAGTCCCAGGGCTTGTATGTTGCTGTTTTTCTTTCTGATTCATCTCACCAGTCCCGTTTCTCCCCAGAGCCAGGGAAGGATGATGGAAGAGAGAAGAAATGAATGGATGGCAGGCACACAAACCAAGAGAAAGGGAGGGAGCAAGGGGGCACTTTGGAGTTGCAGTCGGCCATGAATGTACTGATTATCACACATTCCTGGAGGGGTCCAGTCATGTGGAGAAGTGCCAATCTATCTCTTTGGTATGGATCAGATCATCTGAACGGTCATTGTGGTCGACTGTATCCGCTCCCGTCCTGCACCCTGTGAGCAGAATATACACCCTTAACCCATGGACTTGGACTTGGCCATGTGGCTTGCTTTGACCAATGGAACCTGAGTGGACTTGACAGTGTGGCCATTCTAAGCAGAGAATTTAAGATGCATTGCCTATTTGTGTTCTTGCTCTCATGCTTGCAGCGTTGGCCATGAAAAGAGCTCACTTCAGGAAGACCACGAATTGGAGACACCTGGAGCAGATTCGAATCCAAGCCCAGGCGAGCCACAGCTGACCCACAGATCAGGGAGTGAAAAACAACCATTTATTGGTGCAAGCTGCTGAGTGTTGGGGGAGGTTGTTTGTTATCCAGTACACACTGACTAATATGGGCATCTAGTCCAACCTCTGCCCAATGCCTAAAGCCACTCCTCACCGGTACTGCCCATTTGAAATCAAGCCTCAGCGTTCACACCTCCAGTGATGGGAGCTCACTACCTTACAAGGCTGCTTAATCCCGTCTCTGGATAGTTAGATCCCAACCTACCCCCACCCCACTTGGGTTCACGCATTAGTCCTAGCTCCCTCTGTTCTTCCTTCCTGGCCTCGCAAAGCAAGACCACCGCAGCACAGCCTGGCAGAGACTGAAGCAGCATGGAGGTGCAGCCCTACCCCTTACCTCCTCAGACCTCCAGCTGTTCCTATACAACACGTGCCCCTGTGCCTTCACTCCTCTACCTACTAGCATTGCCTACTATCCTCCACAAATGCAGAGTCTGGAATTGACCATTGCAACCCATCAGCGTGGCCAGTGGCCAGACCCTCATGTCTATTGGTGTAGACAAAATGCTTGATTAGAAGCAGACTCTGGAGCTGGCCAGACCCAGGAGCAAGTCCCAGACCTGCTGTGTCACCTTGGACATGCCACTTCATTCTTGCAACCTCAATTTTCTCATCTGTAAAATGAGGACAATAATTGCCTCTACCTTATAAAAGTAATAATATGCACCGAACACTTAGCGCAGCACCCAACATGTAGAAAGCACTCAACCTTAGCTGAACAATTACAAGAGTAATTGTTTACTCTGGATGCCTATTATACTTACTGTCACCTACCTTTCCTGAATAATGTTTTCTTTCAAAATGGGTTTTTTAAATTATATTAAAATACTTATACAATACCAGAAAGAACAAAGAGAGAAAATCTGATCACCCAGAGACAACACTGTTAAAATATTAGCTAACACTCTTTTGCAGAGATGTTTAATATTTCATGAGACAAATGATACCCCTCACCTTCCTCACCTGGTCCTGAGGGAGGTAGCAGAAGCAAAAGAATAAGCAGCCTTTGGGGTCCTGCAGACTAGTCTTGGATCCCAGGTTTGTCACCTGCTGGTGTGTGACTCTGGGTCAGTAACTTCACCTCTTGGAGCCTAATTGTATCTTTGGAATGTGAAAGGATTTTTTTAAAACAACTTTATTGAGATATAATTCACATATCATACAATTCACCCTTAAGGTATACAATTCAATGACTTTTAGGGTATTCACAGAGTTTTGCATCCGTCACCGCAATCAATTTTTTAAAATCTTCATTACACCAAAAAGAAACCCTGCCCTCCTCTGGAATTTCATAGAAATGGAATCATATACTATGCTGTCTTTTATGACTGGCTCATTTCCTTAGCTTCTTGTTTTCAAGATGTATCTATGTCATGTGAAGGAATTTTTAAATTAGTAACCTGGACTTTTTCACATGCCACCTTCACACCCAGGAATCAGGGCTGGCAATATTAACCCTGTCTGCCCCCATGAATAGGAAAGGCCAGGTATCTTCCATCCTTTCACATTCAATCCTCACAACAAACCCAAACAGGGCTTGGGACATTTTACTGATGGGAAAACAGAAGATCCTTAAGTGGGGATGCAGGGAATTCCTAGAAAGGATGCTCCCTGCTTCCCTACTTTGTATTGCTCTACCCACAAACTGGACCTCAGGAGGCAGCAACCACCAGAGTCCCCAGAAGATGCTCCAGCAGACCCATCTACATGGTCTCCTTGTCCCCAGACTCTGGGCTCTGGACCTCTGGGTCAGGGTTCCAAACCACACTGAGATCATTTTGTATTTTAACATCTTTCATTGGTCTTTTTTTTTTTAATATACAAAGTATTTTATTTCACCTAAGCATTCCACAGCGTACACATGCACACAAATAGAGCCTTTTAGTTAAACTCAGATTCTTATTTGTTTGACTATTATTCCATTTTTTTAAAAACATCTTTATTGGAGTATAATTGCTTTACAATGGTGTGTTAGTTTCTGCTTTATAACAAAGTGAATCAGCTATACATATACAAATATCCCCGTATCTCCTCCCTCTTGCGTCTCCCTCCCACCTTCCCTATCCCACCTCTCTAGGTGGTCACAAAGCACTGAGCTGATCTCCCTGTGCTATGCGGCTGCTTTCCACTAGCTATCTAGTTTACATTTGGTAGTGTATATATGTCCATGCCACTCTCTCACTTCTTCCCAGCTTACCCTTCCCCCTCCCATGTTCTCAAGTCCATTCTCTACATCTGCGTCTTTATTCCTATCCTGCCCCTAGCCTCTTCAGAGCCTTTTTTTTTTTTTTAGATTCCATGTATATGTGTTAGCATACGGTATTTGTTTTTCTCTTTCTGACTTACTTCACTGTGCATGACAGACTCTAGGTCCATGCACCTCACTACAAATAACTCAATTTTGTTTCTTTTTATGGCTGAGTAATATTCCACTGTATATATGTGCCACATCTTCTTTAGCCATTCATCTCTCGATGGACACTTAGGTTGCTTCCATGTCCTGCCTATTGTAAATAGAGCTGCAATGAACATTGTGGTATATGACTCTTTTTGAATTATGGTTTTCTCAGGGTATATTAGCCCAGTAGTGGGATTGCTGGATGGCATGGTAGTTTTATTTTTAGTTCTTAAGGAACCTCCATACTGTTCTCCATAGTGACTGTATCAATTTACATTCCCACCAACAGTGCAAGAGGGTTCCCTTTTCTCCACACCCTCTCCAGCACTTATTGTTTGTAGATATTTTACTGATGGCCATTCTGACCAGTGTGTGATGATACCTCATTGTAGTTTTGATTTACATTTCTCTAATGATTAGTGATGTTGAGCATCCTTTCATGTGTTTGTTGGCAATCTGGATATCTTCTTTGGAGAAATGTCTGTTTAGGTCTTCTGACCATTTGTGGATTGGGTTGTTTGTTTTTTTGATATTGAGCTGCATGAGCTGCTGGTAAATTTTGGAGATTAATCCTTTGTCAGTTGCTTCGTTTGCAAATATTTTCTCCCAATCTGAGGGTTGTCTTTTCGTCTTGTTTATCGTTCCCTTTGTTGTGCAAAAGCTTTTAAGTTTCATTAGGTCCCATTTGTTTATCTTTGTTTTTATTTCCATTTCTCTAGGAGGTGGGTCAAAAAGGATCTTGCTGTGATTTATGTCAGAGTGTTCTGCCTACGTTTTCCTCTAAGAGTTTGATAGTGTCTGGCCTTACATTTAGGTCTTTAATCCATTTTGAGTTTATTTTTGTGTATGGTGTTAGGGAGTGTTCTAACTTCTTTCTTTTACAGGTAGCTGTCCAGTTGTCCCAGCACCACTTATTGAAGAGGCTGTCTTTTCTCCACTGTGTATTCTTGCCCCTTTTATCAAAAATAAGGTGACCATATGTGCGTGGGTTTATCTCTGGGCTTTCTATCCTGTTCCATTGATCTATATTTTGGTTTTTGTGCCAGTACCATACTATCTTGATTACTGTAGCTTTGTAGTATAGTCTAAAGTCAGGGAGCCTGATTCCTCTAGCTCTATTTTTCTTTCTCAAAATTGCTTTAGCTATTCGGGGTCTATTGTGTTTCCATACAAATTGTGAAATTTTTTATTCTAGTTCTGTGAAAAATGCCATTGGTAGTTTGATAAGGATTGCATTGAATCTGTAGATTGCTTTGGGTAGTATAGTCATTTTCACAATGTTGATTCTTCCAGTCAAGAGCATGGGATATCTCTCCATCTGTTTGTATCATCTTCAATTTCTTTCATCAGTGTCTTATAGTTTTCTGCATACAGGTCTTTTGTCTCCTTAGGTAGGTTTAATCTTAGATATTTTATTCTTTTTGTTGCAGTGGTATATGGGAGTGTTTCCTTAATTTCCCTTTCAGATTTTTCATCATTAGTGTATAGGAATGCAAGAGATTCCTGTACATTAATTTTGTATCCTGCTACTTTACCAAATTCATTGATTAGCTCTAGTAGTTTTCTGGTAGAGTCTTTAGGATTCTCTATGTATAATATCATGTCATCTGCAAACAGTGACAGCTTTACTTCTTCTTTTCCAATTTGGATTCGTTTTATTTCTTTTTCTTCTCTGATTGCTGTGGCTAAAACTTCCAAAACTATGTTGAATGATAGTGGTGAGAGTGGACAACCTTGTCTTTTTCCTGATCTTAGAGGAAATGGTTTCCATTTTTCACCATTGATAATGATGTGGGTATGGGTTTGTCATATATGGCCTTTATTATGTTGAGGTAAGTTCCCTCTATGCTTACTTTCTGGAGGGTTTTTATCATAAATTTGTGTTGAATTTTGTCAAAAGATTTTTCTGCATCTATTGAGATGATCATATAGTTTTTTGTCTTCAATTTGTTAATATGGTTTATCACGTTGATTGATTTGCATTTATTGAAGAATTCTTGCATTCCTGGGATAAACCCCAGTTGATCATGGTGTATGATCCTTTTAATACTAGCATTTTTTTTGCTAGTATTTTGTTGAGGATTTTTGCATCTATGTTCATCAGTGATATTGGCCTGTAGTTTTCTTTCTTTGTGACATCTTTGTCTGGTTTTGGCGTCAGGGTGATGGTGGCCTCATAGAATGAGTTTGGGAGTGTTCCTCCCTCTGATATATTTTGGAAGAGTTTGAGAAGGATAGGTATTAACTATGCTCTAAATGTTTGATAGAATTTGCCTGTGAAGCCATCTGGTCCTGGGCTTTGGTTTGTTGGAAGATTTTTAATCAGAGTCTCAATTTCAGGGCTTGTGATTGGTCTGTTTATATTTTCTATTTCTTCCTGGTTCAGTGTTGGAAGGTTGTGCTTTTCTAAGAATTTGTCCATTTCTTCTAGGTAGTCCATTTTATTGGCATAGAGTTGCTTGTAGTAATCTATCATGATCCTTTGTGTTTCTGCAGTGTCAGTTGTTACTTCTCCTTTTTCATTTCTAATTCTATTGATTTGAGTCTTCTCCCTTTTTTTCTTGATGAGTCTGGCTAATGTTTTATCAATTTTGTTTATCTTCTCAAAGAACCAGGTTTTAGTTTTATTGATCTTTGCTATTGTTTCCCTCATTTCTTTTTCATTTATTTCTGATCTGATCTTTTTGATTTCTTTCCTTCTGCTAACTTTAGGGGATTTTTGTTCTTCTTTCTCTAATTGCTTTAGGCATAAGGTTAGGTTGTTTATTTGAGATGTTTTTTGTTTCTTGAGGTAGGATTTTATTGCTATAAACTTCCCTCTTAGAACTGCTTTTGCTGCATCCCATAGGTTTTGGGTGGTCGTGTTTTCATTGTCATTTGTTTCTAGGTATTTTCTGATTTCCTCTTTGATTTTTTCAGTGATCTCCTTGTTATTTAGTAGTGTATTGTTTAACCTCCATATGTTTGTATTTTTTTACAGATTTTTTCCTGTAATTGATATCTAGTTTCATAACGTTGTGGTCAAAAAAGATACTTGATACGATTTCAATTTTCTCAAATTTACCAAGGCTTGATTTGTGACACAAGAATGATCTATCCTGGAGAATGTTCCATGAGCACTTGAGAAGAAAGTGTATTCTGTTGTTTTTGAATGGAATGTCCTATAAATATCAATTAAGTCCATCTTGTTTAATGTACCATTTTAAGCTTGTGTTTCCTTATGTATTTTCATTTTGGATGATCTGTCCATTGGTGAACGTGGGGTGTAAAAGTCCCCTACTATGAATGTGTTACTGCCAATTTCCCCTTTTATGGCTGTTAGCATTTGCCTTATGTATTGAGGTGCTCCCATGTTGGGTGCATAAACATTTACAATTGTTATATCTTCTTCTTGGATTGATCCCTTGATCATTATGTAGTGTCCTTCTTTGTCTCTTGTAACAGTCTTTATTTTAAAGTCTATTTTGTGTGATATGAGAATTGCTACTCCAGCTTTCTTCTGATTTTCATTTGCATGGAATATCTTTTTCCATCCCCTCACTTTCAGTCTGTATGTGTCCCTAGGTCTGAAGTTGGTCTCTTATAGACATCTTATATATGGGTCTTGTTTTTGTATCCATTCAGCCAGTCTGTGTCTTCTGGTTGGAGCACTTAATCCATTTACATTTAAGGTAGTTATCAATATGTATGTCCTTATTTTCATTTTCTTAATTTGGGGGGGGGTTGTTATTGTAGGTCTTTTCCTTCTCTTGTGGTTCCTGCCTAGAGAAGTTCCTTTAGCAGTTGTTGTAAAGCTGTTTTGGTGGTGCTGAATTCTCTTAGCTTTTGCTTGTCTGTAAAGGTTTTAATTTCTCTGTCAAATCTGAGTGATATCCTTGCTGGGTAGAGTAATCTTGCTTGTAGGTTTTTCCCTTTCATCACTTTAAATATGTCCTGCCATTCCCTTCTGGCTTGCAGAGTTTCTGCTGAAAGACCAGCTGTTAACCTTATGGGGATTCCCTTGTATGTTATTTGTTGTTTTTCCCTTGCCGCTTTTAATATTTTTTCTTTGTATTTAATTTTTGATTGTTTGATTAATATGTGTCTTGGCCTGCTTCTCCTTGGATATATCCTGTATGGGACTCTGTGTTTCCTGGACTTGATTGACTCTTTCCTTTCCCATATTAGGGAAGTTTTCAACTATAATCTCTTCAAATATTTTCTCAGTCCCTATCTTTTTCTCTTCTTCTTCTGGGACCCTTATAATTCAAATGTTGGTGCATTTAATGTTGTCCCAGAGGTCTCTGAGACTGTCCTCAATTCTTTTCATTCTTTTTTCTTTATTCTGCTGTGTGGTAGTTATTTCCACTATTTTATCTTCCAGGTCACTTATCCGTTCTTCTGCCTCAGTTATTCTGCTATTGATTCCTTCTAGAGAATTTTTAATTTCATTTATTGTGTTGTTCATCATTGTTTGTTTGCTCTTAAGTTCTTCTAGGTCCTTGTTAAACGTTTCTTGTATTTTCTCCATTCTATTTCCAAGATTTTGGATCATCTTTACTATCATTACTCTGAATTCTTTTTCGGGTAGACTGCCTATTTCCTCTTCATTTGTTTGTTCTGGTGGGTTTTTACCTTGCTCCTTCACCTGCTGTGTGTTTCTCTGTCTTCTCGTTTTGCTTAACTTACTGTGTTTGGGGTCTCCTTTTTGCAGGCTGCAGGTTCGTAGTTCCCGTTGTTTTTGGTGTCTGCTCCCAGTGGCTAAGGTTGGTTCCGTGGGTTTTGCAGGCTTCCTGGTGGAGGGGACTGCTGCCTCTGTTCTGGTGGATGAGCATGGATCTTGTCTTTTTCATTGGCCTTTAAAATGGCTCAGGACCATAAAACTCTTAGAATAAAAGAGGGCAAATTTTTATGGCATTGGATTTGGAATGATTTCTTGGGTTATGACACCAAAGGCACAGACAACAAAGGTAAAAATAGATATATTGGACTATATCAAAATTTAAAACTTCTGCACATTAAAGGACACAGTCCACAGAGTGAAAAGGCAACCCAACAGGAGAAAACAATTGCAAATCTTGTATCAGATAAGGGCCTAATATCAGAATATATGGAGAACTAATACACCTCAGCCTCAAAAAAACCAACAGTCCAATTAAAAAATGGGCAAAGGACTTGAACAGACATTCCTTCAAAAAAGATAACATAGAACGAAATCTTGCCATTTGCTACAGCATGGATGCACCTTGAGAATATTATGCTGCATGAAATAAGTCAGGCAGAGTATAATCTCTCTTATATATGGACTCTAAAAAATCAAACAAACAAACAAACAAAAGAAAACAAAACTCATAGACACAGAAAACAGGATGATGGTTGCCAGGGGGAGGGGGATGAAAGGGTGGAGGAAATGAAGAGGGTCAAGAGGTATAAACGTCCTCCAGTTATAAAATAAATAAGTCATTTCAATGTGATGTAAAAAAAGGGAAAAAAAGAATTCACAGTAAATAAAAGATAGAAGAATATATTAAAA
Source organism: Balaenoptera physalus (assembly GCF_965194825.1). NCBI lineage: Eukaryota > Metazoa > Chordata > Mammalia > Artiodactyla > Balaenopteridae > Balaenoptera > Balaenoptera physalus. The sequence goes on along the minus strand of NC_138890.1, from coordinate 23,667,122 downwards.
AAAGAAGATACACAAATGGCCAAAAAGCACATGAAAATATGCTCAACATCACTAATCATTAGGGAAGTGCAAATCAAATCCACAATGAGACACCACTTCACATCCATTAGGATGACTACTATCAAAAATAAATAACAAGTATCAGCAAAGATGTGGAGAAACTGAAACTGTTGGTGGGAGTGTCAAATGGTACAGATGCTGTGGAAAACAGTGTGGTGGTTCCTTAAAACATTAAAAATAGAATTACCATATGATCTAGCAATTTCACTTCTGCGTATATACCCACAGGAACTGAAAGCAGGAACAAAGAGATACTTGTACATCCAAAAATCGCAGCAGCAATATTTACAGTAGCCAAAAGGTAGAAGAAACTCAAATGCCCATTGATGGATAGATGGATAAGCAAAATGTGGTGTATACATACAATGGAATTCAGTCTTAGAAGAAATTCTGACATATGCTACAACATGGATGGAACTTGAAAACATTACACTAATTGAAATAAACCAGTTACAAAAAGACAAATACTGTATGAATCCACTTATATGAGGTGGAGTAGTCAAATTCCTAAAGACAGAAAGTACAATGGTGGTTTCCAGGGGCTGGAGAAGGGAGAAATGGGGAGTTACTGTTGAACGGGTACAGAATTTCAGTTTTTCAAGGTAAAAAAGTTCTGTGGATGAATGGTGGTGATGGTAGCACAACAATGTGAATGCACTTAATACCACTGAACTGTACACTTTAAAAGACATTAAATTTTATGTTATGTGTATTTTAACCACAATTAGAAGTATAAATATGTGAATGAATGAATGAATGAATGAAAACAACCCAGAGTTTTCTATATTTTCTTAAAGGCCACAGTCCTGAAAACTCCAAGAAGACCCAAATGTGTTCCCAAGGTGTGGGTGGAGGGGTGGTCCTTCCCGTCCCCTGGTGGAGCTGTAAGTTGCTTTTTAGGCAGGTGTGGGGTCTGCTGTACCTAACACCCTTTTGGTCCAGGCCTGGGAAGGCAGCACAGGGTGAGGGACAAACAAGAAGAGTGTCCCCACACCCCCAGCAGCACACAAAGCACTCACACTCACTCATCAGGTTCATTTTGCAGAATGCTGCTCAGGGAACAATTTTATAGATAAAGAAGAAGAGGCTCAGAGAGGTTGAGTCACTTGCCCAAGGTCACACGACTAGTAAGCCATAGAGCAAGGCCTCAAACCCACGTATGTTTTCCAAAGCCTGTACTCTTTCCTCAGCCTCTCAGCAACCTGGCCCAGAGCCTGAGTGATCCTACCAGCTATCTCAAAAATGCTCTCAGTATCATTTCTCCTCCCAGGTCTTCATCCTCCTCTTATAGAAAATGAAAGGTCCAGGGCTAAGATGTCTGTGAATGTCACTCATTCAGTCCTTCAGCAGGTATCAGTGAGAACATCCTGGGCTCCAGGCACTGCCCTGGCCCGTGGTTGCAGCAGGGACAAGACGGACAAGGCCTCTGGCCTCACAGAGCTCACAGACAATAAACACATAAGCAAATAGGAGACTCCCAGAGTAAAAGTGCCCCAGAAGACAAGCCCAAGGGTTTCTGGGGAAGGCTGCTTTTAAGGGCAGCCAGAGAAAGCAGATCTCCCAGAAAAAGTGGTGTTCCAGCTGAGAATTAGAAAAGAACCAGACATTAAAGGAACAGCAGAGAACATTCCAGGCAGAAATAACAGCAAAAGTGATGGGAATAGACTTGGTTTCTCAGAAAAACAGCCAGGAGGCCAGTGTGGCTGGAAGGTGGTGAGCGAAGTGTGGGAAGGCAGGGAGCAGGGTTTGGATTTTGTTCCAACTGAGGAGGAACATCTTGGAGGAAGTGACAAGAAGAAGGGCGCATCCTGGCCCCAAATATGCTGTGTAAACTGTAGTGTGCTGTACACCTGTGAGATGTGACACCCTTGCTCTTCTGGGGTCACCTCTTGTGTCAAGTGAAGAATTCATCTCCCAGGAGCTCTGTTTTCTCCCTTTAGGCCTGTCTTGATACTCTGGGCAAACAGACACACCTAGGAGCTAAGTAAGCAATAACTTGTTCTTCTCATTTCCTTCCCTATTTACCTCTCCGGGCTCTGATAGGTTCTGGTCCTGGATTCTGACCTCTCCCAGGAACTCCCTATCTGAGCCTTCAACGGGCAGGCAAGGGTGACCTTCACCACTTGGGCAGTGGAGCCAGGGGTGAGCACCACCCTGGGCGGGCCCTGAAGAAAAAAAGGCTTAGAAGGAAGAGAGCCATGAGAAAGCTCCAGAAAAGGGGAAAATTAATGCTGGGTGGAACCTTGGAGAGCAGGTGGGGAAACTGAGGCCTGGAGAGAAAAAGCGACTGATCTAAGGTCACATAGCAAGTCGACCCCGATGTGAGGCTTCTTCACCACGCCCAGTAATCTGAGTGGTCCTGGTGCATAATAATAATAATAACAATAACAACAACAACAATATAGCTAATAATCATCAGGCTTTCACTCTATGCCAGACACTGTCCTAAGGCATTTACATGTTTAACTTTTTTGCCTCTCACAGCAACCATATGAGGTAAGAGCTATTAGAGCCCCAATTTCTAGAGGAGGACACAGGCAAAGAGATTTAGCTACTGGTTAGCATTCACACTCACATCTGTTGCCTCCAGAACCCCACTCTTTTTTTTTTTTTTTTTTTTTAATTAAAGTATAGTTGTTTTACAATGTTGTGTTATCTTCAGGTGTACAGCAAAGTGATTTGGTTACATATATCTATTCATATATCTATTCTTTTCCAGATTCTTTTCCATTACAGGTTATTTTAAGATATCAAATGTAGTTTCCTGTGCTATACATTAGGTCCTTGCCGTTTATCTATTTTATATATCTGTTGCGTCTGTTAATCCCAAACTCCTAATGTATCCCTCCCCCCACTTTCCCCTTTGGTAACTGTAAGTTTGTTTTCTATGTTTATGAGTCTATTTCTGTTTTGTAAATAAGTTCATTTGTATCATTTTTTTAGATTCCACATATAAGTGATATCATATGATATTTGTCTTTCTCTGTCTGACTTATTTTACTTAGTATGATAATCTTTAGGTCCAGCCATGTTGCTGCAGTTGGCAAAATTTCATTCTTTTTTATGGCTGAGTAGTATTCCATTGTGTGTGTGTGTGTGTGTGTGTGTGTGTGTGTGTGTGTGTGTGGTGTGTGTGTGTATCTCACATCATCTTTATCCTTCATCTGTTGTTAGACACTTAGGTTGCTCCCATACCTTGGCTATTGTAAATAGTGATACTATGAATATTGGGGTTTAATGTGTCTTTTCAAATTAGAGTTTTTGTCTTTTCCAAATATATGCCTAGGAGTGGGATTGCTAGATCATATGGTAACTCTATTTTTAGTTTTTTAAGGGACCTCCATAGTGTTCTCCATAGTGAGTGCACCAATTTACATTACTCCTACCAACAGTGTAGGAGCAGGGCCCCACTGTTAACAACTACACTACCAAACGGAGGCTCAGAGTGGGAAAATCCCTTGCCCAGGGTCACTCCAGCTCACTCACACTCACACTGTAGTCACTGCCAGACACTAGCCTCTAAAGAATATGTCATGAGCATCTTTATATTGATGGCACCAAGCACAGCAAAGGCTTGGCACAGAAAACACTGGTTGAATTGAAACTAATTGTGGTAACAAGTGTTGCTTAAACGTTGCAGATTCATTTGGTACATGGAGGGGGAAGAGAAGGAAATTTCAGGAAGGAAGCAGATCGAACACCCCAGCTGGTAACGGTTGTAGTAGAAAGCACATGGGCTTTCTGTGAAGTCACAGACTGCTCATTGGAAGTCTGTGGCATCTTCAGCAAGTCATTTTGATACACTCAGCCTCAGTTTCCTTACCTAGAAAAGTTAGGATAAAATCCTGAGCCTCACAGGACATGGATTCTCAACTGATGGACCTAAAGCAGGAGTTGGCCAATTTTTTCTGCAAAGGGCCAGGTAATAAATGTTCTCAGCTTTGTGGGCCGTACAGTCTCTGTCACAGCTTCTCAACTGCTTTTGCAGTAGCCATAGGCAACGCGTATTTACAAAAACAGGCAGCAGGCTGATTGGCCCACGGGCCATGGTTTGCTGATACAAAGTGCCTAGCCAAGGCTGAGCACACACAGAGCTGTGTATGACTTTCATGGGCCCAAGGAACTTTTGCCTTTGTGGGTCTCTTCCACCATAATAGAAATTTCTTTTTTTTTAATGCAAATTTTTTTTCTTATGATTTTTTTTTTTAAAGACTGTTGCTTTTTTTTTTTTTTTTAATTTTTATTTATTTATTTATTTATTTATGGCTGTGTTGGGTCTTCGTTTCTGTGCGAGGGCTTTCTCTAGTTGTGGTGAGCGGGGGCCACTCTTCATAGCGGTGCACGGGCCTCTCACTATCGCGGCCTCTCTTGTTGCGGAGCACAGGCTCCAGACGCGCAGGCTCAGCAATTGTGGCTCACGGGCCTAGTCGCTCCGCGGCATGTGGGATCTTCCCAGACCAGGGCTCAAACCCGCGTCCCCTGCATTGGCAGGCAGACTCTCAACCACTGCACCACCAGGGAAGCCCCTTCTTATGATTTTAAAATAAACTATTTTTATAGACACTAAAAGTATTGTGGGCCATAGATGCTGTGCCTATGTGCCTGATGGATGGGTCAGCACTTGGCAGACAGCAGACACTCAATAAATGAGATTCCCCTTCCCACCCACTTTTCTTTGCTGAGTGGGACTGTGTCTTTGTTGTCTTGAGGTGCAATAAGAAGGTATCAGAGAGTGGGTGGCTTAAACCACCCAAATTTATTTTCTCATGGTTCTGGAGGCTTGATCCAAGATCAAGGAACTAGCATGGTCGGGTTCTGGTGAGACCTTTCTTCCTGACTTGCAAACAGTCACTACCTCACTGTGTGCTCACACGACCTTTTTTGTGTGAAAGAGAAATTGTGTGGGAGAGAGAGAGAGGAGAAGCTCTCTGATGTCTCTTCTTATGAGGAAACTAATTTTATCAGATCAGGGCCCCACCTTTATGACCTCATTTAACCTTCATTACTTCCTTAGAGTTCCCATCTCCAAATACATCCACACTGGAGGTTAAGGCTTCAACATATGAATTTGGGGTGGTGGGGAGGCACAAACGTTTACTCCATTACAGCCCGGAATTAGACAAGGGGGCAGGACAGCTGCTACTTGGAGGTAACTATGAGCTCAGGCTTTGCAGTGAGGCCAAGTGGGCGTTAGATCCTGGTGGACCCTCCCTGGCATTTATCAGAGAAATCATTTCACTTTTCCTGCCCCCAGGTTCTTCATCTATAAAATGGGGATAATTATAATTTCTATGTCTTTGGCTGCCATGGGATGTATGGCGGGCATTCAGCAGAGGCTCCCACATGGTAAGCACACAATCAAAGTTAGTAATAGTGAGCCAAGTGTGGACCCGTCCATCAGGCACATGGGCACAGCACGTAGGACCCACAATACTTTTAGTGTCCCATGAAAATCATTTAATTTATTTTAAAATCATGACAAAAAATTAAAAAAATTTTTGTATTAAAAAAAAGACATTTCTAGGATCCACAAAATTCTGTTATGGTAGAAGAGACCCACAAGGCACAAGTTCCTAGGGACCATGAAAGTCATACACAGCGCTGTGTGTGCCTGGCCCTGGCTAGGCTCTTTTCATCAGAGGTCAGCAAACCATGGTCCACAGGCCAAATGAGCATACTGCCTGTGTTTGTAAATACATATTTTCTATTGCTACTTGTGCACTACAAAAGCAGTTGAGAAGCTGTGACAGAGACTCTATGGCTGAGAACATTTATTACCTGAAATTTTTTTTTGGAGAAAAAATTGGCCAACTCCCACTTTACATCCATCAGTTGAGTTAATCCCTGCCCTGTGTTGGTGATGATGTTGTTGATGGTGATGGTAACGGCGATAGTGAAGATGAAGGGATAAGAATGATGATGAGGTGATAATGATAACTGGGATGATGTTGATGACGATAATCGTGAGGATCATCTTATTAAAAAAACAAACAAACAAAGAGTGATTGGTTGGTCCCAGTGGGTGGGGTTTTTCAGCGTAAGTCCTTTCCATCTCCAATGCAAGGAAGACCCACCAAAAGAAGTGGATCCTGGCATCTCTGGGTGGGTACTCTGACACACTGAATCCCTTTTTTCTGGGCTTCTTGCACACAGCCTTTCTGTTCAAACTCTTCCTCCAGTTGAACTAATACCTGTGGCCCCATTTGTATGCTGACACCAATTCTCTGAGGCCAGCTGGATATCCTGGAGCTAGCGTCATACCCCATAAAAGTCTAAGAGCTCCTCCACGAGACTGTCTCCACTTGAGACGCTAGCCACCAGTCTCAGGAGCCACCCACACTTCTGACTGGCTGACTATAAATTTACAGGTTCCCATGGCTCCCACAGACTTGATAATTCTTTAGAATGATTCACAGAACTCACTGAAAGTGCTATACTTATGATTACAGTTTTATTTTAAAAGATACAGATCAGTTTTATTTTAAAAGATACAGACTAGCCAGGAGAGACACATAGGACGAGGTCAGAAGAGAGGGATGCAGAGCTTCTTTGCCCTCTGTTTGTGGAATTAAGACACGTCACCCTCCTGGCACATCAATGGGTTCACCAACCAGGAAGCTCCACCATGCCATGGTATCAGAGTTTTTAGGTAGGCATGATTGAGTAAATCATTGGTCACATAACTGAACTCAGTCTCCAACCCCCTCCCCTCCCTGGAAGTCAAGCTGGCCCAAAGTTCCAACCTTCTAATCACAGGGTTGGTCTTTCTGGTGACCAGCCCCCATCCTGAAGCCATCTAGGGTCCCACCGTGGGTCTCCCCACTAGCACAACAAAGACATTCCTATCACTCAGGAAATTCTAAAGGTTTTTAGAGCTCCATGCCAGGATGAAAACCAGATATATTCTTTATTATACAACATCTCCCTTGGGAAGCCCCCTTTCTCTCCCTCCCCAAAGCTTTGATTGAATTTCCAGGCTCTGCACTTATTGTTCTCAACCTGGGAGACATCTTGCCCCTGGAAATGACCTCTGCAGGGGCTGAGCTCATCTTTCAACCATATATGGACTCATTCTGCTCACCTTTAGGTACCCACAGACCTTCCCTAAATCTCCTTCTGACCTGGATCCTGAACTTCAGGCCTGAACCTCACTCCCTCAGCTGAGACTAGGAACCCTCACTTGCTTATATCATCTCCTAGATCTGTCCAGATTCCCCATCTCACCCAACCACTGCCCAAGAACTCTTGCTGTACTTTCATAGCTCATCCCTACCTCAGACCCTGAGCTTGCCAAGACTTCAAGAGGAGCCTAGAATTCTGGCTTGAAATGAGTCCTAAAAAGACTTAGGTCCAATTGCCAGCAGCACATTCCCAGCTTTGCCATTTCTTAGTTGGGTGACCTTGACCAAGTCACTTCAAGTCCAGAAGGTTACCTTTCCTCACCTGGAAAAGAGAAAAATAATTCTCCATTGGTCAGGATTTGGCTAGGATTTGCTACAGTAACAAATGCATCCTCACATAACAGAGCTTCTTTCTCACTCATGCCCTCACTCACAGCACTGTTCTGTCCTATAACTACATCATCTAGAGCACGTGGTCTCCAGGGTCACCAGGGCAGAGGGAATAGAAGGGGTGGAGGAGGTACACTGGCTCTCAGTTGTCTTGGCCCAGAAGTGACTGACATCACTTCTGTTCACAAGCTACTGGCCCACGGTCTTTACATGGCTCCCACATACCTGCAGGGATTGCTGGGGGCTGTCTATGTGCTGTTTGGCAAGAGCCCAAATCTCCCCACAGGCTCTTTGACTCACTGAGAGGTGGGGAAAATCAAGTAAGCTCGTGTATGTGAAAACTGCAGCCACGGAGCAGGTGATGGCTAATCAGTTTCCGGATTCCACCAAGGGCCTCTGTTTGGCTTGGTGAGCCCTTTGGTTTTGATAAGCGAGGTGGGTCCCATTTGTGCTGTTTCACAGTGCAGCCTCCTTGCTTACTGGCTGCCAGGATAGGACAGGTCCTAGTGGTCTGGCCACTGGGGCCGTTCATTCTAGGCTGAGATAAGCCCTGCAGTTACTTCTCCCAACTGCCCACCCCCAACCCCACCCCGGGATCGGAGATCCTAATTTCCCAGCCCTCAAATCAAAGCCAGAGACAGAGCTTATCTCAAATGTCACTGACTTTTACCTTGGCAGTCAATGGTCAAAAACAATTTGCCAGTGCTGTCACTTTCTATTTTCTGGCAAAATTTAGTCTGTGTAGCTGTAACCAAGTTGGTTAGCAGAATGGAGTGGAAGACGTGGAGTCAAGATAACGATGACAGCAAAAATAGCAGCAGACATATTGTGTCAGTGAAATCTCTCAACATCGCTGTGAAGGAGATCCTACTGTTATCCCCATTTTACAAGTGAAGGAGATCCTATTGTTATCCCCATTTTACAAGTGGAAAAAAGGAGACCTGTCCCTGTGTCACAGTTGGTACATGGCAGAGCCAAGATTTACACCCAGGTCTATTGGATTCCATGGCCTAAGATATGGACCACCCAGCTCCACGCCTGGGATCAAACAGAGATTTTGCTGCTGACCAGCGGTAAGCATATCTCCCAAACACAAAGGATCCCCAACTCCTAGGGTGTGTGAGGATTAAATTAATTCATCTTTCAGCACGTGTTTACTAAGTGTATGCCATGTCCGAGGACCTGGCTAGGTTCTGGGGTTCAGGAGATAAATCAGACATGGCGTCTTTAAGGAGCTTGTGGTCCAGGGTATCATTAATTCCCAAACAGTATGAGAGAGGCCATGGAAGAATAAGAGGGAGGAACCTGGAAGTTGGAGACAGGGCAAGAAAAGCTTAAGAAACGGCTGAGCCCTGATGAATAGATAGGAGTCAGGAAGCTAAAAAGGAGGGTATTGCAGGCAGAAAATGGTATGTGCAAAGGCACAGAGGCATGAAAGGCCATCGTCCGGGAACTGCAAAGGGCTCTGTATTGTTGGAACATAAAATCTAGGATGGGGACAGGGCGAGGATACTGTTAGGAGATGTGGTGGAAAGGTAGCTGGGGCCAGATCATTCCTTCATTCCTTCATTTATTCCTCCATTTAAGGACTATCCACTGAGAACCAAAAGACTCCAGGCGCTGTGCGAGACTCTACAGGTGCAACAGCGACCAAGAGGCAGAGCTTAAAGTGGGCAGGAAGGAGACGGGCCAAAAACCAGTGGATGAGTAAATGAGAAAGTTTCAGAGAGATGCGAGTAAGGGCAAGGGCCTTGAATGCCAGGCCAAGGGATGGTGGGAGCCCTGAAAGAGTTGTGGGCAGAGGAGAGATGAGGTTAGATCTGTATTTTAGAAGCTCACTCCATGCAGGAGGGGAGGCTGGCGCACAGCCTAGGCAGGTACCCTCAGCACAGGGCTGGGCACACAGTGGGTGCTCAGACAATGGCAGGGATCGGGCTCTCAGCTGTGGTATGCTTCCTGATCTGGGGCCTGGACTCTCCCCCTGCCCGGCCTCTGTGTCCCCAAGGACATCTGCTAGAGGCCTCCTAATCACTCAGCTGCACCCAGCAAGGACTGGAGGGAAGGGACATCTTGATAAGCATCGAAGCTCCAGCTTTGACCCGTGGAGGAGGAGACAGGCCGAGTCCCTTGTGCTCTGCTGCTGACGACCCAGCCGGCTTTCTCCAGGGCCTCATCCACCCCCTGATTGGATGGTGGACAGAGACCTGGAAGTCAAGAGCCTTGAGCATGACCCCTGTCTCCACCCCTGACTTGCTGTATGCCTGAGACAGTCTGCTTGCCCACTCCGTGCCTCTGTTTCCTTCTTGGCAAAACAGGGACAGTAATCTAGCCCCCCACGTCACAGGACTGTGATGGGAGCAGGACAGAGGAGTCATTTGCTCCTCAACCAGCAGGTTCTTACTGAGCATTTCCTGGGGGCTATCCACGTCAGCCGGGAGGGGAAGGATTGTGCAGCCGACAGAACAAGAGAAGTAAGTTGCTCATATTTATTGAGCACTGCCCAGGACCCAGGCTCTGCTCTAATAAGATTGCACGGATTTGCTTCATTTAATTTTCATAGCAACCCAGTAAGATGGGTCCGCCCCTCACCCCCTTTTTCAGACTAGGAAAATAAGGCAGAAAGAAGCTGCAAAACTTGCCCATGGGACAGGGCCCCAAAGAGCAGCAAACTAGGATATGCACTTGGCCTGAGTCCAGAGCCCATCCCCCTAACCACTAGTCCGCACTGCCTCGCTGCCCACATGGGGCTCACATCTTAGGTGAGGCTTGCAAATACTCAGAAATCGAATGTAGAGTCACACACTGAAAAGTTCTGTGGTATAAAGTTACGGGACAGGAGACAGAGACAGGAGGAGCCGGTGGAAGTGAGACCTGAAGGAGGTGGGTGCCTGGGGAAGGGGTTCTGAGCAGGGCAGCGGGGGCGAGGCTTTGACGGCAGCGGGGGGTGTCCTCAGAGCTCAGCAGGGGTGCAGGTCTGGCAGGCCTCGTGGGGAGTTTGCACTTGCCTCCAGGAGCGATGAGATTCACTGGAGGGATGTAAGCTGATTGTGTTTTGAAAAGAATCCCCTGGACTTGAGGGGCCATGATAGGACATGGGAAGACCAGTCACAGGACACTGCGGTGACCCCAGAGATGGGGGGTTGGCCTTGGGGGAGGGGAGAAGGCAGCTTTGGGAGGTAGAATTCACAGGAGTGGATAGTTGAGAGAGGGTGACGCTGGGAAGCATGAATCGTGGAGAAGCTACAGGTCCCAGAGAGCATCTCGACAGGCTGGTTCTCTGGGGAAACGAAGGCTTAGTAAGAGTCATTATGACACACCCAACTAGAGAAGGCTCAGACAGACTTAGTCAGACCCGGAAACCCTGGCTCCACTCCCGACCAGCCAGCCATGTGACTTATGGCAAACCACTTCACCTTCCTGACCCTCATTTTCCGCCTCTCAAAAACAGAGATGTAAACACCCACCTCACAGAATTGTGGGGATAATGAAGGTCATAGCTCCTGCCACTTGGGTTTAAAATCACTGCATATCCTTAGCTACAATTTACTGAGCACGGACTGTGTGCCAGATTCTACGTTGTGTGTTATATACATCATCTCGGTAATCCTCCCGACATCTCAGTGAGGTAGGCAGAGTTATTCCCTTCATTTCTCAGTAAGGAAACAGAGGTTCAGAGAGGTGAAGTGGTTTGCCCAAGGTCACGCAGTGACTAAAAGAAGAGGTAGACTTTAAGCACAGAAAGTTCTTGTTTCAAAGTCTGTGCGTTTCATCACCACACTAGCCAGCAAGGGATGCATTGAGGGGCAAGAAACAGAAAGTGCAGGCAAAGGTGCTTGTACAGTGGCGGTTTATTACTTTCACATATCCAGAAATCTGGTCATAAATGATTCCAAGGTAGAGGTAGTAGCTCAACCGTGTCATCAAGGACCCACGTGCTTCCTAATTTCCCAATGCTAACAGTACAGCTGCCACAGTTCCAAGCATCACAAATGTATCCCAAGAAGGAAGGAAGGGAGATGGCATAAAGAGCGTATCCTCTCTTATTATGCAGGAAAAAAAAATTCTCCAGAAACTTCCAGTAGACTTTCCTGTATGTCTCATTGGCCAGAAATAGATCACATAAACAACCCTAAAACAATCAGTGGCAAAAGAGAGTAGAGATGACATGATGTGGCAGTTTTCAAGGATATCTGCATATTTTTGTCACTCTTCTCATCAGGAGGTGGGGTCCCCTTAAATTTGAGCCAACCTTAGGAACTTCTCAACCAATAAAATATGGCATAAATGACACCATGTGACTTCAGAGGCTAGGTCATAAAAGGAGATTCATTTTCTACCCAGTTCACTGCAGCACATGTGCTAGAATCCTTAGCTGTCATACCAGTCCTATCTTGAGGCTGCCATATTGTGAGGAGGCCCAATTAGCCATCACAGAGTTTCCACATGGAGAGGGCTTATGTGAAGAGAGAGAGATGCCTGGCCAGCCCCAAGTGCTCTAGCCACATGTGACTGCAACTGCCAGAACAAGCCGGCCAAGGCTTTCCTAAATTCCTGAACCCACAGAAACCATGTGAGATATAAGATGATTTGTTGTTTCAAACTGGTAATGTTTGGGGTAACTTGTTACACAGGAGTAGATTACCAGATCACATGATCAGCTTAGACAAACCATGCTTCCTCCTGTGGAGTTAGACATGTTGTCAGTTGCATGAAACTGGGGTTTCATTAGCAAGGAAGAGGGGCAATGACCGTGGTACAGGCAATCCCCAATGTCTATCAAAGTTTCTGAAATGGGGGATTTGATAACCCAACTCTGAGAAAGCATACTAATGCTAGGAGTTTCTCATCGGCCACGCATAGCCTGATGCTCTGATTGCTTGCGTGGTACAAGATTCACAGTAGAGCTGGAACATTAGTGCTTCTTGATACAGGTTCCTACGTTATTAACATGCTCTGCCCTGCTGTAGCAGCTGATTCAATCACTCGGCCACTCTTGAGAACTTTCCCGTGCCAAGCTGTCTCTGGGCCCTGAGACACAGGGATGAAAATATAACCCTTGTTAGGCCCTCTGGGGGCTCTCAGAGTCAGGCAAGCTTAGGAATAACTTCCAGATCAGAAAGCATGTGATGTTCGTGAGAGAGTGCAACTCAGATACAGAAGGAATTCAGAGCCAAGCAGTCTCTTCTGAATTTGGGGAGGTGGGAGATGGGTGAGGAGGGGTTTTGCAGTAGCAGCATCAGTGCAAAGCATGGCAGGTCTCCTGCCCACCTATCTTCTTGTTCTCTCTCTCACTGCTTTCCCACTACGTGGCCTTCTTTCTTCTGGGAACTCCTCATGCTAATTCCTGCCCCAGGACATTTGCACTTGCTGTTCATGTTTGGGGAACACGAAATCCACACTTAAGGAATATAGAAATAAGGGAGAGATAAGCAGACACTCGAGTTGCCCTCCCAGTGGGCAATGGGCTTCCTGTCTACCCTCAAGTGCTTCAGTTCAGGCCCATGGCCAGGGCTCCTGCACCGGCGGCAGATCTACCTGGGGCCCACAACAACTGCCATGAGTATGCCGGGCACAGCGTGAGGGGTTTTACAAACCTCCACTTGCTTCATCCTCACAACAATCCTGTGAGGTGGGTGTCAACATCCCATTGTACAGATGAGAAGATGGAGGCCCAGGGAAATCTATGAAAGGTTTGCTTACTACTGCACTGCTTCCAAAGAGAGATGGGCCAACACCAGGGCCCACACTGTTCCTTCTGCAGGGCTTATGCGAAATAAGGGGGACCCTAGAACTACAGGCCCCAGAGTCACAAAGAGAGACCCCTACCAGCCTCGGCTTGAATATTCACAATGACAAGGAGATCAGCCCATGACATTGTCAAAAGTTCCCACCTGGCAGGTTTGGGGAAGAGCGGGAGAACACGGGTCCAGGAAGGAGATCCTAGCAAAAGGCTGAAAGGCCTTAGAGTGGCTCTAATGGGAGACGGAACAGATTTGATCTGAGCTTCGGGGACCTCTCCAGGGATGAGAGGAAAGGCTGCAGCGAAGCCAGGGGACCTGAAGGCCAGGGAGAGCAAGGCAGACATGCTGTCACCACAGACAGTGGCTGTGGATTGCGGGAGGTGACGGGCCATATGCTCATCCAGGACAGCACAGACAGGGACTGGACCAGGGTGGTGGTGGTGTCTTCTTGCTGTACCGGGCCCCCTAAGACTGCCTTTTGCATGTGTCCCAGAGGGAATGCCATTGTGCCCTGGCTGGTGCCCTCCTGCTGCAGATAAGATCAGCGGGTAAGGTCACAGGGAGGCCTGTTGCCTGTTAGTCTGGGGCCCTGGCAGCCACATCAATCATTAGCTGGTTATTAGAGGCCTCCAGAAGCTGTGCCCTTCTGCAGAACAACCTGTGCCCAGCAGTGTCCCACCAGGCACCCAAACAGCGCCCCCCACCCCACCGCCAACTGGCCTCCCTTGCAGGAATCTTGGCTCTGCTAGGTTCCTAGCCAAGGGCTTGAACAACTTTCTCCCCACATGCATGGGAGGAGAGCAGACCATTCGAGCCTGCTGTCACTGAATCAGAGGGGTTTCATTATTGCCCCTCGGGTAGCCTAATGCATCAACAGGGTCTGGCTCTGCCCTCCCTGGACCTGGGTTCAAATCCTGCTATAAGCTTTAGTGGGTGCCTCTGTCAATCAGAGAAAGCGTTGTTGTGAGGGTGTGAAGGTAAGAACTCAAGAGATGATCCTCTTCCCATGTCATCATTCTGTTGACTCTTACTGTCCAAAAGAAAGATAATAAGTTTTTTGAAAGAGGCAAAACCCCATCCTGGCTGTAAGTCCTTCTAATCTAGATTTCACAGGCAGAGCAATGATTGTGTGTCCATCCACAGAATGCACTTGGGAATGGGAATGTCATCAGGCAATCTGGATTCTTCTTTTATCATTCAGCAAACCGTTGTTGAGTGTTCATTCTATGTACTGAGAGCTGGGCACACAAGATGAAGATTTATGACCCCTGTCAACAGAAGGGCATCCATATGAATAAACAATTCCAATCGACCCGATAATTGCTGTCAACGACGTGTGGGCATTTTCAGTGGGAACACTGGAGAGGGAGTCCTGCCTGATACTGCCTTTGAACAAAAGTTGAAAACTCATGTTTCCTTAATTCCAAGGAGTTTAGAGTTTAGAACAGAAGCAAACACATTAATAAAAATATCGATACTGGGCTTCCCTGGTGGCGCACTGGTTAAGAATCCGCCTGCCGATGCAGGGGACAGAGGTTAGAGCCCTGGTCTGGGAAGATCCCACATGCCACGGAGCAACTACGTCCGTGCGCCACAACTACTGAACCTGTGCTCTACAGCCCACGAGCCACAACTACTGAGCCCGCGTGCCACAACTACTGAAGCCCATGCACCTAGAACCTGTGTTCTGCAACAAGAGAAGCCACCGCAATGAGAAGCCCGTGCACCGCAACGAAGAGTAGCCCCCGCTCGCTGCAACTAGAGGAAGCCCGCGTGCAGCAGCAAAGACCCAACGCAGCCAAAAATATAATTAATTAATTAATTAATTTTAAAAAATCAACACAACCAGATGATGGCATTCACAGATGTGTGGGCCATTTTCAGCGGGAGAACTGGAGAAGTAGCAGCTAATTCTGCCCAGGGGAGATAAACCAGGCTTCCAGAACAGACAGAAAGTGAAATCTGGGAGACCACAGGGACTCTACATCTTCTGAACATCCACAGCCCCCCTCCCCACCTCCCGGGGTGTCCTGCCCCTGGGAACTCCCCGCCTCGCTCAGCTCTGCTCACACGTGGCACCGTCCCCACTTCTGCGCCTGGGGGACCATCAGTGCTGGGCCCTCCCACCATTCCCCAAGGTGTCCACTGGCATGAAGCCGGCCTCAGGCTTCAAGGAAGGTGGGGCCAGTCAGGTTCTTGGCCCTTGGCGGTTTTTGAAAAATGTGCTTTTTCGGCTTTCTCTCTGTCTGCTTCTGGAAGCTGCTGACTCATGTTCTCCACCCCCTTCAGATTTCACAAACACACCAAAAATTGACTTACCCTCCCCCTACAAGTGAGTCCATAGCCTGTATGGTTAACTCATTACACACTTTTTAGAGAAGAGAAGAAAAGCCTCAAAGCATTCAGATAAAAAATGGCAGAGACGGAGCGAACTCCAAGTTCAGGGCTTCATCCAGCACAGCACGGCTGCCGTGCCTCCTACCACAGGTCAATCAGAATCGGGTGGCTGTGAAATGGTCTCCAGTGAAAGGCGAAAAGTAGTCACCATTTATTCAGCACACAGTTATGGAACTCTTAATATGTGCCAGGCATTGTTCTACACAATTCGTCCATGAACGAGCCAAACACAGACCTGGATTCCACTGAAAAAAAGAGCAAAAAATGAAATAAATGAGCAAAAAAACGGGTAAATAGGTCCATTTCAGAGAGTGACATACACCATGAAGAAGATAAAACAGGCTAATGGGATAGAGAGTGATGGGAAGGGGGAGCTAGTACTCACTGAGACAGAGCGGTCGGGGGAGCCTGAATGATGAGAAGTGTCCAGTCATATACAGTGATCAGGCCCAGAAAGCAGCAAGTGCAAAGGCCCTGAGGTAGAATGAGCACAGTGTGTTCATGAAACAGCCAGTGTGGCTGGAGCAGAGTGAGGAAGAGGCCGAGTGCTCTGAGATGAAGTCAGAGAGGAAGGCGAGGCCCAGTCGTGTAGGGCCTTCTCCTCTGGGAAAGAGGCCAGGACTGACCACACCAGAGAAAAGTCAGCTGAGCGCTTGTCACAGAACTTAGGTGGACTGTCCACTTGCTGGGCAGGAGAACAGGATGCAAGGCCTGAGGTCCCAGCTATCCACTTAGTGACCTCATGGGGTCTGCTTACTGGAGGCTGCCTGGCCTTCTGACGCCTTCTTTTCTACTATTATGCCTGGTACTATTTACCAGATTAAAGCCTCTCTCTTTTATTTTTCCACTATGCACAGGAACACCAGCTTGACCTTAGAGGCCTTGCCTCACTCTTTGAGTTGTCCAAGAACTCTGAAGTCTTTCTTAGTCCAAAGGTGGAGTGCAGTCCTGCTTCTAAACATCATGGAGAGAAGAGGGAGTATTAAATCATCCACCAATGCTGCTTCTGATGTTTTGCCACAAGGTGTCGCTGTTGAACACTGGTCTTGCACAGTCCTGTGGCCACATCTACCATAGCAGCTCACCCTGGCTGCTCTGACCCTCCCTGTTGATGCTGCAGATGTGCCTCTGATTGGCACCAAATTTCAACTCCCCTGGGGAACATCCTACACTCAGCTCTTCTTTCTGAAGCACCATCCCAAGCTTCAGAGAATAGTTGGGTCCAGAGGGGTTTTCAGCCATATGAACTCAGCTCCTCCCATAAACCCAGACTTTCCTTTCCTTTCCTTACTGATGAATTCTTCTCTGGGGATGACTAGCAGATTCAGATCAGGAGTATCCCAATGAAATTTCCTAATTTTAAGTATCAGAGACCAAGGCTTGGGGGTTCCAGTACCTTCCTTTTCAAAAGACCTTGATATAATTTGTTTTAGAAAAGAAATTCGTTTAAGCTCATCGTTGCAAATCTTCCCATTTTTATTCAGTAGAAGCCAGAATTTCTTATTTTTATGTGAAATTTCCAGACCTTAAAAAATACCACAAAGGCCTGTCAACTACAAAAAAAGCACTATTAATAAATCATTTATTTAATTTCTGTCATACCAACACATTATACTTATATACGTGTGTGTGTGTGTGTGTGTGTGTGTACTTTTCCAAATTTAGAAATCCGTTTTTTTTCTTTTATCAATGAGAAAGCAAAAAATGGCTCTGCTGTCAGCCAGACCCTGATGTTCCCATCTGAATATAAACGATACTCAATGCTCACAGAATACAAATTTAGTCCCAATGGTGTGGGGCTCAGACTGGGCCATGCTACGTTTGTGTTTTGAACACGGCAGAGAAAAAGCCATTCAGAGCCACAAAAATAACTGATTTGACTAATGTGAATGATTCCTGCTTTTTTACCGCCTCCTCCAAGATGAAGTGCTTTAAGATACCCAATGACCGAACTGCCCTTTCTCCCTGACCATATCCAATCCAGCACATGCTTCCTTAATCCCACCTTAGAATCATCCAAGGCCAAAGTCTCTAAGAAACCTTGTCAACCCAGCCCCCGCCTTGTGGTTCCCCTGGGTGATACTCCTTGCTGCTGCAAGACAAACAAACCTACCTTTTGATTACAGATGTGCTCCTGGTGGTCTTTGGATGCGGGCCTTTGACAGCAGCCTATCTTCAGCACCTTTCCGTACCGGTCATGAGGGCTATCGACACCCTCTTTAACAGCTGCATCTCAGTGCACTGTTTGGATGGCGACATCTATGTTACTTCCATTTTTTCAATACTCCCCATCACATGTTCCTTTATCATGGTATCTCATCACACACTGTAACTATTTTGCTGTATTGTATTTATTTGTATTATTTATTTGCTTTATGGTAACTCTTTGCTTATTTTCTGTCCTCCCCACGGGACCAGAAGCTCCGTGAGGGCAGAGACCCCACCCTGCCCCCAACCAAAAGTCTGAGAAGAGCTCAGTGAATGGTGAACAGAATCAGATGAGTACTAGAAGACTGTTCGTCACCAGAGGAAAGACAGCAAGAGGAATAGTGCAAGTTGCAATCTGGAACGCTGGCCCCAGAAGGAAGTTGCAGCCCATGCAGGAAGGGAATGAGCAGGCCTTGGCTGGCTGCCTGCAAGCTGAGACTTCTCAGGGTCTATGAATAGCCTTCATACAGGGAAGTTCAGCAGTGTTTGAGGTCCTGGGACCAGAATCAGTGCTCTAGCCTTGTGGTTGGGCCCGGGGTGACACCCACAGTTCACCCTGGAACTGAGCTTTTCCTCTGCATTCTTGTCAGCAACTCTGAAATAGACTGAGACAGACAGCGTTCTGTCTTTTAGCTCAGAGAATTGCAAAATGCCAACGGTCCCCACTGTCCTTGCTTGCCCAGCTATGTTATTAAACATTCTGGAAATCCAGAGGAATTCCCTGACTCTTCTAGGAAATAGAACTTAAGAGGAATGTCACTAACAGCTTAGTAGGTGTTGACCCCTATGTCGAGTTGAATCTGAGGACCCCCTCTGTGCTGAGTTTGGAAGGGAAGACCCTACACTTTGGAGCTGGGATGGGGTACAATCAGGCAGGGGAGCTCATACTTATACTATGGGCAAGACATGAGCCGGAATTTGATTGAGGAAAAAGAGATTGTGAGCCCCAAACCAGAAGTTAGGAGACCAATTGTGGGGCCTTGAGCCAGCTCCCGCTCCCCTCCACTTGCCATTCTAGAAAAGAGGAGAGTGGGAATACATGCTCACCAAGGGCTCTTTCTGCTCTACGAAGGGTCTGTGTTATGTGCTTTGGGACAAATCACATGTCCTTTCTGATCCTCAGTTTTTCTGCCTGTAGGGAGAAGAGGGAAAAGAGACAGAAGGGAATAAGTGCTGATTAGGGTTGTGTAGACTCTGGGCCAGACATCATGCTGGGCACTGGGGATGCGGAGATCAAAGACGCTCTCTGGGTCCTCAGGAAGCCCATCATCCAGAGAGTGGACAAGTGAATAGCTCATCATAACTCTTGAGGGGCAATCAGAGGTGCTGATGGAAGCAGGCTTCTTCAAGGTGTGACAACCGAACCTCAAAGATTGAGTAGGAATTTCTCCCCTTTCTCAGGGGAGAAAGGAAGAAGGACATGCAGGGGAGGAAGTGATGGCAGGGAGGCATGTTTTGTTTGGTGAGTACCTAGCAGGCAAGGACTCGTGTATGTATGTTAGATATTTGCAGCAAAAGTCACATAGTCCAGTGCCTGCGGGGGCCAGGGAGGTGATGTACATGAGTGAGATGGGCAGGTGTCTGAGACCAAAGGATGTGTGGGAGCTTCAGTGAAGTAAAGAACTCATGCTCTGCAGAAAGAGAGAGACATTACTCAGTTCCATCCAATGCCCCTTTGTAAGAATTAGCCCAATATCTGACACTTTAGGAAAAGACAAAAAATCTGGATTTTTATGTGAAATCTTCCAATTTGTCAATATCAGCTGCAATGTGCCAGACAGATGAAACAAGCTGGACACGACTCTTATCTCCCCAGTTTGCAACCTCTGGGAAAGGTAGACTCTGGAGTCCCTCCCAGCATTTCTTTTCTGAAAAGGCATGTAGCATAGTGATTGAGAGCATGGGCTGGGGAGCCAGTAAGATCTTAGTTCAAATCTTGGCACTGCCTCTTCCCAGCTAATTCACATAGTTTATGAATGTCACCACCTGGAGTTATGCAGTGCACAGCCTGAGCAGCTGTTTATGGTTGCCTTGTTTGTAACTATAAGCAAGGCCCTTCTCCTCTCCAAGCCCCAATTTCCTCACTTGTAAATGAGGGGTGATTATTTATGACGGTAAAATGAACTTATATAGGTTAACTTAGCTCAATTTGGGGCAGATAGTAAATACTCAAAATAGGACATTTTTTACCCTAGCGTCTTTCTGAGGACTCCAGCTAAAACTACAGGCTCTCTGGGGAGAAGCATTCCTTTGTGCCGGAGAATTCTTGCTGAGGGTTGGTAGGGAAGTCCCCCTCTTTTTGGAGCTGGGCTGGAGTAGAATCAGGGGAGCTTATGCTTTTCCTGGGAAGACATGGGGCAGGATTAGAAAGTGGGAAAAGAGATTCTGAAAAACCCGGGCACCAGATTCCGGTTTTGAGAGAATTTTTTAAGGAATTTATTGGGAGAATCAGTTTGGGATACATTTGGAAGGCTTACTTTTTTTTAAGCTTCCTGTACAATAAGGAAAAAGGAAGCACCCCTCCACCCCCCACTCCACTCCCCACCACCATTCTCACCGCCACTGAATGCCTGGCAAACATGAGGCCAGTGTCTTGGATAATAAATACAAACGGATTCATTGAAGGTTTGTTTACCAGAACCATTCTCAAGATCCTCCCTGTGCCCTCCCCACACCCTCTCCCTGGCCAATTACCCCTCCTATCTCTTCCCTCCTGTCACCTGCTTATGGGTTTTTCAGTTTTTTTGTTTTTGTTTTTTTTAAGAGTAGCACCCTTTATTTATTTATTTATTTATTTATTTATTTATTTATTTATTTATTATTTATTTTGGCTGTGTTGGGTCTTTGTTGCAGTGCGCAGGCTTCTCATTGTGGTGGCTTCTCTTGTTGCGGAGCACGGGCTCTAGGCGTGTGGGCTTCAGTAGCTGCAGCACGCAGGCTCAGTAGTTGTGGCTCGTGGGCTCTAGAGCGCAGGCTCAGTAGTTGTGGCGCACAGGCTTAGCTGCTCCGTGGCATGTGGGATCTTCCCGGACCACGGCTCAAACCCATGTCCCCTGCATTGGCAGGCTGATTCTTAACCACTGCGCCACCAGGAAAGTCCCCTGTTTATGGGTTTACCTCTCTGGGTTTCAAGCATATTGACACCAGGGAACTGGTCCTCATGTCTTTGCCTCTCCAACATGCAGGACACGGTACACATTAGATGCTCATTAGAGTTATAGAGGGAGTGAGTGAAGGACTGAATAAATGTCTCAGCTCTTAAGGTGGCTGGAATGACAATGTTATCAGCTGAATTGTGTTCCCCCCCCAAAAGTTGCTGTTAACCTCCAGTGCCTGTGAATGGGAACTTGTTTGGAAATAGGATCTTTGCAGATGATCAAGATGAAGTCACTAGGATGGCACCTAAGCCAAGGTGACTGTTGTCCCTATAAAAGGGGGAAATTTGGACACAGAAATGCATACAGAGGGAAGTAGACACAGGGAGATCACCATCTACAAGCTGAGGAATGTCTGAGGCCACCAGAGGCAAGGAGAATGGCATGAACAGATTCTCCTTCACAGGGCTCAGGAGGAACCAGCCCTGCCGATGCCTTGATCTCCAACTTCTGGCTCCAAAACTGTGAGAAATAAATGTTTGTTATATCAGCTGTCTTTGGTATTTTGTTATGGAAACCCAGACCCAGCTGGTAAGTGATGGAGCTGGGATGCACACCGGGAATCTGGCCCAGAGATACGGGACAACTTCACAGCTGAGGGCTTGGGTCCGGGGCTCTCACTGGGACTAGGGAGCTGAAATGCTGATTTAAACACACACAGGGGACTGCAGGCCATCCGCTGATGAAGACAACCTGATTGCTCTTTTCATTTGCTGCCAGCTTGATACCTTGCCATCGGCTCACCCCTGAGTGAAGTTCTTGAGTAAGATCTTACCTTACTAGGGGAACTGCCTTCACATTTGGGTCCATCCCAACCCTAGTGCATTTCACAGTGCAGAGCCATTCATTGGAAGGCAGCTCGCCTGGGGTCCCTGATGTGGGAGTTGGTGGACAGTACAGTGTTGTGTCTGGGCTGGGCTGCCTGGGTCCAGGTCCCAGCTCTGCCTCTCGGTAGCTGGGTGACCCCGGGCAAGTACCTGACCTCTCTGAGCCTAGTTTCCCTATGAGACATGCTGACAATAATAGCACCTACCTCAGAGGACTGTAGTGGGGATTAAATACGTAAAAACAGATGAAGTCCTTACAAAGAGGCTGGCAAGTGGGCAGTGCTGCGTGTTCGCCATTACTCTCCTGGAGACTGACGTGTGGTTCCCAGCTGTGACAGCCAACTTCTCCTTGGCCCTCCAGACCCTCTCTCTACCCCAGAGGCCCACTGTTTCAAAGGGCTCCCTTGTCCCCTGGCATCTCATTGTGCTCAGCCAATGGGCAGTGCTGTCTGGAGGGAGGGGAGAGTGAGGTTGGGTCTGTATCCCTCAAGGGCACAGTTGCTGCCTTCCACCCAAGGATGCAGCTCCTTCTAGGCAGTTCTTTCCCCCCACCCCCGTGTCCCGGTGCTAAAGCCTGCTAGCTCTCTTGTCCCTTCAGCCCTGGAGGTAAAGATGCCCAGCTGTGGCCAGCTGAAGGTGCCACACCATCTTTCGTGGCTCCCCTGCACCCTGCCTTCTCCTTTGTAAAAAGCCCCTCTGCCTCATTCCTCAAATTACCCAATCAGATTGTGCCACCCGTTTTTCTGCCAGGACATTTCCTAATGCATGTTCCCAGTAGGAGTTATGTCAGGAAAATCACTTGGGGCCCAACAAGAAGAAAATACACTTATTCAGACATGGTGTTAGTTGGAAATAAGCTGTGTCATCAGAGGGACTTGATGCTGAATTTCAGACTGGGTGGATGAAAGGGTCGGGTCAGGGATGGAAGTGGGGATGGGTAGAGGAAGGGGGGGATGGGTGGTGGTAGTTAAAGTCTTCCAACGCTGGTAAACTCACTGAGCTGGGGAAATGGTGCCCAGCTTGCAGGAGCAGCCACTGGGGAGGGCTCTGGTGCAGGGAACAAGCCTCTGGCCTCCCTCCCCACACCCACGTCTACAGGGCTGTAGGTCCTCCTGGGCAGGGACTCTGCAGCCAGGCCAGGCCCAGGACCAGTGAGCCAGTTCCCCACTCCTGCTCCCCCCCCCAAGCCCCCACCCCTGCCCCGGGAGTGGGAGGGAGCGCATAGCTTCCTGGTGGGCTCAGGTCTCTGCAGGGCCAGGGGGCCTGAGGGGCCTTCAAGGGACCTATTATAGGCAGGTGCAGCTCAGAGCTAGGTCCCAGTTGCTCTGTCTGGAGGCTCAAGGGCCCCATGGAAAGAGCCAGACAGATGTCTGGGCCAGGGAGGAGGAGGCTCAAAGCTTCCTTGCTTGGCCATTAAGATACTGTGATTTATAATAAGAAAAATATATTTGGTCTTTGTCCTAATTTCTGGCACACAGCCCTAACACCCTTGGAATTTCCTAGGTGTTAAAAGCAACAAAAGTGTCTTGATATTCATAACAAAGCGCTTTCAACCACACCTGAATTTATGTTAATCAGGTGAGTTATGGAAAGCGCCTAAGGGGGCGGGGGCTGGTTGCCAGGGGAACCAACATGATTAAAGTTTGGAACTTTCAGTTGCCGCCCACCTCTGGGAAGGGAAGATGGATGGGAGGCTGAATCAATTGCCAAAGGCCACGATTTAATCAATCTTTCCTATTTGTAATGAGCCCTTCATAAAAACGCCAAAGGACTGGATTTGTAGAACTTCTGGGTTGGCGAATGCGTGGAGATTTGGGGAGAGTGGTGCACTCCTGGAGGGCATGCAAGTTCTGCACCCTTTCCCTTACATTGCCCTGTGCATCTCTTCCATCTGGCTGTTTCTGAGTTATGTCCTTTTATAATTAACTGGAGAGCTAGTAAGTAAAAGGTTTCTCTGAGTTATGTGAGCCGCTCTAGGAAAGTAATCAAATGCAAGGTCATGGGAACCTCTAATCTACAGCTGGTCAGTCAGAAGCAGGAGTGACCACTTGGATTTGTGATTGGGATCTGAAGTGGGGCAGCGGGACAGTCTTGCGGGACTGATGTGGGGTCTGATGCCACATCCAGGTAGATAGGGTCAGAATTGAGTTGAACTGTAGGACTCCCAGCTGGTGTCAGAGAAATGCTCGGTGGTGTTAGAAAAAAACAAGCCACACATGGTAGCCATGATAGTGAGTACGAGTGGAGGAGATAGGAAGAGGTGAGATTACCCTCCCAAATCCCCTTGACATTTGATACTTCTTCTCTGCCCTCCTCTCCCATCCCCTGGTCTCTCTCTCTCTCTCTCACTCCCCAGAATATTCCTCGTATATCTTCCTCATCCCTCTCAAGATTTCCTATCCCCCAGCTCCAGTCTCCATCAGGTCTTAGGCAGAGCAATGTCACTCTTCCAGCATCTCCACATCAGGATCACCTTCAAGAATCTGAAAGGTCATTAGACTGAGTACTTGACACACGTGCTTAGTGAACAGAAAGGCCTCCCAGCTACCAAAGAGATGAGGTTGGGGGAGGGATTAGAAATATTTTTTGTATATAGTAATAATAAGACACCCAGCATGATAGTACATTGCTTAGAGTTATAAAATATTTGTTATTAAACTTACTAAGTAATCATAATAGCAGATATTTATTGCATATTTGCACATTACCTAGCAGCGTCCTAAAGGCTTCACCTACAATATCTTACTTAATCTTTACAGTGAGCTTGTGGAGCAGACCAGGAAACTGAGACTCAGGGTGGTGGGTGATTTCTCAAGGTCACACCCTTATTAAGTGGATTCGCACTCAGATCTGCTGGACAGCAGAGCCACTGATGCCAGCAGGAGGGAATCCAACCCGAGATCCTAGGCGCTCAGTCACTACAATAGACAAGAGATGGCTTCAAAAGTGCAAGAGAAATGGCAAAAATACCCAGGAATAAACTTACAGGCAAGCAGGC
The DNA here is from genome assembly GCF_965194825.1 of Balaenoptera physalus. Lineage (NCBI taxonomy): Eukaryota > Metazoa > Chordata > Mammalia > Artiodactyla > Balaenopteridae > Balaenoptera > Balaenoptera physalus. The sequence continues at coordinate 23,642,225 of NC_138890.1, read as the reverse complement.
AAGGCCGATACAGCTTAGCAAAGCTCGACAAAGGGCAGCTGGGATGAGGGAGCGTAGATCATGTTCCTGAGGTTGCAAGGTTGATGCTCCTCAAATTACCCCATTAATTTGTTGTAATGCCAATAAAAATCCCATTAATGCTTGGGAGATCTTGGCAGATTACTTAAAATTCATTTGAAAAAAAACATGCTCAAGAGTAGCCAAGAAAATGTTCAAGAGAGGAAAGAAGGAGGGGAGCTCATACTACTCATGCATTCTTTCAGTGGATATCTATTGAGAACCTATTATATAGGTCTGAAGATATAGACACCATCTTTGTCCTCAAGAAGCTTACAATCTAGCAGATACTAAAATAAGCTATAGAGCTAGGGGCGTGTAAGTGGTGTGGCTCTGGGGCAGAAGCAGACAGAAACAGTGAGGGCCCAGATATAGGCTCTTGAAAAGCGAGAGTCAGGGATTTAGGAAATAATAATCCTGAAGATGTTTATTGAGTGCTCTGAATGTGCTGTATCATTGCATCCCCCAGCAGTCCTGTGACTCAGGAACCCTGATGATCCCCGCTTTACACATCAGGAAACATAAGCCCAGAGACCTTAACCTGCTCAAGGTCACACAGCCAGTGAGTAGCAGAGTGGAACCCAGAATCCAAGTCTGTCCAACTCCAATGTCCCTGCTCGGAACCCCTACACACAGTGATGTGATAAGACATCAAGACAACTCAGATCAGTATGAAAGCGTGGCTTAGTCAATCGACTGTGTTGGAATAATTATTTGAGAGAAGATTAACTTGATTTTAAAAACAAATTTGAAATGGATTAGCTATTTAAATGTAAGGCAAAAACCATAAAAGCAATAGAGAAAGTAAAGGGAAATGGGTCGGATATTTAAATGTAGGACAAAAGCCGTGAAAGAAAGAGAGAAAATAAAGGGGGAAAGTGTTTATAATTTTGAGTTGAGAAAGGTGTTTCCCAGCATGACACAAAGGTCAAAAATGATAAAAGAAAAGATCAACACATATAATCACATTGTGATTTAAAACTTCTTTATAGCACAAAGCACAGAGACGAAGAACGAAATGAGAAAATATATTCACAACGTATTTGACGGACGACACTTGATACTCAAGGAGTTCTCGGAAGTCCATAGGAAAAAGAAAAGCACCTAACAGAAAAATGGGCAAAGGACACAAAACAGGCAACACTGGAAGGAGAGAGATCAGAGTATTGGGCATGTCGCTTGCCCCACACACTGCCCCTTCCATATAATGCACCTTGTAAGGATGGCCCTTCGGACTGATGCGAAGTGATACCACTTTGTAGTGTTGATTTGCACCGCGCACCTGCTTGGTTGCCCAAAAAGGGCGTATGCGTTTTTCCTGAATATATTCAGGAAAAACGCATACGCCCTTTTTGGCCAAAGGCATAGTTGGAGAAGTTCTGCCCCTTTCCATGTGCTGTCGAGGCGACACCAATCTCCCTCTTGAAATCCCGTTCCTGCAATTCTGCCTTGCTTTCAAGTCCTTTTTCGTGACTTACCTCAAGGCATTTTTCCACGTTAGGTATCATTTACAATCCTGCAGCACTGTGAATTGCAGGGCCCCTGAGCTCCACTTGTCAACTTGAATTAATAAGAATTAGGTTCAATCTACGTATACATGAAAAAAATGCAGGAAATGAAACGTGATATTTTAAACTATATTTTTAAACTATATTAAAAACACTATTTTTACACTTTTTAAAAATAAAATAAATTTTTTTTAAAAAAACCTCTTTTTTAAAATTTGTGGTGTATGTGTATGTGTTTCAGATTCAAATTGCCTGGGTTGGAATCCCGGCTCTGACATATTAGCCGTATGGCCTTGGGCAAATTACTTAACCTCAGTTTCCTCATCTATAAAATGAGGAATAACTGAATCATCTTCAAATGGTTGTCTTATGAGTATTAAAACATATGATATCTTAGAACAATTCTAAGAACATACTAAATGCTCAGTAGCTGGGAGCTATCATCACCATCATCATTCATAGAGCAAAAAAAGAAAAACTGGAAGGATACACATCAAATTGTGAATGTCCACAGCTGTGAGAGAAGGGATTGGGGTGGAGATGACATTATTACGTTTGACTTTAGGCACGTCTCTATTAATTAACATTTTCATAACAAGTGTGTTTTCTTTGGAAACTAATAGAAAGCAATGAGGAAGATTTCTCCTCTAAGTGGAGGGGCTGTCAGTAAAGAAGGAGAAGAGAGAGGAGCCGGTGGGTGGAGAGAAGCAGAGACCCCTCCTGGTCCCCAGAGGGTGATCAGTGAATGAAGTACCTGCATGGAGTGGGGATGGGTGACTTCAGCTTCCTGTAAGGCAAGGCAGTGATTTGTTTATGGTGTTGCTCTGTGTTCTTACAAAAAACAGCCTCTTTTTTTTTTTTAAACTTAAATGAGTTCCAATAGCTTTTTGTTCCTGGTAACCAAAAAATCCTGACCAAAACAAGTAGCTGATAACATAAGAAAATATACCCAACCTTATTGAGAAACAAAGAATTGCAAGCTAGAACACAGAGATATCTATTTTCACCTATCGTATTGAAAAATATTCAACAGATTGTTAAATGCTCAGTGTTGGTGATGGGGGGTGGGAAGAGTCAACATTCACACACGGCTGAAAGCATACATTTGGTCGACCTTTGGGAGAGCACTTACCCATGAATCTATTTGCTCTTAGATTTAGAGATTCCACCTTGAAGAATTTTCCAAAGAAAATATTGGACCAGTTCAGGAAGATGTAAGTTCAAGCATGATGACATTGTTGGTATTGGTGAGAAAACTAGAAACAACCTAGGTGTTCATCAATAGGAGAATCATTAAATAAGTGGGACAGCATGTCAGACAGTGGCCCTGTGATGCCTGGCTCCTGGTATTCACACCATTGTTTAATGTCCTCCCCTTGAGCGTGGGCAGAACCCATAACTTGCTTCTAACCAATAGAACACCTCAAAGTTGAGTGGGTATCACTCTGTGATTGGATTACAAAAGATCCTGACTTCTGTCCTGCTAACAGATTCTCTGCCTCTCCGCTTTGATAAAACTAGTTGCTGTGTTGGGGAGGGCCGTATGACAAGGAACTGACGATAGCTTCAGGCCAACAGTCACTGGGGAGCTCAGGCCATCAACCCAAAAGGAACCAAATCCTGTTAACAACTCTGTAAGTAAACTTGAAAGCAGATCCTTCCCCACCTCAAGCCTTCAGAAGAGAACCCAACCCAGCTGATACCTTGGCTACAGTCTAGTAAGAGACCTTGAAGAGAGGACCCAGCTGAGCTGCACCCAGACCCCTGACTCACAGAAACTGTGCGATAAGAAATGTGTGTTGTTTCGAGCCGGTAGGTTTGTGGTCATTAGTTGCGCAGCAGTAGATCACGGATACAGAAACTATCACTTTCCAAAAGAGTTACATTATGGGCTTCCCTGGTGGCGCAGTGGTTGAGAATCTGCCTGCCAATGCAGGGGACACGGGTTCGAGCCCTGGTCTGGGAAGATCCCACATGCCGCGGAGCAACTGGGCCCGTGAGCCATAATTACTGAGCCTGCGCGTCTGGAGCCTGTGCTCCGCAACAAGAGAGGCCGCGATAATGGGAGGCCCGTGCACCACAATGAAGAGTGGCCCCCACTTGCTGCAACTAGAGAAAGCCCTCGCACAGAAACAAAGACCCAACATAGCCATTAATTAATTAATTTTTTAAAAAAAAAGAGTTACATTAGATTTATTTGCATAAATATAGGGAAATGTCCCTGTTACTCTTGTGTTTAAAAAAAAGTAGATGGGGCTTCCCTGGTGGTGCAGTGGTTGGGAATCCACCTGCCAATGCAGGGGACACGGGTTCAAGCCCTTGTCTGGGAAGATCCCACATGCCGCGGAGCAGCTAAGCCCGTGCGCCGCAACTGCTGAGCCTGCGCTCTGGAGCCCGTGAGCCACAACTACTGAGCCTGCGTGCCACAACTACTGAGGCCTGCACGCCTAGAGCCCGTGCTCCGCAACAAGAGAAGCCACCACAATGAGAAGCCTGCTCACCGCAACAAAGAGTAGTGCCCGCTCGCTGCAACTAGAGAAAGCCTGCGTGCAGCAACGAAGACCCAATGCAGCCAAAAATATTTAAAATAAATAAATTTTAAAAAATAAAAAATAAAAATAAATAAATAAATAAAAAATTAAAAAGTAGATGGCAGAATAGTATATGTGATATGATCCCATTTTTACAAATAAATGTCTAAAAATATTTGTATGAATAGCTAGAAGTCTGGAATGAGATATAGATCAAACTACTCATAAGCTTATCTCAGGGAATAAGATTTCGGGAAACTCATGAAGGCCATATGGTTTGAATTTTTAAACAAGCTTTATTGCTTTGAGAATCAAAATAATAATAATAATGAAAGTATTTCCATTTAGAAAAAACAATCATAATATATAGTTAAAATATCAACTATATAAACTATATATATCAACTTTAAAAAATATATTTTGTCATATGTGGGAGACACCGCTTAATGGCCAACCCAACACTTCCATTCCCAGCCCTCTTCTCCTTTGCCTGCTGTCCACATAGAGGCTGGAAGGGTGACATGGTCACTTTCTATGGTCACAGCTAGGGATGGCCATGTGATAGGTCTGGACAAATGAGACATAAGTGGAAGTCCAAAAGGAAGACAAACGTCACTGGCTTTCTCCCATTTCCCTTTCTTCCTGGCCCCACAAAGTGTCCCCTGGTGGAAAGAGGCCATTGGAAGACCATATGACATGTGCTATGATAGTGAAGGGGCATCAGGTGAAGAAGGCTTCATGGAGGGGCATGGGATCCAGACTGGGAACTTGAAACTGAACTTCCAGAGAAAGTTAATACCTAAGCTTGGCAGGGGAGCAGGTGGAGAGGAAAAAGGAAGAATGCCCCAACAGAGGAAAATTGCCTTAGTTGCGGCATGCATGTGGGATCTAGTTCCCTGACCACGGATCGAACCCAGGCCCCCTGCATTGGGAGCACAGAGTCTTATCCACTGTACCAGCAGGGAAGTCCCTGGGACCTTGTTAATCCAGTGTGAGCTATGGACCAACATCATCAGCACCACCTGTGAGCTTTTAGAAATGCAGACTCTCAGGTCTCACTCCTACTTAATTAGAATCTACATTTTAACAAGGTCCCTAGGTGGTTTGTATGAATATTAGAGATTGAGAAGGACTGGTCAGGCACAGGTTCTCAAACTTACCTTCACGTTGGAATTATGGGGGGAGATTTAAAAACTACCAATGCCTGGCGTGGCGGAGGGATCGATTGGGAGTTTGGGATTAGCAGATGCAAATTATTATATATAGAATGGATAAACAACAAGGTCCTACTGTATAGCACAGGGAACTATATTCAATATCCTGTGATAAATCATAATGGAAAAGAATATGAAAAAGAATGTGTATATATATATATATATATATATGTATAGAATGTGTGTATATATATGTATAACTGAATCACTTTGCTGTACAGCAGAAATTAACACAACATTGTAAATCAACTATACTTCAAAAATACATTTTTTAAAATAAATTTATTTATTTATTCATTTATTTAATTTTTGGCTGCATTGGGTCTTCGCTGCTGCACGCGGGCTTTCTCTAGTTGCAGTGAGCAGGGGCTACTCTTTGTTGCGGGGCGCAGGCTTCTTACTGTGGTGGCTTCTCTTGTTGCAGAGCACAGGCTCTAAGCACGCAGGCTTCAGTAGTTGTGGCACACGGGCTTCAGTAGTTGTGGCTTGCGGGCTCTAGAGCACAGGCTCAGTAGTTGTGGCGCACGGGCTTAGTTGCTCCGCGGCATGTGGGATCTTCCCGGACCAGGGCTCGATTCCGTGTCCCCTGCGTTGGCAGGCGGATTCTTAACCACTGCGCCACCAGGGAAGCCCCAATAAAATACATTTTAAAAAACTAAAAAAAAAAAAGAATGCCCCAACAGAGGAAAATTGAGTCACCATATTCTCAAAGAGCAGCAAATTGAGGATTGAGGATGGGATCACATTTTCTGCACATGTGTATATTTCCTCCTTGAAACAAGATGTGTTCAGCTGTAAATTGTAAAAACCCTGAATCACAGTGGGTGTTTCATTACTTCACAAGGGAAAAAGTTGGCAGGTCGTGTTTCCGGGGCTGGTGCAGGAGCCCTACAGCGTGTGGGTTCTGAGTCCATTTCTTCCATGGTTTTTCCCTCACGGTCACAACATGGCTGCCTCAGCTGCACGATCCAAAGAAGGAAGTCGCAGAACAAGCAGGCAGGGCAGCAGGAGAAGGTGTGCCTTCCATCCCTCTTTCCTGTTACAGGTGGGAAATTTCCCACCCCTGCCCCGAAGATTTCCCCTTTGTCTCATTGGCCAAACTGGGTCACATGATAGTCTCTATCTATAATGGAGGCTGGCAAAGCAAGTCTTGGACTTTCCAGCCTTTAAGGTAGGTAAAGCAAGGACAAAGGAGGGGTGGAAATCAGTGTGGTAGACAACAGCTCTCTGCTCTCTGCCCCTGCCTGGACCAGGGACAAGCTGCCTAAGACTTCTTAAGTTGGGCCCCAGTCTCACCTCCAAACTCCTTGCCTCCCAGGACTCTGCTTAGTGACCCAGCCAGGCTCCCAGAGGATCAGCCTAGCACGATTCCCAGACCTGGCTTTTCCTTTATTCCAGGAGTCCTCAGTTCTGGGCTGCCTGTGTCCACCAACACATCCTCCAGCTGCTCTAAATATTGTCTCCCATCCTTGCTTTAAGACATGGCTAATAGCTCCTATTCTGTGCATTAGTCAGGGTTCTTCAGAGAACAGAACCAATAGAATGTGGCTAGAGAGAGAAAGAGAATTATTTTAAGGAATTGGCTCATGCCATTAAGGAGGCTGACAAGTCCAAAATCCACAGGGTGGGCTGGCTGGTTAGAGACCCAGGATGAATGCATCATCTCCTCCTTTGGATTCCCATGGAACAGTGTATTTTCTAGTGGAGTGGGCTGGGAGAGCAGACTATTTAAAAACAGGGGCTTTGGAGGGAGTCAAGTGAATCCCCCAGCTAACTGCAAGACCTTGGAGAAAACTCTGATTTTCTGAGCCACAGTTTCCTCATCTGCAACCTGGGGGAAATAATAGTATTTACCTCACAGGGCTGTGGTGAGAATTATTTGAGATGATGTGTTATACAAAGAACACAGCATAGTATACAGAAGATGGTAGCTGCTCAATAAATTGTGTTACCTCCTATCTTGTGAGCCAGAACTTGGGCATCATGCAATCTTAAAGTCACTGGGAAAATAGCCAAGTTGGGCTCCTTGGAGTAGCCCCAGTAGGGTGGGAAGCTGCTGCATCTGTCTGGGGACTCCAGCCCTGAGACCTTTCTGATGCTTCTCTCAAGACTCAGAGCACATCATGGCCAGGAAATGCACCCCACGCATCCCAACCACAGTCTAAGGTGCCCTACCACAAACCCAGAGTCACCTCAGAGCGCAGGACGGAGACAAGAAATAACTGATGACAAAACCAGTGGGTTTCATTGGAATTTTCTGCAGACCACTTCAGTAAATATTATCACTATACCATGTCATTCGTTATGTTAATTGTCACAAACTTTTTTTTTTTTTTTTCAATTTTAAGCTGTCAGACTCGGCAGAGATTACTCATCCAAAGATGAGTAATCTCTCTCTCTCTCTTTCTTTTTTTTTTTTTCTATTTTGATCAAATAGTGATTTGGGTTTCCTCAGAATGAGAAGGTTCTTCCGGCTTCCTTTGATAGATGGTTCTTACCTATTCAGAGCAAGGAGGAATTTGAGGTCATCAGATCCCAAAGCCCTCTTGCATGGTAAGCAGCCTACCAGTAATAATGATGATGTCTTCTATGATCAAAGTGCTTAGCTTCCAAAGGGCTTCAGATTTTTCGTACAGAACTGGAAACTTTCAGAGCTGGAAGAGTTTGCAAATGTCATCCCAATCTGTTGGGTGGCCAACCATGGATTGCCTCACTTTACAGTGTATGAAGGGTGTCAGTTCTCTATTAAAACCCTCCAGTGACTCAATTTCATTTAGGATGAAGTCCACATGCCTCATCATGACCTTGCGCCAATACCATTTCCAGCCATGGTCCCTCCCCCTCCTACACTCAGCCATGATGAACTTCTTCGTGTTCCTTGCTGAGGCCAAGCGCGTCCCTACCTTGGGGCATTTGCACCTACTGCTCCCTCTACACGGGACACTTCTCCCCCTTATCTTCATAATCCTGGCTCGGCTCAAATGTCACAAGCTCAGAAAAACTTTCTCCAACTGTCTTAAACAAAGTACCGCCCCCAGTCACGCTCAACTACACTACTCTGCTTTGCTTTTCTCATAGCGATTCTCTTTAGCTAAAATTATCCGGCTTGTTCGTTGTCTTTTTATGCCTTCTAGCATGTCAGATCTTTGTCTATCTTGTTCATCACTGTATCCCAGAGTTAACTCAGTGCCTGACACATTGTAGGTCCAGTATCCTGTGTTGAAAGAATGAATGAATTTAATATTCATTTCTTTTTTCATGTGAGCCTCATCCAAACCCTTTGAAGCAGAAGTTACTGTTATGCTTATTTAATGGTGAGTTGACATGGTTGAAATAAAGACATCTTTACAGATACCCAAGAAACGTATAGGTAACCCCTTCAGTAAAAGGTCATAAAGTTAATGTCCATCCATATTTTCTAAATGGTTAGCCTCGGTTTTGTAAACCATGAAAACTGTAATTCTCAGACCATTATATCAGAAGAACAAGAATGTTTCTGAATGCTTGTAATCTGTATTTTGATTAAGGATCCTACAGCGGATTTTGAAAGGTTTTATTTAGACTATGTATGAAATTGACACGTTAACTAATAAAATTGAATGTTTTTTAATTTTTTTTTTTAAAAAAAAGCCTATTTCCTAAGTGGGCTTAGAGATGCAAACTGATTCCCAAGGCCCCTTATCTAGTTATTCATTGCTTTGTAGTAAACCACCCCAGAGCTTACTGGTGTAAAACAACAAGAATATGTCATTTCCCTCAGTTCTGTGGGTTGGCTGAGTGGGTCTTCTGCTGGGCTTGCCTGAGTTCACCCATATGGCTATAAGAGCGCGGACAGCTGACCCTCTTCCTCCATGTGGTCCTTCAGATGTCTTCACAGCCTGGTGGCCTCAGGGCATTATCCCAAGAGAGTAAAATCCGAAGCATCAAGGCCTCTTAAGGCCTAGCCTCAGAAATGGCACAGCAGTACTTGCTCTGGGTTCTAGCCATCAAAGGCAGGCCCAAACTAGGGGAAAGGACATAGACTCCACTCTCAGTGGGAGGTGCTGTCACATTGCAAAGGAGCCAGGGCCATGTTGTGGCCATCTTTGAAAATCTGTCACAGATAGTAAGTGCTGGAACCAGCTTGACTGAAGCTCTGACTCAGCAAGGAAGACCAAGGGACCATGATTACCTGTGACTCTGCAAATCTAAATGGCCTGAATCAAATTTATCTCTCACTCACATTACGTGTCCACCAGGGGCTGGCTGGGCTTCTGAGACTTCACTCTGGGACCCAAAGTAAGGGAGCAACCTCTTCCTGGCATATCTCCTGAACAGAGCCAGTCTCGTGACACACAGGAAAGGGAAATGACAAGGACTCACTGGCCCAGAGCCTCTGCACAGAAGTGACACAAATCACATCCACCAATACATCAGTGGCCAATCAGGTCACAGACATTTCCTCCTCTCCTGGGAGGGACACTGAATATGGGTGGACAATAATCTCATCCACATGGAGCCCATTTTCCTCTTCAGATCCTTTAAAAAAAAATATCCTTCACAGATCCAAAGTCTGTCTCATTCTATTTCTACTGTTGGTCCAAGTGCTGCTGTCTCATCAGCTCCCTCTGCCCAGAGAGCAGAGAGACGAAGGTCACTGGAGCCGTCTCTTCTCCAGGATGCACATCCCGGCCCTTCCAGCCACCCAGTGCAATAACCTACCATAGCCTCCCATTGCTCCAAAGTCCTACCTGTGTCCTTATAAGTGTCCCATGGTCTGATTCCTGCCGGCCTGCCGGCCTGCACTCCATGAATGCCCCAGGCTGTTTGATGCCTTTTGCGGGTCTCCATGCTGTTTCCTCTGCCTCTGTGGCCCTTCCACTGTGAAATGTTGTTTTCCTTTTAAGCTCTGCCTCGAAAACCACTCCTCTCTGAAGACAACTTTTGTTTCCTTTGGCAGGGTCAACCAACTTTTCCTTTTTCTAAACCTCTTCATTATAGCATCTATTCATTCACTCGTTTGACCAACACTTTTTGATCATTTATGACTGCTCCAGGCTCTGAGGAGACACAAGGAATAACACAAACAAGGTTCTTGCTCCTTCACTCGTTCCATTCTGGTGCGTTAAAGCAGGCAATAAGCACATAAACAAATGAATAAAAAAAATAATTTTAGACGGTGATACGTGTTTTCATTACAATAAAAAAGGGATGATAGGAAAAACCCAGTGGCATGGAGGTGACTGCTTTAGGTAAGATGATCAGGCTTCGTGGCCTCTCTGATATTTGGGCAGCCGTGGGAAGATGTGGGGAAGAGGATTCCCGGCAGAGGGAACAGCCAGTGCAGATGGCCTGTCGTGTGGTCCAGCTTGGCCTGTTCTGGGCACAAGGAGGAACCAACTGCCGCTGAGGCACCCAGAGGCAGGAGGAGAATCGTGAGACATGAGCTCAGAGAGGTGCGCCGTGGCCAGATCACGTTGACGGTGAGAAGAAGCTTGGATTTAATTCTAACTACAACCAGAAGTCCCGGAAGGGTTTTCATCAGGGGAGTAGAGAGGCGTGATCTGGTTTATACTTTTTTGAGATGACCTATATTGCTTTGTGAATTGCTGGTGAACAAGAGCAGAGGCTGCGAGACCAGCTTGGAGGCTCCTGCTGTCATTCCAAGATGCTGGTGACCTGGATGCACAGCCTTCAACAGCCTCCCAGAAGCTGTGACCTCAGAGGTCCAGGGAACTGTGACCTTAGTCTCTGCATCTCAGCACACACATAGCACAGGGTGGGCCCACAGGGACAGAATGACTTAGGATGGCGTGTCAATCATCAGTAGCACGTGCCTGAAACTTACACTCAGCAGAACCAGCTCCCTTTCCCTCTCCTTTGTCAAGCTTCTGCTGGAACTCCCCTCCAGGTATCATATGGGGCAGCCCATCTGACCACCTGCCTCGCTTACTCTGGGTTAGCAAGCCAGGCCTGGCACAACCCTCGCCATCCTGCCCACGCAGGCTCCGCTCCACCGAGGTCTGCGTGGTTAGCACAACAGCCTGGACATCTTGATATTTAAGAGAGAGTTTCTCCCATTGAGCCTCCATGTTTTCATCTGGAAGGTGGGTATCATTTTCCCTACCCCAAGAGCCCCTTTTCCCAAGACCCTCCTCCCTACCTCTTCTCTCTCTCCATCTATCCCTTCAACTAGAGCAAATCCACTCGGGGGGTTTCTGAAGCTCCACTGATTTTTTTTTTTCTTTTTTTAAATTAATAACCCCTGAACTGATTTCTCTGTGCCTTAAGCCTCGGACCCTCTGTCTTTCCAGACTTCGGATCCCAGAATTATCCAGACTTTTCCCTTGAAACTAGTTCTTTCTCCCTCTTCTAGCTTGATTCCAGGCGGCTAGGAGCCGGGCACCCAAGGGAAGGGGTGCCACCTGATCCCGTGGGTCTAGCCCTCCCAGGGCAGGCCCTCCAGCTATGGGCAGAAGCCAGCGCTGGGCCGCAGAGGGAAGTCCCCTTGCACTCAGCCGGTTACTGCACAGCTGGAAGCTGGCTCCCAGGCCAGGCAGTTGGGGGGAGTGCGGGGAGTGGGTGGGGGGAGAAAAGCGAGAGAAAGAGGGGGCCGCCTGACAGAAAGAAAGACGAAAGGGAAAGTGTCAGAGCCAGAGAGAGAAGGAAAGAAGGTCCAGGAGAAAGGAAAAGAGAGAATGTGGGAGAGCGTGTGGAGAGGGAGAAAAGCCAAGGAAGAGAGAATGTGAGTGTGTGCGCGCCGCGCGCACGGAGTGGGAGAAAGAGAGGAGAGAGAGGGGGAGAGAAAGAGACTTGGAGAGGGAAGGAAGGGAAGCAGCGCTTGGAAGCCAGGAGGAGCGAGTTGGAGGCGGAGACGAGGAAGTGGGTGCGAGGCGCAGGGCGCGGGCGGGGCGCACCGCCAGCTCCATCCCCGGCCGGAGCGCAGCCGGCGCGGGCGCCGGACGGAGGCGAGCCGGAGCGGAGCCACCGCAGCGGCAGCAGCTCCAGGTAGCGCCGCCGCCGCCTCCCCGCGGGGCCTGAGCTCGGGGTGGGGTCCCCTGGCGGGCGCTGGTGAGTAGAGGAGCCGCCTCGGGCGGCTGCTCCCGGTTCCCCGCCGCCGTCTTGACTCTGACCCCGGGTTCGAACCCCGGCCCCTCCGCGCGCTGACTGTGCCTGACCTTGGGAACGTCGCTGCGCTGGCGAGCTTCAGTTACCCTCTGTGACTCGCGGGGGCGGGGGCGGGGGCGAGGGGTGGCGCCCTGGGACGCCTTGCGAGCGCGGGATGCAACCCCGGTCGGTCTGCGGCAGTGCTCTGGGCGCGGGGTCGGGTGGAGGTCCGCTCAAACCCCCTTGGGGGTGGATTTGGAAAATCCACTTTCGCCGAAATAGCCCCTGTTTTGTTCCCGGGTCTGGGCGCTGGCGTTTTCTCAGGACCATGTGTCTGCGGGCACAGGGCACGACTTTCTGCTTAAGGAAAGCAGGTAGAGGGCAGGGGGTGGGCGGGGAGGAGGCTCCTAGCTCCTCAGGCAGCCTTCGTCCCCCCGGATGCCCGATGCCCGGGAGCGGGAGCTTCCAGGATGAGCCAGGCAAGTGGCCTCGGCTTAGAGGCTTGGAAATCCAGTTGTGCCGCTTGAGTAGTACAGCTGACCTTGAGCGTGGGAGCCTCAGTTTCCTCCCCCATGAAAAGGGCCGTGCTACCGCCGCCTTTGAGGTGGTTGTGAGCATAAGGAGGTGGGGGTAGGAAAGTACCTGCGGGTTGTGGCATTCCCCAGTGGCAGCTGTCATATCCTAACTCGCGTGGCCAGAGTCCTGGTGCTGGTTGCCTCCTGGGAACTCATTTGTACGTGCCAGGTCCTCTCTGGTCTCATTTGCCAGAGGTGGTTAGTGGTCCAGCTGGGCGTGAAGCAGGGCCCAGAGAATGGGGGGCGGGGGTGTCAGGGGTCCCACTCCCCGACCCAGACATACATCCTGGTGTTTCTTTTAGACATGAAATCTTTGAGATGACAGCTCATATCCAGTAAAGACTCCTGGCTGAATCTCTCCGAGCCTCAGTTTCCTTATTTGTAATAGAAAGTTATGAATTCCTCTCTATTCATGAATTCCTGTTGCTGGAGTTTATGAAAGGCAATTAGTAAATTAGATTTATTGACATCTCTAGCTTGAGATATGAGGAGATTGAATAGAATGAGAAAAGAACACTTCTCTTGCACCTGCCCCGTGAAGACCTGGTACTCAAAGCATTATGTATACGGTATTGGCTGTAATCATCACAATAATCATGGAAGCCAGCGCCATTAAACCCCAATTTACAGATAAGAAAATCAAGGCTCACAGGGTCTGTGATTTCCACAGGGTCACACTGGTGGGATGTGCCTGACCTGGGATTGGCCCCAGTTCTGCCTGACTGTAGAGTGCTTCTCATAGGACCAAACCACCCCCAAAATATGTCTGTGAATGGTGTTCCTGGCACCTGGTTAGTTGGTTTCTTGTTGGCTGGTTTCTTGTTAAACATGTACTAGGAAGAGCTGCTGCATAATCACTGGGGAAAGTGAGTCTGAAGGCTGGCGGTGGGGTGGGGGGTGCCTTTGCCAGGTGATTTCTCTAGGGGTCTGGAAGCAAGGAAGGTCACGACTCAACACCACCTAGGAAGCAGACACCAGGCTGACTCATTCCAGCCCACCAACTTCTCTTCCTTCCTCTACCACCTTGTCCCAGTTCACCTCACCTCCATTAACCTCAGCCTAGACTTCTCTGGGCTGCAAGAACGATTTCTGCATCCTCCCCTGATGACTAATGCAACTAACCCTACCAGCTGATGTGTCCAACGAGAAAAGAAGGCCAGCTGTTGTCCATCTCCACTAAGGCCCCCAGAGAAAGGGAAACAGGATTACGTCCCAATCCCAAGGATTTAGCTCAGCTTAGGGAGAAAGTCTCTGGTGATGGGAAAATGGACTCCTTGCTATGGGAAAATGGGTGTCCCAGCAGGCTGGAGAGGTTCCTTTGCCAAAAATGTTTTAAGAGAAGAGGAGGACATCCAAACAAAAGGATGGAAATATGGACAAAGGCTCTTTCAATTGGAAAGATATTCAGCAGCAATCAGAGAGCACCTAAATGTCTGACAGTAGGAGATCAATTAAGTAAACTATGGGACAACCATGTGGCTACTAAAAATGGACAGTTCTTTTTTTTAAATGATAAATTTTATGTTATGTCTATTTTACCACAATATTAAAATAAAAAACAAACTTGAATGGTCACCCATCTCAGACTAAAAGCCTAAATTCTTTTTTTTAAATTATAGTTGATTTACAATGTTGTGTTAATTTCTGCTGTACGGCAAAGTGATTCAGTTATACATATACATATATATATACATTCTTTTTTTAATATTCTTTTCCATTATGGTTTATCATAGGCTATTGAATATAGTTCTCTGTGCTATACAATAGGACCCTGTTGCTCTTCCATTCTATATATAACAGCTTACATCTGCTAACCCCAAACTCCCACTCCATCCCTCCCCCAACCCTCTCCCCCTTGGCCACCACCAGTCTCTTCTCTATGAAAAATGGACAGTTCTTAATGGATGGGGACATGCTTATGCTTATGCATATGCGTATATATGGCATAGTCACAAATTGGTGACAAGCACGTAAAAAAGACTGGAAGGAGATAAGTCAAATGGTGTTAACAGTGTTTGCCAGTGGGAGATTTAGTCTTTCTTTATAATTTTTGAACTTTCCAGATTTTATGCAAATGTAGTATTTTATACTATAATAATTAGCAGACATAGAATTGTCTGGCTTCTAGTGACAATATACCCCACCCTCTCCCACCTCCTCCTGGTCAGCACCCAGGACAGGGCTGGCGCACGGATGCTTGTCAGTAATAAGGACACCTCTGTGTTGAGGTCTGGCAGACACCTTAGAAGGAAGAAGGAATACTAAAATTTTAAGACCACTAATATCTGGCATTGGTTATGTTCTTACTGTGTGCTCGTGATAACCCTATGGGGCAGGTACTATCAATACCCCATTTTACAGAGAAGAAACCAAGAGTCAGATACCTTCAGCCACTTGCCTAGTGTCACACAGGATTCAAACCCAGGCCATCTAAATTCAGAGTCTACACTCCTAGCCAGAGTCCGGAAGTGTCAACAGACTCCATTGGCTGACATTTTAGTACCTATCACAGAAACCCTGGGGGAAGCAATGCATCTCTGCACTTTATAGGTAAAGAAATGGCTCAGGGAATTCCCCGGTGGTCCAGTGGTTAGGACTCGGCACTTTCACTGTGGGGGCCCGGGTTCGATCCCTGGTCATGGAACTAAAATAATAAATAAATAAAGATGGCAGCATCAACACCAATGTTCATAACGGCACTATTTACAATAGCCAAGACATGGAAGCAACCTAAATGTCCATCAACAGATGAATGGATAAAGAAGATGTGGTACACACATACAGTGGAATACTACTCAGCCATGAAAAAATATATATTATATATATAAATAACATATATTTTATATATATATATATATATATATATATATCCTAATGGTTCTGTTTCTCTTCTCTGAAGAACTCTGACTGATACTTAGCATGTCAGAAATGGAACTCCTGTCCTTCCCCAAAGTCTGACCAACCTGCTCTCTTATTCATCTCAATTCATTGGCAATTCCATCCTTTTGGTTGCCCAGACTGAAAATCCCGGAACCATCCTTTTCTTTTTTATTTTATTTATTTTAAAAAATTTTTAATCAATTTTTTAAGTTGAAGTCTCGTTGATTTTCAGTGTTGTGTTGGTTTCGGGTGTGCAGCAAAGTGATTCAGATACCTATATGTACATGTGTTCTTTTTCGGATTCTTTTCCATTGTGGGTTGTTACGAGATGTTGAGTATGGTTCCTGGAGCCATCCTTAAAAGTTCTCTTTTTCTCATGTATCACATGCAATCCATCATCAAATACCATTGGCTTTATCTTAAAAATATGTCCAAACTTACAGACTGGGAGAAAATATTTGCAAATGATGCAACCGACAAGGACTTAATTTCCAAAATATACAAACAGCTCATACAACTCAATAACAAAAAAACAACCTGGACTTCCCTGGTGGCTCAGTGGTTAAGAATCCACCTGCCAATGCAGGGGACGTGGGTTTGATCTGGTCTGGGAACATCCCACATGCCATGGAGCAACTAAGCCTGTGCACCACAACTACTGAGCCTGCGCTCTAGATCCCGCGAGCCACAACTACTGAAGCCTGCACGCCTAGAGCCCGTACTCTGCAACAAGAGAAGCCACCACAATGAGAAGCCCGCACACTGCAACGAAGAGTAGCCCCCGCTCGCCGCAACTAGAGAAAGCCCACGTGCAGCAACGAAGACCCAACGCAGCCAAAAATAAATAATAAATTTATTTTTTTAAAAAATCCAGTCAAAAAATGGGCAGAAGACCTAAATAGACATTTCTACAAAGAAGACATACAGATGGCCAATAGGCATATGAAAAGATGCTCAACATCTTGATGGCTCAGAATGGCCATCGTTAAAAAGTCCACAAATAACAAATGCTGGAGAGGGTGTGGAGAAAAGGGAACCCTCCTACACTGTTGGTGGGAATGTAAATTGATACAGCCACTATGGAGAACAGTAGGGAGGTTCCTCAAAAAACTAAAAATAAAGTTGCCATATGATCCTGCAATCCCATTTCTGGGCATATATCTGGAGGAAACTATAATTTGAAAAGATACATTCACCCCAATGTTCATTGCACTATTTATAATTAGCCAACCTAAATGTCCATCGACAGATGAATGGATAAAGAAGATGTGGTACATATATACAATGGAATATTACCAGCCATAAAAAAGAACAAAATAATGCCATTTGCAGCAACATGGATGCAACTAGAGATTATCATACTAAGTGAAGTAAGGCAGACAGAGAAAGACAAATACCACATGATATCACTTATATGTGGAATCTAAAATATGTCACAAATGAATGTACCTACGAAAAAGAAACAGACTCACAGACATAGGGAACAGACTTGTGGTTGCTGGGTGGGTGGGGAGAGGATGGAGTGGGAGTTTGGGGTGAGTAGATGCAAACTATTGTATATAGAATGGATAAACAACAAGGTCCTACCGTATAGCACAGGGAACTATATTCAATATCTTGTGATAAATCATAATGGAAAAGAATATGAAAAAGAATGTATGTGTATGTATAACTGAATCACTTTGCTGTACAGTAGAAATTAACACAACATTGTAAATCAACTAAACTTCAATTAAAAAAATTATTTTAAATGTCAAAAAAAAAAAAAAAAAAAGATCCCACAAGCTGCATGGCATGGCCAAAAAAAAGAAAAAAAATAATTAAGTTAAATTTTTTTTAAAAAAAGAAAACAAATGGCACAGCAGTGACCTCCAAAGTGCCAGGCCTTGTGCTGGATGCTGGGGACCCAAAGGTACATAAGGTGCCCTCCCTACACGGGTGTGGGGAAGAGTGGTGTGTAAACAGTGTCCCCAGGGCTTTCATGCAGGTGGGGTTGTTTAGGAAACTGTGGGACCTCAGAGGACAAAGGGTGAAGGCTCCCCAGACAAGATGATATCTGAAATGCTTCTGGAAAGCTAAGCAGGAATCCACCAGGTGAGTAAGAGAGGTTAGAACAGTGGTTCTCAACGGGGCACAGTTTGGTCCCCAGGGACATTTGTCAATGTCTGGAGATATTTTTGATTGTTACAACTGGGGTGGGGGGGTGTGCTGACATCTAGTGAGTGGAGGGCAGGTGTGCTGCTAAACATCCCACAATGCCCCCGTAACAAAGAATTAACCTGTCCAAAATGTCAACAGTGCTGAGTTGAGGAACCCTGGCTCAGAAGAGAAGGGCCTTCCTGAACAGGGTTCAGCCTCCATGCATATTTACTGAGTGCCTCCTTTGAGCCTGTGATTGCATTGCTGGCTGTCTGGCCTCCCTGCTGCCACTCTGCCCCCACCACCCACCAGAGTGGTCTCTTTTTTTAAAACATAAAAGCTGTTTAGAGATATAAATCACATGCCATAAAATTCACCCCCTTAAATTATACAAGTCAGTTGCTTTGGGTATATTCACAGAATTGTACAACCATTACTGCTATCTAATTCCAGAACATTTTCATCACCCCAAAAAGAAACTTTGTAAACATTGGCTGTCACTCCCTATCCACCCCCGCTCCCACCCAACCACTGATCTACTTTCTCTCTTTGTAGATGTGCCTATTCTGGACATTTCATACCAACGGAATCATACAGTGTGTGGCCTTTTGTGTCTGGCTTATTTCGCTTAGCATAATGTCCTCAAGGTTCATCCATGTTGTAGCGTGTGTCAGTACTTCATCGTTTTTTTATGGCCAGAATAATACTCCATTGTATAGATATACAGCATTTTGTTTATCCATTCATCAGTTGATGGCTATTTGGGTTGTTTCCACTTTTTTGGCTATTTTATGAATAATGTTGCTCTGAACATTTGTGTACAGGTTTTGTCAGGACATAAATTTTCATTTCTTTGGGGTATATACCTAAAAGTAGGATTATTAGGTCATATGATAACGCTATGTTTAATCCTTTGAGGAACCGTCAGAGTGTTTTCCAAAGCAGTGTTACCATTTTACATTCCCACCAGCAGTGTCTGAGGTTTCCAGCTTCTCCACACCCTCACCAATGTTTACGATCTGACTTTTGGATTCTAGCCATCCTAGTGGGTGTGAAGCGATATCACTGTGGTTTTGATTTGCATTCCCCGGATGGCTAATGAATTTGAACATCTTTTCGGGTGCTTATTGGCCATTTGTGTATCTTGTTTGCAGCACTGTCTATTCAGATCAGAATCATCTTTTGAAACTCGGTTGCGTCCTTCCCTTACTTAGACCGAAATGCAAACCCCATTAAGGTGTACAAGCCCTACAGGACTGGGCCTTGTCCCCACCTTCTACTGCACCTCCCCTCACTCACGCTGCTCTGGCCACGCTGGCCTCAAAGCAGCAAGCTGGTCCCCATGCAAGACCTCTGCACGGTTGGTCGAAAGGTTGGTCGTTTCCTCTGCCCAGGTCATCATTTGCATAGCAGCTCTGGGGTCAGCCTCAGAAAGGGCTTCACTGTTCTCTCAGTCTCAAGGGGCTCCCTCCACCCCTAGGCCCATTCTAGCACATCTCAAGGTTTCTTTTGATCGTTCTTTTTACTATCTGATAAGATCCAGAGGAACTGGCCTCCTGTGTGACCCTGGGCAAGCGGCTGTCCCTCTCTGGGTCCCAGCTGCCCCATCTGAAAACCAGAGGGGGCCGTATTGACTGATCTCATAGGGCCTTCTCAGCTCTGCCCTCCTTTGATGCCGGCTTCCCTGTGACAGTGCTGCCAGGAGGGCGCAGGCTTGGCGCCGTGGCAGTGAGGGAGAGATGGCTGGAGCCAAGTTGGTCACGGATCGGAACGGAGCAGGTGGCGTGGCTGATTATCGCCAGCCCCGTGGGGACAGTCTCTAGGAGCACGTGGCAGCCTGGACCTGGTGCCCAGCCTCCAGGAACGGCAGGAAGAATTGTCAACAGCTCCAACAAGGTCTCCACCTTGGCCACTTTCAGCTCTGGAGTCACCCACTTTTCCCATGAGAATAATCTTCTAACTTCCAAACCCTCTCTGAGCACTAGAGCCATTCGGTCCCGGGGGTCTGCTTGTGCCCTAGTCCTGGGCAGTGTGCCGAAGACACGGGGATGGATGAATGGGACACCTGCCAAAAGATCCCGGTGTAGTGGGGAAGGCAGACGTGTAACCCACAGTGGGACACATGCAGCCCTGAAGCCATGAGCAAACCTCAGAGACTCCATTACCCACTGCCCTGGGGGAATCAGGGGAGGATTTGCAGAGCTGGGTGTGCAGGTGAAATGGAGTGCAGCAGGTAGACAGAGAGTGTCCGGGTATTAAAGGTGGAGAAAGAGGTGTGCAGGGACATAGCTGCGAAACCTCCAGGTGTGCTCAGGGCATTCAGAAGAATTAGGTTTTGCCTGAGGCGCCAGGGACAGTGGAAGGAGGTAACGGAGGATTCGATTTGCCAGGGCCCTGATCATGAAAAGCCTGCAATGCCAAGCTGAGGAGTTTGGACTTTGCCCCTGTAGGCTGCAGGAGTCACGCAGAGACTTTAGGCTGAGGATAGAGGCGATTAGGTTGCACTTTTGAAAATGCCCTTTCTCCAGACAGCACGGAGGCAGGTGGGGCTGAGGAGAGAGCGGGAGGCCAGGCACCTAATCGGGATGCCCTTGCTCTTGTCCAGGTGAGCAGGGATGAAGGCTGAAATGCTGCAGCTGGAGAGAAGACAACAGATTCAAAAGCTGTTTGGGAGGTAAAAGCACGTGAAGGAGGTGAGAGAGTCTAAATAATGAACGACACGGGAAGAGCTGATGCCAGCCTCCCAGGGTCCCAGCTATGACGAAGGAGGCACGGGAGCTGCGGGAGCTGGCGTACGAGTGTGGCATTTTCCAGGTGGCTGAGAGACAGGATAGAGGCCTCGGGAGAGGGTGATCCAGACCCAGGGGTCAGGATGTACAAAGGCACGGAGGTGTGAGAATGTCAAGAGTTAAGGAAAGGGTGAGGCTTTCTGGTTGACTGGAGCACAGAGGGCATGATAGGAGGGGAGGGGAAACTGAGGCGGGGGAGGGCAGAGGGGCAGAGGCTCTGGCATCGGGAGGCTGTTAGATGCCGGAGCAGAAGTCCCAGCTACAGCACTATTAAACCATCACTTCCAGACGCAGAGCGCTCACTACCCCCGAGAAAGCCCATCGCTAGGGTTAGTCACCCCTCTCCTGGACTCCTTACCAGACTTCCAGGGCAGAGATGGGTAAACGTCAGCCTGATCTTCAACCAGGAAGAAGGCAGACTCCCCCCGAACAACTGACCAATGAATTTGGTCTAGGGCAGAATTCTCAAAGGCATAATGAAAGGTGGGAGGGTGGTTAGAGAAGCAGGGAAATCCTGGGGGCTGAACTTGCCCTCCGAGAATACCGGGAGCGTGCCAAGATCATAGACGGTAGCTGGTGGAGGATATGCGCAGGGAACTCTAAGATATTTTTTTAAAAAAAAGAGCCAACATTTAAAAATGAGGTTTCATTGAAAAGTTTGGATATTTTATTTTAAAGCCAGAAGAATTCACATAAAAGCCAGATTTCCAGCTTCTCTTGCAGAATGTGGTGATTGGGGGGCACCGGGCCCATAGTGACCACAGTGGCCACCCCTCTGGCCCAGGCACGCATCCGCTCTCTGGGTCACCATGCCCGCACCCACACAGTCCCACAGAGGGTGCAGACAGTTCACACACAGCCTGCCTGGGTCAGGAGGCCTTTGGATCTGGGAGGCAGAACCAGCCTCCTAACTTTCTCTACCCCCATGCCTTTCCCTTGCCCTGCATTCCCTAAACGGGTCCTAGGAGCCTCATTCTCAGGGGAGCCTCCACGGTAAAAATAGGGCTGGGGGTGGCGGTGGAGAGCGGGTTCTAGGACCTTATTTGACTTTCTGGAAGCCCTGCAATCCATAGCCCCTGTCAGCCACAGCACATGCCCGTGAGCTCAGTCAAGTCCACAGTAAGGCCCCAGCTGACTTGATTTGCCCCTGATTCATTCCCAGCACAGATTCCATTGTTTAAGTAGCACCCTGTCCCCATTTGGGGAAATACTGCCTTTTTCGAAAGGTTTATTAGATAGTTAGGGTTTTTTCTTTTCACTTTTTGATTAAATAAAACACTGATACGGTTCAGAAGTGCAACATACAAAGGCACATGGTGTACAATATACAAAGGCCCCCTCCACCCTGGCCCTGTCTGCCCTGCCCAAAAGAGGGGGTCAATTTTGTTATTTTGTTGTGATGTATCTTTTCAGATTTTCTTTATCCAAAAACATATACATTTCATATATAAACACATGTCTATGTACGTATGTATTCTCACCTTTGACATAAGGGGAGCATATTATACACAATTTTGCATCTTCGTGTTGATTTTTAGTCCCTGTAGAATTAATTCTTAGTGTAGAAGATTTTGAATAAGGAGATGTAGAAGAAAACAGTGACAAATCATTGTACTACCATCCAAAGAAAACCACTATTACCATTCAGCCTACCCTTCTACACATAAATTTTATTTGTTGTGTTTCTCCCCTGCAGGTTAACAGGGTAGGCGTAGTTAGTCACCCTCTATATACAATCTGAATCCTGCTGTTTTATTACTTAAATATAAGCATTTTCCCTTATTTCATAGTTTCCAAAATGTGATAGCAACAGCTCTAGTAATTCCATTACGGCATCATTTACTCAACTGTTCTTCTAGTTTTGACCGTGTAAAAGGCATTTGCAGTATTCACCTATCGTAAATAATAGTGAAACCTACAGTTCTGTATGTCTTTGGAGTTGTGTTGAGTGAGCACCTTCAGAAAGCCTGGCATCTAGAGCAGAAGCTGAGTAGCCATGAGTTGGTCCCCCAGGGCTGGTGGCTGGGGGGCTGGGAGAGCATAGCTGAGGGAGGGGATGTGGGTGAGGTCCTGGAGGGAGAAGGGACCAGGAGGCCAGTGGGCAGCTGCAGGAAGGCAGGCTCTGGGCCCAGCATTGTGCTGAGTGCTTGTGCATCCGTAGAGCGTTCACACCTGCTGAGGGCTTGGTAAGCGCTGGGGCTTCACACACGTTTGCCCAGTTACTCCTCACAACAGCCAGATAATGTGAGGATTATTGTTATTTCCATTCTGCCAGGTGAGGAACCTGAGGAGGGAAGAATGTAAGCCGTTGTTCCCTTCGGTCACACAGAGAAGCAGTGCGGCCAGAATTGGACCCAGGTAGCTGGTCCTAGGAGCACCTTGCTCTTAACCCCCACAAGCCTCTCGGCACCCTTGTGTAGTTGGGATTATTATCCCCACTTCTCAGGAAGAAAAACTGAGGCTCAAATCAGAGCCACCCAGCTAACAGTGCCTCCCTGGCAAGCAGCAGAGCTGGGATTTGAACCCACAGCAGCTGCTGGAAAAGACCTGATTTTCATCAGGGGGTCCTGGAGGCTGAGATGGGGGTGGGGTGAGGGGTGCGCTGGGAGGAGAAGCCTTCTGCCCCAAACTCAGACTCCGGGAGCCGCCCCTGTACTCAGACTCTTCCAGATGAAGACGTGTTTACTTGGGTGCCTTCTCTCGCAGGAGAGGAGGACAAGAAGACCAGAGAATGGCCATGGGGAGGGGAGGGACGTTTACCGAGGAGGCATCACGCCTCTAGCGCCATCCCCTTACCTTCACATTTCATCTTCCCAGCATCATGTGCTGTGGTTTTATGCCCATTTACAGGTGGGAAAACTGAGCCTCCGACTGGTTCCGGGTTCCTTTCCACTCTACGGTGTTAGCTTCCTGGCATGAGCAAAATACTCCCTTAAATGTGGGGCAGGCGGTCCTGGGGGTCCTGAAGTGGACTTGGGTGGTCAGTGGCACAGATAACCACAACCATCCAATCATACAGTGAGTGGGTTTTGCTTTCGGTTCTCCTTCAGGCTTTCCTCTTTGTGTCAAAGAAAGTTATCAGTTAGGTGCTAATCTGTCTTTAATACCTTATAGCACAGCCTTTCTAATTAGGAGAGGGTTAGGCTGGCTTTTCAGGCAGCAGTAGCTACACGGAATTTAACAGCACCATCTGTGTTTCCACTGCCTTTATTTTCAGGGTAATCTATTTGAGGGAAAGTGATCCTGGTGGTTACTGTAATGATAAAACAGTTCCTTTTGCAATTAATTCCATCACTTTAAAGAAAAATGTTAAGTACAAAATAGAACTGGTATTTTGTGGGTTTGGCAAAAATCATGGAGTTGGTACCTGAACGCATGAGGTTTGGGAAACACAGGAGGCTTAGGACAGGCTACACTGTTGGCAATTGGAAACCGAGAGGGCTCTTCCCACTTCTGACCAGCTGTGTGGCCTCGGCCCAGGCATTCAGCCTCTCTGTGGCATCTTTGCCAAGTGGAGTAATAGTGACTCTGCCCTGGCGGCTCCACAGAGCTCTCCGGCAGGACTCAGGATGAGGTAATGAGCATGTGGAGGGACCATGGAAAGTGGGGGAGGGCAAAGAGGATTACATAAGATAACCAGTGTGTGTGAATGTTCCTGGCAAGCGTTAGCTGTTTGCTGTGGATATCTTTAAGGTGACCCAGCCGGCTTCAGGACTTTCGCCTTGTAAGAGCAAGCTGTACCCTGCTGGAAGGGCAACATCTTTCTGGAGTGAGTTTGGGGGAAAGAAGAACAGAGAGAAAGGAAGCTATGATGTTGGCGGGGGTGGTTCTGGTGCCCAGCTCTGCTGCCGCCGCTGGTGGTGATAGAGGTGGTGGTGGTGATAATGGTAGTGATTTTGGTGAAGGCAATACTGGCAGTGACAATGGCAGTGATGTGACCAGTTGGAGGGCCTGAGGGCTTTTGTATCCATAGAGAAGCAACAACTCAAGAGCTCTGCGGGGCTGCCCGGAGGGACTTAGATTTGTTCTCTGGGGCTTCAGAGCTTTTCAGGAGCCTACAAAAATGTCTGCAAACTCACACACACACACACACACACACAAATACCAGATCTAAAATACAAAAAAGACCCCACAAAATTTCAAGTAATAATTGTTTAATTGGAAACTTATGACAGCTAGTCAGTGGCAGCTCATTAAACTAAACAGCTAAATATGAATCCTATTTTCTATGGAATGTGTTCTATGGATATTACAATGCATTTATTATGCAGTATGGGGTATGCCTCCAGGAAAAAGAATACATAGGGCTCTATAAGGTTTTTAAATGGCCATGACTGATTGGCAAATAACTTGTAAGATAGTAAGCCCCCCATCGTTGGAAGTATGCAAGGCAATCAGGGATGACTGCCTCTCTGGGATGCTATAGAAGGGGTTCCTGAACACCATATGACCACTGAGTTTTGTTTCTACCCAGAGCCCTCCTATTTTATTATTTTGGGGGCTCCTGATTCCTTCCCTCCCACCCCCTCCAGACACACACACACATCAAGTTGCTGGAGGAAACCTTTGAAATATTCTAAGCCCATCTCCCCACTTTTTTGCTGAGGAAACTGGGGGCACTAAACTAGTGGGAGGTAACATGGCAAGTCAGAGTCATAACAGGGACTCAAACTCAGGGTCCAAATTCCCAGCCCAGTGCCCTCTCCACCCCTCCCCTCCCCCCTGGGGAGTTTTGCCCCTGGGTGGCAGAGATTCAGACCCCCCCTGCAAACATTGGCGATCCAGGGTCTCACCTCCCCCAGAAGAACCAAGGTAGAATTTTCATTTGGCCCTGTCCAACCCCTGCCCTGAAAAGTCCACCCAAGGTCTTTCCCACACTTGCCAGCCCACTGCTGGCTGTGGGCTTTGGCCAAGTTACAAAACACAGTAAACCTCAATTTCCTCATCTATAAAATGGAGATAAGTAATGGTGTCCATGTAAGAGGGTTGTTGCAGAGAGATTAAATTGGATAATATAAAATACTTAGAACATTGCCTACACTTTCCAAGCGCCCCATAAATAGGATATTATATTATGATGGTTGTTTTCAGTATGCATCAGTCAATCCAATAAATATTAATTTATTTAATAAATTAAGAGCCCCCATTAAGTGCCTGTCCAGGAACAAAAAATTGATCCTGGTCCTCACGATGCCTACATTCCACTTGGGAGAGAGATATAGGGAACAAATAGGGAAGCAAGAAAAAAAGCCAAGAAAAATTGTGCTCTGCAGAAAACCAAATGGCAGGGATGTGATGGAAGGTCAAGGGAGCTGCTTTGGGGGTCGAGGAGGACCCCCCCCACAGAACTGATATTTGCTCCAAGGTGCCAACGTCCACATCGGCAGCAGATCACAGGCAGAGCCCCAAGGAGGAGAGTGCAGCATGTCCAAGGCACTGGGGCAGGGGCACTGTGGCCAGGTAGCCACTGAGACCTGAGGGTAAGGTAGGAGGTCAGAGAGGTGGGGCACAGATCCCATGGGGCCTTGTGAGCCAATGGGAGTGTGTAAAGGGACAGTGTGGGTGTGACAGAAGCAAGAGGGTGGTGCTGGGGGCTGAAGGGAGTTGCAGGATGTCTGTCGGGAGCAAAAGTCCAGGCAAGAGATGGTGCTGGCTTGGACTAGGACCAGGATGGCAGCAACCAAGGAAAGTAGCCGTATCCAAGATGTAGGTATTTCAGAGGCAGGATCCACTGGGCTTGCTGATGGGTTGGATGCCGGGGATGAAGGAAAGACAGGAGTCCAGGATGATGCTTGAATATGTAGCCTGATCCCCTAGGTGGATGAAGGGGAGGCAGAGGCTAGATAAGAGACTCAGGGATCCTCCCTCAGTCCCAAGTTACATGCACTTTGTGCCCACAATGTCCAGAATAGTCAAATCTATGGAGCCAGAAAGCAGGTGGGTGGTTGCCAGGGACCAGGGAGAGGGAGTGATTGCTTAATGGCCTTGGAGTTTCCTTTTGGGGTGATGAAAATGTTTTAAAACCAAATAGAGATGGTAGTTACACAACATTGTGAATGGACTGAATGCTACTGAATTGTACACTCTGATTTTACGTTATGTGCCTTTCACCTAAATTGAAAAAAAATATGAAGGAGAAATAAAGACTCTCTTAAACAAGCAGTGACCAAGGGAATTTGTTGTCACCAGATGTGGCTTCAGGTTCCCACATCAGCCATTGGCAGAAGCCAGGTAAATGGCCTGGGGTCTTTCACTGAAAAGAAAACACCACAAAAAGAACTGGTCACACAAATAGTCAGCGAATGAACTGGATTAGATGCATGTCTTGGAGGGGTGGTTGGCTTGGACACTCAGAGACTATGGAGTCAGTCAAAGCCCTGCCTGCCTCTTTACCAGCTGTGTGCCCTTGGACAAGTGACTTAACCTCTCTGAACCTGAGTTTCACCATCTGTCAAATGGGAATAATAATAATCTCTGCCTCACAAAGATATTAAATTATCTGTGGGTTCTCAGTAAATGGAAAAGGTCAGTGTCCTGGCCTCTGGTCCAGGTCACCTTCCCCGGTGATGCTCGAGTGATAACATTCATCATAAGAAAATGTCCACTTTGATGCCATCATCCCTTTCTGGGCTGGTACACACCTCGAAGGGGTGGGTGGGGCTCTTCAGCCATGGTTACAGAACCTGCCCCAAATTCCAGACAATATTTGGGTTCGTTCACCTCTCAGGCTGTGCAGAGGGGACCCCCCGGGGGGCTGCAGTGCTTGGGACAAGATGAGCTTGAGAACAGAAGTGAAAACAATCCTGGCTTCTGGCCCCTCGTGGCTCAGAAGAAATGAAAGAGTGGGACCAAAACTCAGACCACCAGGAGCCCAGAGCCTTTCTCTCTAAAGAACAGCCTCAACCAGAAATCTGTTACTGCCTTAAGAGGCTTTTACCAAACGTCCAGCCCACTGTGAGGAAAGAGTTAGAAATCTGCAACCACAAAGATCAAAGACACCCTGGAATGGTATTGCAAAGGTGGAAGTATTTTCTGCTGCAAATGCCAGG
Organism: Balaenoptera physalus; assembly: GCF_965194825.1. Taxonomy (NCBI): domain Eukaryota; kingdom Metazoa; phylum Chordata; class Mammalia; order Artiodactyla; family Balaenopteridae; genus Balaenoptera; species Balaenoptera physalus. The sequence goes on along the minus strand of NC_138890.1, from coordinate 23,614,397 downwards.
GGACTCGTGCTGTCTCTTTGAAAACCCCTAAGGGTAGTTTCTTTCTCTATAGGAAAAGTGAAATAGTAACAACTGAGAACAGGGATTCTGGAGTCAGACAGCCTGGGGTTCAAATCCTGACTTTTCCACTTGGTGATGTTGAGACTTTGGGCAACTTAACTTTTCTGAGCCTGGGTTTCTGCATTTGTAAAAAGAGGAAAAGATCTCTTGCCACAGGATGTTGCAATAAAGCATAAGTGAGAGGGTGTTCAGAGAGCAGGGAGCCCCAGGCGTGTTGTGAAGTAAGCATCCTACAGTTGTTAATGAGTGAGAGAAGCCTCATTGATTGATGGCTGACTGGGATCCAGAGATCTGGGGTCCCAGATGCTACCAGTTCCCTGGGCAACCTCGGGCCTGTTGATTGAACCTTCAGGGCTGCCTATTGCCTTCAAAACTGAATCCAAACTCCTTAGCACGCCATCCACAGCTACATTTCCACCCCCACCCTGAGAATCAGCTGGAGAGGTTGGCAGAGGCCAGATCATGCAGGGCCAGGGCTTGGCAGGCACTGGCATCTTTATGCAAACAACAGGGGAAACATTGGAGGGGCCTGGCCTGACCAGCCCAAGGCCTGCGCGGTGTCTGCGGGGAGAGAGGTCCCTGAGGGTGATGAGCTTGGAGCGGTGGACTTACTGTTAAGGGGCTCCTGACTGAGCAGACCGAGCGCCAGCCCTGGCCTGGAGCCCTGATCAAGCAGGTTCCCCTCCTAAGCACCACCTGAGCACACAGCTGCCTTTCCTTTACTGTTGTTCCCTCTACCCCGTGTGCCCTCCCTCTTCCCTTCTCCACCCGCCAAACCGTGTGGCCTGGATGTTAGTTTGGCAGTAGGTGACATCTACCCCAGGTAAGAAGATTCAAAAGGTCCCAAAGGACATATGGTGAAAGAAGTCTTACCCCCACTCTTTGCCCAGCCCCCATATCCCACCCTGGAAGCAGTCAGTCCCTTTTCACATGTGCCCTTCCTGGGCCAGTCTGTGTGTCAATGCACGAGTGCACATACACGTTCCCCCTTTCGCATGTCACACTCCACACATGTGGAACCCATCCCACGTCAGCCCGAAAGCCTGCGACAGTCCTTTTTTTTAATTTTAATTTTTATTTATTTTTTATTGACGTATTGTTGATGTACAATATGATGTAAGTTACAGGTATACAATATAGTAATTCACAATTATTTGATTAAACTCCATTTATAGTTATTATAAAATATTGGCTATATTCCCTGTGTTGTACAATATATCCTTGTAGCTTATTTTATACATAATAGTTTGTACCTCTTAATCCCCTACCCCTATATCACCCCTTCCGCCTTCCCTCTCCCTACTGGTAACTACTAGTTTGTTCTCTATATCTGAGTCTGCTTCTTTTTGTGGAAAATAGTATGGAGGTTTCTCAAAAAACTGTAAAAAGAACTACCATATGACCCAGCAATTCCACTCTTGGGTATATATCTGAAAACAACAAAAACACTAATTTGAAAAGACACATGCACCCCAATGCTCATAGCAGCTCTATTTACAATAGCCAAGGTATGGAAGCAACCTAAGTGTCCATCAACAGGTGAATGGATAAAGAAGATGTGGTATATGTATACAATGGAATAGTACTCAGCCATAGCAAAGAACGAAATATTGCCATTTGCAGAAACATGGATGGACTTGGAGGGTATTATGCTACGTGAAATAAGTCAGACAGAGAAAGACAAATACTGTATAATATCACTTATACGTGGAATCTAAAAAGTACAGCAAACCAGTGCAACAGTCCTTTTGATGACTGCACTGCATACTGTCACCACAGGCACTTTTACACCATTTCCAGGTCACATGACAAATTCCTAGAAGTGCAACTGCTGGGTCAGTAGTCTGTTTTTGTTTTTTTGGTTTTTTAAAAATTTATTTATTTATTTATTTTTGGCTGTGTTGGGTCTTCGTTTCTGTGCGAGGGCTTTCTCCAGTTGCAGCGAGTGGGGGCCACTCTTCATCGCGGTGTGCGGGCCTCTCACTATCGCGGCCTCTCTTGTTGCGGAGCACAGGCTCCAGACGCGCAGGCTCGGTAATTGTGGCTCACGGGCCTAGTTGCTCCGTGGCATGTGGGATCTTCCCAGACCAGGGCTCGAACCCGTGTCCCCTGCATTAGCAGGCAGATTCTCAACCACTGCGCCACCAGGGAAGCCCCAGTAGTCTGTTTTTAATATTCATGGGGTTTTCCAGGCCCAATAAAACGTTGCTTTCTGCACACATATGTGCACACACACACACACACATGCACACAGCTGTCACCGGCCACCACCCACAGCATCAAACCTCATTCCTCCCAGTTCGCACAGCCTCTTGCTGCCCCCATCACGGCCCCTGCTACTCACCGCTAGGCTGTGTCTGAACCGCCGGGGTCTGGGACCCCCCTCGTCCTTTAGGTTAGTCTCCCGGCCCTGGGCCCGCATCTTGCCTCGGGCTCCTGTGTGAAGGTAAGAGGGAGCCCCAAAGCGCCGTCAGCCTTTCGGAAGTGGAGCTGCAGCCAGTGGCTGGGCCTCAGTCACGTGGGTCAGCACCCCATGTGTGGCGGCCACCGTGGGGCTTGGAAGGCTCGTCTTCCGTCCTTAAAGAATGAAAGTCACCCCGCTGACGTAACTCCCGCCGCTCAGGCCCCTTTGGGACTCCTGCCAGGGGCAGAGCTCCCGAGGGTCTGATGCTGCCGCCACTCGCTGATGCCCTCGGCACCAGGTACCCAGGACATTCAAAACGGCCAATGACAGGGGGAGCGTTCTGAGACATTACGGCTCATAAAGCTGAGGAACTGCCTGCCAGGGGCCCAGCGACACCAGCATCTCATTACCTGTGGTGGTAACTGGGAGCGGCCAGCAGGGCCCAGCTGGGCCTGCCCCCGCTGCCGCTCCCCCAGCGCCTGATTCCCAGCAGGACAGCCGGACGTGGAGCCGTCTTCTGCCTTCCACTCACATCCCCTCCGCTCACACTCCCCCCTCCACCCCCGCGGCTTCCCATGGTTCTGTGGTTAAAATCCACCATCTCTCTGCCTCCAGGTTTTTATAGGGGGCTGTTCTCTGTGGAATCTGCTTGTTCCCCATTTTCACTGAGTTAACCTTTTTCCTGTCTGTACAGATCTCAACTCACATATCCCCCAGACCAAGTCAGGTCTCCACACTACATATTCCTGTGTCTCCCTATGCTGCCCCTTTATATAACTGTCAACACACTGCAGTTAAATCAGCAGCTCTGCCGTGAGTTACTTCACGTTTGCCCCACACCAAGCTGTTGTAGAAGCTCCAAGACGTGCCTGCCAGGCTCACCGCTGTACCCCAGCACCCAGCACAGTGTCTGCCCCTGAAAAGCACTCCATAAATATATGGAGCATATGTGAATGCTATTTCCTGGTTGTGCCGCTTTAGACAATAATAAAAAATAATATTTATTATTATGAAATAATAATCTTATACTATTATTATGTATAATGTAACCTGCCATACGCCAGGTACTAAGTGTTTTACAGACCTTTACTCTCTGCATTTTCACATTCACCAAGTGAACAAGGACATATTATTATCCCCATTTTACAAATGAGAAAACTAAGGCTCGGAGAAGTTGCAGTCTTGTGCCTGAGGTCACAAAGTTATTAAATGACACCATTGGGATTAAAACCCAGATCTGTCCAATGTCAAAGTCCTTGCCTTTCAGCCCCTGGGGCTCCCTTCACTTCTCTGAGTGTCAATTTTTGCAGAATAAGGATCAAACGACCTACTCCGCAGACTTGCCCACCGGCTCCCCCAGAAGGTGCCTGGCACACAGTGGTTGCCTGCTGAATATCGTTTAAAGAAAACAATTGTAAATGATTGCCTGGAAAATCAGATTCATCTTCAAGGTCAAGTGAGAAACCCAAAGGAGCCTTAACTGATTCCCCCAAATTGCTGGCTACTCCCCCAGTGGCTGTGCCTGGGGTAACAGAAAAGGGGAGCTTCATTTTACTTCCTAATGAAAAGAGAAAAGTGTTGGACTCGGTTTGATAAAATTTGATGGGAGGAGACTCCAGCCCCCAGACTAGTTAATCTTCTAGATGACCTCGCCCCTCTGTTGGCAAACAGAACATACCACCAGTGACAACTCTTCTGGGATTTTGTGGGTGAGGAGCAGTGAGAGGGGAGTTGGGGCATCAGGCAGACCCGGTCGGCCTTTGGGCTATACCTCTGCTGGTGGGGTGAACTTCAACCCTTCAAGCCCCCATTTTCTTTGCTGCCACAGGGGAGGATTGAGGAGGGTAATGATATTCTGGATTCCACCCACCACAACTCATTCCTAGGGAGACACATTCTGATGGGGAATCACCAAGGACCACACTCAGAGGAGAATTTTCCTAGGGCCCTGGAAACTCAGAATTCTACCCACTGGCGTTAAAGAACCTCTCCTTCCTGTGCACCCCAGAAATCACAAGCCTCTGCCAGAGGTGGGTATAAATGGGAGGTAAAAGTGAGACGGGATGGAGCAGGTACCTCTGGAAGACTTCCTGGAGGAGGTGACAGCGGAAGCCAAGTCTTGAAGGAAGAGTGAGAGTTCCCCAAGCATGGAAGGGAGGAAGGGCACTCCAGGCAGTGGGAATAGCATGTGCAAAGGCACAGAGTCAGAATGGGCCTAGGACTTTCAAAACCAGGAGGAATTAAATGCCACCAGAGCTGTTTCTCAAAGTGTTGTCCAACTAAAGGGCACTCGGCAGCAGGAGCTAAGGCTAAAGAGAGAAGGCAGAACCAGGTCACGAAGAACCTTAAATGTCACATCAAAGATCTATCTATACTTAGAGACAACCAAGGCTGGTAATGGGAGTGATCAAAGCAGACTTCCCCAGGCAGAGCCCAGCACAGTGGGTTTAATACACACCTATGAGCACATTGAGTGCATTTAACATACTCAGCTGTGGCTGCTCTTCAGGGCTAATTGGCCACCGTGGCCTCCCAGAGGCACTTGATGAGATGAGTCAGACTGAGCGGGGCCCTGCCTTTTGTTACGGCCACATTTGCTAGGTGATGACTGTAGGTGAAGGTCAGAAGCCTCCCCAGGGAGCAGTGAGGGGCACAGCAACCCACGAGCAAATTCTCCAGAAAGTGCCTTTTCAGAGGCCCTTAAGACAAAGATGAGATGATGTGAGAGGAAGCAGTGTGACACATTCAACTGCAGCATCTGTGGTCAACCTGCAAGATGGGGAGAGGAAGTGGCTGAAGCCGGTTTTAATGAATCCCATATCATTTTCACACACACACATATATACATACACACACACTCTGTGTACCCTGGACCTCTCCCTTAGACAACAAGAAATGTTTGCTGGATGGATGGACGGACAGGACAGATGGATAGGTGGATGGAAGGTGGAGAGAGGTGGTCCAGATCCAGGACCTGCTTGCGGACAGACGCAGAGCCGTATTAACAATGCAAGGTGCCAGCAGTATAACTCAGTACAAAGTTCAGGAGAGGGTGTCCCTGCCTGCAGGCGTTCAGGATGGGTTCAGGGTGCCCCTGCTTTTTGAAAGTTCACTTTACCCCACTTCTCTTTTACCAAAGACCTACATTAGTACCTGTTTTTGCTAACTGAAAGAAACCCAAGGAGGGTTTTTGCTTTTACGAAAAAATGTGAAAAGCAAAAATGGCGTTCAGGTTTGTCTTGCGGTAAGCCATCACAGAGGCAGCCTGCACCCCAAGCATAGGGTGGCCCCCCCAGAGCTCCTTCCCCAGGAACCACATTCAGCATCTCAGCAACAAGTCACCGTAGCTGTGAACTGTGTCTGAGCATCTGTGCTTTATCTCGATTTATTTTGTGCATCCGTTGTCAAGATGTGTCCTAAGATAACTTCTTTGCTTTACGCCATTTCAGCTTTCTAAAGGTTTCAAAAGAATGCTGGACTTTCAGATGGGTGGGGGGGGGGAAACGTGTTTGAGCCAGGCCTTGAAAAGGGAGTAGCTGACTGAAGACAGGGAAGAACGGGACTCCAGGTGAAGGAGACAGCAAAGGCAAAGGCAGGAGGGAAGAGACGTGCTGCATTTGGGCAAAGTCCTGGTTGCCTGAACGGCAGAGTCAGGGGGACAATTACAGGGCTGTTTGGTGAGATCCACTTAGAAGGACAAGTTGAAGTCTGGTGCAAGAACGGACATGAAGGCAGGCTGGAAGGGTGTGAGCCGAGTTTGAAGCCAGGCTCTCTGGACACTTACTAAGGGTGAGATGTCACTTGGCCTCTCCAAGCCTTGCTCTCCTCAACTGTTAAATAGAGACAGTGATTCCCCTCACTTGGGGGTCATTGTGAGGATGAGATGATATTTCATTTAATATGTATGATATCACCTTGCCCAGGACTCTTCTACAGTACAGATGTGCCATCCTTGGTTGAACCGTTCCCCTGCTGATGGACATTCAGGTTGCCTCCCATTGTTTGCCACTTGCACACCTGCTGATGCAGACGTCCTTCTTCATGGCTCTTCTCATGGTGGTGGTTGTATTGCCACAGCCTAGGTTCCCAAAAGAATGAGTTAGATCTAAGTGATCCAGAGGGGTGTCCGTTATATAATAGGCATTTTAAAAGAAACGAGGAAAAGAAGTAGCAGTGTAATGTGTACAGTGTGTATAAAACAGTGTCCTACATGTGTCTGGTACATGCAGAGCTTCAGAGGAAGAATGTATGGTCTCCATCACACCAAATGGTGAGCAACGGTCACCTCCCTGGCGTGAGGGCTTGGGTATGTGATGGCCCAAATAGTTGGCCCTTCCTGTATACCTCAGGACCCTTGGTTTACTTCAATAAGCATGTCATTGCTTTTAACATTTGAAAGGAAAGTTCAAGAAAGCGTTTTTTATATTAACTGTGATAGTGACAATGACGGTGATCATGATGACGGTGATCTTGGGGTGCCTTGACCCTCTAGGGCCATCATTCTACCCACAGATTGGCAAAAGCTCCTGCCTTCACAAAGGTCACTGGAAACTTCTGGGACCTAGGCTGTAAGACAGAAACATGACAGGGGTGGTTCTTATCTGAAACTCCAAGAAAAAAGGAACCACCACTCTAGCCCAGCCTGCTAGAGTGGCAGAAGGTGACCAGGAGCCGTGATCCCTGCACCGACACAGTGGTTATGACTAAATGATGTCTCTCGTATTCAGGTTGCAAAACCGCTCCAGGCAAGAGCCTAGGAGAGGCTTAATTTTTGTCAGATGGTAATGAGCTTGTTTCTGAGAGGGGTTCCGCTGTCAGCTTGATTTTCTGCACACTCCCGGATCCCAGGGGATTGCCTGCTGGCTGCTCTCTGGAAAACCAGGATCAGCTTGAGATAAAGGGTCCAGGAATCAAACGGGGCCTTTGCTTGTTTTGCATCAATTGGAATCATGGAATATCACCAGTAGGAAGGAATTTAACCTGAGATTTAACCAAGAAGCATTGCATATGCAGCCATTCTGTTGAAGTGATGTTTGCCGTGAGACAGGAGGTAAGAAAGAAAGAGGAAGGAAGGAACTAGAAACAACCGAAATACCTGCGATAGAGTGATGATAAATAAACCACAGCCAGCCAACCTGGGGACTGTTATGCAGCCATTAGAAAGACTGAGTGAGTTCTGTACCAGCTGACCTGGAAAGTGAGGTTTAGAGAGATGTTAAGAGCGGGTGTGGAGAGGGGCTGCAGTTGGCAGACTACAACAGCAAGCTAGATCTGGTCCTCTTCCTGGTTTTGTGCAGCCCATGATCTAAGAATAGCTTTTACATTTTTAGCTTGGAAATTGTTTTAAAGAGTTTGAGAAAAAAAATCAAAAGAAGAAGAATATTTTGCAACACGAGAAAATGATGTAAAATTCAAATTTCAGTGTCCGTAGTAAAGTCTTCTTGGAGCATAGCCATGATCGCTCATCTGCACATTGTCTGTGGAGGTGCTTTCACACTAAACAAGAGTTGAGTAATTGCAGCAGAGACCTTGAAGAATGCAAACAGAAAATATTCGTTACCTGGCCCTTTCCTGAAAAAGTTTTTTGGCTCCGCATTTAGAGTATGGTGACATTTTGTAAAACGAGAGTGTGGAACACTGTTTTAGGCGCTTTATCAGAGTAAATGTATTACATTTGCTTACTTTTTCATTCATTTTTTTCATTTATTCTTCATAGGCTTAATGCCTACCGGTGGGGCCAGGCACTGGGAACTAGCAGTGAACCTACAGATACAGCCCCTGTTTTCATGGACCTTAGAGTCTGTGTCTAGATCTTTCTTTGTCTAGTATAAACAACCCTAGCCCCTCCAAGTGTATCTCACATGATGACTTGGTGGTCCAGCCCCTTGCATCCTGTCTCCCGTCCTCCTCCCGCTATGTATCTTGATTGCTTCTGTCCCTTCTAAGGAGTGGTGCCGGACTGGTCCCATGCCTCCTGGTGTCTCGAAGGGAGGTCAAGGTCTAGAAGGGTTCGTCTTGAATCAGGTCACACTCTCAGTCTGGTTTCAACATGCTCAACACTCAATCTTTGCATTTCTAGCTCACGCACTCCAGTGGACCCCAGAGGGAGAGGCAACAGTGCTAGACCCCCGTCACGTGGATGGGAGCAGCCGCCCGCTATGGAGAAGGCTGCAGCCATGTCTCCACATGATGCCTCCCAAATAAAACCAAAGCCACCTCCTGACTCATGCCCCGGTGCGTCCGTCTCTATGCAAAACCTGGAGAGTGGAGATCTGTTCAGTCCCAGGAGGAAGCCGGCTCTGCCAAGGGGTCATTTGAGGACTGGGGTTTGAACCAGGAACCTCGCTTCAAGGACTAGCTTTCCCTCATCTTCCTTCATACTCATGCCCAACACCTCCTAAGAGACAGCTTTATTTATTTCTAGAAAAACAGCACTGGATCGGTCATTGCAGCCTCTCCACATTTGGACACTTCTCTTGGCTCTGTTGGGCAGCTTGGAACCCAGTGGTTGACATAACTGACCCTTTGGGGAGCTGGAAGAGAAGCAACCAGGGGCCGGAGGCAGCGGAAGGAGCCGTAGGGTCCCAGGATGGCGTCCAATGGCACGACCTCTTCCTTTTGTCTGGACCCTGCTGCGTTGAAGATCACCGTCAGCGTGGTCCTCACCCTCCTCATCCTCATCACCATCGCCGGCAATGTAGTCGTCTGCCTGGCCGTGGGCTTGAACCGCCGGCTCCGCAGTCTGACCAACTGCTTCATCGTGTCCTTGGCCATCACTGACCTGCTCCTCGGCCTCCTGGTGCTGCCCTTTTCGGCCTTCCACCAGCTGTCCTGCAGGTGGAACTTCGGCAAGGTCTTCTGCAATATCTATACCAGCCTAGATGTCATGCTCTGCACGGCCTCCATCCTCAACCTCTTCATGATCAGCCTCGACCGGTACTGCGCCGTCACAGATCCCCTGCGTTACCCCATGCTGGTCACCCCTGTCCGTGTCACCATCTCCCTGGTCTTAATTTGGGTCATCTCCGTCACCCTATCCTTCCTGTGTATCCACCTGGGATGGAACAGCAGGACTGAGACCAGCAGTGCCAATCACACCATCCCAAAGTGCAAAGTCCAGGTCAACTTGGTGTATGGCCTGGTGGACGGGCTGGTCACCTTCTACCTGCCTCTGCTGGTCATGTGCATCACCTACTACCGCATCTTCAAGATCGCGTGGGACCAGGCCAAGAGGATCCATAACGTGGGCTCCCGGAGGACTGCCACCATCAGGGAACACAAAGCCACAGTGACCCTGGCAGCCGTGATGGGGGCCTTCATCATCTGCTGGTTCCCCTACTTCACCGTGTTTGTTTACCGTGGGCTAAAAGGGGATAATGCCATCAACGAGACCTTCGAAGCCGTGGTTCTGTGGCTGGGCTATGCCAACTCAGCCCTGAACCCCATCCTGTACGCTGCACTGAATAGAGACTTCCGCACGGCATACCAGCAGCTCTTCTGCTGCAGCCCCACCGACCACGACACCCACAGAACTTCTCTGAAGTCCAACAACTCTCAGCTGATGAGGATTCCAAGCCAAGGACCCAGGTGGCAGGAAGAGAGGCCCCTGAGGCTCCAGGTGTGGAGTGGGACAGAGGTCACGGCCCCCCAGGGAGCCACAGACAGGTAACTGTCCTGGCAGTTCGTGTGTTGGATGGGGCACAGGGACGGGGTCCCACTCGTGGTAACAGCTGTTCACGAGGTGCTGCTTTGGATGTTATGTGCTGGGAATTCTTCATGAGCACTTTGCAAACCTCGTGTTATTCCATCCTCCCAAACACCCCCTGAGGTAGAACTTTTTACCTCCATTTTTAAAAGGAGCAAGTCAAATCTCAGAGAACTTGGCCAGGGCCACACAGTTGGGATCTGGATAGAGCTCCCCTGACTCAGAACTGGTGGACTTTTTTTCTAGCTACCTTGTCCTTACAATCAGGAGTCCTAAGTTTGAGGTCCAACTCGGCCACTTGGTTAATGGTCATAAGTGTTCACCTAAATCTGCCAGGACAGCCCTCAAATGGCCATGTAATAATGCTGCTGCCTGGGGGTTAAATCAGAGACCCCACTCAGCCCACCATCACTGAGCACCTTTTATGCATCAGCTCTTACTTTCGGGGTGCTCAAGTGGGAGGAGAAAGAGGACTGGCCAAGTTGGGGAGGCAAAGCCTTGAAAGCCAGGCTTGGACATTGTACTGTAGGTCTTAGGGGAAGATGGAAGGATCAGAAGCAAGGATGGGTATAACCCAAGCATCTCTGTACTTTGGAAAGAGGGCTCTGGTTGTCCCCTAACACATGGACCAGAAGAATGAGATGGGGACAACAGTGAAGGGGGATGTGGTACTGGTCCATGAGAGAGAAGAGAACAGAGCAAAATCTAGGAGGCTATTAAAAAATAGTCTTGTAGACCATTGGATGTCTGGGATGCAGGAGATGCAAGAGAGAGGATGCCCCAGGACTCCACCCCCGAGAGGTACCCAGGCTGAAAAGATAAACAGGATCAGAATGACATTGAGATCAACTCACTGTTGACAAAGCCCATGCCAGGTATTAAGGGGTACCTCACCAAAGACTTGAGTGGCCTGAGGAAGCTCACACATGGAGAGAAGGTTTATAGGTCTGAGGAAGCTCTATCTAGCTGTTGAGAGGAATAAATGAAAGGATGCTGGTAAAACATCTGACACATACAAATGCTCAATAAATGTCACTTTCCTTTGTCTTCCCACAGACCATGCCTTTGCCCCCCAGAATGCTGGTCTGTGTGACTGACTCATCCATCCATCCATTCATTCATTCATTCATTTATTCATTCATTCACAAACATTTGTCAACTTCCTATCACATGCCAGGAACAGTGCTGAGCGCCAGAGATGTAGAAGTGACATTTTGGCATCTGTTTTGATGGACGGGTATGGCAGGTCAACTGTACAGCCTCGGTCTCAGCTCTGTGGTTTGAGCGAGTCTCTGCCCCTCTTGGGCCTCAGTTTCCTCATCTCGTAGAATGTGGGGTCTGTCTTCAAGCAGCCTGCCCTGGTCACCTCCCAGAGCCACCTGAAGCACACATGTGCTAAGGGGCGCCAACAGGCTCTAGGACCCCCGGTAGGATGCTTGTCGTCTCTCGACCTTTGAGCATCAGACTTGAGAAAAGCTTGGATGGACTCGGCACACTCACCCCCTCTGGGCGCTGGGCCCTGTGGAGCATTGTGGGGGTGAAACGGCCCAACTGGACCCCTCGGCCTTGTGTCCCTCTGGTCCTTGCAGGAGCCAGGTGTGGAGTGTCCCCCCATAGACTTGGGTCCTGGGCCCTCCACCCGTCCACTGCTATCCTTCGGGAACAAGCTTCATTGCTCCTGCAACCAGCCTCCTCCAGGCCTCCCTGCCTCCAGACTCTCCCTCTCAAATCCATCCTCCAAGCCACCCAAAGGCATCTCTCCCAAATGCAGATGGGGAGGCTTCCACGTCTGGCCTTGATAGATAAGATGACCCTGTCCTTCCACACTGCCTCATTCAGGAAGCAGACTCTGGTACAAAGCAGAGTTAGTTCACAAAACAAACAAAGGACAAAGCACGGGGTGTGGACTCTAGAGGAGGCCATTGGCACCGTTCATTCTCGTTGCCATCCCACTTCCTACTGCTCTTACCTGTGGGACCCGGGTTAATAGGCTGCCTCTACCCCCAGTCCTTAGGGAGACACTCAGCAGGCACTCACCAGCAATGGCCAGCCCTCACTGAACACCCACTAGGTACCAGTTTTAGGTTTGCCACTATTCCTAGGTATTAATCTTTCTGTGACGGCATCTTATCCCCACCCCTGTACCAGGTGCTAGGGTGCAAAGGGAAATAAAGCCAGCCCCCCATCTCATGCCACCACCTTCACCACCTGTCTGGTTGAGGAACAGACTGGCCACGGTTCAGAGCAGCACGTGCCCAGGCTTGAAACCCAGTGCGCAGGGCAGCCAAAGGAGGCAGCGCCTGGTCCAAAGAGCCCGTCCCCGGGAGCAGACCTCTGAGCTGAGCCTCAAATGCGGAGGGGAAAGACCCGTTCCTCCAGGGTGGTGCTGGACCCTTTAGACCCGGGGCCTCATTTCATTCTCCACACAACCCTGTGCAGTTGATGCTTGTTTAGTTTCCACTTTGCAGATGGGGAAACTGAGGCTCAGAGAACTTAAGTAAATTGTTCAAGGGACACAAGCTAGTGATGCAGCCAAAGCCAAGAGCTGAGCAAAAACGGAAACGGCAGCCCCATTACCACCTGTCTTCTGGGTGCCGGGCACGCTGGGGCAGGGAGTGTCCACCTCCTCTTCTGACCATCACAGCCACCCTGGCCACCAAGGCCAGCTGAGAGGCCGTGCCTGCCTGGGTCACACACAGCAACCGCGGAGCAGAGGGGTCCGGCAGAGGAGGATGGGGAACGAGTTGGAGGGCCTCGTCCTATGGTTGGGGGGATGGGGACCCAGGAAGCCAGGGACAGCCAGAGTTTGATTTTCCAGTAGAGGCTGCCAGGGCGACTGGGGACTTGTGTGGCCCTCCATAAGGTTGGCGCCCAGCTTCCCTGATGACCGATAGTGTGTCCTTCCTGCTCCCCATCTGGGAACAAATCCCAGCATTGACCTGACAGAGAGCCCTTATCCCTGCCAAGGGGCCAGGTGTCTGCCCTTGGTTGGTGATGGCGGAGGTTGCAGGGGGGGGGCGGGGGGCGGCGGCACAGTCACCCAAGGGGAGACTCCAGGAGACAGTGACAGCTGGCTGGTCCTCCCTGCCCCGAGGCCAACCAGCAGCCACCTCCCCAGCAGGATGCTCTGTCTGCCCCTTCCTGATCCCATTGTCCACCCTTACCCCGCCCCTTATCACCTCTGCCCTTCTCTGGTCCCGGGTCCCCAACCTCACCCCTTCTGCTCCACTGACCCTGCTCAGTAACCTCCACTGCTTCTACTGAATACAGGCCTGCTTTCGTTTCCAAGGTAGGGCTGCTGTAACAAATGATGGTGAACTTGGTGACTGGAAACGAGACGGATTTCTTTTCTTACAGTTTGGGAGATCAAGAGACTGAGATCAAGATGTTGGTAGGGCTGGTTCCTTCTGGAGGCTTCAGAGGAGAATCCGTTTCCTTGCCTTTTCCGGCTTCTGGGGGCCACCCGCTCTCCTTGGCTTGTGGCCCCTTCCTCACATCACTCTGACCTCTCGCCTCCATGGTCACATCTCCTTCCCATCTTCGGTAGCCAAATCTCCCTCTGCCTCCTTCTTTTAATAAGGGCACTTGTGATTACATTTAGGGCCCACTGGGATAATCCTGGATAACCTCCCCATCCCAAAGTCCTTAACTTAATCACATCTGCAAAGTCCTTTTTGCCATATAAGATAACTTTCTCAGGTTCCAGCGATGAGGATGTAGACGTCTGGGGTCCACATTCAGCTACCACAAGTCCCAGCTCCCTGGCTTAGCATTAGAGACCCTTCATGATTTGGTCCCTGACCACCTCCTGACACCATCCCCAGGCCACACCCACCCTCCAGCCCCTTCTGCCCCCACCAAAACAAACCACTCAGCGTTCATTCATTCACAAGCTCTCACCAAGAATTTGCTACACGCCAGCACTGTTGGGGGTGTAGCAGTGAGCCAAGCAGAGGCCCTCCTCCCAGAGGGATGTTATTCTAGGGCAGTGGTTCTCAAAATGTGGGCCCCCAGCCAGCAGCAGGCTTCTGGGAGCAAAGTAGATGACGTCGGGCCACTCAGCCTCATCCATCCGTGGCAGAGCTAGGATTCCAACCCAAGCCCGTCTGACCCCAAAGCCAGGCTCTTTCCATGAGGAAATGCTGAATGGACTTGAATTTAGCCCAGGCTCAGAGTGCTACTCCCATAGACAGCAGATGGGGAAACTAAGGCCCAGGGAGGCAAGTGACCTGAGGCCCAGAGCAAGCTGGGGAGGGGCAGGTAGTAGACCGTGTATCTCTGGACCCCTGCCCAGGGCTCTTGGGTCTTTCCCCATACACTCCCTTGCCCTGCGTAATCTCCCCAGGCAGGGAGATAAGACTCCTGAGCGCCAGCCGTCTCTCTCCGGGGCGGGCGGGCACTTCCTCCTCTCTGCAGAGGCCCTGTGCTTGCGGCTGTCACCCTCCCGGGGGCTGGAGTTTGGAGTCAGAGCTCAGGAAGAAGAGGCGCAAAGGGAGGCCAGGAGCCACAGGTGCCCCCCTGCTGCCAGCTCTCTCCCCTCACAGGCCTCTCGCCAGCACTGCCAGGGCCTGCCCTCCTTCTGCTGCCAGTGAGAGAGCATTTCCTCCAGCTGGGAATGGGCCTCTGCTCTGCCCTTCTGGTGCTCTTGGACTCTGATACAGAGTTCTTATCCTGACCAACAAGGCCCTGCCCTGCCCGACTCTTTCCGCTGCCCTAACTCCTCCTCTGGGCCCCTCGGTCCTGTCCCCAGGCCATGCCTATTCCCATCCCACGCACCCTCCTCTCAGCCCAAGACAGTCTTCTTACCCATCTTGGGACATCCTATCTGTTCTGTATCTGCTCCCCAAGACCGCAAGCTCCCTGGGGGCAGGCTCACGTCTCTGTTGGTCCCTGTCTAACACCTAGCACAGTACCTGGCACAGGACGCCCAGTAATATTTGTTGAATGAATAAGTGAATGAATGAATGCATGAATATCTCATTCTAGGTCCCCAAGAGCCCTGAGAAGTGACTAATACCACCAGTCGCTTTAGAGATCAGGGAACCAAGTCTCGAAATGCTAAGTTCCAGGAACACAGTGGGAACTCAGAAATTCCTGGTTCCCTTTTCTAACTTTGACATCACCGTGGGCCTCCCTCCAAGTAGTGGTGTCAGCAGCGGGCCTCACAGAGGAATCCACCAGCTGCTCTAAATCATAGAGTCTGCGGGTGGAAAGAGTCACACCCCTCACCCTGCCTCCCAGGAGAGGTGAAGGGATCCAGGAGTCGGGATGGGAATCCAGAGTTCGGACAAGCTGGATGCGGTCCATTGCGTCTCCACGCCATGTCCCCATTTGGCCAGAGTCTGGGGGCTGGGGGAGGGCGGAGGTGGCTTTATCTTCTGCTCAAAGTCCAGTCTGGTCTGGCGGAGGAGGCTGCAATTCCCTTAGCAGTAAAAAGTTTACATGACTGATGTACACACACTTCTTAAGAAGGAACTTTGCTCAGAAAGGAAGTTTTGCATAATTTACCCCTTCAAGAGCCCAGACTTGTTTATTTGTATCATTTGGGTCCTGAAATAGTCTAACTTTTTGGCACATTGATTCCAGCATCTCTTAAGGGGCCTTTCTGAGCACTCTTTGTAGAGGCGCCCAGAGTAGCTGGTCCCCCTCCCTTCTCCCCGCCAACCTCCCAGCCCCCGCCCTACCCCCGGCTAAGGGGCCTGGCCGCCCCCTGCACACTGGTATCCTGCTGGCTGCTGCTTTGTCACCTCTGCCCTCTGTGCCTGGTGGTCACACCACAAGGCTACTGGGGTGTCTTCCTGCCTCTGTGTGGAAGTTAGGGAGCCCGGTATGAGCCCTGGTCCCCCACTAGTTAGGGGTTGGGTGATGTTAGACAAGTCGTTGACAGTCTGAGCTGAAGTTTCCTTACCTATAAAACTATGATAATTATCAGACCTACTTCGCAGAATTGTGAGAATATAATGGAGTCAAGGATACAGGCACTTAGCACAGTTCCTAGCAGGTGGCAGGTGCTTTAACAGACTTAACAGACATGAATTTTCCTTCTTTGCCATCCATCTCTTTCTCTTTTTCTTTCTTTTCATTTTGTCTCTTTTCTGTCGTTTTCTATCTTTCTTTTTTATAACAGTTTTATCGAGATATACTTCACATGCTGTACGATTCACTCATTTCAAGTGTACAGTTCTCCGGGTTTTGGTCTGTTCACAGAGCTGTGCAGCCACCACCACAATCAATTTTAGAACATTTTCATCACCCCAAAGAAACCCTGTAGCCTTCAACTATCAACCTCCCGATCCCTGCATTCCCCAGACAACCACAAATCTACTTTCTATCTCTATAGATGTGCCTATTCTGGACATTTCAGATAATCCGTGTGCTTTTGTGCCTGGCTGTGTCACTTAGCATAATGCTGTTGAGATTCTTTCGTTATTTTCTGTCTGTTCTTCCTTCCTTTCCTTTTTCCGTTCTGTTTTGTGTTTTCTTTCCCTCCCTTCCCCCATTCCCTTCTGTGTTCATGGTCCCGTTTCTCCTTCACCAAGCGCTCCGGCTTTATGGCAGCTCTCGGCGGTTGGTAGGCCCTTGGGGAGGGGGGCGGGAGGCTGCATCCTGGACCCGCAGGTGGCCCACGTCCCTACCTCCCACCTGGGTGGGCTCGGAAAGGCCGTTCTCAGGCCTGCGGGGCCCGCACTTCTACACAGCTGCGGGCAGAGCAGCGGACTGCAGCAAGGTATTAACCCTTTTCATCTTCTGTCTCTTCAGAGAGTTTGGGGAGTGAGACCCCCTTCCCAGCCCTGGAGAGGAAGTCAGGGGAAGAGCAGAGGGAGAGGAGGTGGGAAGCCTTTTACAACCTCAGAAGTCAAGGAGAA
This sequence comes from Balaenoptera physalus, assembly GCF_965194825.1. Classification (NCBI taxonomy): domain Eukaryota; kingdom Metazoa; phylum Chordata; class Mammalia; order Artiodactyla; family Balaenopteridae; genus Balaenoptera; species Balaenoptera physalus. The sequence goes on along the minus strand of NC_138890.1, from coordinate 23,597,362 downwards.
TAAATGGTGGCCCCCCCAGGAGTCACTTGAAAGGTAGAGAACCCCTCCTTTACCTCCCTGGTGTTTATGCCTTTGAAGCGAGCTGGAGGCCCCGTCTGTGCCCCGCCATCCTCCCTCCCTCCCTGGCTTTGCACAGACCCCTGCCCCTGCGCTCTCCCCACCTTCCCTTCTGGCTCCTTGTGCCGCAGATCTGACAGGATTGCTATGGAACTGCCTTCCCAGGGGCTGTGAAGGGGAGGAAAGGGGAACCATGCCTTCGGGGCCGCTGCTAGTAGCTTCGTACCCATGAGAAAAAGGTGAACACTCTAGGTGAACAAATTAAGAGAAAGCCCTTTCTCCAGGGGACCCAGCCCCAGGCCACACAGCTTGGCAAGCAGAAAGAGGTCTGGATTTCAGCCCCGATGCTCTTGTGCAGAGAACAGCCTGCACAACTACAGGGAGGCCCTGCAGACCTTCCAGACCCCTGGGAGACGGCAGGGTGGAGGGCAGGGCTCTGCCAGCCTCTTCTGCAAAGGGCCAGATAGTAAATAAGTTAGCTTTGCGGCGCCTATGTTCTCCGTCACCACTACTCAACCCTGGTGGTATGGCACAAAAGCAGCCCCAGATGATCCTTAAATGAATGGGGGTGGCTGTCTTCCAATAAAACTTTATTTATGGGCACCAAAATTGGAGTTCCATATCATTTTCACCAGTCACAAAATGTTATTCTTCTATTCACTTTTTTTTCAACCATTTCAACAAAATAGGCGGTGGGCTGAATTTGGCCCACAGGCTATCGTCTGCCAACCGCTGGTGTAGGGGAAAGAAAAGGGTGCCAATTCCAGCCCCAGCACTTGCTGGCTCCTGGACTGTAGGCAGGTGGCTTGCCCTCTCTGAGCCTCAGCTTGCCCATCTGCAAAATGGGGATAAAAATACCTCCCTGTGAGGATTGTGATGAGGCTTAGCACCGATTTGTGCAAAGCTCCCGACACCGGGTAGATGCTTGTAAGGGGTAATTTTTCTTTCTTCCTTTCTTTTCCCTTTATTTCTTCCTTCCCCCCTCCCTCCTTCCCTCCCTCCCTCCCTCCCTCCCTTCCTTCCTTCCTTCCCTCCTGTGGCCCCTCTGTAAAGGAGCAGCTGAAAAGTCCATGGCAGGCTCTGTGGACTTGTGTCTCCGCTGTGCCACTGAATCGCTCAGTTTGGACCCTGACCCTGAGGCTCGTGTCCCTCCTCTGAAAATGGGGGGCTTGGATCCATCTCAGGGGACCATTCCAACACTAATTATATATAAATGCTTAACAAGAGAGAGAAATTATGCCAAACCCCCAACTGTGTTTGTGTCAAAAATCTTCTGGCGAGGGCGAGGAGGAACCTGTTTTTCATACTAATGAGTCACCCTGAGTATGGAGGCAAATGCAGTAAAACATGTCCTTGTCGCAACCTGAGCCTTGAGTGCAGGGGTCACAGGCAGGTAGGGATGCAGATTGGGTGCAGGACAGAGCTCCTAGAGAGACCCAGCCTGGCAGACAGGGGACCGGGGTTTCTCACTGCCTCCGCCACTGACAGGCTGTATGGCCTTTAGAAGATCACATCCCTCTCTGAGCCCCAGTTTCCTCATCTGTCAAGGAGAGCTAAGGCTTCTAGCAGATGTCACTGCTCTTAAAGCAACAGCAGTGAGCCACAGGGCTCTCTGTTTTCAGGTGATGCTGTGTTCATTAAGCCTACAGCAGCTGTTTGTGGTCGTGTCAGGGGACAGGGACGGGGTGTGCCTGAGACCCAGTGGGTATTTTAGGGCGTCCACAGCCCCTGAGGAACCCCTGAGAAGTGAGGACCATTCCCTCGCTGCCCACCTCTGGGCAGGGAGGTGGGGGGCAGGGGAGTTTGTCCCAGCTCCCCAAAGTGGCACGTGGCTCTGCTTGTCCACATCTGACCGTGCAGAAGGCTGCAGCTTGCAGGGAGGGCCACAGGCTTTGGGACCCACGGGCGGGTGGATGAGACTCAGGGCTTCCTCATTCCAGGACTGAGCACATGCCAATGTCACCCAGGGACGGACGCTCTGGGTGGGTGGGCAGCAGGGCATTCCCCAGCACCCAGCGGATTTGGGGGAACTTGCCTTTTCCACACTGACTTGGGAAACACAGAATATTTACGAATACTTCATCATCATTGAAATGGAACGTTAAAATTGAAAGTCAAAGAGAAACCCCATTCCTGTTGCCATCTCACACAAGCCCTGAAGTCACGCTCCGTACTCCCTTTCTGTCACTCATGAGAGATGTGGTCCTAATATCATGGCGACAAGAGGATCCACATGTGGAGATCCTAAACGGGTCTCTGCTTTAGAGGCTGCTGAGTCTTACTGATTCATTCACTCAGTCGCCCTTTACTGGCCCTTCCCCGTAGGGTGTGGGGGTGGGGGGTAAAGGGGGCGACTAATGGATCTGTGAGATGAGCTGTGGGATAAGTGCTGGGACCTGGCAGGTGTGGGCGCCCAGGGGGCCCCGGGGTGGCCCGGGAATCGGGCAAAGCCTCCTGGAAGGGGTGATGGCTCAGCTGACTCCTAAGGGACAAGCAGGAGTTTTCTAAGCTGAAGGGCAGAGGTTAGAGGTGCCATCCTAGGCAGAGGAGGCTGGAAGTGGGGGAGGAAAGGAGGGACGGGGAAGGGAGAGAGGGACCGGGGATTCACAGATGATGGGAAGGCGACTGATGGGCAGGTACTTCCTTTGCTAAAACTTTGTCCCCATCTGAAAAGTAGGACTGATCATCCCAGCCCCTCCCTCCCAGGGCTGGGAAAAGGACCAGGGGCGTTAATGCTTGACCTGGGACGGAAGCTTAGGGCAGAGCGCTGAGTCCGCTCACGTGTAAGATTCTTTGCTTCATTCTGCTCTGGACGCCCACAGGCCACCACTTCACAGATGGTGGAAAAACGTACATTTTCCAGGTCAGGGACTCTCAGGCACTTCCAGCTGTAAACATGATGACTTTGGAAGTTGAACTCAGTCAACACAAGAGTCTCTCCACTGCCCCCTCCTTCCCTCCAGGGCAAGCTAAGCTCCCGGAGGCTGTCTGGCCCCCATGGCTATCTTCTCCCTCCCTGGTGCCCATGCCATGCCTGGGCCCTGAGGACACAGCTGGCCTGCTCCAGGCCTCCCCTGGGTTGCTGAGGAAGAGTCACACCCTCCCAAGGGCCTCGGCCTCTGCTACAGGCCCCCAGGCCCCCAGGAATCCCCCAGCAGGCACGCCCCAAGGCCTAGCCACACGCTAGGGCTCACTGTAGGTCTGGGAGATTTTAGGGGCCTCTTGTACCCCATGTGAGAGCAGAGGAACTGGGGTACAGAGCTCCGTGAAGCCTCCTCACGGCCATGTCTGCAGGCCCACCCCCCGCCTTGTCCTAGGAAGTCGGACACAAGCCCCTCTACTTTCAGACACTCACACTCATCCTCCGGTGACCCCCTCACCTCGCCTCCAGTGAGCATTCTGACCCCAAAGGAGAGGCTGGGGGCAGGGCCCACTCTAGCAGCTAACTCAGCCTCCTGCCCCAGCTTCCTCTCTGGGTGCTGGGGAACTGCTCTCACAGCCTCCTGAAAGCCAAATGCCCTTGAACTCTCTCACCATTGTTTCTGTTTCTGTTCCGAGTCACTGCCTGAATGGCGGAGTGGGGGGTGGGGGGCGGCACTGGCAATGGGGACAAGCCCACTACATCTCAAATTAGTACCCTCTCCTACCCCACCAGCAACGCACCACACACCTGACACACTGGCCCACGTTCAACACCTAACTAGCCGGTGATGGTGACTAGTAACCACCACTGCCCTGGGAATGGCTGAGCCTGGTAGAGTCAGACTGCCTGGGAGCTGATTGACCCTGGGCACGTTACCTCTCCGTGCCTCCACTTCTTCATCTGTAAATGGGGATGTTGCTAGTACCCGCTTCAAAAGGTCGTTGTAAGGGTTCGAGGAGAGAATAGATATACAGGCCCGAGAACAGTATCGTCCACAGCAGTTCAGTGGCAGGCATGGGGCTCCATGAGGAGCCTTGAGATTGACTAAAATGTTCCCCTATTGTTGTATTTTGCCCTTGTCTCGACGTTATTTTTGCTTTTATAAGCAATCCTCTGATGAACATCTCCATGCCGAGACTGTTCTGTTTCTTTCAAATTATTTCCCCAGAAACTGAATTTCTGGAACCGGAATTACTGGTGAAAGGAGAGGGATATTTGAGGCCTTTTGTTACACTTTGCTTAATTGTTTTCTAGACTGGCTGTACGGGGGCCCACCAGCCACCTCTGAAGGCATCACTTCCTGGACGCCACGCAGGGGGAGGGTCCCAGAAGGGCTGTGAGGGGGGCTGACTAGGGCAGAGGTATAGCTGGCAAGGAGAAGAGGTCTTTGGCATTTAAGGGTGGACAGAGGGGCAGGGAAGAGGGAGAAGAAAGGGCTAAGGAGGAACCATCAGAGAGGTGAGCCCACGCCCAGGGCCTGAGCCGTTCAGAGACTACAGAGCAAATAAGTCTTCAGTCAAAAGAACTGGCATAGTGATGCCAGGAGCTGAGCCCAGGATGCAGCGCCTGACCCACCTGGATGACCTTGGGCAAATGGCAGCCTCTCTGAGCCTCAATTTCCCATCTATGAAATGGGCGTGACCTTTCGCCTGCCTCAGCGGGGTGGGATGGAGTGAGTGATAGGACATGACTTTGAGAGTTGCCTCGGGCACTGTGGGTTCTTTTTCTGTGAGCAGCCACTGGCGTGAGCGGGCAGGGTTTTGGGGGTTTCCTTCGGTTTTAAAAAACATTCCAGAGTTTCAGGGAGAGGATTGGGCAAGCCAGCCAGTCTCAAAGAGAGGTTACTTAGGGTTGGAGCAGCCGGGCAGGGTGAACACAAGATCTCCCTTGGGACTGGGGAGATCTGAGCATGGCCCAGAGTCCACATGCACTGGACGGGGAGGGGAGGTGGGGGCAGGGAATCTCCAGCTTTGCAGGTGGGCCAAGCTGGGCTCTTTCAATCCTCCACCACTTATTGGCTGTGCAAGTGAACTAAAGTTCTTTGGGCTCAGACTTCCTCATCTGTTGGAGATAAGAATATCGTAACTCTATCATATGTATCACATGGATATTGTGAGAGTTCAACGTTAAGTGCCTGACCCATGATCACTCTCAACGTTTTATTATTCTGCCGTCTCATTCATCAGCAAAAAGTGGGTGACACGGAGGCAAAGGAAGGGTTGAGTGGAAGTAAGCCGCGCCACGCCTTCACTGCTCCTTCAAGCAGCAAGCCCAGTGTGCTATAACATGCCCAACACTCCTTACCGGCTGTGTGACCTCGGGCAAGTTTCCTAACCTCTCTGTGCCTTAGTTTCCTCCTCCATCAAATAGGGGGACTAACGGTACCTACCCCTTGAGGTTGAGCTCATATTTACAAAACGCCCAGAACCAGGCCTGGCGTGCAGCAGGAGCTCCGTGCATAGCGGCTGTCATCTGGTTGCTCTTAGGGCTCAGAGCACAGGCTTTGGACCTAGCAGACGTGGCACAGAGCCCTGTTCCTCCACGCACTGGTGTGACCTTGGTCAGGCAGGTCACTTAATCCCACGAAGAACCAGTTCCCTCATCTGTAAAGAAGTGGGTGGTGGGGCCCCCAAGGCACCCCAAACACACAGTAAGCACTCAACGTGACTATTGACTGAGGGCCTTAAAGAGGACCCCATGGAAACTGCCAGACCCATGCCCTGAGGCCTTGGCTCTCCCAGTGGTGGGTGCATGCTTCTCCCACCTTATTTGTCATGAAAATGAACACTGTTTTTGCAAAACTCCTGCAGGAAGCCTTTGCCCAGCTTGAAGGACAGAAAGAGAGCTCCATCTATGGACTTAGCCATGGGCGCCCATCATCCTACCCCGGCCCTCCACCCTTCAAAGCAGACGCTGATGCAGGCAAACCCTCTGTGTTTACTTCCAGAAAAGTATGAGAAGGCCCTGAAAAAAATCATTTCTTTCATGAGCGGAGGGCTGAAGTTTGGTCATTTCGGCCAAATACTGGGTAGTACTGGTTTGTGGTAGGAAACAAAGTTATTTGAAGATAACACTCATATGAGTGGGCCCTGGGTAACTTGGCATCCTGAAATTTCCACCTCATAGCTTATTTTAGGACAACCAGAAATTAGGTCTGCTTGGAGAAGAGGGTCACCCCTGATTTTGGCAAAAGTGTAAGGCAAGGGGACAGACACTTGGTGGGTTGTGGCTGGCTCCCAGGACACTAGAGGGCCACTTCCCCTTTCTAAGTTCCTCCACTTCCCTTTCCTCAAAAAGGAGAGGGGACTTTGCACTGACCCAGTTTGCAGGATATATGTGAAACTGCCCTTCTGGGTGTGGCAGTTCCCCCAGATGCTTGGGTGCGGGATAAGCAAGGGTCTGGGTTCAGGGATCAGCCCAGCCTTCAACATGCAGTCCCTCAAGTGCCAGTTCTTGGTGACCCTCAGGGAAAAGCAGCTAATGGCTGTACCTATCGCGGGAAACAAAGGAGGAGGGAGAAAGGGAGAATCTTCTGGAATTTCTAAACATTTCTCTTCTCCCATCACTTCTCCTGGCTTCTACAGCACTTCCCCTGGGATTATGCCCATTTTACAGATGAGGAGATGGGCTTCGACAGGGAGGTGGAGCTGTCTGAGACCCGACAGCAGGGGAGTGAGGAAGCCTCAAACTGAATGCATGACTCCTGGTTCTAAATCTCACATTTTGTCCCAATCATCCCAACGCAGGGCTGGTGCTCAGCAGGTATTTGCTGAAATGGTCACCATGCCTCACTGTCTGTCCCAAGGTCCTGGCTCACAATGCTCTTCTGGGCTGGTAGTAGTGGGAAGGTAGATATAGAAATAAAGCATGAGACACCACACAGAGGGGTAAGGGCTGTCCCACAGCCAGGGGAAGTGCTTCTGCTTCTGCTGACCTGTGAACTTGGGAAGTCAGAAAATGGGAGAATCACTATCGAAAATGAGATTGGCTGGGTTTTTCATTCATTAGTTCACACACACGATTGAACACCTGCTATAAACTTGGACAGTGGGGTAGATGATGAAAGATCCAACACCTGCCTTTAGTCTGGGAGATAGACAGGTAAACTGATGGTTAACCCAAGGAAGTTAAGTGTCTCAGCGGAGGGGCTGTAGGAGCCAGGAGGGAATCAGTAATCCTGAGAGACCTCAGAGACACCTTCCCAGAGGAGGTGATGCCTGAACAGAACCTTGAAACACTTCAAAGTGCACAGCAAAGAAGGTAAAGGAATTTCAAGCAATGGGGATGACATGTGTATAGGTGCAAGTACAAGACAGAGCAGAGTAATGTGTGCATGAGGTGGTTCTGTGTGATAATTTGTACTATAAGCAGTAGTAGACGGTAATGGAAAAGGTCATTGACAGTCATTATCTGAGTCCTTACAATTGTCCTGTGAGTTTGATATTATTAACATATTTCACAGACGAGAAAACCGAGGTTCAGAGCGAGACTGAGCAAGGCTTCTCATTGAAACTGGGTCCTGACCCCTGGTGGCTGAATATATTATAGCACCCACATGTGAAAAGATATTCAAAGAACATTTATTTAAGAAAGCTATTAGGACACTATTAACTGCCAGTAGCAGAAACCCAGTTAAAAGATGCTGGGATTGGTGGAGGTAGGGAACTAGCTTATAGAACTGAAGAAATCAAGAGTAGCTTCAAGTTGGATTCAGGAGCTAAAATATCATCATAAATTTGTCTTTCTCCAGCTTTCAACGCAGTTTCACCCTGTGTTGCCTTCATTTTCAGTTAGAGTCTCCCCATGGTGCCACCAGGAGCTCCAAGCTTACATCTTACCATCTTAGTAGCCCCAATGGAAAACATGCCCCTTTCCTTCCATTCCAACAGAAAGTTTTAGGCTTAAGTTTCATTGGCTGGATGGGGTCCTGTCTCTACCTCTGTACCCAGACCTGGAGCCAATGCAATGAATAAGGTAAATCTCACCTCACCCACATGGACAAAGAGTAGGGAAGTTTGGATCCCAAAGAAGAATCAAGATGTTATTACCAAGAGAAGGGGGATTGATGATGGGAAGGTAAAAATAAGATGTTTACCATAAGCACTTACCGAATGGCAGACAACCTATTATGTGCTCTCCTAGAACCCCATTAACATCTCCGAGCCTCAAGTGTCAGAGCTCAGGGCAAAGATGGGCCATAAAGGAGTCCAGGAATATTAAACATACAAGTATCTCTAGACGTGTGTAATGTAATGAAGTCTACACAGTGTGGGAATCCAGCTTAGTGTCTCATCCCAACTTACATTTGGCATGAATGGGAAGCTAAGTAAAGGAGGAAGGACTCCATACCACTAGACATTATTAAGTTAAATACACATGGCAAAAAATTTTAATAAGAGGATGGAAAGTCCATATGGTAAGGAGGAAAGAGAAGGAGAAAAAAGGCAGTTTAAAACAAAGCAAAAAAAAAAAAAAAGACTGGAAATTTTAGAAAAGATGGGACAAATGTAGAACACAAAATCACATAGAAGAAATTAGTCAAAATATATCAGTAATCACAAGACATGTAAATGGAATAACCTGGGCCAATTAAAACAATGGAGATTGTCAGACTTGATTTTTTTTAAACCCAAACAAATATTTTTACAAGAGATAGACTTAAGGAAACAAAAAAGTTGAAAGTATAAGGAAGGAAAATAAGATACACTAGGCAAATACTAACCAAAAGAAATCTGGGTAGCTATATTAATAGCAGACAAAGTGAACTGTAAGCAAAAAGTATTACTAAAGATAAAGAGTGTCACCATCTTTTGAAAAAAGATTCAATTCACTAGAAGGATAAGAATTCTAAACTTGTATGTACCAAATAAACCAGCTTCAAAAAGTAAAACTGACAAAGTAATATTGACAAAATTACAAAGAGAAATTAATCATTAACATCATAAGCAAACAATATTAAGACTAAAAGGGAGATATTATTATAGATTTTGCAGAGATTAAGAAAGATGATAAGAACATTGTGGTCGATTTTATGCCCAAAACAAGGGAAAATTCAGATGCAATGCACGAATTCCTAGCAACAGAACTTGCCAAAACTGACTTGGGAAGAAGTAGAAAACCCGAATGGTCCTATAACCATTAAAAAATAAAGAAAGTGGACTTCCCTGGTGGCGCAGTGGTTGAGAATCTGCCTGCTAATGCAGGGGACACGGGTTCGAGCCCTGGTCTGGGAGGATCCCACATGCCGCGGAGCAACTGGGCCCGTGAGCCACAATTGCTGAGCCTGCGCGTCTGGAGCCTGTGCTCCGCAACAAGAAGGGCCACGATAGTGAGAGGCCCGCGCACTGCGATGAAGAGTGGCCCCCGCTTGCCGCAGCTAGGGAAAGCCCTCGCACAGAAACGAAGACCCAACACAGCCATAAATAAATAAATAAATAAATAAATTTAAAAAAAAAATGAGAAGGAGAAAAGATTGTTTAAAAAATAAAAAAAAAAATAAAAAATAAAGAAAGTGAATGAAACACCAGTAGTACTTGGTTTTGCCAAGGATTTCTACCAAACACTCAAGGAACAGATTGTTCCAGTCCTGCTCAAACTCTTCAGAGGAGAGTAAAAGGGAAACTCTCCTGTTTATTTGATGAGGCCAGTAGAGTATAGATTCGAAAACAAGTATGAGAAGGGAGAAGATAAAAATGAGAAACAACCCAGATGTCCACCAGCAGGTGAATGGATAAATAAATTGGAGTATCTTCCCATGATGGAATACTTTATGACTGTGAAAATGAACACATTCACACATTGACAGAGTTTAATCTTAAAAGTATAATGTTAAACAACAACTAAAAAAAGGAAGCTACAGAAAAAAATCCTAAAACATGGTTCCATTTATATAAAAGTAAAATGCTGGCAGAACAACACAGTATATTATTCAGGGGTACATACATATTTGCTGAAACAAGTCAGGGGCTGGTAAATTCTGTTTCTTAACCTGAGAGGTGGTTACACTTGTATTCATTTTAATATTCTTTAATATTTTAAGCCACACATATGTGTTTTTTATGTAGCCTCTTTGATGTATTTCATATAAAAATATTTAATGACACAATCTCCATGTAGCAAAAGGATATGTCTGAGTAGAGGAGTTATTTGAGATGTTTATTTTCTTCTTTTTGTTAGTCTCTATGTTCTGAATTTTTTACTATGAACATGTGATACTTCCATAATAATATTATTTTAAATGATTTTACAGCCTTTTAGAAGAAGGGAGGTAATTTCCTAGCCTCGAGCTAGCTTGTCTTTGATAATTTCACTAATCTACGTGAAAGTCACTTTATCACACTTCAGGCTCCATCTGGAATGTTAATCCAAGGGTAGATACCTGCCTACTTGATCAAATATGTACACTGCTGGCGCGGAGAAGAACCGGAGCCTCTGAAGTGCAGGGGTGTGACCTGGAGGTCCAGGTGAGGGCAGGTGTTCTGGGGACGGTGGGGCTGGCCAAACCCACGAGAGAGCTTGGGCCATGCAAGGCCTCCAGCACTGGCTAAGCCAGAACACACCATGCACTGAAGGAAGCTTGGGTGTTGGCTGTGGGTGCTGGCTGTGTCGTTGTTCACAAAGCCTTTACAAAGGCAGGCATCCAAATCTACACCTCCCCTCTGATGGTCTCTAAGGGGAAGCATGATGCTTTTCTCTCTCTCCATGCGGAAGGGAGTGAGTTCGATTCCTCTGGCGGCCAGAATACCTTAACAGATGATGGCTAGAGCTGAGGCCAGGCACGAGTTTCATGGGACATCCGGAGGACCCACAGTGAGTCTCAGGACCAAGCGAGGGCTAGCTTCCAGCCTGAAACTGGACGAAGAAAACTACTGCTCCAGCCTAGGCAGGGAAACAAGAAACTAGGTGGCATCCATTGCCTTAGACAGAGCTAAAGCCAGATTTTGTCCTGCCCTGAAGCTGCAGAGACCCCAGGCAGAGTGTCTAGGGACACCAAGCAATGCTTTGCTTCTCTTGCATTGGGGCCAAGCGTGAGCCAGGATGGGCCAGGACTTGCAAGGACACTTCTCAAACCACACTCGCTTGCAAATCCCCTTCCCTGTGCAGCCCACAGTCCTCTCCCAGCTGCATTATATTCACTTAAATCTCTACACCACCTGGCTGTTTTCACTGAAATATATTTATAAGACTTTATATCATCACCATAAATGGAAATGCAGTATCGCTTGTGGAAAACAGAAAGTACTTGTGATCATAGAAACAATGACACAGAACAATGCCACCCAAGTTTGGCCAGATCCCATTGCCTGATTAAAGCTCTGAGCCTGTCCCCACTCCAGGTTATAAAGGGACACCTGCGTGTTGAGTGCTAAAAACACAGACCCTACACACTGAGGCTTTTTCTCTTGACCTCAGAAGGCTTGAAATAAAAACGATGAAGGAATTCTTACTCACTGAAAGTATCAGAAGGAAAAAGCAGGTCAGCTGTCTACATCTTAGCAGGCAACAGGGCAAAGGAATTTTGTATAACCAGATACGGGGGAAGTCTTCATCCTTCTGAAAATGTATGTCAAATACTTTGTTAAAAACTTTCCTCCCAAGTGTTTGGCTAACTTACCTTCAGTGACCTTCAATCAGCTTGACTCAATGGACACAACTGAGGGCCTACTATGCGCCGGCAGCCACTTAGTAGGGGTTTGAAAGGCAAGCGCCTTGCCTTCAGGGACCACACATTCTAATGGAGAGACAGACGCATTCACAACTGATTTTAATGCAAGGGTGAATAAATCTTTGTGTCTTCTTCTCCCAGCCTTCCCCCAACTCATGCAAAACATGATGTAGGTGTTCAGGCATCATTTTATTCAGACACAGAAATAGCAAACATTCATTGGGCTCCTACCATGAGCCAGGCAATGTGTGGGATACTTTCAAACATATTTTATAACACTTAATCCTTTCAAGAATTGGAAAGGTGGTTATTTTTACCTCCACTTAAGGTTCAGAGAGGTTAAGTAACTTGACCAAGGGTACACAGCATGTTAGAAGCTGATTTAGGGTTTGAAAGCAAGTCTCCTGAATGCTCCCCATTGTGGGTTGAGGGAACAAGTCCCTGTTGCACGTGGGAGGCGTGGGAGGTTCCCCGCCCCATACCACCCCACCCTTCCCAGCTCCCGGCTTAGAAGAAGCAAAGGCCAGAGGCTAGGTCTGGCCCTACTGGCCTTGCTCGGTGGTCACCTCAGCCCTAACCTATGCTTGTGTCTCCCCAGGAAGCCAGCAATGTCCTGCACCCTGTGCTCCAGCAATCTTCTGAGCTGCTGCAAGAGCCTGTGGGCGCTTAGATTCCTCCAGAGACACGTGGGAGGCCCCTTGGAGGAGCAGCCGGGAAAGCCACTGTCTGAGGAGCTGCTAAGGACACTGGCCCAGGAATCGGTGAGGATGCTGCCCTCCGAGGCTGTCTAGACCCAGCCCCAAAACGCTGAAGATCCTGCTTCTGGTCACCAAAATTTGACTCCTGGAGCCACTAAGGACCCAGCAGCACCCCCAAACCACCGAGGACACACCCTAGCCTGAGTCTGGGGACTCCCAGGGCACATGGTGGGTTCTGGGGTCCTCTGGCCTCGGATGGAGCAGACTGCTCTGCGCTCAGACTCCCCTGGGTCTGGGTCTGCTGAATCCCATGGGTTCAGAGCTCACGTTGGTGCTGGCCCTGAGTCACGGGCAGAGACGGTGGGACTTTCGGGGATGTGCACACAGGTGCGTACACGGAGGTGTATGTGCAGACACACGCCTGCCCTCTGAGCACAGCAGAGGGTTGTTGGCATGAAGCATTGGCCTCTCACTCCCTCGTGGGTTCTGCGGGATGAAGGGAGGGAAGGGAAGGGAAAGGAAGGACGTTAGCCTTTAATGAACACCTACTGTGTGCCGAGTACACATGAGCTCATGCCGCATGAGCTCACGTCATCCTCGTTACATGTGGCAGGGATGGTCGACCTGTCTTTACAGGAATGGAGACTGAGGCTCAGAGAAGTAAGGGGCCACTCAGCTAGAAAGTGTGCCTGGCACATAGGAGGCACTTGAGAATAGTTGTTAAAGGAAGGAAGGAAGAAACAGACGAATAGACAAATGAGAGGATGGGTAGAAGCTCTTGACACAACACTACACTGCCTCTCAAGAGAGGCCACGATATTTCCTTGACTCAGCCGACCCTCCTGCTAGCAAGGCTCAGACCCGGAGCCTGGGGGGTCCCTTCATGCTGCAGTTCTGACCCTCTCTGGTGCTTTCCATCAACAAGGAGGGGCATGGAGCAGACTTGCTGGGGAAAGTGTGCGGGGCCACAGGGAGGGACAGGGAGAGGTGGGGTGGTGAGGACATGACAGGCGGGGGTGAGGAAGTTGGCCCCGCTGCACTCTCTGCTGGATGTGGGACCGTGGGCGTAGCGGCGGACACCTTGGAGTAGCTCTTTACTCCTCTGCCCCAGGGGCTACGCTCCCCTTTCCTATTTTCAGGGTTGTTGAAGAGGCCCAAGGAGGTGGAGCCCCAGAGAGAAAAGGGTGTTCCTGGGCTCTCCTCGCTGACCGCTGCCCCTCCCTGAGCCCACTCTTCCCTTGGTTCCAAGAACCCCTGTTGTGGTCCTCCCCATCCACCCATACCTTTTCAGTCCCTCTTTCAGCCCACCGTTCTCTCCCGAGCCACCACATGTGCTGTTCCCCAAGGCTCAGTCCTGAGTCTTCTCCTCTCACTGCGATTTCTCGCCCTCTGTGGCCTCGTCTCCACCCTCTGAAGGTACCAGGAGACTTATCTCTAAGGAGATTACTCACACATGTGTACCTGGAGCCCAGGCTCCTTCTGGGAGCCTTTGACCGGCTTTCAACCTCACCCTGAGCATGTCCACAACTGCACCTTGACCATCTCCCTGCACCTGCTCCTCTCCCAGGGTCCCCCTTCTCGGACAGAAGCCCTGCCATTGTCTTCAAAAGTCAATCTTGGCATCAACTTTCTCCTGGCTCCGCATGGTCCATCCTCTTGTATCCTAGCTCCCACTTGTATCCACCGTTTACCTGGTTCTCTCCACCTGCCTTGTCATCACTCAGTCCCACTGCCATCCCCTCCATCAGGACAATTGAAACAGCTTCCCATATTCCCCACTGGCCTCCCCCCAGCCCACCCTCCACCCCACAGCCACACTGGGCTGTGCAAAATGCAAACCCATACAGAAAACCATCTTTCCCACAGCCCTCAGGCCCCGCGTGGTGGGCTCCGACGTGCCTTCCAGCCTCCTCTTGCCCCACACTCCCTTCCATCTCTTCATCCCAACCCTACCGGCCTTCTCCTTTGGGTGTATTTATCTCACTGCTCCTTCCAGCTACTAGGCCGCACACAGAGCTGCTTTCATGACTTGAAAAGCTCCTCTTGCCCTTTCAGCCACAGGATCTCAGCCAAAACATCACTTCTTGAGGGAGTCTTCTTTGACCCTCCCTATTGGGTCAGTCCTCCCACCCATACCCCCAGAACTGTCCTTGGAAGCCATGGGCATGGTTGTCATTTACAGTCATCTGTGTGGTTCCCTGACCCCTGTCCGTCTCCCCTACTCAGGAGGTCATGAGTCCTGCCTGTTTCTGTTGACCATTGTATGCCTAGCCCTTAGAAGACTGTTTGGCCTATATAGTAGGAGCTTTAAGCAGTTTATCTGCCAATACACCTGAAGGCACGATTTGCCCCAGTGGCCCCCAGAGATGCTCAGTCTCTTGGCTGGATTCCTTCTGGAAACCCCAGAATCCCCTTCTTGGAAATTTCCCCAGGAGTCTGAGACAGGTGAATCTCTAAGTCATGGCCAAGTAGATAGAGCATAAGACTGGTCTGGCTGATCACAGACTCAGCTGGTCAGGGCTGAGGTCAAGGTGCTCACATGCCACTTGCCACTGCAGGTCTGTCTCTAGCTGCCCCTGCCCTCCTGGGGGCCTCCTGGAGCCCCTGCTGGCTGCAGAAGTGAGGCGCATGCTCCCTAGAGGAGAACCATCTGTGGTGGGCCCCCAAATCCTTGTTTTGTGTTACCATCGTGTTCCAATAAAGCTATCAAAACAGATGCTGCCTTGCGGTTTTATTTTTTAACTTCCTGGTGAGGAAATACTTCCCAAACTTCATCATATGGTGTGTCTTGATTTAGAAAAAGAATTATCATAAAATGTTGGGGTAAAGGCCAACTGGGAAATTGCCTTAAAAGGTAAAAGAGTTTTCAGGTAATTAGGTCTCATCTTGAAATGCCCTGTTAGAAATGAGGGACGGGCTGATTATAAACATCAGATCTTCTTCCTGCTCACCTAGTGAGCCAGGTACATGGTAGGCACTCAGTAAGTGTTTGTGGAATGGAATATTTCAGAAATTGTCCGATGCAGAGATGCTTTTGGTAGGTGGGAGAAAAAGACATCTTTAAAATGGAAAACTTGTCAATCGGGGAAGTCTTCCACAGTCACGAGTAGGTGGGTGAAGTGTAAGTAAAAAACCAGGTCAAGGAAAAAATTCATCGATTCTGTGCAAGGAATGATTCCCAAAGGCACCCATGAAAAGGTTTGGAAAATGGAGGGAGTTGACCAGTGTCAAGTTCACCATTTGATAACTGCAGTGTCGGTAGTGAGCAGTGTCCCCTGGGGTGGAAGGAGGAGGCTGTAGGAGGCTGTGAAATCTTGAACTTCGGGCCTTGCAGAAGGAGGCACCAAGACACACCATGATGAATTTCCATAGGAGGCAGAGAAGCGATCGTGAGTCATCACAATCAAAGCTTACAGGAGCTGATCTGCCAGAAATGGATTTTGATATATTTCAGGGCAGAGAAGACAAAGCGTGTTAAGAGGTCCTTGGGGAAGATGAAAGTAGTAGACCGATGGAGTCATTAGATGATGTCAAGCAGTTCTATGTAGGTGGTATAAAAAGGATGGGGTAGTGTCCCCTGAATGATCACTGTGTGTGCAGTGAATATCGGGGCACCCAGCCAGGGCTGGAAGCCTGGGAACCACAATTTCCAGAATCCTGTTCCAACAGGTTCAGCTTCCAGCAGTGGGAAGCAGAGGAGAAGCAAAACCATTGTTGCCAAGTAGGCCAAGGGGGGAGGGACAGGAGGAGGGGAAGTAGGCCCAGGTGGGTACAAGGGGCTACCGCAGGAGTCTTGGAGTAGAGAAGTTCTAGAGGGAGCTGCACTAGGGAACGTTGTCTCATCCTGTGAGTAATGGGAAGGCTTTGAAAGGCCATCATCAAGAGGGGACTAAAATGATGAGGTCTGTACTATAAAAAGATCTTTCAGAGTCCAGTCTGGGGAAATCCACTGAGGGGGCAGCGGGTAGAGGCGGAGTGAGTGCAGGCAGCTCCATTGCAGGGGTGGGTTGACAGCTGCATCTTATTAGGATCTACCCCAGACCCTACAGCAGACTTCAGGCTACAGGCTGGGAACCCAAAGGAATCAGACCCTCCATGCCCTCCAGAGAGACAGGCATTATCAGGGAATGAGAGAAGGAATGGGACATGGGGGCCAGTGCTGGGGTCGCTCGGGGTGGAAAGTGTGGGAGTTGTGTGTGTGTGGCTTGTGGAAGGATGTGGACCAAAGCAGCATGAACTTCTAAGAGGAAACATTCCTGGTGCACATCGGGCTGTGTTTAAACGCAGGGTAGAAGTGTGGCAGGTGGTAGGAATGCTCGGAGCCAGGATGGAGGGAATCCACTTGGCATCTCATCTCAGCTAAACCGCTGACAGTCAACACTTGGCTGATCAGACGCCATCTGGAGCTTTGGGGGAGAGTTTATCGTCTTCATTGTCCATTTTAAGGGGCTCTTTCCAGGTCACTCAAGCAAGGAATGACAGTCTAGGACACACTTCTCCCACCCCAATTCCCAAATCCCACCAGAATTCCAAACATTCCAGTGATAATTCAGGAGCCCTCAATGGTCACCAACAGCCCACAGGGTGACTGGGAAAAGGCCCCTTTCGCCTTGCCAGCAGCCCTACGGGGCTCATAATTTTGTGATTTTGGAGGCCATTGAGCCGTGACCCCAACCTCCCCATTCGGGGTCACGCAGAACAACATGCTTCTCACACCCTGAGATGCCACCGTGTGAGTCAGAGCACCGGCCTGGCTGGACCTCGGTCCTCACTCCCTGGGGCTTTGCGAAGGCTCTCATGTGCCCGGTGGGTCTGGCAGGATTCCCAAGGAAATAGAGCCCCAGAGGGACATGCCCTCTGGGCTGTGCTATTCCCGGATAAACCTGTCCTTCACTTTCAACTGACAATTACCAGCCCTTTCACGCATCTAGACGTTACGTCAGCCCCTCCACAGGCACTGGTCCAGTTTTTCCACTGGGCACAGGCAGAGGTTAACATCCCCACCACCTGGGGCCTGAACAGGGACAGGGCCCACCCCAAGTTAAAAATCCAAGTGACGTGGTTTCCAGCCCAGACCTACTTGTCTCCAAAGTCCAGACATTTTTTTAATCATTCATATTATGAAATTAATTTGTAAGGATTAAGCAATAATCAGACACAGCCTCTTTTCAAAATTGTGACACTACAGAGAAAGCCAGAGTTCCTTGGACCACCCCTGCCCATCCTTTTCCTCTAGTGATTTCCAAGGCAACCACTGCTAACAAGTTTGCTGTATGGTGTTTGGTTCAGTTTTGCTTGGTTTTCAACATAAAAGTTATACTGCACCTCAGGAACTGAACTCAATAATCTGTCTTCAAGGTTCAACCATATTAGCACATAAAGGGCTCCTTCCTTATTTTGTCCCATGGTATCGGTACCCACAGTTCATTTAGCTGTTTCCCCTAGCCGTGGACATCTGAATCGCTTCTGATTTCTAGCTATTTAAATAATAATATGCTTTTCCATTATAGGTTATTACAAGATATTGAATACAGCTCTCTGTGCTATACAATAGATCCTTGTTGTTTATCGATTTTATATATGGTAGTTTGTATCTGTTAATCCCAAACTCCTAATTTATCCCTTGCCTGACCCTTTCCTGTTTGGTAACCCATAAATTTGTTTTCTATGTCTGTGAGTGGTGTTTCTGTTTTGTAAGTAAGTTCATTTGAATCACTTTGCTGTACACCTGAAGCTAACACAACATTGTAAATCAACTATACTTCAATTTAAAAAATAATAATATGCTGACCATCTAAAACAATGTTTCCTTGTGTACACCTGCAAGTGGGTTCTGTTGTTATTGGGGGTGGTGCGTGTGTGTGTCCGTCTGTCTGTGCACGTGTGTTTAGCATACCTACAAGTGTAACTGTGGATAAGGAGCATATGGGTTGCTGAATAGCCCTCCAGAGAGGCACAGCTCGTTCAAGCTCCCACCAATAACACTAGGCGGGGCCTGGCTCCCCAAAGTCCCACCATCCACTTGTGCCTTTTCTACCATGCCCTCTGGCTTCTTTCATCTCTGAGAAATTAGAATATTCCTCCTAGAGATGCCCTACCTCCAGTCAGTGCAGGCAAGTCATTTAGGTAGAAGAAATTTTCAGAGACCCCCTTGGGTTTGCCCCAGGTTTCCCATGAGCTCTACCAAGCCTTGCCTTCTGCCTTGGGGTCTCTTTAGCGGAGGGCAGCCTTGACGAAGCCACACCACTGGAGAGAGGTTGTATCAGTTCACAAGAGCCGCAGTAGTGCTGCGTAACAAACATCCACAAACACTCTCAGCATATGACAGTAACATTTATATAACTCATGAAGCTGTAGGCTGGCTAACAAGGATGGGCTCTGCTGGGGTTGTTCATCTTTGCTCCATAAATCTCTCTTCTTCTCTTGGGACCAGCAGGCCAACCCAGGCATGTTCTTCTCACAAAAATGGCAGGGACACAGAGAGCAAGCCCAAGAACACAAGTGCATTTCAGACTCCTGAGCATCTTGCCTGCAAACATACCATTAACCAAAGTAAGTCTCATAGACAAGTCAAGGACGGAGTGAGTATATCTACCCCTCCCACGGAATTGAGGTGGAGTGAGGGATGAATGTTACTGGATGACCATCTAATGCACTACAGTGGCAGAGTCTGGGTGGGAACTGAAGTCTGCCTGACTCCAAATCTCGACATCCTCAGGATGGAGGAGACCTGGGTCTCTCAAGTGATTGGAAATTCCCTGGGGCTACCTAAATCTCCTACTCCTCAATATTACATTTGCTTCCAGCCTCCTACATACCTTATGCTCGTTCTTTACCCTGGCCTACAGCAAGATCTTTAAGACTCAAATCTGGGCCTTGGTATTGCCTGGCTGAAAACCCTTCAGTGCTCCACCACCACCATTTCTACTGCTCCCTCAAACTATCATCACTTGAGCAGGGCATTCAGGGCCACACCACGGTCTGGCTCTGCCTAGTGGTCCAGGCTCAACTCGTACCTCTCTCCCTATGCTCCACCCTCCCCATCCAGCCCAAGGCCTTAGCCTCTTGCACAGTCTCACTCTATGACTATGTCCCCTGCAGAGTTCCCTTCCCAACCTGAAGAATTTCCCTTAGCCATACTTCAAATTTCAGCTTCGGCATCACCTCCATTTCAAAACTATCCCTGCCCCGTCTTAGAATAGCTTATCACTTTCTTCCTGGTGCACGTCTCTGTCACAGGACACATCTCACTCATCCCAGGGGTTCCCAGACTCGGATGCCCAGAGGGGCCACCTAAGTTCACTGGCGTAAGACAACAGAAAAGGGCACACTGGTGGTTTTTGACCAACATTCCTGCAGTTGGTCTATGCCCCTGCCATACTAATTATATATATTCTGAGTAACACCCCAGCTGAAAGGGGCTGCAGCAACTCCGTGCACAGTGATGTTACTTTTTGGGGATGTGGGGCCTGAATCTATTTTTTAAGAGAAGCCATAAATCTGGATTTCTATTAGTAATTTTCAATGAATTAACATTTATAAAGATCTCAGAAAAGTGCTGGGCACATAATAAATATCGCAGAAGTGTTAGAATAAATGAATGAATAGATAGATTGATAGATAATAGAAAGATAGATAAATAAGATAGAGAGACAGATGATAGATAGATAGATAGATAGATAGATAGATAGATAGATAGATAGATAGATAGATAGGCATATCTATCTTTGAAATAGATCTTAGAGAGATCTTTGAAAAGATGGCAAAAATTTTTAAAAACACTGTACAGGCAAAACCAAGACTTTTCACAGGCCACATTTGACCAGAAGGCCCAGTACTTGGCCTCAGATACAGGAGAAGTGCCCTGTTTCTCTGCAGGAAACCTTGGAGGAAAGAGCAGGGATATGGCATGTAGCTTCCCACTCAGAGCAGACATCACTGAGGATGTCTCCATCAACCACACTCCCAGCCCTTCCTGCTTCCCTTCTCCCTCTGGGTGAGGTGGTGAGGGTGGGGAGAGAGCAGAGGAGAAAAATCATGGAGAGAACGTGAATTGCTTCTGTCTTGAAAAACGTTTCTCTGCAGTGCTTGAGAGATCCAAAGAGCCTCCTGGTCCGCCAAAAGGGTCTTCGATGTGCTCTCTCCTCCTATCTCCATGACCAGCAGCCTGGATCAGGCCTAGCTGTGCTTTCTTGGGTTCCAACTAGCTTTGCAGTCTCACTTCTCTCCTCCTCTAATATGTCCGGCCACCTTGTTGCACCCACAAAGGGTGAGTAGATCATGGTCTCAGTCTGGCTTTGAAATCTGGTTGTGTGAACCAGTTACTTTACCTCCTTGCACACCAGCGTTGCTGGAGATCATGCTTGCAAGGTGCTTAGAAAAATGCAATAAAAGAACTTAGATATTAATACATGCTCAATAAACGTCAACCATTGTTACCGCTAAAAGGCAAATCATTCTCGGCACTCTTGTGCTTAAGCACCTGTGTGGCTTTCATAACCTGTGGATACAGACCAGGCTACTTGGCTTGGCATTCACAACACTGCCTGATCTAGCCATGCTGTCCCTTGGTGCTCCCATCTGGACGTAGGTTCCAGCCATGAGATGTACACACCCTACCTTGAATGGCTGTGCATTCTTGCTTTGTCAGTTCTGAGTCTTCCAAGTGCTGAGACCTGGCAAGCCACCCCTTCCCCAAAGTTGGGGAAATCCCCCACCACCCTTGGAGCTCAGTCCAGGATGTGAGACCAAGTCAGGGCTTCCCTGGGTACCCAATATCTCATAGAGATTTAGGGATGAAGATCATTCTGAGTTTACTTCAAGCCCTTCTCCCTGGGATCCAGTGTGCATCTGATCTAGTGGGCTGAGCCAGACAGGACAATGAGAGTGACAGATGCAGTCCTTTCTGACCCTCATTTCCTCATCCATGAAATGGTGGTGCTGCATACATTTTCCTTTATGCTATTTCTAACCTAAATGGCCTTTTTAAGAGAAGGCCCCTTTATTGTTAACTGAGTCCCCTTTTTTCTGTTTAGCATCTGGATGAATCTGAAAACACATTTATTTGGGAGAAGAATTTGGAGTTCCTGAGGCACAGTCTGGGGTGGCAGATGGTGAGGAGGAGGGATGGGAAAAGAGGAAAGAGACAAGAGCCACCAAGATGGGAATCATGCACATTCCCAAAATGGCACTTCAAGGAAAAGGGAATGCCTAGTGTTCATGTTATTTTTGGGAGCATTAATGTGATGTAAACCCTTCTCCACATCTCCTCCTCCAAAAAGATCTCCAGAAGAGTCCACTGTCCTTGTGCATATTTCGTATGAGTGGCTTTTGGGGGGAATCTGGGAAGGGAGTGGAGTTTCACACCTGGGTCCATGTAGAACATAACAGAAGGGACCCTAGAGGAGGTAGGTACCCAGAGACAGAGGAGACTGTAAGAATCTGAGAGCCTGAGCCCTTTGGGAAGTCACCAGAGTCTTGGGGATGACTGTGGACTTCTTAGAGGGTGGTGAATGAGTGGGATCAAACCAACCTTGTCCAGATCTCAAGGGATCGGGAGGCCTCAGATGTCATTTTGGTTACACAGTGTTCATAAAATCTACCTTGTAGGTTTAAGAGATATGATGAAAAAAACCATTGATGAATACACTGAGACAATGATCTGAAGTGGATTTTTTCATGGTTACACCCTCCAAAAAATGGCTGCCTCATAATGCTAGACACAACATGATGAAATTTCTAATTTGAAGAGCAGGTCTCACAAGCATAAAATGCTAAAGCACCAGGTGGATCTAAGCAGGTGTTTCAAATGGTCTGAAAAAGTTTAGACTCATATTACACGTGGGAAGAGGAGATGAGAGGGTCCTCTTAGTCCTTGGAGCCTGTCTCCACTGAAACAGGTCACTAAAGACAGTCTCAGCCCAAGCTGAACTATGGTTTGAGCCAGGCAGGCAGGGTAGGGAGCTCTGAAACACCATGGAAATAAGCCTCAAATATGTTCACTCTGATATCCAGACCATTCTTTTCTCTTAGATGGCAAAATGTGCATTGACCCCTACACTTGCAACAAAGTAAATGTCACCCTCTTTTGGAATTAAAAAAAAAATCTCTTGCTGTGCTGATCCTTCTCTGGGTTTTCAATTTTTTAAAATGAGATATAATTCACATACTATAAAATCCACCCTTTTAAAATATACAATTCAGTCCTTTTTAGTATATTCACAAAGTTGTGCAACCATCACCACTGTCTAATTCCAGAACATTTTCATCAGCCCAAAAGAAATCCCATGCCCACTGGCAGTCACTCCCCCAGTTCTGACAACCACTCATCTCCTTTCTGTTCTCTATGGATTCGCCTATTTTGGACATTTTGCAGTATACGCGTGCAGTTGGAGAGCACTTGGTGCCCACAGTGATATCTGCTGAAATTTAGAAGTTCAGTCATTTCTGCTGCTTACCAATAAAAATCACACTACTTACCAATAAAAAAAAAATGTATTACCTAAAATTAAAACTCTTTGCTCTACCTCCCACTAAGTTATTTGATTTAGATACTCCCCAAAGGAACCTGAGGAAGGAACCATGATCAAAAAAAAAAGGAAATGTTTAGCTGAATACTTTCAGAACTGACTCTGCTGGGATGATGAACAGGAAGGAGTAAATGACTTTCTTTCTGTATGTAGTGTTTACTAACAGAAAAATCAGTTTTCCCCTGACCCATCTGCATAAACGTGGAACAGAGATTGAAAGGCATAGATTTGAAGGGGTGCCAAACTATTGACCTGCCTGGGTACCCCCTCATCTAGGTCCAGCCCTGACCGTGGCAAAGACTTGCTCAGGAAACCCCTTTTCTACTGTTAAGAAAATTCATTCAAAACTTGGGAATAAAGCTAAAGGGTGACAACATGTCCTTTGAATGTCATATGGGAGTGTACATAGCAGGCCTGACCGAGATTACTTGATTCTCTAGGGGAACATCCCTTTGTTTGATTTACTGTTTACTGTTGATTAGGGACCAGACTCTGCAAAGTTACATAACTTGTTTAAGAGTGCGAAGTTGCAAATAATTTTCTTTTGGACCAGGAGAAATGCAAAGGATTTCTGTACAGTAGAAAAGACAAGGCCAAAGGCTATGGTTATTGTTCTGAGGGACACCAGCCAGTTTTGCGTCTGATTTAGCAATTTCAAGATTCTTCTTTTCCGGATATATAGCTGCTTCTCAGATACTTCTTTGAGCTGGTTCTACCTTCCTTCTTGTTCCCTCATTAATGGGTTAAATTAATCTGTCACATGTTGACTATACGTTTGTATGTCATGTTTTTAATCTTTCAAAAATTATACTTTAACAAAATGTCAGGTTTCTAACCACAGCCAGTGAGAATTAATGCTGCTGAAGTGTCATTCTATCCACTGGACACCCTGAGCACAAGCACTTCCAAGATGTACAAAGATATTTGGGACCTGAAAAAAATTCAGAGCCTCCAAAATATGAAAAGAAAAATGTAAATTAAAGAATCGATAAATGCTTAGTTAAATATCTACAAAATACAATATTTTAAATGTCTGCATAAAGTATAGCTTATCATCATAGATCACCTCAACTCATGATTATATAGAAATTATTTTTAATATGGGATATTCTCCGTGGTCACAACTTCTGTTGTCGGGAATCCCTCAAGACAAAAGAGGAAGGCATATTCTGCGTGCCGGTTTCACCAACTGTAAAATGGAAATAAAAATAGCTATGTACTTGGAGACAATCTCTTAGAGGGACAGCTGGTCCCACCTGCCTTACTTCTAAGATGAGATTGATTCTAGGCTACAGAAACCCAGGTCCTCATGCCAAACCCACCTGGGATTCCCCAGGATCTGGTGGGAGAGGGTGGGCACAATTTATGCCCTCCTGTGACTTCCTACATCTCCAGGCCACTATGTCATCTCTCTCTGTCAGTTGCCATGCTTCAGGGCCTCTGGGTTAGGCTGGGGTCATGATGCACGTCAGCTGTCCGTCCTGGCAACAAAACCCACCTCCCCCTCTGCATAACCCACCAAACTTCATGGGAAAGCATTCCAATAGGAGGCTCCTTCTACTACCTGGTGACAACAGCCAGCCAACTGATTTGGTTTCATAGAATCTTTGCTGCAGGCCGTGAGGACCTGGCACTAAGAAATACTAAGAATATTCTGGTTTTGAGCTGTCTTCTGGGTAATCCATTCACCACTGGTAACCATGGTAACCCTTAGGGGCAAAGAAGAGGTCTCAACAGGGATTTCATGTCCTCACGTCCACAAGGTCAGGTCATCAACTAATTTTTTTAAAGATCCTCATTTCATTGTTTGATAATCTAGAAGTATCGATTTTGATCTGCCATGGACAGAAAGTAACATTATAAAATAGCATCACCATCTGTTTCAAGCACAAGAACCACACCAAAATCACTCTTAACAGCCATGGAGTGGAGGTTAAGGCTCCCATTCTCACTGTTCTGAAATTGTGGTCTGGCCCACCATATCACTGTTGACAAAGCCAAATTCTATTTTGACCCAAGATAGGAGGAGAAAGCAAATACGCAAGCCCTGGGTTTCAAGGTTTTTACTAAGAAGAACCCCACTCCTCTCTCAGCCTCAAAACCTTAAGATCTGAATTCCTGCTCCAGTTCAAGTCCTAAGGAAACTTTGGGGCTTGTCACTTACTCATTTGTACCTCAGTTTCCCCATCTGTAAAATGGGAGTGGCCATTAGTGTAAGGATCAGGTCATGATTGAATAAGACAATGTCTACACAGTACCCAGCACCTATTTGGTACCTAGTAAATATTTGCTTTATAAGTCCCACAATTTTAAAGTAAATAACTATTTCACATGTCACCAACTGAAGGTAGTAAAGGTTTCTAGGTTTAAAATAATTCTGTAGTTTGATGAGTGATGAAGATATACTGACCTGGGAGACTTACTCCACATCTTGTCAACATATGAAGATGTTTTCAGACCCCATCTTAAATGACTCTATTAGTGCTGAATTCAACTGCAGTTCACCAGCTGGCATAATATTACTGCTTGCAGAATATGTTTAAATATAAACATTGATTAGTTTTGATTTTGCAGTCTTATTTTTATATTCTGGAATAATATGAGGCAGAAGCTACACGGGGGAGGGTGACGAACAAGTGAGAAGGGCAGGAAGCGCTGAGCTGAAGGTTATAAACTGCAGCAACTGCCGTAGGAGCACTCATGGAGTTGTTTAAATATTTAACCAACGCTGAAATAGAATGTGACTTGCAAAGAATTGGAAAGGATTGAAATCCTTTATTTGGCAAGATCAGATCAATCCTCCTCCTTGCAACCAGTGGTCTCCAAAAACAAAAGTGACATGCTATTAGGAGAAAATGTAAATGTTGCACTTTTGCACATTGCTGAGTTAAGGCTGCTGGGTTTGCTCCTGCTAAACTTGTTCTTCCGTCTATTTAGTCTATTTCTTGCCCTGGCAGGCAGCTATCAATCATGGCTGCCCAAACCTGTGAGCATCCCCTCCCTTTTTTTGTAGTATCCTCTGTTGTGAATTTCTCCTGCCCAATGGAGAATGCAAACATCTGCCTTTGCCTCGGATGCAGACATGTGACTTAGAATTTCCCAATCAAAGGCAGTAAGAGCCTTTGATTTAAAAAGAAGCTCTGTCGGGAATAAAGACACAGACCTACTAGAGAATGGACTTGAGGATACGGGGAGGGGGAAGGGTAAGCTGGGACGAAGTGAGAGAGTGGCATGGACATATATACACTACCAAATGTAAAATAGATAGCTAGTGGGAAGCAGCCGCATAGCACAGGGAGATCAGCTCGGGGCTTTGTGACCACCTAGAGGGGTGGGTTAGGGAGGGAGGGAGGGAGACGCAAGAGGGAAGAGATATGGGGACATATGTATAACTGATTCACTTTGTTATAAAGCAGAAACTAACACACCATTGTAAAGCAATTATACTCTAATAAAGATGTTAAAATAAATAAATAAAATAAAATAAAATAAATAAAAAGAAGCTCTGTGCAAAAAGTGGTGGGTTCAGGCAGCAGTGCATCAAGCTGGTGGGCGGGACGCAGTCACAGCTCCAGCCAGCCAGTTCTGCCACAAATCTGTGAGCTTTCTAATAACCCCTCTGCTGATAAATCCTTTCCTGCCTAATACCCAGCTCCCGGCATGTAATAGGTACTCAGTGAATTCTCACTGAATGAGGGTCTGTCGAACCAAAACCTCTGCTGGGCACAGCTTTTCAAGAACCCGCATGCATGCTTGGGGAGAAGGACTGGATCTGCTTCGAGTTATGTCTTCCCTGGTTCACTGAGAAGGCAGGGGCTGTGCCCTTCAAATCCTTGGTTGCCTGGGCCTGGCAAGAGCTTGGCACAGAGTGGATCCCGATGAATATTGAATCAGGGAGGAGGGAGCAGATGTGTGGCACCAGCTCTGACCCTGGGTTGGTATTTTTTCATGACCTCTATCCTCCCTTTCATTCCTGTCTCTCTGGGGTGGCTTTTGCTCAGGTGTATCCCTGGGGGTACCTCACCCATCTGAGAAGGTTGGAATGAGGGTCTCTCCCAAGATCACCCATGGATGCCAAGCAAGAGGGCCCCCACTGTGGTTCCTGTGCTTTGGAAAATCCTTCTTTGGCCCTCCAGCTGCACCTCCCGGGGTCATGGGTCTGTCGGGCCAAGAGGATGTGCTCACAGGAACCCGCTCCTCCCTTGTAAAGCACACTTGGAGGAATTAGATCCCTGGATTTCCTCAGCCACATGGTGCTAAAGCCCAGTTCTAGGTCCTGTGCAGCCCTTGTGCCAGATCTAATCTCGAGAGGGCAGACTATGCACTATATGCATGGCTGGGCCCCGGGGGGCTATTTGCAGGGGGAGATGTAGGGGGTTTTAACCCTTGAGTATGTTGCAAGACCTGGGATATAGGGGATGGAGCCAAGGTGGAAGAGAGGAGGGGTGGCCTCATGCCAATGTCTCTCCCACCATGTTCTGGTAAAGATCTCCAAGGAGTCTAAAGATTCTAGATTTGAACCTGACCTTCCAGGTAGTTTTTAAAGTATACTTTGTCAAGGTCAAAAGATAGAACGTATGTAATTTTAATAGTTTGTCTGTGTACTGGTTACCTATTGCTGTATAACAAATTACCCCCAAACTTAGCAACTTAAAACAGCACACATTTGTTCTCTCACAGTGTCTAGCATCAGGAATCTGGGACCTGCTAAGTTGACTTTTCTGCTTCACAGTCTCAGGAGGCTGCAACTAAGGTGTGTCGGCCCAGGGGCTACGGTCTCATCTGAAGGTCTGACTAGGTTCATTCGGTGGTTGTGGGTAGCATTCTGTTCCTCACAGACCTTGGATCAGTTCCTTGCCACGTGGGCCTCCCCCACATGGCAGCTGACTTCATCGAAGCATGCAAGCCACAGGCAAGAAAGAGAGTCTGCTAGCAAGCCATGAAACCATCATGGATAGTTTTGTAAACTATTATGGAAGTGGCACCCATCACCTTTGTCATAGTCTGTTGGTTAGAAGCAAGGCACTAAGCCAGAGTGTTCTCCTGCACTCAAGGGGAGAACACAAAGCACCCCCTTGCCATGCCCAAAATGTCCCACCCCAGGGGCTCCAGCAGAACCCAAAAGCCCTGGGCTGAGTGTGTATGGCTCCCGCCACAGAGCCCAGGGCTCCCAGAGCACCACCCTGTACCCTGGACAGATAAGCAAAGCCCAATTCAGAGGGAGCTTCCATGAAGGGCAGAAATTACCACCTCCAGTTCCAATTACCAGCTGAGCTAATTGCAAAAGTAATTGCAATTGAAGGATCTAATTACCAGGCTGGGCCAGAGAAGCACTTCCTCCCCACCTTTGGGGAGATTCCTGCTGCCTCTTGGGGGCTACAGACACCGTGGAAATCCCATTCCTGGAGAAACGGGATTTCTGGCCTGTGTCCCAGAGACCAGATGGCCAGGGATAGGCCACCCCCAGATAAGGCTCCGCAGCCAAGAGTGGCCTCTCCCCATGGGTTTCTGCCCCAGCCCTGGGCTCTTAAGCCACTTGACCTACTCCTGTGCTACACACAAGCACCAAATATGAGCAGAGGGTTCTCTGTGCTGGCATCTGGGTCTTGGCCCTCTCCCTTGCCCTTCCCTCCCCGTGGGTCTGTACCCTAGGCACAGTCAGCCCTGGGGCTCTGTCTCCCCTGTCTGGCCTAGAGTCTGTTCCCAGCCTGGCTCCTCTTGGAATACCCCTCCTGCTTGTGTGCAGTTCCCGGCCTCTGGCTTCCACAATCCACCTGCAGGACCCATTCTTGGCACTTCCTGCCAGCAGCACCCAGGCCTGCAGAGCACATCCCACCCGGGAAGCCCAGCCTGGCCCGGCCCTGGGTGAGCCCAGCATAGGGCACAGTGCAGGAGCTCACAGATCACTGTGGAGAGGATGAAGGTCAATGAAGAGAGGCCACAGAGGTGGCCTTCTCCCCTACCTGAGAGCAGCTCCAGCTGCCTGCTGCTCTACATTAGGCCCCCTCCAACTACCCCTCCACACCCCCAAAATAGCCACCCTCGGGCCTAGCCATGCACATACCATCGGTATGGTCCACCCTTGGGAGGCTGGAGCTGGGGCAAGGCCTGCACAGATCCTGGAATCAGGTCCCAGGTCCCCAGGATGCGATCTGGAAGAGGGGTTGGCAGTGGGCTCCAGGTGGCACATCCTCCAGGGCCCATGGACTCCTCGCCCATGGGGAGCAGCCCAGCTGGAGGGCCAGGACAGGGTCTTTCAAAGCATGGGGACCACGGCAGGGGTTCCTCTTGCCTGGGTCTGGGGGTTGCACTGGGAGAGCTCCTTGTTCTGCAGAAAACTTTCAGACTCAGGAGTGGCCTGACCATTCTCCTGTTCCAGCCTTTTAATGGGACCCCATTGCCCTTAGGACAGAATCCACACTTCCCGGCTGGCCAACCTGCGGCTCTCTGCCTCTGTCACTTTATCCTCTTTATCCTCTGCTGCTGCCCCCACTGCCGCCTTGGCTCCTCCAGGTTGGGTGGAGCTCCTGAAGCTTACTCAATCTGGGGGGACGGGGGTCTCCTAAAAGTAAAGAGCACAAAATGATGAATGCAACATGAATTCCCTGGAAAGGGAGGACCGCCGAAGCTTTGGGCCATTGCATCACAGCTGACTTGTCTGTCTCTTCTGGACCCGTCTGACCCCAGCTCCCCTCTGACACTCACCCCACCTGCTACCTTCTTTGACCAGCCTTTCCCTGGCCCCTCCCTCCACTCCCCATTCCTGCCCAGTTTAGGGCTCCCAGGATGCTCTTGGGTGTGACTTCACAGTGCCCACATCTCCCTGCATCGTGGGTGTCTCTCAGAGGGTTCTACCCTCCCACGAGGCTGGGGGCTCCCTGAAGGCAAGGGCTGGGCCAAGTCCATCAGCATCTTGGCTTGGGGAAGCCAAGTGTCTCTGGAGACCTGTTGAATGATTTAATGGATGAAAACTTTTCCCACAAATACGTAAATACATGAACATCTCTAATCTGTTCTAGAAGACTTATACATTCAGCTGTCCAAAAGCAGGGGCTGCTCCACCAGGAAGGTCTCCTGGAACCCACTCACAGCTGCAACCAGCCTGAAATTCCCAAGCTCAATACTCCCAGACCCCGGAGGCCAGGCATGGGGAGGCCACCAGGGGGCAGTGCGGGAACATAGATGTTCATCCAGCAGCACCTGCGAGTGCCGTTCCCTAAGGCTTCTTTCTCCCTGAAGAAAGCATTTCCGCCCAGCGCCGTCATCCTGCAGCTCTGAGTTTCAGCTACTCATCTGCACTGTTTAACAAGAAAAGCAGAGTCAGGCAGATCTAGGATCAAACCCAAGCGCTACCATTTTCATCCTGGCTGTGTGAATTTAGGCAAGTTCCTTCCCTTCTCTGAGCCTCCGTCTTCTAAACTTCGGGGTTGTTGCTATGTCCTTGGGAGTCCCCGGAAATGGTAAACCGCCAAACACAGATTGATGATTGGTTAATTCATCATTCACCAGGAGTCTCAGTCCACTGTCTGATTCCCAAATGATGGCACATTAACCGGACTTTAGCTTTATGGACAAAATGTTGAAAATGCCAACCCATAACAAGGTTATAAAAAGCTCCGATTTAGTCTCCATTAAGGACATCATGAACAGTTTATTGATTTTTTTTTAAGGGAAATGAGAGGAAACAGAAGCAAACCCTTCGGGGTGCCAATTGAATTAACAGTTGGGAGTTTATTACCCTGGAGATGGCAGGCACCGCAGAGCACTGACACTGGCCCTGTCCCTCCACTGCCTTCTTCCCCTGCCCACGAACTGTGAGCTCTCGGGGCTGTGAAGGAGAAGGAGACCCCCAGCGCTCAGCACAGGAGCTAGGACACAGTCAGCGCTCAGTCAGTGTGCACTGCATTGCTCTGGGTAAGGCTTTGGGAAATACTTTCTCTCCCACTGTCCGTTAGGGTTTCTGTCTGCATCATCAGGAGTGCTTGGCTGCAAGCCCTAAACCCTGACTTGAGGGAACTGAATCTATTGGGAGGATGTCAGCTCACAAAAATGAAGGGAACTCTGGAGGATCGAGATGAGCAAATGCCGGAGCAGCTCCGGGGGCCCCAGATGGAGAGAGCTCATCTACTGTCGGCCAGGCTGCCACCACCGAGATGAATGACCTCTGGTGGTCTCTCCCGGTGTGTCGAACCCCCTGGAGTAATGCCCTCTCCCCGGCCTGGCCTGGCCTGGCCTGGAGAACACATGCATCTTGATGGGCAGCCCCAGAACAACCCCACACAGAGCTCAGGAGGGGCAAGTCCACCAGTCTGCCCCTGCAGCGTGGAACATGGAAAGTTGGGGTGCGGTGGGAGCAGGCAAGATTCCCCCTTCCGAGTGTCTGAGAGCCGGCTGAGGGGGCGAGGCCCATGGAGGACAGGGCAGAAAGAGAGAGAGAGGCCCTCGGTGCAGACAGTCCAGGGTGTTCATCACAGCTTGCCTGCCATTTGCTGTGCAACCTCACACAGGCCCTTGACTTCTCTGGGCCTCAGTGGTATCATCGGTAAAGATCTTTCTGGGCAAGCAGACCTGCCTGCCATGGCCCCTCTGTCCAGCAGAATCCTGATTCATGGGGTCACTAAGGCCTACAGAGATGCCAGGATTCCAGTGTCATTTACCACCTCCACTCACACACACTCGCACACTCACCCCGCCCCAGTGAAATAGAAGCCCTTCCACATCTCAATCATTAAACAGCAAACTCCTAGAGATGGGAAGCTGGCCTTGAGTTAGCCCCCTTGCTCATTAGCCGTCACTAATCTTTAAGCTTCCTTTTTTTTTATTGCAGTATAGTTGATTTACAGTGTGTTAGTTTCAGGTGTACAGCAAAGTGATTCAGTCACACATATATATATATTTTTTTTTCTTTTTCAGATTCTTTTCCATTGTGTTATTATAAGATATTGATTCCCTGTGCTATCTATCTAGTAGGTCCTTGTTGTTTATTTATTTTATATATAGTAGTATGTATCTATTAATCCCAAACTCCTAATTTATCCCTCCCCCCTTCCCCACTTTGGTAACCATAATTTTATTTTCTATGTCTGTAGAAGCTTCAGTTTCTTCATCTCAAAAATGTGAATAACACCTTCCTTATATGTTTGGTGGAAGCATCAAATGAGATTACAGATGTGGGAGAACTTTGTTAATTGTAGAACTGAGCAAATACAAGATACTTTCCAAATCGTTTATTTCCAAGTTCTTACTTTTGCCTTTGCGTTTGATTACGCAGGAACTGGTTCTTGTTTTCAGTGGGAAAAGCCCAGGGCCTTTTATTTGGGGGTGAACAGAGCCCTTTCGTCTCTCTCTGGACTTTGCAACTGGCTTATTGGGAATCCTGCAACCGTCTGAGTCCAGCCTTCTGCCTGCAGACGCATGCCACAGATTCCTGGGGAGCCATCCTGGGAGAAGTCTCATCCTTGCCATGCTGGGTGTCTGAGCCACTGTATGGATGGATGGATGGATGGATGGACGGATGAATGGATGGATGGGTGTGTATGTATGTATGTCAAGGGTACCGTTTATACCCAAAGGTGGTACTCACCAATCCCACCTGTGTAGTTAGGTAATGCTAGCAGCAAAAATAGACCCAGGGATATAAGAAAGCTCAAACACAGCAGAAGTTTATTTTTTGTTCACACAATGTCCAAGTCAGAAAAATCCAACCAACCCAGAGCGGTCCCGCATCCCTGAACTCTATTTCCTTTCATTTCGGCTCACAGACTGGACAGTACTCATCTGAGCTTGTGTCTTTCTTGTAATACCTTGCTATGGGCAGCAGAAAGAAATGAGTGCCCACTAGCTTTCAGGCTCTTTACCCCTTCTCCCAAAATGACCATGTCCATGGCCCATTTTAAGCAATGCTTCATTAGATGTTCTCAACTGCAGGCCACGAGTCCCCAGCCTTCCTGCCTGTGGTCTCTACATCCTCCCTACCCACTGCCCAGCCCTGGACTGTCCCACGTACTTTAGGTTTGTTGTTATGGCAACACCCTCACTTCAAGGTACCAATTTACATATTAATTAGAGTAATACAAGCTGCTGAAACATAGATCCAAGTAAAGAAGGTCTCAACACATCAGAATTCTCATGACAGTCCTGAGCCTGTATTCCTAGTCAGTAGGGGTTTCTTCTTCATCGTGATAAGGGAGAAGGCTCCACTCGTAGCCACGTCCCCTTGAAAACAAGAGCCTTGTCCCCATCTCCTTCGGCTTTAGGAGGGGGAGAAAATGAGGAGGGACACACCTGCTCCTTAAAAGCCTCAGGCCCAAAAGGGAGCCCAATGCATTTCATGGGCCAGAACTCAGAAATTAACGCATAGCCACAGCTAACTACAAGGGAGGCAAGAACCAGGAAGAAAGTGGATTTTTCTGCAAATAAGCAGCAGTCAAGTCCAACCCCATCTTTGGGAGGTTTCTCTCTGACCTACCTCACTTGCCTAGTGGTGCATCTCTTGTCCTTCATTCATTCAACAAATGTTTACTTTGCACCTACTATGTGCAGGCCCTGTGAGGGAAATCAGCAATACATTGGTGAATCCGACACCATCAGTGTCCTCAGTGAGCTCAAAGCTTAATGGAGAGACTTACAAAAATGTGTAGTTATACCCCAATATGACCAAGCTGATGGGGCGTGTGCAAGGAAGGAGGCCGAAAACATGTTGAAGGACTCCGTGGAGATGACGTTTAAGCTGAGACCTGCAGGATGTGTGGCCATTGTCCCAACGGAAGATGACAGTCAGAGCATGGCCCAGCCTGGCAGGTGGGGTGGGGCCGGTTGAGAAGAACAGACCGGAATCCTAACTTTCCTTCCACGGTGAGTCCCTGGGAGATGGTTCTATCTTTGGGGGAGGGAGGGAAACCAGAGTGGAGTAAGAGATTCAGAAGGTGAGATACCAGGTTCTAAGGGGTGTATTAGTTTCCTATGGCTGCTGTAACAGATTACCACAAGCTTAATGACTTCAAACAACACAGATGTATTATTGGACCATTCTGGGGGTCAGAAGTCCAAAATGGGTCTCAAGGAAGCTCCAGGGCAGGATCCAGTTCCCTGCCTTTCCCGCTTCTAGAGGCAGCCCACATTCCCCGGCTCCTGCCCCCAGCCTACAGTTGCATCCCTCCCATCTCTGCTTCTGCCTTCATATCCCCTCCTCGGCCTCTCCTGCTTCCTTCTTTCACTTATAAGCAAACTTACATAAGTAGGGGATTACATGGACCCCAATCAGATAATCCAGGACCATCTCCTCATTTCAAGGTCCTTAACTTAATCGTATCTGCCAAGTCCCTTTTGCTATATAAGGTCACAAGTTCCAGGGATTAGGATGTAGACATCTTGGGGGGTTATTATGGTCACCAAGAGGATGCTCAAACAAGAAAAGGAACATCCGTGCAGGGGGCCAAAGAGCAGTGCCGAGGAAGCCAAGCGTATTCATAAGTCAGAAGGAAAGGTGGCAGCCATCCCAGCAGGAAGCCCATTGGCAGGATCAGCCCCTGTCCCTGGACATTTGTTTTTGCCTTGTCCTACATCCACTCTCCCTCTTCTGGTAACTGCACCCCAACTTTCCTTATGGAAATACTTCTGCACATTCTTAACACAGGGGTTGGGCCATGACCCAGCTGAAGCCAACCAGAGACTTGCCTGCCTGGTTCAGGGGCAAGAGTGCCCCAAGCCAGAACAATGAGAACTTTCTTGTAAGTTATTCTGGAGTGACTGGGGAATAAACTGCTGCTTGGGGCCATCTTTGGCCAACTCCTCTGAGAAAGTACATGGAGAAAGAAGACGTAAGTAATGGAAAGAGACCATAACATTGTTTGAGAATCTGGATCTAGCTATGCCTGAAGCCAGTTTCTCAATTATGTGAACAATAACAACAACAGCAAAATCCCATTTGGGCTTAATCCTATTTCTAGCAGTGGCAACGAAAAATGGATGTTGACAAAGCCAGCCTCTGGCACTGGTTTCAGGTCTAGGGGCTACGGGCGATGTCTCTCCCCTTCTCCTCAATCTTCCCCATCCTTCAAGACTCTGTTTCACGCCACATTTCCAAGGAAGCTGTCCCTGATTCTCCACACTCCCAGCTCGCCTGGTCCTGGTTGGAGTGCTTCCCATAGGATCCCGACCTCTTCCAGGTGGCCACCTCACCCAAGTGCCTTCCCAGAGCCCCCATGACCTTCCCTGTCCTTTCACCCTTAGGTAATGAGCTGCCCATCTGTTCTCTGGCTACTCTCAGCTCCTGGAACATGAATCTACCAGAACCAGATGCTAAGCTGGGGGAGAGTCAACAGCTGCCATCCTGAGGTCAGGGAAAGGGAAGACTTACTGGCCCCTTGCCAAGGGTTGCTGTGTCTCGTCCTTGACAGGGCCCCAAAAGCCAGCTCAAGGCTTCTCACCCTGGGGTCTTCTCGGCAAGGCCAAGGTCACCCAACAGAAGAGCAGTCAGATCATCTGGCATCCCCTAGAGAGAGAATCAGGAAGGGTCCTTGAGGTTCCTGGTGTCCTAGCCCTTCCATGTCTCTGCCCAACAGTCGTAGGTATCTATTTGAATGCCTTCAGAGACAGTGAGCTTATCACCTCTCTGGAAAATCATCTTCTTGCTGGACAGTGGCTCCAAGTCTGCCCCCTAAACTTACTTTTCCCCCAGTCCTCTGGAAAAACCTGACTGGACCCGTCTCCCCACTGCCCCTCCACTCCCAGTGATGGTCCCAGCCTCAGCACTCGTTGGCTGTGCACTGGGACAGTCTCTCAAGTTCCCCACCACTCCTGCCCCCACCCCATATTTCCATAGTTCCCTCCCTCTTACTCCAAATATCTCCAGCTCTTCCCTGAGGCACCCCTGACATATCATGCAGCTCTGAGGGCAGGAAACAAGGGTCTAGAACCTCCAGAATTCCCAGCCTCACCCAGCTAAGTGCAGGACCTTAGCCCAGCCAGGAGGGAGATTAGCAAAGAGTCACCACCCTCTGCTACATCTGGTACCTGGCAGGCTCTCAGTAAATGTCTCAGGAAAGAAGGGGAGGAGGAGGAAGAAGGAAAAAGCATCTCTGAGCATCTAGGTTCTGAGGGCATTTTTCTGACACCTCATTCACTTTACCCATTGAGACAGGGTGGTGACTGCTCCCACCTTCAGAGAGGAAATGGGATGAGGCCAAGGTCACACAGACAGTGAATGTCAGAGCGGGGATTTGAGCCCAGCCTGCTCAATGCCGAGCCACCCTATGCTGTGTCTCTCTCTGCCCTTCCTTCCTTAAGGGGAGCACAGGCTCCATCAACGCTCCAGCAATGTCAGAGGCTACTCCTGAAAGAACGTGTCTGTCTGCTGCCGCTCTTCCCGCAGAAGGAGGAGGGTGCGGCTAAGAGGAAGATGCAATGAAAATTTGGGATGGAGGAGGGGGCGCAGTGATTTCTCCAGATAAGAACAACAGATTTTGTGAGCCCCGTAGCTTCTCGGGGCTGGCTGGGCAAGACCTCTGTTCTGCCCCAAACCACCCTCCTTCCAGAAGCCACCCCAGCCCTGGTGTAAGGAGCCATGCTCTCCTCCCTAGCCAGTCACAGCCCAGTAACCTACCCCGGGTGACTCTGGTATTTAACAAGAGCCAAGGGACCCACGGTGGCAAGGGAGGAAGTGTGGAGCGCCTTCGTTCAGTTACTCCATGAACATTTATCATTATTATAGATCCCACTTACTGAGCTCCCACCGTGCGTGTTATAGGTTCCAGCAGTGCAACTCCGGGCAAAGCAGTTCTCCTCTCTCGGTCTGTTTCTTATCTATAAAATATGCATTGGAATAAATAAACAGAATGAGTAAGCCCTCAAATAATGTTTGTTACTACTGTTATACTACTTCTATCCTGACGACAACACAGCTAAGGAGGTCCTGTTATTCCCATTTCCCAGAATAGAAAACTGAGGCTCAGCGAGGTTCAGGACTCTGCTCAAGGTCCAACAGGGAGACCTGGGGGTGATACCAGACACTCTTTTCTTACCAGCTCCATCTTCACTCCCAGCAGCATATCAGGGAGCAGGGGCTATCAGGCACATCAGGTCTGATCCCTGGTCCAGTGGGGGAAGACGGACACATAAATAGTTACAACTCCAGGGAGTAAGGGCTGTGATGGAAGGCCTAGGGAGCAGGGAGGCAGGGGGTGGGAAACGAAGGAGAGGTCCTAACCCAGCTGGGGAGCCCTGGGGAGATTGCATGAGAGGTGACCTCTTAGCCAGGTCCAGAGGGTGAGATCTATATATGGGATGCAAACTACAACAGTGGTAAGAATATGAGCTCAAAGCCTGGCTCTGCCCCTCAGCTGTGTGATCTTAGAGAAGTCAGTTTGCCTCTCTGAGCCTCAGTTTCCTCATCTAAATAGCTTAGTAACTGTGAGACTGTACCGATGAAAATACCTATCTGGCACCTGGTAGGTATTTGTCATTTACAAAGCTCTATCTCCTTTCAGTCTCCAAATGCTTATTGAGTGCCTCCTGCACGTCTGATCCTGGATGCAGGGCTATGATCTCCTTCTCAGGCAAAGATGCTCAACGAGCTGAAGCGACTTGCCTAAGGTCACACGGGTTCAGAGTCCACCCTGTGTTCACAGAGCACTTACGAAGAGCTCGTCACCTTGGCAAATCCTGTAAACATCTCTGGGAGGACGAAGTGATTGCTTCTATATCACAGATGAGGGAACAAAGACCCAGGACGGTGGTCTTGCATGAGATCATCAAGAACCCCTCTTGACAAGGTTGTGACAACACCTTGCCCACTCCCATCAGACCGCCTGACCCCAAATAGAGCCCTGGACAGAGGCAGAAGTCAACACAGGCAAGCTGGTTCCCAAAAAAGGGTTGACTATTTTATACCCAGGTCCCATCTTTCAGAGGAAGTAAGCTTATCAGAGTGGGTTGAACTAGCTGCTCACAGACACAGGATGTTTCTTCACTTGTGAAACAGAAATGAAAAGAATCCCACTGCTTGCTGTTCCTCCCGCCTCAGATAGCAGAGCCCCGTCCTGATTTACCTCTGGGACTCACCCCATGCCTCTCACAGCCCATGAGGTTAGGACGGGGCTGAGCCGTCACCCTCAGCTGCAGGCACGGAACCCAGCAGGGCTGGCCGGCATGTCACAGTTCCCCAGCTGCAGGGTTCGGACGCAGACCCAAGACTCTTGGTGTCTCTAATGGGAAAGGAAACCTCTTTCAATGGAGCTGTTGAGAGAAGAGGACGGAAGCAAAATGCTGGTCTACCCAAGAGTGAGGGCAACGCAGGGAGCAGAGCCAAGAAACAGACCCTGCATCCTGGTCCATTGTCTGATTGAATGCAACCTTGTATTTGGCTTAAGCAACTCTCTAGAATATTTAATTACAGAAACCAATAAATGTCCTCTTTTCCTTAAGCCACGTTGAATCAAGTTTCTGATACTAGCAACAGCAGAAACTTGACAAATACAGTATCCCGAAGAGGAGCTGAAATATCACATTTGCCATGAGAGAATACAAGAGAGCACTAACGTCTTAATGGTAGTAATTAAACAAACAGGAAAACAATCAAATTAAATAAGAGAGTTTTATTTATCTAGAAGGCGGTACTTAAGGAGAAAATGATTTATTTAGGGAAGCATAAAGGGAAAAATGGAGACTTCTGAAATTCTGAAGAAGGCAGCAGGGCACTCAGAGGGAGAAGCCATCACGGATTGCGTGCTAACTATGTGTTAGGTGCTTCTCCAACTGTGACTGTATTTCAACTTCAAACACCCAGCACAGTCGGTAGTTATATACCCACTTTCACAAATGAAGAAATTGATGTTCAGAGGGAATAGACACTGAGCCAAGCACACATAAAATTTGCACCAAGCTCCATTTCTTGCCAAGTGCAAGGCTATTTCCTCATCAAATAAAGCATTCAACAATAACTTATTAAGAAACTATGGAGCACAGGACCCCAGGATGGCTCTGTGGTCACAGGCTCTGCTGCTCATCACATGAACACCATAGAAAGTACCCAAAAGTGGAAATCCATGGTGAAAATCCAGGCCAGCACCAATGGGGACAGGACTCCAGGCCTCCAGCCCCAGCCACTTCCGGGGTCTCCAAAGGACAAAGTAAAGGTTCAAGACTGTCTGACTGCAGAGCCTCTGTATGTCCTCTAGGACCAGCACATCCTCTGGCCCAGGACCAGCACAACTCCTGTCTTTGGAACTGACATACTCTCTGCTCTTGAGAGAAGCACTAACAGTCTTGCCTGAAAACGCTTTGCCTCTTCCTTCCATAAACAAGGAGAAATCCCTTGCAGATCATTATACAACCTCTACCCACCGGTTCAAATGAAAGGCAAATCTTCTGTAAATCTCTTTAAAAATTCCATCCAGAAACTGAACCGATGGGAGACTCAAAGAACTCAGAGCCACACAGGGTCAAGCTGGACCCAGCTTAGCCGGCACAGAGCATGGGACTACCATCGAATGGGCATCTACTGTTGCACCCAGTGTTGGGCTGTGAGTTTTCCTGATGCCCCAGTCCTCTAGCAGGGAAGTAGTGCTGGTCTCCATTGCACAGATGAGAAAATGGCAGCCCAAAGAGGGGGAAGCGAAGAGTGACCCAGGGCAGAGCAGGACTTGAGCCCAGATCTGTCTGCCTCCAGAGACTGTCCAACTCTCACCTCACCACCCTTGCCAGCACACTGAGAAGCAGTAACAAGGCAGGAGCAGAACTCAGCTCCAAAAGAGATAGTTCTTTTTTGCTGCAAGAAGAAGCTAGAAGCCCCCCTCCCTGGCATCTGCAGAATACGGTTGCAGGGACACTAAGGTACAAAGTCACTCACATTCTGCCCGGACATCCTCAGAATATACCGCGGTGCTCTGGGAACACGTCTCCTTAGCCCCATAAATAATTGAGAACCAGCGCGTCCCGTGGCATTTCTGCTGAAATCATCACTCACCCACACTCTCTGTGCTTCCGACAGAGCCAAAGAAATTCCTTCTGATTTTTTAAAATGCAACCTTTTGTTGAAAGCAGTTTTTGAATTCAGCCTCCACTGAGCACCTACTCAGTGCCATGCCCTGTCTTAAGCAGTAGAGACGAAGAGATGACCTGGACACAGCCCTGCCCTCAGGGAGCTCAGACCCTGCAGAGAGGAGAGAGAGAGACTCAACAGACTATTAGAACTGCCACCATGTAAATGATTTACCAGAATTCGGAAAAGGAGTCAGCGGGGGCGGGGTGGGGGGGGCGCCGGGTGGAGGGCAGGCAGGTAAGTGCAGACCGGACTGGCAGGTCTGTGCCTTGCAGGGGGATAGGAGGAGTCAAGGCTGGGCCCAGGGGAGTGCCACACTGGAGAGAAAGGTGTTCTTGGAAGGGGAGCCTGTCTAAAGACAGAAGGCTCTACTATGAGCCATGTGATTCCTCCATAACCCTCAGGTCTTTGGTCAAGCTATTAAACTCATAAAATCACAAGTATAATGGGTTTTTCGTGGAGACGGAGTATGTACCAAGGTGTGCACACCAGTAGCTGATCTGAGGGGACATGCACAGGTGCAGCAGTTGAAGGCCATGTGGGAAGAAAGCCAGGGGCATGCAGAAATCAGGGAAGGTGTGAACAGGCACAGGCTCTGAAACTGGCCAATTAATTAGTACACTCCAGCTCCCCATGTCATTGGCTTAATCATGGACACATGATCCTATCAGCCAATGAGAGTCAGTCCTGGGACTTTTGTTGGAATGTCTAGAAAAGAGACTTTTATTTTCCCCTGGAGCTGCTACTGATCACTGTGAGGGGAGTGCCTGCCCGAGGGAAGCCAACACAGAGGAAAGCATATTCTTAAAGGCATTATTTAAGCACCTCTGCATGACTGAAGCTCCCTCCACCATGAGATACTCAATTACACAAGCCAATAATTTTTCCTTTCCTTTTTAAAGGTATTTGAGATGGTTTATCACACTGGTGACCTCCAGGGCTGTGACAATGGGTGCAAAGACCTATAAGTGGAAGATGGCCAGTATGTCCAGATGTTCGCACTCAGCAGGTTGTGGAAGGAAATGCAGTTGTGTAGGCGGCTGGTGGCCAGGTCACAGAGGGCCATGATGTAAAACCAAGCATGGGCAGTGGGAACCAGGAAAGGACTTTAAGCAGGGGAGTGGTATAATCAGATATATATTTGTGGACTCACTCTGTTTATTCAAACGTGTTTAAAACCTAGAAAGAATTCCCCAAGTAGCATGCGAGCCAGT
Source organism: Balaenoptera physalus (assembly GCF_965194825.1). Lineage (NCBI taxonomy): Eukaryota > Metazoa > Chordata > Mammalia > Artiodactyla > Balaenopteridae > Balaenoptera > Balaenoptera physalus. The sequence continues at coordinate 23,556,238 of NC_138890.1, read as the reverse complement.
CGTTTTTCTTCTCCAGTTTTTCAGCACAAACGTGCTATCCAAGGTACAGAGATCCCCAAGAGGGCTCTTCCAGGAAAGGGAGCTTGCTAAGTCTTGTGGGAGGAGATTGGCATGCTGGCTCATACATTCAAAATGCCAGCTCGTTTTAGACCCTTGTTTCTACACAAATTGAATCAGGTCTGTGCTGTTTGTCTCCCTGCTCCCATAGACAGGGAAGAAAGTCTATTTGTGTATGGCTGCTCCTGAAATCAACCTCAGGACACACAGATCTTTTGTCCTTGCCTCTGCCTGGGCTGATGGAGCAGGGGACTAATAAAACTTAGAGACATGAGGACTGGGTAACGAGTTCTTTGATACTGAAGTGTGCAAACAACCAGAAGGATTAACGTACTTGTCTAGTGTTGGTGGCAGATTATTGGCCCCAATTCTTCAGTTCTCCTTGCATCCGAGTTCTTTTTCATATGATTAGTCCTTCTCATTAAAAGAACAAGGTATATTTCCCCTTTCTTTGATTGTGGGCTTGACCATATGACTTGCTTTGTCCAAAACATGTGGACAGAAGTGACAATGAGACTGTTCCAAGCTTAGACATTAACAGACCCAGGCATTTCCACTAAGCTTCTTGCAGTTCTGCCGTCACCACAAGGAGAGTTTGCCTCAGTGAGGCCACTGCTGGGGGATAATTCTCCACGTCCCACATGTGAGCAGAGTCACGACTGGCTACATAATTTTGCAGGTCCCACTGTAAAATGAAAATGCAGGGTCTCGTATTCAAAAAGTATAAATAATTTCAAGATCAATAAGTTCTATGTGCATGGCCCTGTGCAGTTTTACAGGTCATACACCCAGGAAGCCAGCCATGGCAGAAGCAGTGACAGCTTTTGTTTTAGACCAGCGGTGAACAAACTACGGTCTTCAGGTCAAATCCTGTCCATCACCTGTTTTGATTTGGCCCTAGAGCTAAGGATGTTTTTACATTTTTCAACGGTTGAAAAAAAATCAAAAGAAGAATACTATTATGTGGCATGTGAAAGTTATGTAAAATTCAAATGTCTGTGTTCATAAATAAAACTTTATTGAAACACACTCCTGAATATTTATTTATGTCGTGTCTGTGCTGCTTTCACACCATTACAGCAGTGCTGAGTCATTGCAAGAGAGACTGTGTGGTCCACAAAGTCTAACATGTTTACTTTCTGACTTGTTGTTACAGAAAAATTTTGCCAACCCTGTTCCCAGCTAGTCAGAAGAGTCACTTAATCAATTCCTGCCTGGTTTGGCTGGGCACCAGCTAAACCACAGATCTCTGAGAATGAGTGTTATTGTTGTGTGCCCCCTGAGATCTTGTTGTCGAGTGTAATGTGGCAGTCGCTAACCCATCAGGCTGCAATCTAAGTTGAGGTTTCTCAAAGAATGGTATGTGGGATGACTTCCCAAGCATATGGAGGAGACTTGCATGGCATTGAATTGCATCATAGGAAAGCACTGTTGTTTTCCATTCTCTTTAAGTCATTTCATCAAGGAGGAAGCCTCAACTTAGTGCTGGTTAAGTCTTTAATGCTTTCCTCACTCCTGATCATTCTTCCTAACAGAAACAGAGCAGACCTTGAGCTCAGTATCTCTATCAGGTAAGGCATCTCTCTAGAATAGATACGAGTGTTATTTTCAACTGTGTTTCTTTTTCTAATTTACCTTCTATTTCTAGCAAGCAGTACTAGTTTTCTATTTATGTCAGTGTGTTAATTTCCTTTTTAAGTACAATTGTAAAAATTGTGAGTTTACGTGAAGAGAAATTATAAAGGTGGTATTATATAAATAAAAATATTGAGTAAATCATTGTGCAGATATAAGTAAATATGAGAAAAACATCACAGAGGTGGTGGACATTTGGCTGAAATTTGGGAAGCACGGATACAGTTGATTTCTGAGGACCCCCCCCCCCATTCTCTGGTTGCAGAGCAGTATACTAAGCATGTTAAATCTGGGACGACCCTCCCTGATTCAGGCTCTATCTCTGCTGCTCATTGGCTGTTTAACTTCAAACAAGTCACTTTACCTCTCTGAGCCTCTATCCCATTTTTGCAAGATGGAGATGATAGTACCTGTATCCAAACTGCAGTGAACACTGTTCACTGCTTACTAGCATACTTCCCCCTTTGGCCCCTGTGTACAGAACCCCAATTTTGTTAAGGTATCTACTACTCCCCCAAGTAACCACAAGCTTCAGGAAAGCTGATCCCAGCTCCAGACATGGTTTAATTGCCCCTTCCCCTTGCCAATGATTTGTCCAGAGGGTTGGACTAACTGATAAAAATAATAATCTAGAAGTCATCATTGCTTAGATGAGGCATGAGAGGCTTTTGAGAACATTTTGTAGCTCCTAAAAGAAAGTCACTGGAAATGATGTTCTCTTGTCTTTGCTTGGCTATTATTGGGTCTTGATGTGATCCCTGGAACCACTGTAGCCAGTTGCCTCTGATAAAGCCAACACCTGTACAAGAGAAGAGATGGGTGGACAGACCCCAGGCTTGATGATGTTGTTGAGTTGCTAATCAACCAAGCCTGAAGCTAACCCTACCTCTGGAAGTAAAATATGTGGCCTTATAAATGTCCTTGTTTAAGTCAGTTGGAGACGGGGTTTCTCTCACAACCAAGAGATTCCTAACTGGTACCAACATTGGCATTTTATGTTCCAGGTTCAAATTGCTACATCAATACATCTACCAAATGGTCCACTTGGTCTGTGATTATTCAGACAGTCCTTTGCACATAAGCATCTGTAACAGAGACTTCCATTTGTCAGCCAGTGTCCCTTCCTCTCTTCTTCCTTACAAGCAAAGATTTTATTCAGGGTAGCAACGTGCCCAGTTAAAAGACTACATTTCCTACCCTCCCCATGAAGGTAGGTGTGACCACATGACTAAGTTCTGGCCAATGATGTGAAAATGAAAGTGAATTTTGAACATTCCAGGAAGGCTGACCCAAGGGAGCTGATTCAGCCAAAGTGCACACTTTTCTGACCTTCCTCTCTTCCTCTTCCTGCTGCCTCCAGGGGAGCTGCGATGGTTGGAGCTCCAGGAGTCTTCTTGGATCACCTGATATCCTTGAGGATGGAAGTTTTGTACAACAGAGCACAAAGATAGAAGGAAGCTGGGTGCCTGGTGAATTTCTGGAGCTTCCATACCAACCCTGCACTCTAACTTTACTTGCAGTAAATTAAACCCTTGTGTGTTTAAGCCCCTGTTACTTTTGGGATTTCTGTTACAGGCAGTAGCACCTAATCCTGATACATAGCTAATTGGAAATTCCTTGTTCTTTATCAAGAGGCTGACGTCTGCAAATATATAAAAGCATTGTTGGAATAATTTTCAGATACACAAAAGACCTAAGATTTAATATGATCTTTATTGACACTCAGATTCTCCAAAGAAACTTAGAGTTGTTGGGAGAGTGAAAATGGATCATTTATATCATACACTTAACTCAGAATCTAGTGCACACGAAGCACCCAAACAGTGATGACTTCTAGCTTATTATTGTTGTCAGCTAGTCCAAACCTCTGATTTGACATGTGAGGAAATGGAGACCCAGAGAGAGGAAGCACCTTGTCCAAATAATGTAGCCACTCAGCAGTGCAGGCAAGTCTAGAATTCATATTTCTTCACTCTTGCTTCAGAGGTCTTTCCCCTCTCCTGAGCCTTTTTGCAAGGTAATGAGCTCACCACGAAGGAAGTGTGCAAGGGGCCTTGGATGCCCACATCCTTCCAGGGATCCTTCTTGCAGTTACCTTAGTCCATTAAAATCGCTATAACAACATACCACAGACTGAGTGGCTTATAAACAGCAGAAATTTATTTCTCACAGTTCTTGAGGCTGAAAGTCTGAGATCAGGGTGCCAGCATGGTCAAGGGAGGGCCCTCTTCCAGGTCACAGACTTCTCATTGTGTCTTCACATGGCAGACAGGGCTAGGGAGCGCTCTGGGGCTTCTTTTATAAGGGCACTGATCCCAATCATGAGGACTCCACCCTCATGATCTAATCACTTCCCCCTCCCAATTCTATAACCTTGGGGATCAGGATTTAAACACACAAATTTGGGGCAGGGGACACAAACACTCAAACCATCGCATCTCTCTCCTAGGCAGCCAGCTCAGTTGAAGAACCTTTTAGTTTTCTTCCAAGTTCAGGATTCCATAACTTGTTCAGGACCAGAATGAAAAGGAAGGATTGAGAATCCTTTCCTCTCCCATCTGTGTGCTCCCCCATCTCTGCTTCCATTATGCCTGTGAGTGAGTATAATAACGTGTGATGGAAATGAGAACAAAAGTGGGAAAAGTAATAGTCTAAGCCTTGAATTTTACCAAAACCTGGAACACAAATAGGGTGGGTTATGACCTACTTCCTCCTTTCTTTGGGGTCTTAGCTTGCCTTCCTTTTAATTGCCCTGTCTCCTGTAGGGAAGATGGGAGCCATATGACATCAGGGTGGCTAACACAGCCATACAAGAGGGTCTAGAGGCGTCCAGCCTCACTTGAAGCCCTAAAAGGAAGACTGGAAGACCCCAGAGACTGTTTGGATGCTGCCTTCCTCCTGGAGGACTGTTACTGGCGCAACTTTATCAACATTTCCTTAGCGCTGTTATTAAGGCAGCCAGCTTGCCCCAAGCTGATGAATTTTAAAAGAAGCATAAAATAATTTTTTTAAAAAAACTTTGAAGCTGAAAGAGTAATGAATGTTTAAAAGCTTGGCTCATTTGAAGCTTTCCTCTGGAGCAGATTAACCCATTCACTCATTAGGGGTCCAAAAAAAATGATTATTAGCGGATTCCGAAAACCATGTTAGACATTAAAATATCTCTAACCATTTAATTCTTTAAAAAACCCTATGAGGCAGGAATTGTTGTCACACACCCGCCAACACAGTCGTAACTAAGGGAGCTGGACCCACACCTGGGCCCGTGAGACGGCAGTGCACACTCTGGTCTCCATCCTGGGCCCTGCCGTGTTTGGTCCTCCACCACGGGGCCACCCTGGGATTCAGCCCATTCAGCCTGCCCAAGGACAATCTCTCATACTTGCCTGCCAGCTCTCAAACCTTCCAGCCTGGCCAACAAGGTCAGAAAGCTTTTCGGGCGGTGGGGGAGGGAAGAGAAGGGGATGCCGTGGGGCATCTTCTTGGGCCATCTATCTCCTCCATTCTGGTTCTTGTTGGCTTAGAGGAGCGGGCTGCTGAGCCCCAAGAGAGTGGAGGGAAAGCTGGTCTTGGTGGCCCCAAGGGCAGAACTAGAGACCGCAGAGAGGAAGCCCACACGAAGGCAAACGTGAACTCCATAGAAGTTCAGCTTCTAGCAGAACCGTCCAACTAGACAGGAATGAGTTGCCTGTCACTAGAGGTATGCAAGCAGAGGTCATGCTGTTACCTTCCAGGAATGCAGTATGAAGAATCCCGGCCTTGGATGATCTCGGCACTCAATGGCATCAAAATAACCCTTGTCCCAGGAGAATGTATCCCAATCAGCATCATGTTAGCATGGACTGAGCACCTGCTCTGCCAGGCTCTGCTCCAGGTACCCATCCAATCCCAGCAGCTCTGTAGGTAGGGATCATTGGCCCCATTTTACAGAAGCTCAGAGAAGGTAAATGTTTGTCCAAGGTCACACAGCTTGACCCACATCCTGCTGTCTCCCACACCTGTGCTTTTGCCACTCTTCACCCTGCTTGAAGTCAATCCCATTGGTGGAAAGCAACCTTTCCATAGGGAAGAGAGATCTTGTCTTCATAATATCGAAAATCACTACTATTTATTGAAAATTTGCTACATGCCAGGCACTCTTCCATGCATTTTGCAGATATTATCTAATTTAATCCATCTATTAAATCATCTTTCTCCATTGACATATGAAGGAACTGACTTCCAAAGTTGAAGTCACTTACCCAAGGCCACGTCTAGCTGGTCAGTGGCAGAGTGAGCCTGACTGAGCTTGAGCTCTGCTTCGTTTTGATACTTACCTTTCAGACAGGGGGCAACCCAGCCACGAGACATGTGGAATAAGAGGAGGACGATGAGCAAGAGGAGGGAATGGGGATGGTCTGGGGAAGCCATGTGAAAGAACAGGGCTCATAGGGCCGATGGGAGGCTGGGAAGGACCCTTCCACACAAAGCCTGGCTGCAGAATGAGAGAGGTTCCCCAGGCTCTGGTGATTTGTATGGCTAGCTGTGTAGCCTTAGTCAAGTCACTGCCCCTCTCTGAGCTTGGAATAGCCCACAGTTTAAAGCAGAGCTCCAAGCCCAGCAGGGATGAGAGGACAATTTGGGAAACTGAGGCAATTAGGCAGAGTTACGCAAAGCTAGGAATCCATAAACTCAGACTCTCCCAGGCCCACTCACCAGTTTGCCACCTGGGAGCTGGGAGTGCTAACTTACCCTCCCTGCCCTGGGGGCACTTGGGAATGGAGATCCCACCACTTGCAAAGCACTGGGTCCCAACCATTTAGAGAAGGAGTTGGGGTGGCCAGACCCCAGATAGTCACACACTTTGCCTTCTTCCAACCAGGACCTGCAAGGGGCGCCGTTTCCAACCAGCTTCTAGGGAGTTGATCCTCTGGGTCTCTTTCACCCATTTGTTTATTCATTCAACAAACGTTTATTGGGCACCAGCAATGTACCCATCCCAGAGTTAGGCACGTTCAGATCCATACGCTTGCTACTCTGGGATGAGGCTAATTATCCCACATGGGCCAGGAGAGAGGAAGCAATTCAGCCATGATCATACGGCTAGGAAGGGGCAAGGTCCGCACTCGAGCCCATGACCTTGCTGCCACATGGGCCAGCCCTGACTCCCTGTGTCTGAGATACACCCACAACCCGGGGCCTACTGCCGGAGCCATGTGCGTGTGTGTCTGAAGGTCCTGGATTTCCCACCGTCCTGGCACCTGTCACAGTTTAGCAGGTTACCATGGTATCGCTCCCCAGCACCCCGGGCAGCAGGGACCACCATCTGTTTACACGGCTGTCAGAGGAATTGATGTCATACGAAATTGTCAGCTCAGCAGGATGGGAGGAGGAAGAGTGGGCGGCTCTGAAAGCTTCCAAGCCATCAAAACTCATCTCAATCAAAGCCATGAGCAAGTTGCTGCTTCCCTGGGGGGAACGGAGGAAAAAGGGGTAGGCTGAAGAAAAAAATATTTCCCCAGAGGAAGAAACAGGTAGCAATAGTAATGGTTAGTATTATTCTTTCCATTTTTACACTCATTTACAAATCACAAGCTCATTTTGGCCTCTCACAGCCCTGGGAGGTGAGTATCACCATTAGCTCCATTTTACAGGTGTTTTAAAATATACCACTGAGGCTCAGAGATGTGAAGAGCGTGCTCAAGGTCATAGCAGATCAGATGGCAGGGCCAACAGGAAACAAATCCCTGATTCTCGGACTAAGAGGCTGAGAGTTGCTTTTGGCCAAGATGAGAGGCAGGCCTGCCCCAGGTGGCACTGCCCAGGGATGCCCGGGGTGGGGGGGTTTGCGTGCTGACCACACCTGCAGAAAGTGGGAGGGAAATGACATGACGAGCATGGTCTGAGAGCCGGGAGTCCCGACCTCTAATTACAGCTCTGACACAACTGATGCTGCAGTAAAAGACAGAGCAGCTGGTGGTTGCCCCGGGCTCAACTAAGAGACATTTAATATCCCTAGAAATATAACTGGAGAGTGGAAATCCATTACTTGCTGCTCGGCAACCATCCCTCTTCCTCAGTCAACTACTGATTCTCCTCTGGGAACCAAAACTCCTCTAGTCTCACTCCACTGGGGTTTGGGAGAGGCTGACCCACTGCCAGATGATCTGGATCTAATCCAACAAGGATATCTCAACTCCAGGCCATGGTGATTGGCTCAGGCATAGGCACGTGACCCAAAATGAGCCAATGAGAGCCAGGAAAGAGAATCTCTCCCTTCTGCTGGGCTGATGAAAGGACATGATGTAAGCCAGAAGTAGGCCACCATGCTGCACCAGAGGGCAGATACTGCCCGAGAAGGGAGCCAACATCAGGGAAAGCAAGCCAGAAAGGGGAGGATGACAGATTTCCCCTGGATCCAACCAATCCTGAAGGAGACTCTATTGGACTTATATCGACCAATACATTTCCCCTTTTGCTGAGATAACTGAGTTGGGTTTTCTGTCATTTGCATCACCCCTACTCATCTCAGTGAGAAAACCCTGTGGGATTGGAAGGAATCACTGAAGAAGCTGGGGCAAGAGTGAGACCCCAGGGCAAACTGAATAACAGATGGTTGCTAAACTGCCTTCAAAGGAGAGTGGGCAGGGTAACTGCAGGATTTTGGTTCTGCTGGGTGGGTTATGCAAGTTGGGACCAGAATGGAATTGCTAGAGTGAAGGACAGGCTGAGGCAACCACCAGGGTCCCCTTTCTTCATCCTTCTCTGTGCAGCTCCCAGCCTCACCTCTAAATAAATGTTGACCAAGTATTTAGAAAATACTAATTTGAAGAAACCAAAAGTATTAGCCTGCTTAAGTGACCCCTTGTCTCTAGCTAGCCCAAGTACTATAAAATCTGGTAAGTTTGGAAAAATCCTATTTTCTCTCTGGGCCTCGGTTTTCTCATCTGTAAAGTGGGAACTCTCATTTGCATTTTGCTGATGAGGAAAGGGAAACAGTGAGGGGACAGGACTTGACTGACCTACACAGTGGAGTGAAGATCTTAGAATCTCTCATCCCTCTGGGGATCATGGTCTTCCATTTTCATATAAGCAAAGGTTTTCAGCTGGAAAGTTTTTCTTCCTTAAAAAAATCTGCCCTTGTTGCTTACTTATTTTATACACCTAAAACTAATATAATATTGTAAATCAATTATACTTTAGTATAAAAAATATAAATATATATAATTACCTCTTAAAGACATGAAATAAAATATTTACAGGTGAAATGATACAATGTCTGGGATTTGCTTCAAGATCATACGGAAGAGAGAGCATGGGTAGAGGTATAATCTATACCTCTTGTTTAATCTAAACAAGAATGGCCAGGAGCTGTTGAAACTGGTGTGACGGATACATAAGTGTTCATTACGCTATTTCTTTACTCCTGGGTAAGTTTGAAATGTCCATGATGAAATGTTAAAAAATAAAAATATGCCTCTTAGCCTGTTATCAGTGTGGGCTGTTCTGACATGTTTCAACATGCTCCACCCAGATCCTGGGACAGGACCAGCCCAAGGGAGGTGAAAAGAAGTGTTCCAGGATAACTGATGGAGACAATCATTTGAGCTTCTCTATTATTGTGGTTTTTCTTTTCCTGCATCTCAAACAAGTTGGTGACTTTGTGCTCCTTGACACACAGGGAGGCCGAGGCAGGGCAGGAAGGCAAGGCTGCTTAGGTCTTCAGTGAAGAGAAGGGAGAATTTTATTGACGTTGGCAAGAGAGGAGTGGGAGACGCTTCCCCAGCCTGGACAGGGTCCCACCTTGACAAAGTTCCTTGAGTCCCAAGGGCAGCATAGAAACCATAGAACCACCAGTTCTGCTGGAGCCGGGACTGGGAACATCTCCATGGTGACTGATGGGCACTGCTGATGCCCAGTGACAGAGGATACCCCTTGGAAGTTTTGGCAAGGCCTAAGAATGTATGACCTTTGCCTTAAACCGGGGGCAGGCTGCTCCCCTAATGGCTGACACTGACCTTCTGGTCTGTCAGATGGGTTGGGGGTTTGGATTCTAATTTAAGCCAATTTAAAGAAAATGAGGAATATAGAATGGTGGGTACATGATAGGGATGGCAAAATAAAGCAAGAGGCTCTGGAGACCAAACAGCAGGATTCTGATCTGGTTCTGCTGCTTACAGGCTATGAGACCCTGGACAAGTCACTTCCCCATCCGAGACTCAGATTTTCCACCTGTAAGATGGGGACGACAGGGGCTTCCCTGGTGGCGCAGTGGTTGAGAATCCGCCTGCCAGTGCAGGGGACACGGGTTCGAGCCCTGGTCTGGGAAGATCCCACATGCCGCGGAGCAACTAGGCCCGTGAGCCACAACTACTGAGTCTGCGCAACTGGAGCCTGTGCTCCGCAACAAGAGAGGCCGCGATAGTAAGAGGCCCGTGCACCGCGATGAAGAGTGGCCCCCGCTTGCCACAACTAGAGAAAGCCCTCACACAGAAATGAAGACCCAACACAGCCAAAAATAAATAAATAAATAATTTTAAAAAGAGAAAAAAAAAAAGATGGGGACGACAAAACAAACATGATGGGCTTGCTGGGAGGAGGAAGATGAGGGGATGCCCTGCATGGTGCGAGACACTTGCCACTGTCTTCTCTCTCCCCCATCCCACCCACCCCTCCACCACCCTGCATTTAGGAAGAAGCCATTTAAATGGAACTGTAATTCATATGCAGTCACCAGAGGCTAATTCAGAATTTCTTTTTGCTCCTTGATTAAATAACAATTTAAAGTCTGGTATCTCATTTTCTTGGTTGGCTACACAGAGCCCTCTGGAGTTTTCTGCACACAGTGAGGAGGCCCCAGTTAAATCCACACACAAAAATAGGTCATCTATAGAGCCGACAGTTAAGAATCATCTTGCCCTCCAGCATCCACACAGCAAGGAGGATGGAACTCATACTGACAACTCTTGATTTCCTCCAAACTCGCTCCTCTCCTGGACTACTCCATCTCAGGAAATGGAACCCTATCCCCGCACACCCAATCATCCTTGGTTATCTCCATTCCTCACACCTCCTCATCCCACCTATCCCCAAGGCTTCTGGCTTCATCCCGCCCCCCGACATCTGCTCACTTCGCTCCATTTCCACACCACCTCCCAATTCAGGCCGCCATCTTCTATTGTCTAGAGCTTCCTCATTGGTCTCCCTGCTGCCCTTGCCCCCGCCCCTTCCTCCCTCCACATGACAGCCTGAGTTTTTTTCCAAATATAAACCAGAATGTTTAAAATATTAATCAAAGTCCGCCAAAGGCTTTGTACTAGGCTTAAAATAGAAATCCACTCATACCAGAGTCTCCGATCCCCTGTTCTGTCCTCCCACCTCATCTCATTGATCATGGGCCCATCTTTGTTCACGCAGCTCCAGCCCCTCTGGCTTTGTCCTGTCTTCTGAACACAGATGCTAAGCTTTTTCCTACTTCCAAGGCCTTTGTATCTTCTTACAGCTGCCTCCTTCTCCTTCCTCAGGTGTCAGCTCAAATGTCCCCTCTTCAGAAAAGCTTCCCCTGACTGCCCCATCTAAAGTAGTCCTCTGACCCCCATAACTCTGTGTTATTTAAATGAGCCAAAGATGGCTACTGTATACTGGCCTCTATGTTATTTCTTCGAGACCCCTGTCAGCTTGAAAGCCCACCAAACTCAAATTTTTATACATCTACTTATTTTTAAATACCGACAAGCAGATTTTTAGTCATTTAGAGCCTTCCTGCTTTGCCTACTCCACAAAACTACACCCAACATCTGCTGGCCATTGATAAGATAGAGCTTGTGTTTATTAAGACATAAGCTGCTGGGACTTCCCTGGCGGTCCAGTGGTTAAAACTCTGCGCTTCCACAGAAGGGGACGCTTCCACAGAAGGGGGCACGGGTTCCATCCCTGGTTGGGGAACTGAGATCCCGCATGTCAGCATGGTGCGGCCAAAAACAAAACACAAACAAAAGACCCTAAGCTACTATTGCTCTTCAGAGGCCTCTGACCCAGGGGCTCCCCACCATGATGCTGAGTGACACCACCTAGACATAAAACCTCATCTCTGGCCCCCCAGGAGTCCCCTTCTGGATGTGGCCTCCTTGCCATAAGCCTCTGGATAGACTCCTGCTATGAGAGACCCCCCCCCCCCAGTATGCAGCCCTGTCTAAGCACCATGTTACTACCTCTCAGGGTCACATCTTTTTCCTTGAGAGGCCCAAGTTTCTTGAACTTCCTATACTCTTATCCACTACCCTGTTTTATTTTCTTTGTAATACTTATCACTCTCTGAAATTACCTGGTTACTTTGCTTGCTTGCTTTTTGTCTCTCTCCCTTCTTAGAATGTAAAATCCATGTAATCAGTCAATAAGTCTATGAAAAGGATATTTACCCTCATTAGTAATCAAAGAAATTGCAGAGTAAAGTAGTGAGATGTTATTTTTTCACCCAAGTTGGTAAAATTTCTAAAGTTTGACAATGGTATATATTGCAAGGGTATGGGAGGAAAGGGGTACCCACATACTCCGCTAGTGGGAATGTGAATGAGTACAGCATCTTAGAGGATGATTCTAAACTTAAAACACACACAACCCCTGACCAAGCAATTTCACTCCTTAGTAGCTACACACACACACAAAAAAAATCCTTATGTCTGCATAAAGAGGAATGTTAAGAAATAAATCAACAAAAGAGGACTCCTGCTTCTAGGAAGATGGAGTAGATGTACTTTCCCTATTCCTCCTGCTAAGTACAACTAAAAACCCTGGATGTAATATATAAAACAAATATTAAAGGACTCCGAAGGTGAGAGAAGGCAAATAGCTGGGGACCTCAGAATCCAAGGAACAACACAATGGCGAGTTCCCTGGGGTTTTTTGCTTTGTTTTGGTTTGGTTTGGGGTTTTGTTGTTGTTGTTGCTGTTGTCTGCCTCATTCATCCCAGAATTAGAGCCGAAGAAGCCAGCAACCAAGAAATGCCAACAGGCATAGACAAAAACTCTCAACAAAAGCCTGCTTTCTCTAGCCAATGGACTGGGAAAGGGGCAACCAAGAAAGACACAAAACTTTTAGACAATAACCACTCTATTCCAGAAAAACCAACGTCCCACCCTCACCCGTATCAGCAAAGACCAGTCAGGGAGCCTAGAACTACATCCTCATCAGGCTCTAAGAATGTGCCCCAATCCCCCACCCCATCAACCCCAGTTGATGTCTAAGAAAGCCAAGCAGAGAGAAGAAATGAGCCCACCCTCCACCCATGGTGTCATGGAGGCCACACTGGGCGTGGTAATAAGGCACCCCTACCCCTCCCAACCAGGGAGGTGTCAGTGGAGGCCACATGGGGAGCTGGAACTCCTATACCCAGCCAGCAGTAATGAGGAGTTCCCACCACCTTGGGTATCAAAGGGGGCCAGATGGGAAATCTGGACTTCCATCCCCATCTGGCAACAACAGAATAGCACCCACCTTCCCTTGCCAGAGAAGTCTCAAAAGAAGCCAGCTAAAATAGGAGGCTTAAATAAGATGCAGAGTCTCATAACATAATACCCAAAATGTCTAGGTTTCAATCAAATCATTTATCATACCAAGAACTAGGAAGATCTCAAACTGAACAAGAAAAGGCGTCAGCAGATGCTAACACTGACATGACAAAGATGTTAGAGATGTATGACAAGGATCTTAAAACAGCCATCCTAAATATGCTTCAACAAGGAATCATGAATATGCTTGAAGCAAATTAAAAAATAGAAAGTTGAGAAGAGAAATAGAGAGGCTCAGCAAAGGGTAGATAAGCATGAAAAAAGAATCAAATGGAAATTTCAGAACTGAAAAATACAATAACTAAAATTAAAATTTAAAAAACCTGTGAATGTGTTTAGCAGTAGAATTAGAGAACAAAAGAAACAATCAGAGAACCTGAATATAGGGCAATAGAAATTACCCAATCTGAACAACGGAGAGAAAATAGATTGAAAATATAATTAAAGGAAACTTGGGGACATATGGGACTATAACAAATATCTAACATTTACATCACTGGAGTCCCAGAAAAAAGTTTTCTAAATTAATTGGGAGTGGTGATAGTAATATCAGATAAAGTGGCTTCAGAACAAAGAAAATTACCAGAAACAGAGAAGGACATTATATAGTGATAAAAAAGTCAGTCCACCAAGAAGACAGCAATTTTAAATGTGTATGCACCAAAAAACACAGCTGCAAAATAGATGAAGAACCTGATAGAACTGAAAGGAAAAAAAAAATCCAAATATATATTTGGAGACTTTAACACCCTCTTTCAATAACTGAGAAAGCTATTAGACATAATAATTAGACAGAAAATCAGCAAGAATATTAAAGAGCTTAACAAAAACAACAAACTGGATCTAATTGACATTTATAGAACACTCTACTCAACAACAGCAGAATACACATTCTTTTCAAGTGCCCACAGGATATACACAGATAAACCATATTCTGGACCATTAAAGACCAAAAAAAAAAAAAGCAAACAGACAAAAAAACCAATCTCAACAGATTTAAAACAACTGAAATCACACAGAGTATGTTCGTCAAACACAACGAAGTAAAACTAGAAATCAATAACAGAAAGATAACAGAAAAATCTCTAAATATTTGGAAACGGAAAAACATGCTTCCAAATAATTCATGAGTCAAAGAGATAGTCTCAAGTGGTATCAAAAAGTACATTGAGCTAAGTGAAAATGGAAATAGGGTATATCAAAATTTGTGGCAAAACTAAGGCAGTGCTAAGACAGGAATTTATAGCACTAAATGCATACATTGGAAAAGAAGAAAAGTCTCAGATCAATAATCAAAGCTCCCACCTCAAGAACTTAGAAAAAGGAGAGCAAAATAAATCCAAAGTGAGTAGATAGAAGGAAATAATAAAGAGAAGAGGAGAAATAACTATAATTGAAAACAGTAAAACAATGGAGAAAAATCAATGAAAGAAAGAGCTGGCTCCTTGAAAAGATCAATAAAATTGACAAACTTCTGGCACAACTAACAAAGTGAAGAAGAGAGAATGAGGAATGAAGCCAGGGATATCACTACAGACCTTGCAGACATCAAAAGGATAATAAGAGAATACCACAACAACTCTACACACATAAATTGACAACTCCCATAAAATGGATTAATTCCTTGAAAAGCACACACTACCCCCAACTCACCAAATATTAAATAGATCATTTGAATAGTCCTAAAACTATTAAGGTTATTAAATTCATAATCTAATTTTAGAATGTCCAAAAATGGAATCTACAGGCCTGGATCACTGGAGAATTCTACCAAACGTTTAAAGAATTAACATCAATTCTCCACAATCTCTTCTGGAAAATAGAAAAGGAGGAAAAAGTCCTGAACTCATTTTATGAATCTGCTATTACCCTTATACCAAAATCAGATAAAGATAGTACCAAAAAATTTTAAAAATATAGACACAAAAAGCTTAACAAAATATTAGCAAATAGAATTTGTGGTATATGAAAAGAATTATTCACCATAACCAAATATTGGTCAATATTTGAAAAACAATTATTGAAACCTATTTTAACAGCCTAAAGAAGAAAAATCACAGGATATACCAATTGATGCAAAAAAGGTGTTTGACAAAATTCAACACCCATTCATGTTGAGAACTCCCAGAAAAATAGGAAAGGGGAGAACACCCTCAACTTGATAAAAGGATCTACATGTAATCAACAGCTAACACTATACTTAAAGGTGAAAGCCCAGTGTATGTTTTCCCCCTAAGATTAAAAACAAGACAAGGATGTCTGATCTCTTCCCTTTTATTCAGCACTGTGCTGGAAGTTGTAGCCAGTGTGGTAAGGCAAGATAAGGAAATAAAAGACATACAGTCCAGAAAGTAATATATAATACTGTCAGCATTTGCAGATGACATGATTGTGATTTTATATTTAAAAAAATTCCAAGGAATCTAAAACATACAAACAAACAAAAAAACTCCAAAAATCAAACCTAAACCTTAGTAAGTAGAAGTGAATTCAGCAAGATCACAGGATACAAGATAAACATACAAAAATCAGTTGTATTTTTATATACTAGCAATGCACACATGGAAGCAAAAGTTAAAAACAGTGCCATTTAGAAACACTCAAAACAGAGAAATATTTAGGTATAAATCTAACTAAACATGTATGGGAAAACTATAAAATGTATGCTGAAAACTATAAGATGTTGATGAAATAAATAAAAGATCTAAATAAATGGAAAGACATACTCTGTTCATGGATTGGAAGACTTAACATAATAGGTCAATTTTCCCCCAAATTAATATACAGGTTTAACAAAATTACTATAAAAATCCAAGCAATGTTTCTTGTGGCTATAGATTAGATTATTTTAAATTTATGTGTAAAAGCAAAGGAATTGAATTAGCTAATGCAATTTTTTAAAAGGAGAATAAAGTGGGAGAAATCATTCTACCTGATTTGAAGACTTATTATATAACTACAGTAATCAAGACCATATGGTATTGGTGGAGGTATAGACACATAGATCAATGGAGCAGAATAGAGAACCCAGAAATAGACCCACACAAATACAGTCAATTGATTTTTTTTTTTTTAATAAAGTAGCAAGGGGATAACTTTTTTTTAAAATTAATTAATCAATTTATTTATTTTTGGCTGTGTTGGGTCTTGTTTCTATGCGAGGGCTTTCTCTAGTTGCGGCAAGCGGGGGCCACTCTTCATCGCGGTGCGCGGGCCTCTCACTGTCACGGCCTCTCTTGTTGAGGAGCACAGGCTCCAGACGCGCAGGCTCAGTAGTTGTGGCTCACGGGCCTAGTTGCTCCGCAGCATGTGGGATCTTCCCAGACCAGGGCTCGAACCCGTGTCCCCTGCATTGGCAGGCAGATTCTCAACCACTGCGCCACCGTGGAAGCCCCAGTCAACTGATTTTTGACAGAGGTGCAAAAGCAATTCTGTTGATTTCAACATATGATACTAAAGCAATTGGACATCCATTGGGAAAAAAACTCAGCCTAAATGTCACATCTTATATAAAAATTAGCTCAAAACAGATCATGGATTTAAATACTAAATGTAAAACTTTTTGAAAAAAAAAATAGGAGAAAATCTTCAGGGTCTAGAGCCCAGCAAAGGGTTCTTAGATTTGATGCCAAAAATCTAATCCATAAAAGAAAAGATTGATAAATTGGATGGATCTTATTAAAATTTAAAAAAAAAATGTTTCTCTGTGGAAGACCCTGTCAATAGGATGAAAGACAAGCTACACACTAGGATAAAATATTGTAAACTATGTATCTAATAAGGACTAGTATCTAGGGAAGAAAAGTACATACGTATTATATATATATACACACATATATTATATATATATATTTGAGAAGTTCTGAGAGTATGTAAATTATATATAACACCATTATATATACCATTTAATATAATATATATACACATCACCCTATGGTAATGGAATGTTCTGTATCTCAGTTGTATCATCATTAATAAACTGGTTTTGATATTGTACTATAATTTTGCAAGATGTTCCCATGGGGGAAACTGGGTAAAGGGTACATGGGATCTCTCTGTATCATTTCTTACAAGTGTATGTCAATCCACAATTCTCTCAAAATAAACAGTTTAATTTAAAAATAATTGTTTGCAGCATTGCTTGTATTCTCGGGGAAAAACTGGAAACAGCCTTCATGTTCTTAAGAAGGGGAATCGTTGTCTATAATGTCAGCTCCATAAAATGGAATATTATGCAGAACTTAAAGGAAAAAGAAAAAAATTCTCTCTGACCTGAAAAGCTATGTTGCAGAACTCTTTATATAGCACAGTACCATTTATATTAAAATGCACACACACACAAATAAAATAATATAAGATGAAATAATATGCACACACACAAAGAGTGTGGTTGCTGTGTAAATACCTGCACCCTGCATTCTCAATGATGGTAATATTACCAAGGAGGGGTCGAAAATTAATTTGGGGGAGGCTAAGAAATTTTACCCTTCTTGTATATAAAGCACAGATATGCATAGAGTACATAGCAGATAAACAATATATCTACAGTATTAAAATACTTCATGGGGGAGGGGAGATGTGTTTAATATTTTTTTTAATGTTTAGGGAAAAAACAAGAGAGAGAGAAACTCTTTAGGGGGACAATAGTGAAAGAACAAGTTAAGAACTAGCCTAGACCAGCATTTCTCAGCCTCAGCACTACTGACATTTTGTGCTAGATAATTCTGCATTGTGTAAGGCTGTCCTGTCATTGTAGGATGTTTAGTGGCACCCCTGGCCTCTACCTACTAGATGCCAGTAGCACCAACACCCAGCTGTGACAATCAAAAATGTCTCCAGACGTTGCCAAATGTCCCTGGAAGGCAAAATTGCCCCCGGTTGAGAACTACTAGACAAAGGACTGGAAGTCACAGATCAAACCCTGGCCGTGGGGCACACAGTGCAGCAGTAGTGAGGGATCCGTAGTGCTTTCATTTTTGACCAGGAGAATATATTCAGGGCTTACTTGTGTCATTAAAAATTAATTTTTCAAAAATTGCTCTGGCTGGGAAATGCAGTCCTAGAGAGGAGAAGAGACCTGGGCAGCCCTTGGGATTTGGAGCTAATCCCAGCCCTTCCCCTCCCTGCTCTAGGACCACCAGCAAGCACCCCCTGTCCCCAGAGAGCCTCTGTTTTCCCCCCCTCTCCTCTTGTACACGCACCCCCATGCTGACACTTTTCACCATGCCCTCCATTCTCCATGCTTTGCGTCCAAACCTCCATGCTCAGGCAGCTCTCTATCAGGATGCTGTCTGCCTCTCCTCTGCCTGGAAAACTCTTACTTATCCTTAAACACCAGTGTCCTGTCCTCCAGGAAGCCCTCATCACCTCCCACCAGCATTTAAAGGGCTCTCTGCTGTGATGCCACAGAACCATCCCCCCATGCAAGACGCACACACCATACCTGGCTGTTTACAGAGCATGGTGGATATTCCAAATTGACTGCCCCTCCCCATCCACCCCTTTCCACCTTGCTCTCAGCTGGGTTCCTTCGCCCTCTGAATCTGGTTGGTTCAGCAAATATGAGGCACCAGCTAAGGATGGAGTGGGGAGGAGAGTGAGGTGGGTGTTGAGTCTCCGGCTTCCTCCCTGCTGCCCCCCTCCCCCGCTTGGCAGTGCCTGAGTTTCTTTTCCTAGGGACACAGCTCTGGAAGGGCTCCAGTAACCACTCCTTCCTCTCATCCTCTGTCCCCTGAGGGTGGTAACGACTTCCCTGGTTCTACACCATCTCTTGTTAGCACCTTAACCTGGTCCCCACCCTGTGAATCCTCCCTTCACAGAGCCCTCAACAGTTCTCGAAATGTTCCTGACGAGGCCCTGATCTGACACAAATATGCATCCCCGAAACTCAACTACGAGCTCCCGGGGCACAAGAACTGTGTGATTTCATTCTGTTTGATTTTGTTTTTAATCTCAGAACCCCAGTGGTGGGCAGTGATAAGACCTAGAACATGGGCAGGGGTCAATGCAAGCTCACTGAATAAATGGATGAAAGAATGAAGAATAGATGGATGGATGGACTTACCGATGGATGGAAGGACTTACCGATGGATGGAAGGACAAATGAGTAGATGGACAGATGGACCAGTGTATGGATGGGAGGACATTCAGACTCTACTTTTGCAAACATTAATATCAGCTGAAATTCCTTGAGTGCTCACAGCTTGTCAGGCATGGCACCAAGCCTTTTATATATGTTCACTCTACCTCTATGACCAGCCTATGAGGCAAGAGTATCATCATGAGGAAAGAGAAGCTAGGAAGGGTTAGGTCACTTGCTCAAGGTCACAGCTGGGAAGTGACAAGACTAGGATTCAATCCCACCAGCCACCAGAGCCTGCAATCCTGACAACATGGGGATGTTGCTGGGTGACTGAAGGACCCCAACGTCTACCACTGTCGCAGGGATGCTCTCCTGTCCCACGCCTGTCCCCCCACCTCCAGGCCCTGGGTGGTCCTTGCTCTTCTCACAGTGGGCCTAGCTTCAGCACGCTTCCCTCCGAGACCACTCCCTACCTCCGTCCACCCTGAGTGTCTCTGAGGATGTCTGGTTTGCACGTGTGGAGCCCAGAGAGGCACCAGGCCCCTTCCACTCCAGCTGGCAAGCCCTTGTTTATCTCTTGAGCAGGCAGGAGCTTTACAGGTCTTTGGGTTTCTGCTCAAAGGAAAAACCTCCTCCCCGGGGAATTGCTGGGCTTATGAAGAACAGCCCGGGGCACCTGCTCATGCTAGAGGTGAGTTTCATCCTAGAGGTAAAAAGCACCGGCTTAGGAGACACGAGGTGTGCTCGGTGATCCCAGCTCTGGGGTGTTGTGCTGGACCCTCCCCTCTGAGCCTCGGTAAACCAGGACTCCTGGTGCTTTCTGGCTGGACTACGCTGAGGAACAGATGGAAGGTCCTCCAGCTAAACTGCACAGGTAGTAAAGAGCCATCATCATCACTCCCTCAGCCTGCCTTGTTCACCTGCTCACATTTCCCCAAACTTTTCTGCAGAACCGTTTGATGTGGCCATCTCTGTGAAGATTGCCAAGAAGCCTTCCTCCCCATTCGGCAAATTAGGACATTGAAATACAGAGAGCTTAAGAGGCCTATCAGAGGTCACGCAGCAGGACAGAGGCAGAGACGGGCTCTAACCCCAGAGATCTCTGCAACTTCCCAGCACCCTGCATCCCCCACTGCACCTGGCCCCGGCTCAGCTCTGTTGTGGAAGCAGCAGGCATTCTTTATTTCCTTCATTAGTTATGCATGGCACGTTTGGAACAGGGCCCTTGGTGATTAAAGCGCCTAGGGACAGAAAAGCCGAGCTGAAACATGAGTGAAACTATTAAAAGGAAAACAAAACAGCAGCATCAACAGGGATGTCTCCGGGCGGAAGCACAGGAGTGCCGCTGAGGACATGACCTCATCCCAGGCGCTCAAGGAGCTGAAGGCTTCACCTTGGGTCCTCCTTCTGGATTCCAGTCACCCCAGCACCAGGTCAACTGCCATCATCATGTACAGCAGTAGCCTCATCCCTAGAGTTTTGGGGTCAGGCACACCTGGTTTTCATTCCTGTTTTGGCTGTGTGACCTTGGACAGGTGAATTAGCCTATCTGAGCCACAGTGTGCTGGGCCTTGATTTCCAGGGCAGTTGGGGAGTATGTGAAAAGATGTAGGTGAAGCCATAAGCAGAAGACCTGCTACATTATAACTTTAATAAGTAATAGATTTCTGTTCTTCTTTTACATTCTAAAAAGCTATTTTACACACATTTTAGGGAAGGGCAAGCATTCAGGCTCTGCAGCAGGTGGTCCGCAATGCAGCCTGGCTCCAACTCTTAACTGCGTGATTGGGGAGAAGGTTATATAACATTTCAAAGTCTCGTTTTCCACGTTCTTTAGATGCGGCTAACAATAACCTCTACGCCTAGGCCTGCGAAAAGTTTAAATGCGATAACACATGCAGGGGCTTGTCACAGTACCTGACACAGGACAAGTACACCGTAACTGTTATTCATATTTTCCATCTTCCCAACATGTCCACTTGGTAGTCAGGATATGTATTAGTGCCCCTTTTTGCAGGTGATGGAAGTGCAGCTCAGGGAGGTGAAAAAGCTTGACCAGGTCAATAAGCTGTGAAATGGCAGGGCTGGGACCTCTGCACTGGGGTCCTGACTCTACGTCAGCGAGATCCTGACAAGAACCCTAAGGTTGTTCATTCCACAGGGTCCTGTGTTCTTGGTCAGCTCAGCCCAAGCAGAATGGACTGGAGGTCACCTTGTTGAAAAAAAAGAAAAATAAGCCTAGTACACAGCTTCAGGCTGATCTGGTTTCAAACCCTCTTCATAGCTGTGTGACCGTGGCTGGTACACTTAGCTTCTCTGGGCTTCATTTTTTTCTTTTTTAACTTGGCAATATAATTAGTGCCTCACTCCTTGGGGTCAACATGAGCAGGAAATGAGGATGGGTGTAAAAGTGCCCAGCACCGTGCCAAAGACACAGCGAGGCCTCAGAAAATGCCATCATTCCCTCCCTGCCCCCATCAGTGCATCTGTTATTGCCTCCCCTGGGGCTCCTGGCACCAGCTTCATTCCCAGCCAGAGGGACCTGAGTGACTGACAGAACCTGATATTCTGGCTGACAGAGCAGCTTCGTCTCCATCAGCCTGCTCCAGCATCCCAGGAACCTGCCACAGCAGTGTCCTTCCACCTGGTCACTGGCAGCTAATGAGGCCACAAGGGGGGGGGGGGTGGGAGAGGCCAGTCCAGACCCCCCAGGTCCTGCATCTCTCTTTCTCTCCCTCTGTCTTCCTCCCAACTCTGACTCCTCTTTCCTTCCCCTCATCCCCCTTGAAACTTTCAAGGAAGCACCCTAAGGCCTCTGATGATGATTCAAAAATTATTAACATCAAAGAAGTACAAGATGATTTAATTCTACAAACTCAGTGGATTCTTACTCTAATGGAGGGACACTAAGAATACAAAGTTGAATAGGACAATGTCATGCACTTGGGGAGCTCCAGAGAAAAATGATGCATCAACGGAAGTGTACAAAACAGGAGGCTGTCCCATAACAAATAGGAATTATAACGATGGCCATTTATTTATTCGGCTCTTTATACGTGCCCCCGTTGAAGGTCACAGCTCAGGTTCAGAGAGGTTGTGAGTATTGCCCCAGGTCACACAGCCAGGAAGGGATAGAATGGAAATTCAAACCCAAGTCTGTCTGGTCTCAAAACTTGGGCTCCTTCTACTTCATCAAGTTTATCTCTGACTATCCAAAACACAAAAGAAATAGTTGCCATGCAATGTGGAAAGTGAAACAGAGCACAAATGACACAGTGAATGACTTTGCCTGGGGAGGGGGCAGGAAGCACCACACAGAGCATTCTCACGAGCTGGGTATGGAAGAATGGTGATCGTGTATGTATTGCTCTATATCTGTGTCTATATTTCTACTTTTCTATCTCTGTATCTATGTCTATCTATTATCTGGTCTCCCAACTTCTGAGCTCCCTGCACTGTGTATGGTGATTATAACTGAATTCACACAGCTGGGGCTGGGAGTTGACTGGTTAATCACAAAAGTCCACTAAAGCAGGAAATAATTTAAACAACAAAATAGCTGCTGCCTGTCTTAGTGTGTTCAGGTTGGTATAACACAATACTTCATCGGATAGCTTATAAACAACAGAAGTTTATTTCTCACAGTTCTGGAGGCTGGGAAGTCCGAGATCATGGTGTCGGCATAGCCATGTTCTGGTGAAGGCTCCTTTCCTGGATCATAGCAGCATGTTTCCTTACATGGTAGAAGGGGCTGGGAGCTCTCTGGCATCTCTTTTATAAGAACACTAATTCCATTCATGAGGGCTCCACTCTCATGACCTAATCAGTGTCGAAAGGCCCCAATTTCTAATACCATCACATTGGGCATCAGAATTTCAACATATGAATGGGGGGGGGGGCTCGGGACTCAAATACTCAGACCCATACTACTGCCTAAACATCTTATTCTAACTTAAAGCATATAAATGTACAGGTATCTGAACATATTTAGATGGAAGCCTGAGGCCTTTAAGAATAGTCTGTTGACGGAATTCTGCATCTCTTTCTCCATAAACCATAGCCATAATATGTCTAACATTTATACTTCAGGCACCCTCAAAATGAAAGAAGAAAAAGCAACCCAAATGCTGAAACCTTCTGGATTTTTCTGCCTATTTTCTTGATACTTTACAGGTCTCTCACCCACACATAACTGGACAAAAAATTTTTTTAGCAACTGACCTTTATGGAGTCATTCAACTTCATTCAACTTACTTCTCATAGATATAGAACTTTCTTCCCTATATTTTACTTGTATTGAAGTCCTTATTGTAACTATGTTATTTAGTTAAATATGATGTGAAGTGATAAAGTATGAGTGCACAAAAGAGAAAGTGGTCATTCCTATGAAAGCCAAGTTGAATGCTTTGGAAACACTCCATAAAAATGAGTTATTTCGAGGTAGCAAATACAAATGATTCCTGCTACACTGCAGCTCAACTGGCAGAGCATAAAGACTTGTGTCAACTCAACTGGAGAAGAAGCTATTGGCCTTGGCTTTCGCCCGCCACCAGCTTCAAGGAATAGGGAAGAGTCATTTATCGAGGCAGACGGTTAAGTGGAAGCCAGATGGAGACTATTTTATACTTCTGAGCCCCTTCCCACAGTGTCCATGTAGGGTGGGGACCTGCCCATGCTCTGGCCTGCTCCTCGTCCCCCTTCTCCTCCCAAAAGGAAGGAAAGAACTAGCAAGACTCTACAAACACTGAACAGCCTATTTTTACTACTGGGTAGGGCCACTGTGCCAGAAATAGACAGCTCGTTGTCACAGCCATCTCTTCTTCTCTCACTTTCAGGGCTCTCCTCTCTTGTCTCCTGTCTCACACTGGTGACAGGAAGTTGTAAGAGCATATGTTGTGAGAGGATGGAGAGAGAAGAGGACCTTGTAGAAGAGGAGTCTGGGAAGTGGGCAGGCGTCAGTCTGTGAAGGTCTTGGATACCAGGCTAAGGCATTTGGACGTTATCTTCCAGGCAATGAGGATTGATTGAGGTTGAATCTGTGCTAAAGAATGGTCACTTGAGCAGTTGACATGGAGAACGGAGAATCGGAGAAGAAAGGAGGCAGGGAGACCACGGAAGAGGCTGCTGCAGTCACCTGGGCAAGAGATGATGAGGCTTAAACTAACATGGGGAGGAAGGTGGGGATGGGGGGACCATACCAGACCTAACAATGGATTAGACATGAGGAATGAAAAAGAAAAAGTCTCTGATGATATCCAGGTTTCTGTCTTGACCAGCTGTCACCACCCTGCCCCCAGTAAGATGAGGAAGACAGGAGCAGGAGCAGGGTTGCAGTCAGAAAGATGAACGCTTCTGTGTTGACCATTTAATAAGCTTGAGAGGCAGCCAGAAGATTTCCAGAGACATTCAGACCTACGGAAGAGATGGCATCTTAGAAACGGATCTGTTCTAGCTGCTTAAATCAAGTGAAAGCCACGCTCTGCCTTGAGGATATTTGATTGCTCTGGCTCAATTCAATAATTGGTAGCAGAACAGGCACAGTGGGAAGGCCATGGTTGTGAGATCATCCTGATCTGGGTAGAAATTCCTAGCTCTGTTGATATGCATTCCATGAGGCTCTGCATATGTGTGATTTCATGTCTCTGAGCCTCTATTTCTTCATCTATCAAGTGGAAATAAATAAAAATACATCTTCATGGACTATATTGAGAATCAAATGAGATCACGAATGTAAAGCCCCAAGCTAGTACCTAGCACATAGTAGTTGTTCAATAAATGGTGCTAACTAGTAATTAGTAGTGGTATTTTAATTGTAATCTAGAAAATGGCATCTATTATTTTATTAATCCTATAGAAATCAAAGAGTTGTAATTCTAGAGTGGTGGGTCTAGTGACTCCAAGGAGTTTAAGGTATTTATTCATCTCAGTTCAACAAGATTTTCCAGGGCTCCCCTGTGTGCTAAAAATTTAGGATGAGCTTCCAGAGTTTGCCATGTTTCTCCCTGCTACACACACACATCCAAGGAGACAGTCACGATCACCAAGGAGGTTTCCCCCCAGTTGCATAAGAGCTCTCAAGGGCTGAGTTAAACAGACATTGCACGCTGGGCACTGGGCACATAGAGAATAGTCGTACCAAGCCGGTACCCTGCGGGCTTAGAGCCCAATGCTGGGCATCAGTGAGTCTTGAATGAGCTTTTTCTCCAGGAACCCGTGTCCACCCCCGCCTCAGGCTCCCTGCCCATGCACAAGGCTTCCAGCCCATCTGTGTCCTTGAGAACATGCTGGGCTCCTGACCCAGGCAGCAGCTGGTCCACTACCTGCTGCCCCTGACCAGGCACCTGTCCAACTCTGAGGCAGTGAGGACAGAGAAATAGAATCTGAGAGCTGGGAAGGAACGTGGAAATTATCCAGGGCGTGGAATGTGCATCTCACTAAACCTGGAGCCAGAAAAACGTTTGATTTTCAGTGAACTTGGCCCTCTACAAGCGCTGCAGGTGGAGGCAGACACTTTTCACTTTGAGCTTATTTCCTTATCTGTAAAAGGGACAATATTATGTCTCACATATATTAATATATCTACCTCATAGAGTTATTGTACAGACTGTGTAGGAGATACACTATTAGAACTCTTGATTGGAAATGACAGACATTCATTGAATTCCAACTTAAGGGGAAAAAACAAGGAGGCATTTATTGGTTCAAGGTGTAACTGAAAAGTTTAAGAGTACATCTAACTTGAGAAGCCAGGTTCTCAAATGACATCATCAGAAATCTCTCTCTGTCTCTGTCTCTGTCTCTCTCATGTTTCTATCCCTCTCTGTCTCTCTGTCTCTGTCCCTCTCGTCTACTGTCCTCCAAGATTGCTTTATTTTCAGATAAACTTTCTCTTGAAGCAGCTCTAGACTTATATTCTACCAGCAGAAAGAGAGTGTTTCTTTACCAATAGTCTTAAGATTGGCCTCTTTGGGCTTTGCTTGGCACATTTTAGGTTAAATGTCTACTCCTCAACCAATCACTGTAGCCAGGGAAATACCATATTCCCATCAGCCAAGTTTAAGTAGTGTGTCCAGGTTTGAAACCCTGGGTTCCAGGTTGGCTCAACTCCACCCAGTTAACAAGGACTGATCATTGAGGAAAAAAAGTATCCAAAGGAAAATCAAGATGCTACTATAGATAAAAGGTGGAATGATACTGGACATGTCAAAACAACAGACCAATAAACATGTGTAGGCTTCGTTAATTTTCCCAAATGGGGTTAATTTTCATCCTCATCAACATCATCATCATTATTATTATCACTGTCATTATTAACATTTTTGTCATCACTGTCATCCTCACAGGCACATAATAAATCATACCTGTGTGTTCCTGTGAGCCACTGCTCCCCATGTAGCCCCTTCTACAACCATTCTGTACCTAGAAGAAGGCTCTTGGCACTCAGACAGGGTTTCTGAGAACGCAAGACTCCCCTGCTTGCCTGCCCCCTGAAACTGTCCAGCCCCTGCCTTCATCTTTCTCCGCGTTCTGAGATGGATCTGCTCCGGATGTGGTCTCTGCTCTCACCCAGCATCAGATACCAGCTTTTACTCTCCTCATATCCTCATAGCTGAGGCCCACTGACCACCACTCTACGGTCCCAGTTCTGTTCCAATTCTGGACAAATCAGGAAGTTTGAAAGAACCCCAGCCCCATTCTCAAGTGATGCCACTGGAGCTCATCCACACCTGAACCTGATTTAGATGACATGATTCTAAACCTTGAGCCTGTACCTGACAACATAATTGATGAGATTTAGGGACAGTACTAGTAGGAATGAATGTAATTTGCATATGGGAAAAACATAAATAGTTTTTGATTAGGGAGCAGACCAGGTGGTTTTAAAACATGGCCCCAAAATTCTCTGACATTCCTCCCATCAAGAGTTGGGTCTATGTCCAGTCCCCTTGAATCAAGGCCAAACTTAGTAATTGGTTGACCAAGAGAGTACGGCAAAAGTGACAATATTTGACATTTGAAGCTAGATTAGAAAAGGCATGCAGCTTCTGCCTGGTTCTCTTGAGATGCTCACTTTTGGAATCTAGACCAGAGGAAGGCTGACCAGCCTGTGGCAGGGTCAAGTAGAGAGATATTGGGGCACCAACAGTTCTCAATCCCAGCTGAGCTCCCAACTGACCATCAGCACCAACTTGCCAGCCATGTGAGTGAGCAATCCCGGGGGTGAAGTCACCAGCCCCAGTCAAGTATCCCCAGCTGATGCCACATGGAGCAGAGACCAGCCTTCCCCACAAACCCTGCACGGATTGCAGATTAGTGACCTAAATAGATTATTGTTTCTTATCAAACCACTAAATTTTGAAGTGGTTTATTATGTAGCAAAAGTAACTGGAACACCATGCAAATGGATGCAAAGGCACTTCAAAAGAGAATAATTTTGATATCAAAGTATTAAGAGACACCCTTGGGAATATTTTTTTAATCCATGAATATTTGTTCAAAAATAAGCCTCTTGATAAATGTACTGCAAAAGTCAAGTGAAAAATAAAGAAGGTTGTAATGAGCTGTCCAGTTTTACTGAAAAAAAAAAAAAACACCCTTAAATTCAACACTTGATTCAATTCTTGTTTGTCCTTAAAATCAACACATAGCTTCCATTTTGACCTGTGTTTTTCTAAATATAAGCTCTTGTTAATTTTATTTCATTTTTAAACTCTTGACAAAGTCCAAATCAAATCTATTAGCCTGTATTTACTACAAAATGGTAGTCACTACTTGAAGTGGTTCATATTGAATGGGATATTTTTTTTCTGGTCCCCAATTATTCTTGGGAAACCAAGATCCTCTTCAACTGCCTTAACCATACCATGTTATTGTTGTGTCCTTTGGCTACCAGACTTGCATTTTCCTTAGCACCAGAAGACCCCAATCTTCCAGGATATCCTCCCACTTCCAGCCTGCCCATTCTTCAGTATATGCCCACCTCCTTGTACCCACTGAGAAAGGACATCAGGGACAGCTGTCTCTTTCCACAACCCCACCATGCCCTGAACTACCTCATACCCTGCCTCCCACTCTGCTTTTCCATTTGTCTCCACCTCTTCAGTTCTTTGTCTTTCTTCACCCTCTTCTCTGTGCTGTCCTAAGCTCTCCTCTTCATTCCAGGTGTCTACTTGGATTATACCAGCCTCTTCCAGGGAATAATCCAGACCAATTCCATCCAGTCCCCAACGCCAGTTCACAATGCTGACGTTTCTTTCAGATTGGCCCCACTTATCACCAAGAGAAAGAGGTAGCAGTTAACCATGCGTTCTCAAGGAAAATTGAGATTGACAAACGACTCTGCCTTGGGGCTACATCTTGGGACAGGAATTTTGTGAATGGGACTTCACATTAGGAAATTCCAAAACCAACCTTTTTTCATCAGACACTGGGGGCTCATAACCCACTACACAGTGGTTAGAATTCCTTATGTTGAAAGTATCAGAACATCCAACTCAAACTGGTTTAAACCATAAGGAAAATTTTTTGTCTCACATAACCAAAAAGGGCAGAGGTTGGCCTAGCTTCAGGGAAGGCTTGGTTCAGACTCTCAAGTGATACCACAAAGAATCCAATTTCATGCCACCTCTCCTCTCTGCCTTCTGCAACAGTATCTTCATCCTAAAGCTGGCTCCTCTCTTGTCAGAGGACATCTGTCAGTATCTCCAAACATTACTAAATTCACTCACCAACAGCTCTATACAAGTCTCAGAAATGAGTCTTTATTATTATATTAATTCAGCCCCATCAGGGAGACCATAAGCCTTCCCCCAACATTCTTCCTGTCCCCTGGTCCCCAATACATACATGTACACACACACACACACACACACACACACACACACACACACACTGAAAAGCATAAAGGGATGTAAAGCAAAAAATAAACACTTGTCCCACTTCTCAGAGAATCCTGGACATATTAGTATATGCTTTTTCACCTTTAAAAATATATATATATATATGCTAGGTAGAAAGAGATATAGATTATATATATGTATATGTGTTTGTACACAACAAAAATGTTATACATAGTTTATACTTCACAAAATGTTTACTATATATACTCATTTTGAACTTTTCCTCATATTAATTAATATTCTTTTACAATATAATTTCTAAGGGTACCATCTAATTCTGTCCCTTGTATCAGCACTTCTTTATGGGCTTCCTAACCACCAGTATTTTTATTTGGAATCCCTAGCCAATGCCTCAGTCTGCTATTGTCAAAAAACTTTATAAAATTATTGTTAATTGTATTAGTCTTGATAATGGCATTATGGTTATACTTAAAAGAAAGAAAAAATTCTTATTGGTAAGAGGTACATACTAAGTCAAAGGATAAGATGCTAGGACTTGCTTTAAAATATTCCAGGAATAAGTAAAAGGTGGGGGGGGGGGAGGTGGGCAGGGGGGTAGAGGTTGCTGAACAAAAGAAAAAATATTGAGTCTTATTGGCCCTGGTTGGCTGACTTCGATTATTTCACTGGCTGACCCTTGTGTAATTTCTGTGACCAGGGAGATGAAAGACACTGATGAGAGACGAGCTGAGAAATGAAAGCTACTCTTATGAAGGGGGAAATGGATGTTGGAAGGCTTAAAATTGACTCCAGACCACAAGTCCCACATACTTCCTGGATGGAGGGTGTGTTAAAGGTACTTAACTGCCCCCAAGGCGGTGATAACAATTTGTGTCTGCACACCTTTTCACATTTCATCCGTTACCTCCTTGGAGACTCACACTTCCTCTTCCTCTGAAAGGTAAATACTAGTAACCCTGTTGTCCATGTGCGCAAACTGACATTCAGGCCAAGAACACATGACAGGTCAGCAGTGGAGATGTGACTTGAACTCCTAAATTCTATATTTTTTCATGATAATGCCACTGACTTTTTACAAGATAAGTTTCTAGAAAACCAAATTCAAACCTGCCCCCAAAATGGCAAAACATGGTCCAGGCCTAAGTTTTTGGTCCCCCACTCAGTACACAAATATATCCACTAGGACAGCCAGTTTTATGTTCATGATTCTGAAAACTCTGAATTCCACCATCTGTGAGTCTAGGGGATGATGCGTCCCGCCCTAAGGCTCCCTGACAGCATTCCTGTTTCAGATTCCCTGCTTCTTTGGATACTCCATTGGACCCCAAGTCCTTTCTTCTGCTCTTGCCTTTCTTCATCCAATGTTTATCAAATGTCTACTTAAACCCAAAGTCCTCACCATAACAATCAAGCTCCCCCACCTCTATTACTCTTACCTCCCCTCCAACCACTTTCCCCTTGCTCACCCCAATCTAGCCAACTGGATCTCCAACTGGATTCCGATTCCTCAGATATGCTAGGCACACTCCCACCCCAGGGCCTTTGCAGTCCCTGTTCTATGCCCACATGGCTTGTTCCCTTGCTTTCTTCAAGCTGTTGCTTAAATAGCACCTTATCAGTGAGGCCTTCTCTGACCCACCAGAAAAAATATTAACATCCCCAGCTCTCCCCAGTTCCATCTCTGCTTAAAATGTTTCCATAACGATGTTCACAACAAATGTCTTACTCATTTATATGTTTATTGTGTATCTCCCTGCCCTTGAGAAGGTGAGCACTTCAAAGGCAGGGATTATATCTGTTTTGTTCACTGATGAATTTTAAGAAGCTGGAACTATTCTTGGCACATGGTCGGTGCTCAGTAAATATTTGTTGAAATAATGAATGCTATCAGTACAGCCATCTAGCCATACTCTTTTGCCTTTAGGGTTTTCCAGACATGGATGATACCAGCCTAAGTGCCTTCTGATGTCAGAAGGCCCAGATGAGACTCTCCAGGGGAATCTCCGCAGAGCCCTTCTTACTCGTAAGGTGCTCCTCTTTCTCCCCCATGGCAGTGGGAGGGTGGGGTAGTACCCAGAACACCACTAACTCTGAAGAAACCCTCTCTCTTCCTCCCTTTTAACTTCAACCTTTTTATGCCCGTAAGTATGGCCAAACTTGCTTCAGAATCGATTAGTATATCTTTCGTGGGTGGACTGGGACCTCACGTCACCTGGAGGTGCTTGTCACCTATATTTTATTTCTGGACTTTGTAGCCTCAGCTGACGTTGAGCTGGAAACAGGCCATTTTAACACATACAATATATCATTGAATTTTCACAAGGACCCTGCAACATAGATGACTTTATCTCCATTTTGCAGATAGGGAAAATGAAGCTCAGGGAGTCCTTCCTCTCTGGTCTCTGAGACTGAGTAAATGCTCATGAAGTAGTCTCTCAGTTGCCCCAGAGAGCTATGGATAATGCTGTCCTCAGCCCCTGGATGCCACCCCTATCCAGTGAGTCAGGGTCTGACTATCTGCTGTTTTCTCTGACTCCCACCCAGTCATTAGAACATTCTCTACCCCCAACCAGGCAGTGCCAGAGAAGTCGCTGACCCTGATCAGCTGGACCGTTGTCTACCGCTGCAATAAGTAGCTTGGTGGGGAGATAAATGGATGTGACTATTAGCTCAAATGAGGCTTGGGGTTATCTCTGGATTTTCTCTATCCTTATGGCAGACACAATGGAGAGGGGAGGGGCTGTGATTTCAGAAGCCAGGGGAGGGGACCAAGTACCTTTGTGACTTGAATTGTACCAAAGCTTGAGGGTCAAATGGGTTTGGGTTTGGATCCAAGCTCTGTGACCTTGGACAAGTCAATTCACCTCTCTGAGCCTATTACCTTTCTCTGTAGGAGCAAGCGGAGACATGCTCAGAATGTTCTTCCCCACCAGAAGAAGATTACTCTCAAAGTTCTGGTTTGAAGGATTTTACATACATTTTAATTCTACATGAATTACTTCTAAGCATCTTATCTCCTGTTGCAACTCCTCAGCAACATCTTGAAAGAGCAAACTGAATTACTATTCAAAACAACAATAATAATAGCAGCCAACATTTACTGAGCTGTTTTATACCAGCACTTTACAGGCATATTACCATTTAATCCTCTCAATAATCCTCAAAAATAGATTCTATTTTATTGTCTCTTTACATATGAGGAAATTTGGTTTATGTGGCTTGTCCAATGTCACAAATTTGGTGAGGGGTAAGACCAGGCCTAGAACCCAAGTTCTATTCCCCAAAACCAAATTTAAATCCTCTGCTAAATGCCTCATTTGCATGTGCCATGAAGTCTGTGGAATATTCTGATATGGGCTTGAAGTGGCTTCATTAGAGTAACTTTTATGCAATCTGATTAAACTATTTTTATGAGCACTTAACTATACCTGCCTCTCTGAGTCCCTGTTTCTTCATCTGTGAAGTGGGGGTGATAACACTTCCCTTCAAATGGCTGTTTTGGATTGAATGAGATATAATAAGTGTTCAAGAAATATCAATGTTCCTTCTTTTCCCCTCAAAAATTAATATAAATTGATTTGATGAAATAATGATGCCTGGGATTTTAAGAACATCAATAAAAATAGGAAAATAAGTAAGGTGTAAAATTGATAATGTTGGAAATTTTCAGCCTATCTATTCAGTGTGTCACTCAATGCTACAACTTTTGAGATGTTGTGCACTGCACTGACACAAGAGTTGGATGACATGAAAAATAGAGTGGAGAAGATGTCATTCTCACGGAATCAACAGACATCCATTGAGCCAGTTTCTCCAGCACTGTGGCTCAGAGATAAAAGTAATTGACTTGCTCTCATGGAGATTACATTCTGGTGAGAGAAACAGAAAAAAAATAAATGTTTCTAAGAGCAATAAGTGTTCTCAAAAGCAAGACAAGATAATCATATAGAGTGTAACTTGGGATAAGAGGGGCTATTTTAGAGAATGTAGGCAGCTAAAACTTCCCAGAGAAGACATTTGTACAAATGCCTGAATATTGAGGAATACTCAAGAGCAAGAGGATAAGTGGTGGAATAACAGGATCTGAAAGATAAGTGGGGCCAGACAATGTGAAACCTTAAAGCCTGTGATAGGAAGTTTGGGTTTTATTCTGAGTTCAATAGGAAAGACGTATTAGACGTGTAGGAGGCTAATAACTTGATCTGTTTCATACTTTTAAAAGCCACATTGGACCCAAACAAATATGAACACTTGATTTATAACAAAGACAGCATGCAGAGCAGTGCAAGGGAAAATGATCTTTCTTTCAATAAATGGTGTTGTGTCAATAGGGTAGCCATACAGTCAAAAAAAAAATTAATCTTAAACCCTACTTCCTACCATGCACTAAAATCAATCCTATGTGGATTGTAAATCTAAATATAAAACTAAAGCAATAAAGATTCTAAAAGATAACAAGGAGAATGTTTTCATGACCTTGGATAGACAAAAATTTCTTAAACAGAACACAAAAAGCACTAACTGTAAAGGAAAAATTGATAAATTGAACTACAATAAAGTTAGCAACTTTTGTTTGCCGAAAGATACCATCGAGAGAGGAAAAGGGCAAGCCACAGGCTGGGAGAAGATATTTACAATATATCTAGCCTTAAAGGATTCTTACCCAGCATATATAAAGAATTCCTACAAATCAATAAGGAAAAAACAGATATCACAATAGAAAAATTGATAAAAGATATGAACAAGCACTTCACAAAAGAAATTTTCTAAGTAGTCATTAAACATGTGGATAAGTACTTCATTAGCCATCAGATAAATTCAAATTAAAACCACTACATACTCATTACGTACATAGAATGGATAAAAGTAAAAGTAGATTGACAATGCTAAGGGTTGGTGAAGATGTGGAGCGACCAGAGCTCTCATACACAGCTTATAAGGTATAAACTGGTATCCCAACTTTGGAGAACTGTATGGCAATATCTACTAAAGTTGAATATATACACACCTCACCCGTTTATTTCATCCATGGGACTATAAAAAAAAAACTTATATGTATCAAAAGATCTACACAAAATTTGAAAACCACTCAAAAATCCATCAACAAATTGAGATATAGTCATATAGTGGAATACTACACAGTGACGAGAAGCAGCACGTTGCTGACAAAGGCAACGATGTGAATGAATTTCACAAACATGATATTGAGCAAAAGACGCCAAACACAAAACACATGGCGTATGATTTTTTATAAGTCAGCAACACTCATCTGTAGTGTCAGAAGTCAGAATTGTGGTTACCTATGAGGCAGAGTAAGGGAGAAATAACTGGGATGCCATGAAGGGGACTTATAACGTTCCATTTCACTATCTGGGCGCCGGTCGCACAGTTGTGATCACTTTGTGGTAATTAATCAAAATGCTTTCATGATTTGTGTTCTTTTCTGTATGGGATATATGTTTTCAAAATCACTTTGGGGAGCAAGAGTGGAACCAGGGAGATCAGTTAAGAGGCTGTTGTAGTAGCCCAGGCAGAAGATGATGATGGTGTGGATGAGATGCGATGTGGTGGAGAGGGAAAGAAGTAGACTAATTTAGGATGTATTTTGGTGGCAGAGCTTAAATCATTTGCTGATGGATTGGATGCTGAGGAAAAGGAAGAATTCAACAGTGGCCAGTGACCCAAGCAGCTGGGCAGGTGTGGAACCCCTGGTCCAGATGAGGAAGACCAGGAGAGGAAACAGCACCATTTAGATGTCTTCATATATTACCTCATTTATTTCCCCACCAACCTTCCTTAGTAGCTATTTTTATCCCCAATTTACAGAAGAGAAAACTGGGGGTCTCAGAGATTAAAATTATTTGCCAGGCTTACACAGGTCTGGGAGGAAACAGAATGGGAGGCAGTCAGGTATAATGTTGGAGCCTGCAGACTCAAGCCAAACAGCCAGGGTTTGAAGTCTGCCTCTGTCAGGCAAATCTCTTGACTTCTTTTTTCTTCATCTGTAAAGTGGGGATGAGTCATACCTACCTCACAGGGTTAATATATGTCAAGGGCTATAAAGGGACCTAATATAAGTCAGTGGTCTGTAAGTTAGCCATTATCAGGGTCCATGTGGACTTCCCAGAGGAGCGGAGAAACAGAAGGTAAATAGATTTTAGTTCTTGAGCCAAGACTGAGTTTCATTAGCATGGTGATTGCCCTTTAAAACACTGAAGCAAATGATGGCACGTAATGTTATTGCCACATAATAGAGACCATCAGGACCAAAATTCAGGAGCCAAAAGACATAAAGTGCATACAACAGAGGAAATCCTGGCTTGGCTGTGTGCTGGTCGCCTAGGTGCCAGTGTGCTTTTCTGTATGTTGGAGAGGGAAATTGTTGCAATTATTTCAGCAACCATTTTGGATAACTAAATTCCAGCCTTTTGAAGGTACTCAGGGGTAGGGGACCATAGGTTTTTACTTTCCCAAGTCAGTAGTTCAAAGAGTTCTGCAGTCTTGGATTAAGTGATGCTTCTCATCACTTCTCTTTTACTTGAATTATTGCAGCAACTTCTAAACTAGATTCCTCCAATTTCTTCCTCTTCAACACATACTTACTGAGCTCCTACATTGTACCAGCTTCTCTGCTAGGTGCTAGGGAACAGTAAGAAAAGCCCAAAAATATGGTGCCCTCACGGAGCGTCAGATTCACATCACTCTAGAGCAATATTTCTGTTAGTAGAAAGCACTTTGCAAATTGTAAAGGACTTATCCAATGTTGCTCTCGTGAGATGATCAAGGTGATGTTGTTAAAGCAGAGCTCTTGCCTTTCAATTGTTCTCCACTGCCTGTAGGATAAAGGCATACAGCCAAGTCCAAACTGAATTCCAGACTCATTTCCCATCTCTCATCCCTTACACCAGCCTTACTCTCCATTCAAACCAAACCACTAACCGTCCCTTAATTTCCATGCCTCAAGGACCTTGAATATTCCATTCCCTCTGCCTGAAATACTCTGTGTTCTGTCTGCCTCAAAACTCCCACTCAATCCTTCAAGATCCAATTTCAACCTCCTGTAACTCCTCCCCACAGATAGTTTTCATTCCTCCTCCCTCTTTTTCTGCAGCACTCTCTACATGAGTGTTTCTCAAAGGAGTTAAGATATAACAGAATGACCTAAGAATCATCTTCAAATCCCAGGCCCATCCCTGCTCACCAGACATTCAGATTCAGTAGGTTTGGGGTGCATAATGGTTAAGAACTCAGGCTTTGAGTCAAACAAACTCAGGTTAAGTCCCAGCTCAGCTGTTTACCAGCCTCATGACCTTGGCCAAGTTACTTAACATCCCTAAGGTTTGCTAGCTCTGAAAAATGGGGATAGAAAAAAATAGGCAGGAATGATAAGTTGAGACAACATGTGTAAAACACTTAGTACAGTGCCTGATACCTGGGAAGGGCTGGACAAATTGAAGTTGCTATTGAAAAGAATGTCAGTTTATTCTGACCCTGGCAGCATATCCATTTCTTTTCCAACCCATCCATCTCCAGGTTGAGAACCACTGCTGAGTATTCGTAAAATTGTGTTATGATCCATTGTTTCTGTGCCATGTCTTCCTAATGTGAAATCCCGGAGGGCAGAAGCTATGTCTTAGTTCTAGATCCCCAGTACATAGCACAGTACCAGGAATAGAATCACCACTTACAAGCTGTGTGATCTTGGTCAAATGAGTCTTGCTTTTTTGGCTTCAGATATTTTTGATGTTGGGGAGAATAATACCTGCCAGATAAGACTGTTATGAATATCAAATGAGACTTTGGATGTGAAAGTGCTTTCTATGGTATGGAGAAGGGAGTTGCTGTGCTGAAAGGGGGCTGTGATTCAGGCCTGTCATCTCACAGCCACATATCTATGGCCCTCCACTTCCTCTTCTTCCCCATCCTATGGAATATCAGTGTGACCGCCTTTCCTTAAATATTCTCAGTTAATTTACACCTAATAGAAGTTTGCACAATGACCTGCACGATAGCTCAAACCTTTCCGAGGGGAAAGGGACTATAGATGCATTGGGGTGAGGTAAGTGCCTCTCAGAAAGCTAACCACTGAGAATACTGCATGGAGTAAGACATCCACGATCTTTGCCCTATTAGAGTTTCAATCCCAGTTGAGGGAAAGTCAATGATCAGCAAGAAAACATACAAATTTTAAAGAGTAATAATTACTAAGAAAAATGAAATAGACAATGTTAAAGAGTAATTCAGAAAGCAAGCATTAGATGGCCAGGAAAGGCCTCTTTAGGAGGTGACGTTTGAGCTGAAACCCAAAGGACAAGGAAGATTCAGCCATGTGAAGATCAAGGCTATGAGGGTCCCAGAGAAAACAGGAAAAAAAAAAAAATTTTTTTTTTTAAAGCAGCTTGGGGGACTTCCCTGGTGGCTCAGTGGTTAAGAATCCGCCTGCCAGGGTTTCCCTGGTGGAGCAGTGGTTAAGAATCTGCCTGCCAATGCAGGGGACACGGGTTCAAGCCCTGGTCCGGGAAGATCCCACATGCCGTGGAGCAACTAAGCCCGTGCACCACAACTACTGAGCCTGTGCTCTAGAGCCTGCGAGCCACAACTACTGAAGCCTGTGAGCCACAACTACTGAAGCCCCAGCGCCTAGAGCCTGTGCTCCGCAACAAGAGAAGCCAATGCAATGAGAAGCCCGTGGACCACAATGCAGAGTAGCACCCACTCACCACAACTAGAGAAAGCCCGTGCGCAGCAACAAAGACCCAACGCAGCCAAAAATAAATAAGTAAATTTAAAAAAAAAAAAAAAAAAAGCAGCTTGGTACAAAATGGAAGTCACTGTAGGTGGAATTACTGAGTCAAGGGAGAGTTGATGGAAGGCTGCCATGTGGAGCTTCGCACGCTGTGATTTTTTAAAAATAAATAAATAAATAAATATCTTCCTTTCCTTGCTCATTTGAATATACATTCATATGTTGAATATATATTGAATATATATGCATATATATTCAAATGAGCAATCACATGAAGGAAAGGAAGTTACTGTGACTTCTGTTTCTCACGTGTACATTCACTCAGCATACATAATTAAACAATTCAACAGTTCTATTGTGCTAGGAGATGGAGATACAAAGATAAAACATGGAACCAGTTTTTATGAGCCTGGTAACAGAGGATATAGACACGTAAGTAATTACAAAACAATGTGACAAGTAGTCTAGTAAAGGAATTTAGAGGCTGAGGGAGCTTAGGAAAGAGAGTGATTGTGCCTTAGGGATTAGGGAAATTTCCATTGAAAATGAAGACACTTTTGCTTGCAAATAAAGCATAAGTAGTAAGGGGGAAGAATGTTCCAGCCCAAAGAGCAGCAGGTGCTAAGGCACTGGGGTGAGCCTGTTCAGAAGCAGTGGTCATCTGTCCTGATGGGGACACAGTTGGAGAGGAGGCCCTGGGTCTTCCTGGTAAAGGATCTTTAAACGGCACACCAAAGAGCTTGCATTTTATTATAGATACACGGTATATATGGAAGGTTTAGAAAGCTCTCTCCAGGGAATGATAGATGATGGACTGGAGTTAGGTACTAGAGGCAGTTGGACCACTGAGTGGAGTTTGCAACAGAGCAGGTACAAGATCTGCATTTGGTCACTGGTCACAGAAATGGAGAGGGAGGGAGAGATATTTCCAAGGCAGGATGCCCTTTGTCCCTTAAGTAACAGGACCCTGTTAGTCTCCAAACTTCAGGGCAGAAACGACTGTATGGGGAACTCCCCCATGCCTCCCTCTTGGTTTCAGACACCTCTGCTGGCGCCCTCTCTCGTCCCCGTCGCCAGCCCCCGCCTCCTTTCTCAGGAAGCTTGGGTCTCCCTGGGAGCGGGTCTGCCCTTGGGGAAGGCCTCTCGGCTCTGTGCCCTGCAGCCCGACTGACATTCGGAGCGGATCGAAGAGGGGCTCGGCGGCCCCTGCGTGCACTTGTGCTAGCCCGGGCACGAGGGAGCGCCTCTGCGGAGGAGCCCAGGAAGTGGGGGAGGGAGAGACGCGCCAGAATCTCGGTCCCGGGCGCCCTGGTCGGCCGCGGAGGAGCTGCAGCCTCCAACAGGTTCGTAGAACGCGCGCTCGCTCTCTGTCGCTGAGCCGCCACCTCCTCCGCTGGAGCAGGTTCGCCGGAGGGACCCTAGCCATAGGCCCCGCGCTGCGGAGCTCCCTGAGGGCGGCTTCCTCCGCCCTCCTTCCTTCTCCCAGTAGCTCTCCGCTGCCGCCGGCTCTTCCGGGGCGAGGAGGAGGGAACCCCAGGCTCCATATCGCTTCAGCACCACCTCAGGGACAGCTCCCGCTCCCGGCGTGGTACCCTCCCCGGGTCAGCACTTGCACAGGCGGACAGCGGCCGCCCGGGCGGCTCCTCTCCTCTTTCGGTTCTGGTTCGGTACCGCGGCGGCGGAGGACAGTCCCTGGCCCCCTCTGGCTCCGCTCTCCGCGTCAGCACCGCGGCGGCGGACAGGTCTTTCCGGGCTCCAGCTTCCCAGCGAGCCGCGAACAAAGACAAGGGGCCGGAGCCTCCCGCGCTCCCTGGGAGTGGGTGGTTGACTCGATGGGGGGATTTCGACTTCCCCCAGAGCAGTGTCAGGGCCGAGCTGGGGAGGAGGGGCCTAGTCACATTCGCGCGTCTCTGGCTTAGGTCTGCAGTTCACCGAGGCCTGGCCGTGCAATGGCGGGTCCCAGCTGGAAGTCGGAAAGAGGGTGGGAGGGGAGACAGGCGCGGAAGGGTCCCGGGCTGCAGTTGGGCAGGCTAGGCCTAGGCTAGGAGGAAGGAGTGCGCCGCCCCCTTTTTCCTCCAAGCCCCCACCCCTAGCTCAGGACCACGGACTTCCTTCGGAGAACCTAACGCAGATGCCTGAGGCTGGCAGCTGCAATCACTGACTCTGGCTGTCCCCGGAACATCCCTAGAAAGTGTGAGCCTGAGTTTCCGTGGGGGGAGGGGGCCGAGAAACCGCGGGGAAGCCTCACGAAGCCTCACGGCAGCTACATACTCCCCTCCCTCCTGCCTAGGGTTCCGCCCCCACCTCCAGAGTGAAGCCCGGAAGGAAGGGAGAAGGAGGGGACCTGGGCAACAGGTTGTGAACACGGCTTGGCTCTGGGAGGCTGCAAGTAGCAAGAAAAGAGGTTGAGAAGCTGGAAGGTTCCCGAATAGGGAGGCCAGTTCAGAGGCAGGAGACCAAACGTGGAAAGAGGAAACGTTTTCTCTGCTAGCTGAAGCTGGGAGGGCCCTTGAATCACGTGATCCTCTCGCTCACTGATAGTCTCACTGGGAGATGGGAAGACTGAGCTTAGGGGGCAGAGGTAATTTGCCCAAGGTCACTCAGCAATTTAGTAGCAGAATTGAGCCTAAAGTTCAGGCTCCCAAAATCCTGGACCTGTTATGTTAAGACTCGTAGATAAGTCTTAAAAATCCCAGATGCGCAGAGAAGTAGTTTCAGTTCTGAGTCCAAATCTCAGCTCTGTCACTTACTGGCATGTGACCTTGGGAGAGTGACCTTCTGAGAAGACAGGTTAATAGTATCCACTTGTAGTGAGGATTTAACGAAATACCTATATAATGCAATTAGGGTAGTGCCTGGCAAATAGTGAGTGCTCAAAAATAATAGCTACCGTTCCTGTTATTCTTCTCTCTGTAAACATGTTCTGAGGACTCTCATGTGCACTGGCTGTGAGCTGGGGGATAGAGAAGTGTCCTGAAAAGGACACAGACCAGCACAGGAAGCAGAAAAGAAAACAACTGCAATATGATGTGATACGTGCTATAATCAAGGTGAGTATACAAGGCTGTGAGATCACAGAGGCAGGAGTGATGAACTGTGAGGGAAGGAGGAATACTACCTTGGACAGATGGAACAGTGTGTAAAGGCCTAGAAGTGTGAAATCACAGGCAGCAAGGTGGTATCACTGTGCCAGAGGGTCCTCAGGATGGGGACTATGAAATGAGAGTGGAGAGAGAGCTGGAGTCAGTCTCCAAAGGGCCTTTTGTGATGAAATATTTCAAACACATTTTTTAAAATAGAAAGAATAATATAATAAACCCCCACGTACCCATCGTTCAGCTTCAACAGTTGGCCAGTTTTGTTTCATCTATACCCACACCCACTCTCATCACACATACACGTACACACACACACACACACACACACACACACACACACAGACTTATTTTGAAGCAAACCCAAGACATCGTATCATTTCATGCAAAAGGATTTTTAACATCAATAACAACCTCTGCCATTCGAATGCCATTCCACCTTGGAAGTCAGTAACTCAAATCATGACTTTCTCTCTTCAATATGTTCTGAACATTCCTGTCCTTAGCAGAAGGTTTTGAGAGAGGCCACACTATGGTGATATGCCACATGCATTAGAGGAACTATTACAGAAAAAGCAATGGGTACGTCAATCCTCAACAGATTTTACCAAGCCAGAATGATCTCCACTACCTACACTGTGGTTACAGGCCAGTGACTAGTGGCAAGGCTGATCAAAAGACAAATTGAGCCCCATAAAGAAAAAGAAAAGTAATCTGAATCATAAGCTCATGAATATAGAAAGTGTGAAGTCATGGAAATCATTGATTTGGAAATCATCCAACCCAACAACTACATTTTACAGATGAGGAAGATAAGGGTCAGAGATGGGGAGGAATGTATCCAAATTTCCATAGGACCGAGACAGAGCCAAGACTTTGAACTTATAATCAACTGTTCTATTCAGGTCACCATTTTGCCGGGAAGATTAAATGTTAGACTTTCTCAGCCCCTACACTTGGGATGCCATTTCCTTCCCCATCTCAAAGAAGCTGGAAGGAAGAGGCAAAAGTGGGGCAGGAAGGGTCCTTCCTGGTTCTCAAGAGGATGATGATGTGTGGCAATTGGTCTCTGAAGTACCCTGACAAATTTCCCTCCTATATCCTTTTGGAGAAAGTTGAGGATGGTGGTACCTCTATTTTGGCTGCTGCACATTAGCAATGGCTCTGCAGTCAGGCACCCAGACCTTATTTCTGTGCATTTTTGTCCATCTTCCTTGCTTTAACCAGAAGCATGTGAAGCCTTTCTTTTCCCATTTGCCCTGAATTTGGCTGCACGTCCTTCTAGGCTACAGACGGCCACTCCTTTGAGGTGTTAAATGAGGCCCAGGCCCTAGCAGGACTCAGAGCCCTTGTGCCTTCCTGGAGCATCATCTATCTCCTGTTACTAATGAAATGTGACGGCCGTGACGGGTGTGTGTGCTCCCATTGGGCTCTGGGCACTTCTCAAGTCAGCATTCTTGCTTTTCAGGGATATCCCTGCCTGCAAAATGGTGAGGACAATATCTCACAAGTTTCCTTGAGTCTTAGGGGGACAAATTAAAATGTGTGTAAGAAGTTC
The DNA here is from genome assembly GCF_965194825.1 of Balaenoptera physalus. NCBI lineage: Eukaryota > Metazoa > Chordata > Mammalia > Artiodactyla > Balaenopteridae > Balaenoptera > Balaenoptera physalus. The sequence continues at coordinate 23,513,658 of NC_138890.1, read as the reverse complement.
TAAGCATCCCTGATAAAGCGAAGTCAGTAGAGAATAGTCAATAAATTTGCCTTATTTCTGAGAGTATGATTGCAGGTAAGACATAGGAAGGTGATAAAGGTAGTGCATTTCAGCTTGTGAAATTATCTCAGCTTTTAGCCTGAGATGAGACCAATTTTGATAAATTATATTATATTATCTGGGCCTAGTTGAATTGTAGGATCCCAAAGGGACCTTGGAGAGCATCTAATCTTCCTTCAACACATACTTATTGAGTGGCTATGATGTCAGGTACTGTTCCAGGTGTTGAACAAGACACCCCAGACCCCTGCTCTCATGGGGTTTACAGACTTGCAGTAGACACAGTCATTAACAACAATTAAAAGGTAAATATGAAAACATTTAAGTAAACAAACAAACAATAGGGGAAGTCTGTCTGCAATGGTGACATGGAACTGAGGTCCAAATTACAAAAAGTCAGTCATGTGTGGATGTGGGGTGAAACATTCCAGGCAGAGGAAATAGCTTTGGCAGAGGCGCTACTGAGAGCCTGGACTGTCTGGGGACAGAGAGGAGGCCAGTGTGACTGGAGCAGAGTGAGTGAGAAGGAGAATGGCAGCAGACGAGGGCAGGGAGAAGGCAGGGACCAAACCATGCAAAGCCTTCTAAATGCAATGGATTGTCACTGGATAGGTTAAGCAGGGGACTGATATAAACTGGTTTGTTTTTAAAACTGCCGCTGGTTGCTGCATGGAGAGTGGATGATATGGGGATTCTGGGCTGGGCAAGAGGGGGTAGGAAGTGTGAGATGCAGCCTCCCCCACTGAGGTGTTCAGCATCCAGCAGAGAAGACAATACACAAACCAGAACAACAGTATTCCACGGGAAGGGCTGCTGTGGGGAGAGATGTGCAAGGCATTGTGGGAACCAAGAGACAAGAAGAATTCATTCAGCCTGGGAGGCATCAGGGAAGGCTTCCTGGAAGTGGGCAATGGCTGTTGAATTGTATCTAGAAAAGGAGAGTAGTAGGGCTGGTGTCCGACACAGACAGAGAAGTAACATAGCAGCAGTGGAGTGCATGGGGTGGGAACCGGGCTGCCTGTGTCCAAATCCCAGCCATACCATCTAGCAGCTGCGTGCACTTAAGCAAGTTATCTACCTCTCTGTGTCTCAATGTCCTCATCTTTAAAATGGAGATGTTGAGAATCACAACACATTTCAAGGTGTTTCCGTGAGGATTAAACAACTTAAAATCTGTGAAGCGTTTAGACAGCGCCTGGCACTTAGAAATCGACAAATGAGTGTTGGTTAAATAAAAATGGAGCAGAATGGGGGTGGGAGAGCAGGAAGCATGTGCTGAGGAAGGTAGACTAGAGTCCAGAGCTCAGGGGCCTTGAAGATCAGGCCAGAAATACCCATCTTGCTTTTTTTGCAATGAGGGGCCATCAAAGGCTCTTAAGCATGGGGATTAGGGGTAGTGAATAAGCTAAAACCCAAAGGCCCAGAGGGAATAAGGACCTACCCAGAGTCACACAGCCAGTTACTGGACACTGTCGTCTGTCTCCCCTACAGATGCATTATTGTAGGAGGGCAAGGGCAGTATATATTTTGTTCCCCCATTGCAGCCTCGGGGTTAGAAGAATGCCTAGGATATTCTCAGTAAATATTTATGGATGCATTGCTGAATCAATGACCAAATAAGTCAGGGAAAGTCAGAACCCTTGAATCCTCAAGAAGGTCAGTACATTTTGGACAGCGGAGAAACTGCTCTCAGGAAAATAGATCAAATTCCTGGAGATGTTGACTGGGGCCCTTCCAAACCCCAGCTTCTCCTGTGACAGAGACACTGCCACCCACACTCCCCCAGGTGCCCCCTCAAGCAGCAGCAAGCGTTGCTGCATAGGGTTCAGAAGTTAATCTTGGTAAAGTGCCTGGAAGATGAGAACTGTTCCCCTGACATTCAGCGTGGTAATTGCCAATGAGGAGAAAATGTATGTCTCTATTGGCAAGAGGCAAGACTTTGTGTTCCACAAAAACCAGCCATTAGAATTCCTGTCTCTGACTTGTCAGATAGCTGTGACAGCCGGGCGGGCAAGTAGGGTCTTGCAGTTCAAGCAGCAGATGACAAGAGACTCAGAGGCACTCAGATCCAGCTCTCACGTTGCTGACCGCCTACTCCGAGCCGGGCATGGGACCAGGCGCTTCTCCAAATTGGAGAGAATCCTAGCCCCAGCACTTCCAAGCTGGGTGGTCTTGGGCAAGTCCCTGCACTTCCCTGAGCTTCAAGTTCATCAGATATAAAATGGGGATAATACAGCCGGCCCGCCTGGGTCATTTTCTTTTGATTCTGACAATGTGGGGTTAGGGTTGTTACCTCATTTCACAAGTGTGGAAACTGAAGCTCAGCATATGGCTCATTGATTCTTCAATACTCACTGAGCACCTATGATGGGCCAGTAACTATTGCAGGAGCTGGAGAGACAATGAAGAAAAAGATAGACAAGATACAGTCCGATCTCTTGCAGAGCTCACATTCTAGTGGGGAGACAGGAAACCAGCGAGTAAACAAATATAATTCCACCAAGTTATATAAGTGCTTGGAAGGAAATAAAAGAGGGAGTGTGCTAAGGAGGGTGGGGGCTGCTTACATAAGGCAGGCAGAGGAGACTTGAAGGAAGGGGCATTGAAGCTGACATCTGGATGGGGAGACACAGCTGGCCATGAAACAAATGTCCAGGCAGAAAGTGCAAAGGTCCTGGGGTAGGAATAAGCCTGACGAGGTCACAGAACAGAAACCTAGTAAGTGAGGGGGAGGGTGGTAGAGAAGAGGACAGAGAGGTTGACCAGGGCCAGAGCAGGCAGGGCCTTGAAGACTCGTTGAAACAGAGGGGTGACAGAATCTAAATTCTGTGTCACTTCCCTCCATCACCCCACCTGTAAGGGACCTGATGTGGCAAAGCCCGCATCAGAGTGGTCTCCTGGACCCCTTCAGGCCCACAGTCCCTGCTGCCATCTCCAGAGAAGGTCAGCCAAAGGGCAAGCAAAGTGATGGATTCCCCCGCTGGGAAATAAATCCATCAGCTGGCTGGCTGTCGTGGGGGGGGGGTTGCGCACCACAGTGCCTCGCAGGCAGCGTCCTAATGCCATGAGGCAGGAGAGGGAGGGAGAAGATACAGGGCCAGCCTGGGCTGGAGTGAGGCAGGTGGGAGAGGCACCGGCCTCAGGTGCAAAATGTAAGGGAATGCTAAGAAACTCAGTCATCAAGACAAATAACATCTTGTGCAATATTTTTAATAAAACTAATGCAAAAAATCCATGATGAATAAAATACAAAATATTTTCAAATAAAGACAAGATTCTGAAAGAGTCAGGTTGAGGGGTGAGTCATTCGTGTGCAGGATCTAATACCGATCCTGAGATGTTCACTCCCCTGCAGGGACACTTCCTCAGCCAGGGCCCCGTTCCCACTGGGAGCCAGCACCCAGAGCTGGTCTGTTCATGATGAACTGAAAGAAACAGTTCTTAGCAGGGGCCTCAGAGATCATTGCTAGCCTCAGTTGTGGAGCCAGAAGCCCAAGCAAGGACCACACAGCTAGGAGGCAATGCTAGGCCTGCAACCCCAGGGCACTACGTAATGTCAAGCAGTTCAAACCCACGCCTTGTATGTGGTGGGACCCTGAGAAAGGCACATTGCCTCTCAAGCCTCCGGTTCTCCATCTGTGACCCTGGGGCCAATAAGACCTGGTCCCCAGGATTCAATAAGATAATATTTAAAGTCCTCTAAGATCTAGCTACTCAAAGTGTGGTCCACAGACCAGAAAAGTCACTATCTCCTGGGAGCTTATTAGAAATGGAGAATGGCAGCTTCTTCCCAGACCCACTGAATCAGAATCTGCATTTTAACAAGACACACAGGGGATTGGCATGCCCCTGAAAGCCTGAGAAGGTGGTCAATTCTTGGCACATGGAAGGTGCTCAGTAAATGATACGGCTGCTCCTCTACCCACCAAACCCTGAGTAGATCCTGACTTCTGGCAAGAGGAAAATCCCAAGATGGAGAGAAGAGATCCTGATGTGGTCACCTCGTTAAATTTTAAACGGTCTAGTTTTGAAGCCAGGGAGTCTGGCTGAGCTCCTTCCGTACATAACCATGTTGGCCCTCCATTTATGTGGAAAATGGGGATAATAATAACAAGTATCTTAATGATTGTTGTGAAGATAAAATTATCGTCGTGCTGAAGATCAGCACAATGCTTGGCACACAGTAGGTGCTCACTAAATGCTTGCTCTTGTTGCTGGTGGTGGGAAGGGGAGGAAAGTGGGGTTCAGTATGTCATTACTGCGCACAGCTCATGTGATGAAATAGGTAACAATTGTATAGCTCTTTGCCATTTACAAAGTACTTTCATTCATACCATTTCACCTGACTCTCAACCCTTTGGGTGAGATAGCATGAGATTTATTTACTTTACAGGGGAAAATAATCTAGGCTCAGAAATGTGCAGTGACTTGTCCAAGTAAACCAGGATTTAAATCCCTGGAATCTAACGCTAAAATCCATGCCAGCAACAGAGCATCCAACCAATAACCATGGAAAAGGTTAAAAACTAGAGTAACTGGAATAAGACAATTTTAGACTCTAGAGATGGTGTTGTCCAATCTCCTTATTTTACCAAAGGGAAAACTACGGCCCAGGGAAGGGAAGAGCCTTGACCAAGGTCACTCCAACAGAGCACCAGCCCTGGGGTCAGAACCCAGCTCACAAGGTTCCCAGTCCAGGGTCCTCTCCAGTATCCAGACCCACGTCCCTCATCTGATAGGCCTGCCTCCACCTGATCAACCCAAGGGTGCCGGCAGCCAGGGGTGCAGGGCTAGTTCCTTGGGCAGGTCTAGTGGACAGGCGGTGTCCCAGCTCCTCCTTCCACTCCAGCCCAATCAGGGGACGAGAGTGCAGAGGCTGGAGTTGCCAAGGTGAAGCCTGCAAGGTTGCTAGGACAGAGTTTGGGAGCAGTCAGGTGGCAGAGGAGGGCTCAGCTGGGGCTGGTGCTGGGCCAGAGACCGAGACCTGACATTGCTCTTCTTGGAGCTGGGGGAGGACCTCTAACTCTACAGGGTGGGTCATCCAACGGCAGGGTTGACTCTCACAGACAACCCCTCATCCCTACCCTCGACACACCACCCAAGCCAGGAGGCCAGGTCGTTTCTCCCTTTATCCTGCACCTCATCAAACACAAGCCCTGCTGCTTACTCCTCCCATGCCCCTTAACCCCGTCAACTCTGGCTCCAGAAGGAGCTCTCTAGAGCGCAATGCCAAGTCCTGCAGTGCCCTCCATCACTCTTGGGGTGAAGCCCACACCCTGCTAAATTTAGACCCTGAAACTGGTCCCAACAAACACCCAGCCTCATCTTTCTCCCCAAGGCTCTGGCCAAACCTACTCCTCCAAGTGCCTGGGTAGACCGTGCTCACTCCATGCCTTTGCAGATGCTGTTCCCTCTGCCTGGGAGACCGTCCTGTTCCACTGTCCTCTAAGCCTCAGCTCCAGACTCACCCTGTCAGAGAAGCCCACCCTGCTGCTTCAGGTGGGTGTCACATCATATTTCAACTATCCACTTTCCTGTTTGCGTCCCCCTGAGGCTAAGAGGTTTTACCTCTCACTCCTAGAGTTAACCCATGTTCCAAATGTGCAAAATTAAGACTTCTCTGAGCCACCGTGCCCTCCTCTGTGTGATGGGGCTTATGACCCTGGCCTTGCCAGGCTGATGGAATATTAGAGATTTTGGATGTGAAGAGCTTACACAACACAAGTACACTGAAACTGCTGTCACTGTGCTGTTGTTTACATCAATACCACTAACACCAGCACAGAGGGCTCACTCGTAAACGTATGCCACATGGGTCCCTCACCTGCTCAGTGACAATAATCACCATGGCTTGAAAGGGCTCTAGAAAGAGCAAAGCCCCATTCAAGTGTAAGTCGTAATAATTCTGATAGTTAACACTCTTGATTCCCACAAGCCCCTAGACCTGTGTCATTCCGACACGCTCATTCACTGAACAAAATTTATTAAGTACCTACTATGTGCCAGGCAACATGCTAGCTCTTTGGGACTCAGCAGTAGGTAGACACGAAATACTTAATTGCAACATCTACCTTTCTTTCCTTGCCTTTTTTTTTTTAATTTATTGAAGTAGAGTTGATTTACAATGTTGTGTTAATTTCTGCTGTACAGCAAAGTGACTCAGTTATACACATATATACATTCCTTTTTATATTCTCTTCCTTATGGTTTATCCCAGGAGATTGGATAGAGTTCCCTGTGCTCTACAGTAGGACCTTGTTGTTTATCCATTCTAAATGAAAGAGTTTGCATCTACTAACCCCAAACTGCCAGTAAAGGTCAGCCTCCTGACTCAGCATGCGGGCCCTTGCCTGAGCCCAGGGAGGCTGCCATTTGCTCAGAGACGTTCCTGGTAGCCAGAAGTCTCCACCTGCGTACCCTCTTCCTCCCCACCTCCCCCCGTTGCCAGTCTGGAAACAGTAACTCTGCCCTGTTTCCAATCCAGTTGCCAGCTTTAAATTCAAACACTGTCAGCTCCCTCAGAGCAGGGAGCACGCCTGCCCTTTTTACTGCTGTGTCACCAGCATTTAGAACATGGCCTGGCACAGTCACTCAGCCTCTTATGTACTCATTCATTCACTCACTCAACAGATATTTATCAAGTCCTGCTAAGTGCCAGACTCTGGGGAACCAGCGGTGCAGCCCTGCCTCACTGAGCTCCTATCTTAGTAGAGGGATTGGGGGGGCAGAGGAGATTGCGTTACGAGGTGAAGCGGAGCGGTTGAGACCGAGGGGTTAGGTGCTGTGTCACCCAGGGTGGTCCCAGAAGACCATCAGTAATGTAAAGGGCCTTGAGTCAGCTGATCTGTTGGAATCCCTGACCTGGGGCGAAGCCCCAGCCCCCACCTCCGTTGATGAGATCAGGATCTCCACCTCGTGAGTCACCGTGAGCAAGACCGTGGTCATGGAAGGAAGAGAAAGCATTCGCGGCGGAGGTGACAGGTGGTGCTCTGCAGGTCCCTGCAGTTGCTGAGGCCTTGGCGTCCAGCCAGGAGGGGAGCTGACGGCAGCAGGGCAGGAAGAGTGGGGCTCTGTGTGCTCATCTGGCTCCACACTCGCCCCCGTGGGAAACTGAGCGGACCATTTCCCCTCTCGGCACTTGTGTTCTCATCTATGAAACGCGCGTGAGACATTGACCTCATTCTTCTTCCTAACTGTGTGAAAGCAAATGTAGCAAATTTGTCGGGCACTGCTCGGTCGACCAATATTTACTGGGTGCCCATTGCCTTCTCGGGAATGCTTGGTGCCTCCCAGGAGGAAGCAGAGGACGGTAACTAGGATTTGAGAGGCTACCATATAATAGAAATCTTCACAGACATTATCTTATTTAACACCACCACCAGTAATAATAACACGCACTTAGATGGCACTTCATTATGAGGCTGGTGCTATTAGTAGCCCCATTTTATACAGGAGGAAATTGAGGCTCAGAGAAATGTAATGGATTTCCCCAAAACAAGAATTCAAACCCAGATATGACTGACAGTAAATCTTATCCATTGACACCAGTCAGAGATCACAGTTAAGCCAGAAAACAGTGTGGTCAGTGGTACCATAGAAGCATTGCCTGAACCAGTGACCAAGATTGGCAACTGCTGTCAGGAGTAGGCGAGGTGGGCCCAGGGGTTGGGTCTCATGCCAAGCAGGGCCCCATCCTGCCCAGCCCTTTGCTGGAATCCAGAGGATCAGTGTGGCCTCAACAGAGTCGAGGGCATGCCCTCAGGGGGTCTGGGGTTCAGGAAGCCACTCCCCCCGCAGCTCTCTCCCCTCAGCCCTTAACACCCTCTCTCCTCCCCCAGGAAGTTGTGCGTCTCTGGCATGCTACCTGCTCTGCTCCCCCATCAGAGCTCGGCCAGGAAGCAAAGGTAAGGGTACCACCCAGGGTCACACCCATGGGCGGTGTTCAGAGTGCCCCTCACTCCTGGTGCAGGGGGCCATGATATCACTTCCCCTTTGCAGTCGCCAAGAGCACTCCTAAGTGGGAATGAGAGGGGTCAGTCTGGCAACTTGTTAGAATGGCGTTAGCTTGTGTTACAACAGAGAAACCCTTCCCTGTGCGTGCTACCTTATTCAGTCATGCTCCCCAAAAGACCTGAGGGATGGATCCCCAGTTTACTGATGAGGAAACTGAAGCACAGAGAGGGGAAACAACTTGCCCGAAGACGTACAGCTGGAAGGTGGCTAAGCCTGAATTCGAAACCACTTTTTTTTGTCTCTATCCCCAAGTGGTCTACACACCTTGTAGGTGGTTGGTATTTGTTCGATGAACGAATGAGTGAATTAATGAATTGCCCAAGATCAATGGCAGGGCAGAGCAGGGCTGGAAGCTCGCTCTCCTCTCGCTCTCAGTTCCTATGCTTTTCTGCTGAGCTGTGGCTTTCTGCGTTGATGAGCTCAACATTCTCTCCTGCACCCCTACCCCAGGATCTCAAGCATCTCATGTGTGATGTTCATTACCCCCCAACCCCGCTGCAGACAAAAAGATGAAAGGTGGACCAGTCAGCCTTGGTTACTCTTCTAGGTGGCCCCCAAGCTTGGATCACACCCAGCATCCCTTCATCCAGCCACATCGCCTCTTCCCCACCACCCACTACCAGTAATCCAACGTGCATAGTTGTAAACTTGTTTCTTTAAATAAACAGTCTTGAGTTTCATACCAAATAGTCTTTTAAGAGGAGGAACGTCTCCAGGCCACCTCGTATTTAGCATACAGTGAGCCACATATTTGCACAGAGAGAGTGTGTGTGGATATAGAGATCGCCCGATCGCTATAGATATCGTTGCTCATCCAGATGGGAGCTATTTATGATGCTGAGTCACTCGCAGAGAATGCCACTGAGGGATTCCAGGCTGGGCTCAGAGCCCCAGCATCACAGACCTCATGGCTCTTTGCCTCGTCCTCACTGTTCACAAATAAGAGAGACAGAGAGAGAGAGTGGTCTCCCATCACAGTGCAGGGACAGAAGGAGATATTTTGGCCACAGTATATGAAGACTTTCTCATAATCAGTTCCTATTTCAAGCCATTGTCCTTCATCCAGAACAACACATGCTTTAAGCTCATCTAGTCCAATTTCTTCATTGTATAGGAGCAAAAACTGAGACCCAGAGAGGGAAGGAAGTTGCTTAGTGTCACACACAAGTCAGTAGCAGATCTGGTCCCAGAGCTCAAATTTTCTGATTGCTATCTGGGGCTCTCTCCCAACCCCCAGCAACCTTCTTTAGTTTCTCTCCAGTGTCGTGCCATTTCAGCCCCTCAGGAGCTTCTGTTCTCTGTAAACTCGGAGCTGTCCCTGAGCACTACCTTCCCTGGGCTCCTCTAGGAGCGGAGCTGAGTCTGGCTTGTTCGGGTATCCCCCATGCTTAATGCAGGACCTGCACACACTAGGTTCTCAAAGCTTGTGCACTGGGTGTTATATAAAACCAAACACAGTACCAATTCCTGGGGAACCCTAGTTCTCCATTTGAAAAAGCACCCATTTATCTCCACCCTCTCTTTCTTTTCTCTAAGCCAGTTCTCTATCCATGCAAAAATAGACTCCCTCCCACTCACCACCCATCTCTGCCCAATTCTATAATGAATCAATTTTATTAACAGGCTTTGGGATGGAAACTTAACAAAGGCTTTTTGTGAAAGTCACCCTTTATCTCCATATATAGTTCACTTCTCAAAGAATTCTGCTTAACTGGTCAAATGGGATTTCGCCTTACATAAAATATTCATTAATCTACTCTTTCCCTCCCTATAGAATGTGTTTGTTAAAGTGATCTCTATCCATTATTATGGATAGAGATATGGATATTATTATCCATCTTTATCCGTTATTATGGTGATCTCCATCCATTATTATGGATTCTATTCAGTTGTTCTAAGAGACAGTGGGATGAGATGGAAGGGGCCTGGGCTTTGGAATTAGGACTGGGTTACATCCTAGCTGACCTCTTAATGGTTCTGCATCCACAGTGATTGCTGTGAGAACTGAATGATATAATGTCTGTAAGGTATCTTGCACATATAAGTGCTCAATATACGTTTGTGAATGAATGAATTACTCAGGACCCTTATGACTTATCATATCCTGAAGGGTGAGAGACCAACTAATGCTGCAGTCTGAAGGCTTGAAGTCAGAGAAGTTCAGGAGAGTAGTTTGAGAAGTCTTGTGAAACAGACCCCAGGGAGTAAGCTGCTGTCTCCAAGCCAGAAAGGGATGCTCTTTCTGTGGTCCCTTGTGGAAGGGATTCCCTCAGCTCGAGGAAAATTTGAGTGTTAAATCTAGGTTCAAAATAGAAAACCCCTTGAGAATAAATGTTGTGCCTTAAGTGTCAGATTCTAACTTTACCCAAACCAGAGCCTGGCTCAGGGTAGTAAGGAATAGACAAAGAGATACGCAGTAAGTATGCATTGAGTTGGGTTGAGTTGAGCTGAGTAGAATTGACTTGTTGACTTGACTTGAATTAACTTGAGTTGTTTTGAGTTCACTAATGGACCCAACTCTAGGGTCTACCAAGGGAGAGGCTTCCTAGAACTCGAGCTTAAATTAGACCTGGTCCCACAGCACAGGGGAGACCCTCGTGATGTTCTGGGGACATTCAGAGCCTTCCAAAGATGAAGGCTTCTCAGAGAGGACCAGGACCATAGCCAAGACTGAGAGAAAAGGGTAGCAGTCTTGGCTTGGTCAGGGGGCACCACAACGCTGAATGTCCTTTAGGAATCTTTAAAACTTATTGGAACTCTGTGGGGATCTTTCCATATTTTTAGGACAACAGATTCTTCTCTTCCTGGTGAACAAAGGACCTTTGGGGGTACCCACTTCAGTGGGAGATGGCCTCTAGCTTTGAGGGAGTCAAATAAACTCCATCATGAGGGGAGAAGGCAGGCAGAGGCCAGGAGTTAGGCAGAGCCCCATACTGCAGATGCTAGCACAGTCATAAACTGGTCCTCCTGTTGGAGTGAGGGCTTAGGGATCTGAGTGAGCTATGATTCTAACTCTAGACTTCCATCAGGTAGTGGTTGCTAAAGGGAACAGTGATCCAGGAACCATAGTGGGGAATCAGACAAGACCTGTGACATCACAATACTGAGGTCAGTCAGCACCACTGGGGCTCACGTTGCTGGCTCCATCTCAGTCACTGCCCGTTACAGGATACAACCAGGCATTCGAGAGAAAAAAGAACGGAGGGTTTAAATGAGATTCAGGTGAGCAGTGGCTGCTCAAACCTTTATTGTATTCAGCTGTGTCTGTGTGTATCCATCTCCCACACTAGCTTGGGAACCCATCAGAGGCACTACATCTATTCTTCTCAGTCCTCCCTGTGCCAAAAACTCTGGGTACAGGTTAGACATCAGTGTTCAGTGAATGAATAATTAGGTCAGAGTAAGGCTTACAATGCCAGTGGAAGATTTCAAGAGGGAAAGATGGAAAATTTCAAGATTTCAAGATGGCAAAAGTCCAAAGTAAGGATGTCTAGCCAGAAAAGATAGCATAGATTCAAAAGTTGCCCCTCAGCAGTGTGGCTTACAGGAAAAATTGGACTAAATGGAGTCAAGACATGGTGGTGGAGTGCAGGCTTAAAATAATGTTCCCCAGAGTCCCAGACTTCTGAGACAGGCTGTCAGGGGCCATCATAGGATGAGTGTGAGCAAGAGAAGTTCCCCCAAAACAATCCCATTTATATTTAAAAGTTGCAATTTTATCTCTTTTATATATTGGATTTCCACACACATTTTCATTTTTAAAGAGATCTTTGGATTGAAAAAATGCATTTGGGAAGCACGAGTGTTGAAATAGCCTAGGCATCCGGAGTTACGCTGTCTGCATTCAGATCTCAGCCCCAAGCCTTTCCACCTATGGGACTTCAGGAAGGGACCCCTTTGAGCCTGCACATTCTTATCTATAAACCATCCTTCCAGCGATGTGTGAACATTAACTAAGATGCTACAGTATTTCCCAAAGGCTGGCATGTGTGTGATTGATGGTGTGCACAATGGTTTTAGGTGGTATATGGATGAACATCTATTATTTTAATAGCTCACAATTGATGCATGTTAGAAAAACATAAGCATCACATTAGACTCCATGATTTATGGAAATAATACAGCATTTCCTTTTAAAATAAAATTCTGTGCTTTTTGAAAGGCAAATTGATTTAAAGAAAAACACTAAGTAAATGAATAGTACTAATACAGCAGAAATCATGACGGTGGTACATGAATGACTGAAATGCTGGAAAAATTGAGATAACCTATAGAAAACACCTCTCACAGTGTCTGTCATTTAGGAAGGGCCCAAAAAGTTTAGTTCTTGTACCCTTCTCTCCATTTTAACTTGCTGGGATGGCTGAGCCTAGAATCAAGCTCATCCACTGGGGCAAAGTAGATGCCCAGGCCTGGTCAGTCTGGAATACAGTGTGTGGTAGGCATGGGGCAGGCAGCAGTGGTCAATTTGGAGCAGACAGCAGTGGTCAAGTCCAGGAGGGGTGCAATGGTCAGGTCCTGGCAGCCAGCTGGCCACAGGATCTTGAAGCAGGCAGAGGCTGCTGAAGCATCATCCAGAGGCACCAACCATGAGTGGTCTGTGAGATCACTTGAAGAGTTATTCAGGAACAAGTCAAATACCACTGGGAGAGAGTTACTTCTTCCTTTTTCGGTTGATTCCATCAAGGAGAAAGTCTCAGTTGGAGGTTAGCATCTCCTTGAGGCCTCTCTAACACTTGCTGATCTTCCTTTTCAACACAGAAGCCCAGCCTTCAGTTGGCAAGAGTATCTAGCTAAAAATGAATAACAATGTTGTATTTTCCATGTATTTATTATTACCGTTACCTTCCATGTATGGAACACAATACAGGTGTTCTGTTCATGAGAATGATCTCATGTTCCCTTTTCAAATATATGTATTAAAGGTTAAAAAGTGAGTGTGTTACTTCTGTTCAGCATAAAGTGAATAATAGTACAAGCAGGATATATACATAGAGACAGATAAAGGTGGTCCTTGACCAAGAGGAAATCCATCCTGGCAGAGGCACAGCTCTAGAGAGCCCATGCTGGGCCCACAAGCAGGATGTCTCCCGACTCAGCCACAAGCTTTGGGGCAAGTTTTGTCCTGGGGAGGGCAAACGAGGCCCCATCCTAAGCAGGAGTCAGATTGCTGGGCTCCCAGACCCTGAGCTCCCAGAATGAGCCAGAGGTCCAGGGACCAGGGCAGTGACAGGCCAGCAGTCAGTATAGTCAGGTCTGCCCCCAGAGGGTGGGTCTGGAAGGGATCCCAGGCCTCTGGTTTCCAGTGAGGCTGGGCCTGCAAAGGATAACCCAGTGGCTCCGGCAGAGAGGAAGGAAGGAACTGAGGATCAGCAACAGGCAAGGTCTGACTCCACAGAATCTCGTGTGAACCCAAACTAGTCACACCAGCCTTTGAGAGGGGCTGTGTATGACTTGGGGTGTGCTGGCAGCAAGCAACAGAAACCAAATCTGCCCCACTCAAACAGAAGCAGGGGTTTTTAAAAGATTATCAGATAGCACCCAGAATCAAAAGGGAGGCTGGCGGTCAGGCTCAGAAAAAGAGAGGAACCAGAGCCGACCAGGAGTTTGGGAGCAGGAACTGAGGCCATTTTTTTTTCAAAGTTCCCCTTTGGGATACATCAGCCACAACTGCTTTTTCGTCTTTGCCTCAGTCTTCTCGTGCTTCACAGCCCCAGGAGGAGCCCCAGCTAGCCTGGCACGTGTCCTTTGTCCTCCTCTTGGCCAACAGAGAGCATGGAGGCTTCATTAGACTCCCTCCAAGTTTGAACACTGAGGAAGGGGTGTTTCCCAAAAAGAAAATCAAGGGGCTGTTACTAAAAGGAAGAGGAATGGATTCTGGGTAGCCAAAACCAGCAAATGTCTACTACAAGGAGCTGGGAAGGGGCAGGGAGGTGCAGGCTATATGGTCCCCTGGGCCTGACTCTCTGGGATCATAGCTAGGGCTTCCTTTCTCCCACCCTCGGCTGGACCAGGGTCCATCCCACTCTGGGGCCAGTAGTCAGCTGAGGCAGGGGCCTCTCATGCTTCCCGCGAGGGGCTCCTGGATCCTCTCATGGTCTGCAGAAGGGAAGCGGCTGGACAAGCCTGGTCTGTGACTCTTCAGCCTTTTTGTAGCCGAAAAGGATCTGCTGGGCTGAGAAAATCTAATGAGAATTGCTCACTCAGGGGTTGCAAACCCAACTGTCTGCTGGCTGGCAGAGAGCAAATGCATGAAAGTAACTGAGGTGACCTGGAATATGCATGCCTGTCTAAAGGGGATGCCACTGCCAGCTCCAGCCAATTGTTGCCACAGAAGCACGTGGACCCACCCAGTGTTGATTAATATCCTGATTTTTTAAAGTGAAGCCCCAAATCCAGAATTTCATGAGATTCCTCGTTTTTAAATATTGCTAACTACCAGAAAAACATTTTAAATATTGTGCTGACCAAACAGTATAAACCACCAGTTTGCGGCCATTGGACTAACTTCTATTCATCCACTACAACCCAACTAAGAAGTCACTTCTCAGCTGGGAAGCCTTCTGTGACTTGCCCCTCCCTCTACCTTGCTACCCTTTCTTGAGCCTCCTATAGACCCTTTATTTTTTTTCCTGTCACAGTACTGCCACTCTGCATGATAAAAATTCATTTGTTTTCATCTGCTGTCTCCTCAAGGATGAGGACACCCACCATGTCTTATGTCTCTTCCCAGCACAGTGCCGGACACGTACAAGGTGCTGTGGCACTGCTGAAAGGGGAGCTATGGGGACTGCATTTGTCAAGGTGGCTAGGTTTTTCAATGGTAGCAAATCACTCCTGAAATCTCTGTGGCTTAATAGAGCAAAGGCTTGTTTCTCTCTCATGTGAAGTCTGCTGTGGGAGTAACAACTCTCCAGGCAGCTTCCTTCCAAGCGGTGACTCAGAGATCCAGGCTAGCTCCATCATTAGGGAGCAGGGGAAGAGAGCCAGGGAGAACTCACATCCACTCTTGTATACCTCAGCCTGGAAGTGACATTCATTGGCTCTCTTCACAGCCATTGGCCAGAACTGGTCCTATGACCTGTCTCACTATAAGGGCCTGGAAATATGGGTGGAACACAACCAGGGCCCATCATTTACAGGAAACAGTGGAACTCTTACAGTCAGTGCATGGAAGTACCTCTTAATTAGTGACATCCAGAAAAGTAGGAAAGAAGTAGGGAGAGAATTTCATTAGTTGAGCTTTCTACATTTTCTCATTTTTTCTAAGCAGTAAACACCCGGAAAAGAAAATCAAACTGATGGAAAAATAGGGGTCAAATGCTAATGAGCAAACCATTTAGAGTGAAATCACACTGGCTCTTTGGTATCTCATTTGAGATCCATGAAGGCCTGGGAATGATTGCAGCTGCTCAAAGGGTCTGTCTTCTGTGATTAAATGCCAATGCATTCAAGAATCCTGACCCTCGTTGTCACCCTTGGCCAGAAACTCAGCCAAGGTGAGTCAGTGGGCACCCCCAGAGGCTCAGAGACACACATCATGCCTTCTACAGGCTGGGCACAATGCAACCACAGATGTTTCCTTGGAATGGAATAACAAGATGGTAGACATGCTCTAGAAAGAGGGCAAGCTTGGGAACCAGAAAGACCTGGGTTCAAATTCCAGCTCTTTCCTAATAAGTCAAACTCCTAGCAAGACTCTTCACTTCTCTGAACCTCAGTTTCATCATCTCTAAAATGGGGACAATAGCACCTTCCTCCCAGAACAGCTGTGCACAGTCTATGAGGTTACACGTGTAAGGGGCCTGGTGCTCAGTAGTACCTCAATTGACATCATTTCTTTTTCCCCACTGGGTTGGAGGGACTGAATCTAACCTCCCACCAGTAGCACTCCTGAGTGCAGTCAGCCTGTTCCCATTTGCATGCCTCTGGTGACAAGAAGCTCACTATACACCAGCCCCCTGCCCACAACCCCCAAGCATCCTGCTCCATGTTTGAACCACTCCAGTGGTGTTTGTCATGAGACGATATGATGTCCCTGGGGACTAGAGTTTGAGGGAAAGGTGCCTGGCCTAACTCCCCTCTCTGGATGACTTATCACTGCCTTGGCCCCCAGGGGCTATCTGGGGAAACTGAGTGTGGTGAGAATGAAGGCAGTGAGGGGTTCAGAGTAGGGGAATATGTGTCCATTTCCTGTTTACAGAGAGAGGACACAGAAACCCATCACATGGGAGGCAGGATCCCAGAGAAGAAAATCTCTGGAAGACTGTCACAGGACCACGATGGGGATCCAGCCTGAGATGAAATGAGGGAAGCTGCAGGGAGCAAATAGGAGCTCAAAATAAGGGCTCCAAAATAATTGATTCTGCAGACATTCACTGTTTGCCCACAGTGCTAGGCCCCATGCTGAGCACCGGGGTCAGAGACATGCATCAGCCGTCGGCCCTGATCTTGGGAGAGTGGGGCAGACATGCGATAATAATATTAAAACCATATGGGGGCTGCTGAGATAAAGGGAAGTGTGGGGTGGGGACTGTGAGAGCTCAGAAGAAGGGTACCTAGCCCACCCTGGGATGGGGTGTTTAGGAAAGGATGAGGAGGTGGACAAAAATGGGGAGAAAGGATGCCAGGCAGAGGGGCAACATGGGCAAAGACACAAAGATGAGAAACAGCCTGGCCTGTGGAAAGACCTACCCACTGTCCTTTACTACTTAAGGCAAAGAGTGATGATGGGATGGCCAGAGCAGGCAGCAGACCGCCTTGAATGACAGCCACAGAGCTGAGACCCTCCCCTGACCAGGAGGGAGCCATCGAAAGGCGGGAGGCTTTGCAGAAAATTATTATTGAAATACAATTTACATTCATAAAAGTGGTCGTATCATATATTTACAGCTCAATAAATTTTCACAAAGTGAACATACCCCTGTAACAAACCAAGAAACAGAAACTTACCAGCATTACACAAAGCCCTTTTTGCTCCCCTTCCCAATCACCGTCCTCCCAAAGGAACCACCATCTCGACTTCTAACCGTATTGATTAGTGGACTTGTTTTTTGAACTTCATGTAAATGAAATCATGCAGTGTTTTTGTCTGACTTCTTTCAGTCAGCATTATGGTTGAGATTCTTTCCTACTGTTGCATCATGTTGCATTCTTTCATGGTGTTCATTCTCATTGCTAAATTTTATTCCATTGTGCGTCTGTGCCAAAATCCATTCATCATTCTGGTGCTGATGGACACTGGGGTTGTGTTCAGCTTGGGACTCTTATGAAAAGTGCTACCATGAGGATTCCTGTACATGTCTTTGGATGAACATTTATATACATTTCTGTTGGGTTTATGCCAAGGAGTAGAATCAATGCATCATAGGGGATGCAGGTTCCCAGGGGAGAACAAATGTTTTTTCCAAAATGGTAGTCCCAATTTACACTCCTTACTATACTGTATGAAAGTTCCAGTAGCTCTATATCCTCACCAACATTTGACATTTTCTGGCTTTTCCATTTTAACCATTCTGGTGATCATACATGCTTAAAATGGTGGATGTAATTTGCATTTCTCTGATGACTAGTGAGGTTGAATACCTTTTCATATGCTTACTGGCCATTTGGACATGATCTTTCCTGAAGTATTTGTTCAAGTCCCTGGGAGGGGAGAGGCAACGTCTACATTTCATTTCAGAAAGTCATCTTGGGTGGCCAAGTTGGGCAACTGGGATTGTAGAAGTAGGTTCTCTGGAACCTCTGGCTAATACCAATGGCATCTCACTTAGGTGCTGGGCTTCCTCTACTTCCTCTGCCTCTTTAAATGCTCATAGCCTCCTTGAGAGGTCAAAATTGTTATCAACATCTCACAGATGAGGTGACTGGGCTTACAGAGGGGCATGACTTGCCCAAGATCTCACAGTGGTGGCCTCAGACCCTCAGTTCATTTCCTCATCAGTCTCAGACCAGAACAGGAAGCTGTGGGGAAAAAATAGAATAGAAAGAAACAGAAAAAAAGGTAAAGAGACAATTACAAAGACATCTATCTCACTCATTTTCCACAAGAGAAAATTCTCCCTCCCTTTCCCCTCTTCCTTCCTCCTCGCATCTCCCCAAAAGTCCAGCAGAGATGAGCAGTCATCAGAAGCCTAGTGCCCACCAACCCCAATATTGTGTTGGATGCCCAGTAATGTGAAGGGAGGCATCAGGCCAACCTGCGTCAGGTCCCGGCCAGCCACTGCTCACTGTGTGGCCCAAGACCAGTCATTTTACCTCCCTGGGCCTGAGGCGTTTGTCTGTTTCAGTAATCCCTTCCTCAGAGCCTTGTGGAGAGGAGTCAGAGAGCCAGCTCCCTGCCTGGCACAAGGTGGCCCCTGGTTTAGGTGACATATGCTTGTTCCTTCCCTTGACCCTTCCAGGACTGGGGGTGGAGCTCCGCATCCTGCCCAGGACCCAGTCCTTTTGGCTCCTGCCTCCCTGAGTAGGAGGGGGAACATCCTTTTGTCTCATGCAGCCACAGCTGGCCCCTGGAGTGTGTCCTCACTGCTGGAGAACAGGTGTAGCAGGGGCAGGAAGTGTGTCCCTCCCTCCAGGAGCTCCATCTCCCCACAGCTGCCCACACTCAGCCTGACAGCCACACGGTTAGCCCCAGAAGGGCCTTTCTCTTCTCAAGGGCTCTCATCTCAGAGCCCAGACGCCTTTATTTTGGGAGCTCTGCTTGGTAAAGTGCTTTGTCAATGCCACCTCCAAGCAACCCTCCCACCCCGCCACACACACGCCACACAGTGCCATCCTGCCTGTCCTCCCGTTCATAGTGAGCATTCCAGGCACCGTGCTAGGCACTGGGACACCCACAGGGTCTCTGTCCTCATGTAGTTTCCCCTGCAGGGGGAGAGATGGATAATAAAAAGCCGATGGATACAGTAAATAAGATCGCTTCAGATGGTGCCCAGGGCCTTGGAGATGGGACGGGGGAAGCTTTGATGGAGAAGAGCAACTGGGTAACCACTTGGTCCCAGAGCAGAGTGGGGAAAGTCACAGGCCTGCTGCCTGCAAGGATATGTCCTTCTCTGGTTTCAGCTCCAAACTCAGCTCCTGGAGGGAAGGGTCACACCACAGCTACCACTGGGGGGAGGTCCCAAGATGTAGCACCAGAAGGTCCTAGCTGCTGCTGACCCCCAACTACTTTGCCCCCTTCCCTGCCTCATTACCGAGCCTGCCTGCTCCTCACAATTGTCTGCCTCTCCTGCCCCCCAGTGGCAGGGAGAGGGGTCACAGGAACTCTTTCTTGATCCACCAGCTTTTCCCTACCCATCCCATAGATTTATCCCGCCAACTCCACTGGATTCAGAGCAAACTGAGTCCTTTCCAGATGGATCCCCCAACAAAGCAACAGAGGTAAGGCCAACTGAGCCCCAGTCAAGGCCAGCAGACCCTCCCAGATCTCCACACCCAGGACTCTCTCTCCACCTCTCCTTCTCAGGCTGTCCCTTCCCTCTGTCTTTTACCCTTTCACTGACTCATTCTTTCTCTGTGTGTTTGTCTCTGTCTCATTTCAATTTTCCCCTCTATTTCCCTGTCACTCTAATTCACATCCTAAATGTACTTCTTATCTGGACATTAATTTACTTCAAATACTGATTTTTAAAAAATGCATTGAGCCCCTGCTGGGTGCCAGGCATGGAGCAAGGAGCTTGGGTCTAATCAAAGATGAGTAAAGCACAGACTTCCCTGGAAGGGAGATGAGTCATGTGCTTAAATAAGTGAAATGGGGAGGCTGAAAGTGACCGATGTTATAAAGGAGACACTGATGGGAGCTGAAGAGCATCAAGGAGAGGGGTTCCTGGGGACTTCATGGAGGAGGTGACTTTTTAGTCAGACCTTAAAACATGGTCGTGCCATGGAAAGTAGGCTGACCATGGGGAGGAAGGTCATCTCCCGCAGACTAGCTGCTCAGTGCCGTCTCCTCTCAAATCAAAATCCTACTCCCCGGCATCCTTATTATTTAGTCTCCAAGGAATCTGAATATAGTACGGACTTTGTGTCTGAAAGACCTGGGTCTGAATCTCACTGACTCAACATTCTGAGCTTTCATTTCATCATTTGTAAACAGCCTCCTAGGGCTGTTGCGAAAATCAAATAAGACAAAGGATGTGAAAATGCTTTCCTACTGTTAATGAGCCTCTTTACTATTAATGAGGGCTCTTCTGACTGCAAGCTACAGAAACCCAACTCAAAATGGCTTAAAGTAAAAAAAGGAGAAGTCTGACAAGGCTTGCATCAAGGCACACCTGGATCTAGGTTTCAAATGATGACCTCAAGACTCTTTCTGCATCTCTCGATTCTGCTCTCCTGTACATTGGCATCACTCTCAGGCAGACATTCCCCCTCAGAGTGGCAACACAGCAACAACCCTTCCACCAGCTGAGTGACTCCAATGGAAATAGGATACCCCATTCCCAATGGTTCCAGCAAAGTTCTGGGATTGAATCTAAGTGAACTGATTCCTAACCCATACCTATAGCCAGGGCTGGGTCACACACTGACCCCTGGAGCTGGTGATGATGTGATCCTCCCACCCAATCCATAAGGACCACAAGTGGGAAGGGAGTAGGTCCTCCCAAGGGATGCTGTTACAGTGTTACAAGTAGGAGGGGTAATGGGTGCAGGGTGTCAATTCACTTAGGTAATAGAGACAAAGAACACAGAGGAAAAGAAGATTTACTCCTTCTCATCTCTCAGGTCTCAGCCTAGTTGTCATCTCCTCCAAAAAGTCTTCTCTGATCCCCCAAGGCTGTATTGGGTACCACCACCACCACCACCCTTGTGCTCCTGCAGCACCTTACACTTCCCTTATCATCATACTCATCACATTTATTATAACTTTCTATTTACTTGTCTGTCTCCTTCACAGTACTCTAAGTATTGGGAAGAAAAACACGGTGCCTGTCTTGCTGTAGCCCTCATGTTGACAAATGTTGGACACTTAGTAAATGGTGGATGGATGGATGGATGACTGTATGATGAATGGATGGATGAGTGGTTGAATGTAAGGATGATGGATGGATGATTAGATGGTTAGATGAATGAATAATGGGTGGATGGTTGAAGTGAATAAATGAACGAGTGGTTGGATGAATGGATGGGTGGATGGATGAGAGGATGGATGGATGGATGAGAGGATGGATGGATAGATGATTGGTTAGATGGATGAATGAATGAATGGTTTAGGAGAAAACTGGTAAGACCATTTTGGGATGTGCTAAGCCTAGGCTGCCTGTAAGCACAAAGAGATGTCCCTCAAGCTGTTGACAGATGAACTTGGAGTTCAGGAGAGAGGTCTGGGCTGGAAATAGAGGTTTGAGAGCTATTAGCATGGAGACTGTCATGGAGGCCATGGAAGTGGATCAAGATCACCAGAGAGGAGGCAAATGGTGCATCCAAGGTCACACATCACATAAGTGACACTTGAACTCAGGGCTGTGTGGTGTCAATGTCTGCTCTCATTCCTTCATTCCAAGGCAAGCTGGCCACTACTTGAAGTGGCAGCACAGAATTAACATCTCTCCTTTCTCCCCTCCCTCCCCCTCCTCAAACCGCTCAGCCAGAAGGGAGCAGCTGCCTGGGAGGACAGAGAGACAGATTATGTAAACTGTGATTGCCACCCACAGGAGGAGGAGGAGAGTGAATAGGTATTGAAATGCGCTTTCAATAATGCATGTCCTCCTCCACAAGGCCTGGGGCTTGGTGGAGGGGAGAAGAGCCTTAAAGGGACCAAGCCTCTGGTCCCTAGCGGCAGCACCCACAGACCCCAGCCACACAGTCCTCTACCCCAGACACCTACCCCAGGGGTCCTCAACCTTTCACCATCAAGGACACTATTTTTACCCCTCCTGGTCCCAGTAGATTTGAGTTTTTCAAGATTCTGTTTCCCAAACACACTGCATTTAAGTCATGATTAATTCATTTCCCCCGTTTTTTACTAATCAAACACACTTAATTGCCACTCAGAGTTTTGTTCAGCAAGAGGTAAGTCACGAGGTGATATCACTCTAACCCAAAGCTGAGAAAGACAACATTGTTAGCCAGGCCCACCTTGCTGCTGGAAAAATGCCTTCTCTCCCCATCCCCCATTCATTACTGTCTTTGGAAAACCCCAGACTGGGGAACAGGGTTTCTGCCCAGCACTCTCATTTCACAGAAGAGAAAACTGAGACCCAGAAAGGTGAATGGACTTACCTGAGGTCACAGGATCAGTGGGAACTGAAGGCTGAGGCCTGACCTCTTCAGCTGGCTTAGAACTTGGCAATGAGATAGGGATCTGAAAGTAAAGAATATGGCAGGGGGAGAAAGCCTCATAGCCAGCACCTTCACTGCACCCCTACTATGCGCCTAACCCAGTAGATATATTCTCCTACTTTATTCTCACACAATGGTCCTGAGAGGTGGGATTACCATGCCCCGTTGTGCATATGATGAAACTGAGCATCAAAGAGGCTCTGAGGGTTACGTAATCCACTTGGCTGGAAAGTGAAAGATCAGTATTCCAGTAGGTTTGTCCACTGACTGTGAAATTCACACTCTTTCTACCTCACTGGCCTGGCTAGGGGGAAACGTGGCAGTTATTCAGACTGGATCTGAAGTTCTGCTCACCACTTACCAGCCATGTGTATTTGGCTAATGATCTACTTCTCTGAGCCTCCATTTCCTTACCTGGGGAACTAGGATAGCATCTTATTCCTTGGGTGATTGTGGAAAGTAAGAAGAGATGATGAGGGTTCAAGATTCCAGCACAGAGCTTGGGGTACAGCATTTGGAAATGGCCTCCTCTCCCTTCCTCCTCCCCTTTTTTTGTTAAAAATCCTCCGCGAGTTGGCAGAAGTCAGGGTGAGAGATCTGATTGCTTATGTCTTTGGGGATCTTCTGGGCTGGGGATTAGGAAAACATTGCCCTGTTCTCTCTCTGTTATCAATTAAATGTACTGTCCTCTTCTGGGTCAATAATTCTAAGACAAGAGCCAAGGGTAGGATTAGGCTCTCTCCCTCCCGTGTGAATGCTCCCCTGGTCATCGCCATCTGTTTCCACGTCTGGTTTTGTGGCATCAGGTCGAGATGTCTTAACAATTCCCCCCACCCTCCTGGAAACCCCATTTATTCCCCAAGGCAGCCTAATGAAGGTGAAGTGGAAATCTCAGCTCCCAGGAGCTGGAGAAGGTGACCTCCCGGACCTGTCATAATTGTTCTCCTGGACAAGGTAGAGGTTGAGTAATTGACTCCCTGGTCCCTCCCACCCTGAAATGGTTTTTGTTTTTGTTTTTGTTTTTTTTAATGTTGAGTTTCTTTAGGAGTTTTTGTTTAAATTCCTCTACTTTTTTTTTTAAATTTATTTATTTATTATTTATGGGTGTGTTGGGTCTTCGTTTCTGTGCGAGGGCTTTCTCTAGTTGCGGCAAGTGGGGGCCACTCTTCATCGCGGTGCGCGGGCTTCTCACTATCGCGGCCTCTCTTGTTGCGGAGCAGAGGCTCCAGACGCGCAGGCTCAGTAGTTGTGGCTCACGGGCCTAGTTGCTCCGTGGCATGTGGGATCTTCCCGGACCAGGGCTCGAACCCGTGTCCCCTGCATTGGCAGGCAGATTCTCACCCACTGCGCCACCAGGGAAGCCCCCTGAAATGGTTTTAAACGATTAAGTTCAACAAACATGATAAGTAGGATGGAACACGAAGAATTCCTTGTGCATTACACAATATATCAGAGGTTTGTGAGGCTCCTGCCTGTGCCAGGAGTGAGCTGGGTGTTGAGGACTCAGGGATGAATGGGACCTGGCTCTGCCCTGAAGGAGCTCCCAGCCTAGATGGAGAGATGGACACAAAGACAAGCTAGGACCACCAGGCAATTTAGGGATTGTGATAGAAGGATGTGCAGGGTGTGGGAGCCCAGGAATGAGTACGGCTGACTTGAGTGGGGAGAGAAGCGTGGGGAAGCTTCTTAAGCTTAGCATAAAGATCGACCTTTATGCTGAACCTGGTATAAAAGGCAACTTCAGACAGTGGGACAGATGGAAAGATAGGACCGTGTGAAAGCATTTTAAGGAGGATTCTAGGTTGAACAAATGGAAGGGGATGGACAAAAGGAAAGGCTAGGTTGGGTCAGACAGTCAAAGGCCTTGAATGCCATTGCCAGTGGACTCCAGGCTTTGGTCATGGAAAGCCATGGCACAAGAGTGTCCGTGGTCAGACTAGAATCTAAGAAAGATCTCTCTGTTTGTAGAAAAAAGATTCACAAGGACAAAACCGGAGGCAGATGTACCAAAACACGAGTGACAGTTCATGAAAAAATCAGAGGGGCCTTGAACTAGGCTGGAGAGGTTTTGTGGTGGGTGAATGGATTGAATTTGATGGCCAGTTGGATGTGGGGATGAGAGACAAGAAGGAATCTCTCAGGAAGGCAGCCTGCTTTTTGGGATCTACCTGCCCTTCTACTCTGCTTCACCAACCATTGTCCAGGCCAACTCAGGTTCCCAGGGAAGCTTGGAGAAGGATGGCTTTCTGTCAGCTGTCTTCCAAAACTGAAAAGGAACTTTACCTCTTGTACTCTCCTACTGGTCAACACACTTCCAGTTTCAAGTGAAAGAAACTCAATTCAGTGTGACTTTAGCTACTATATGATTCCTACAATATGACATTCTGGAAAAAGCGAAACTATGGAGACAGTAAAAGGATTAGTGGTTTCCAGGGGTTAGGGGGAGGGTGGGATGAATAGGCAAAGCATGAAGGATATATAGGACAGCATATTTATTCTGTTTGATATTATAATAGTGGATACATGTCTTTATACATTTGTCAAAACCCATAGAATGTACAACACCATGAGTGAACCCTAATGTAAACTATGGACGTTGGGTGACAATGATGTGTCAATGTACCACTGTGGCGGGGGGTGCTGATAATGAGGGAGGCTGTGCATGTGTGGGGCAGGGAGTATATGGGAACTCAATACTCTCTGCTCAATTTTGCTGTGAACCTAAAAGTGCTCTAAAAAATAAAGTTTATTAACTTAAAAAAGAAAAAAAGGGGACTTCCCTGGAGGTCCAGTGGTTAAGACTTCGCCTTCCAATGCAGGGGGTGTGGGTTTGATCCCTGGTCAGGGAGCTAAGATCCCACATGCCTCAGGGCCAAAAAACCAAAACATAAAACAGAAGCAATATGGTAACAAATTCAATAAAGACTTTTAAAATGGTCCACATCAAAAAAAAAAAAAAAGAAAAAACAAGACAAAAGAAAAAAAAGTGACTTTAGCAAAAAGGGCAATTTATTAGCATATGAGATGAGAAGTTCAAGGGATGGTTGGTTTCCACCACAACTGAATCAGGCAACTCAAATGATGAGAGCAGAGCTCAGTTTCTCTCCACATCTTGGCTCTGCTTTCCTCTGTGTTCAGCTTCCCTGCAGCTCCAGACTTAGATCCCACTAGCTTAGCAACCCACCATAGAAGGAGGCTTCCCAACAGCTCCAACAGAAGTTCCAGAGCTGAGTCTCATTGGCCTCTTATGGGTCACATGCCCATCCTTGAACCAATCACTGTAGCCCAGAAGAATGGGCTGCACCGATTGGCCAAACCCTGGTCATGTGCCCTCTACTGGAGTCTCAGGCTGGGGGCTCAGCCCACCTAAACCACGTGGAGGGATATTGGGAAAGGAGAGTTCCCCCAAAGGAAATGGAGGTTCCTTACTGAAAAAAAGGGAAATGGATGTTTAGAATACAAAACCACCAGCTATCCTCTTGATCTCCTTTCCATAGCAGCCTGGAGCTATCCAGAAGGGCCACAATGCTTTCCAGAGTTTGGCATCCATATTATGGTCTTGTACCCAGGCCTGCTCAACCCATCTCTAAGGTTTAGGAGATGAATGAGCAAGGAGATGAATGAGCAAGGAGATACACTTGACCTTTTGTACATTCAAAATAACAACCAACTGAAACTATTCATTCATGTAATCATTGGCCTCCTGTGTGTCCTGGCCAGCTCTGGCTGCCGTGACTGATGGAAAGACTCAGACTCTTCCCCAAGGAGTTCATAGTCTATTTTAGGTATAATTCTCTGATAATTCAGTAGAGTCAGATTTACCCTCCAAAAATTACATTTCACTGCATATATTTTTCTGGCACTTGGATGCTTTTATTTGCTTTTAGATTAACTGCCTCACATGAAAATCACAAATTGAAAAGGCCTTTAAAATTCCCCTTTTACTTCTGAGTCAATTTTATCTTCACTAATAAAAAAAATCTAATTGTTATTACATTTATTGAACATGCTCACTGAAGCAGCCTCTGGTGTTTTCATGACTTTTTTCTTTGGAAATCTGAATATGAGCCCTGAGAAGGTGTGGTGGTCCCTTCATGGACTAAGAGGGTAAAGGTCTGTCCTGTTAGAACAGGGGCAAAACTGGAGTCCAGACAACATAATACTGGTGGTATGTGATCTCTATTGTCAAGTGGCTACCTGTGGAAGTAATGCATGTTGATCCTGAGGGCAGAGGTTCAAGTGATTGGGAAAAAATTTTTAGCTCATTGTGAATGAGAAATATCTAGGGACCAGAGCTATCACAAAATGAATAAGCTGCTATATAAGGTAGTGAGCTCCTCATCCCTGGAGTCATGTAAGGAGGGACTTTTGGATGGGAAGTTGAACCAAATGATCTCAACCTCTTCCAACCGGGAGATTCCTGAACCATGGGTTGAGTTCTACCTCAGTCATTGTCTTGCTGTGTGGCATTGGGTGAGGCCCTGCCCCTCTCTGAGCCTCAGTGACCTAGGTAACCCCTTATCTTCACACCTGCCTCTGCACACTCAGGCAATTTCTGTTCCATGTTTATTCCAAGGCTCCTAGTGCCTGAGAAAAGCAGGCCAGCAAACCTACTGGTGTGAGGCAGCTTCTGTTCCTAGAAATGCTGTGATTCATAGCCATGGGGACAGGCAGGTCTGGGGAAGGAAACCAGCCACTGGGGCAGGATGCATCCCCAATACACCTGACTCGGCCTCTAGCACTGCATCGTCTCTCTGTCCCAGGATTGACCCTCAATCCACAGACGATCTTGGGCATTGGCCTTGCCCCACCCGGTCAGGTAAAGGACAGCAGAGGCTGATGCAGAAATCAACATCATGGAGGTGGAACGTTCATTCTATCTTTTCATGAGCGGTCTTAAGTCTTCTCTCATTTGATTTTTACGACAGCCCTGCAAGGGAGGCATTACTCTCCCCAGTTTGTTGGGGACCTGAAGCTCAGAGAAGCTGCCAATTGTCAGAGGCCAGCCAGCAAATAAGCAGTGGAGAGGGCACCGGACGAGGCCCACCTGCCCCGCACCATGTTCCCTCCCCAAGGATGCTCATAAGCTCACCTTCCAGAAGGAAGCATCAGCTCCTCCTAGGAAAGTGCCCCTTTGCCAGGAGAGCTGGTAAGAGACAGATCAGAACCTCGAATCTCACTGTCAGTGTTTGCCAAATGATGGTGAGGATTAGTTGGGCCTGGAGCAACACCTGCCCTCTGAATTCTGCTGGGCCTTTTGGAGAGGCCACTTGCCTGCTCTGGGCCGACTTAGTCCCTCCAACACTAACATTCTAGGATTCCATGGTCCAAAGTCTCCTCACTCCCAGGTCTCCATCTGGGTGGGGATGATGTCTTCTGGCCATATACAGGCTGACAGAGTATTTCCCACGGCCTGTCCACCCTGAGATGACCCTGAGACGTGGACAATAGAGGTCCCTCTGTACAGATGAAGAAATGAGAGGCTGCATCTTATGCCCAAGGGCACACAGTCAGGAAGGCACGGTGCCGCGAATGAGGCCCAGACCCTTAACACTCTGATGTTGACTGCCCAGAACACACAGAGACAATTCAGGGCCTCAGCAGGGAGTAAAGTGGGCAAGGAAACAACCAAGCAGGGGAGAGAGGACTGGACCTATATTCTGTGGCGTAATTTTCACAACTCATGAGAGAAAGAGGTGATTTGTCCCATTTTTCAGTTGAAAACACTGATGCTCAGAGACATTAAGTGATTTGCCCCAGGTCACAAAGCCAGGGAGTGGCAGAACCCAGGTATAAACCACTACGTCATGCTGCCCCCAGGAGGTGCGTGACGTGCCCACCCAGGGTTGCTGAGCCAGTGGCCTTCCTCCAGGAAGGGGAAGCTTATCGGTGAAGCACACCCTACCCCCAGCCATCCAAACACCCTCAGCCTTTGCCTCTTTGTCACAGGGCGTGACCAGGGAGACTGGGCGACATGCTGGAGGTCTCTTGGGTGTACCTTTGCACACAGCGCCACAGGCAGGCGAGGAACAAATAAAATCCAATCTCTGGAGTCCTTATTCCCCAGAGCTTTCCTGGAAAGAGCAGGAAGCTATTTTTAAAAGCAGCATCAATAGGCAGTAACCTGGGAGAGGGGTCCCCAACCCAATCCTCACCCCTGTTGGCCGAGAGCGACATTTTTCCTGCTCACTCATCAGCCAAGAGGCCAGCAGCTCCTCCACCTGGCCCAGGCCTGGGAGAGAGGGCAGGGGGACGTGTCACCTGCCAGGGGAAGAGATGTGTGTCCAATTCAAACCACCCCCACCCTACCAGCTGGAAGGGGCCTTAGGTTCCCCAAAGGGAATGTGTATGTGCTTGTGCTCACACACTCGTAGGTGTCAATGAGGTTTTGTGTCTGCTGAGTATTGTAAAGTCGAGTCTTGTGTATCTGGGGCTGGTGTCTCTGTGTCCTGTGCAAGTGTGACATTTAGGCACATGGGCGTCTCTGTGCTTCTGAAGATCAGTATGTTGATGTCACTGTGTGTATGCGTGTCTGAGTAGGCTGTGTGTGTTTGTGTGTGTGTCTGAGTAAGCTGTGTCTGCTTGTTTCTGTGTGTAGGTGTGTATACACATGAGTGCTTATGTGTGTCTGTCAGTCTCCAGGAAGCCCAGGAGGTAAATATATATAACTTTAGATGCTGGAGGAGCATAAGCTATCTCTAGAGCTCAGTCCCTTCTTCCTCACTCTTCAAGTCACAAAAGGAGAAATCAAAGCTCAGAGAAGGGAAGGGACTTGCCTGAGGGCAGGCAGCAGCAGAGAGGACTGGAGCCTGGGTCCCTTCTTGGCTGTCAAAACCCATCTACCCAGACACTCCACACAAGCTTCATTTCCAAGGTCAACAGCTGCTCCCTCCCTGCCTCCATGCAAGTAAGGGCCAACTGAGTCCATCATCTCCACTGGGCTTTGAATTGGCTGCTGAGAAGGAAGAGGTACCCAGACACAAGTACATCTGTTCCGGGCTCTGAGTAGAACATTCACTGGTAAAATACACCTTTGCTGTGGGGAAAGAGCACGAGCTGAGTGACTGGCTACTGAACCCTGAGAGATCCCAAGAGAGGCTGGACAGTGCCTGCCCTCAAGGAGTCTGCAGGAGGTCAGGCAGGTAAACCAAAAACTATGACCTGGAGTTAAAAGTGCTTACTTGAGGCGTGAACAGATTCCTGAAGGATTCTGCACAGAGACAGGGGCAAGTGATTTGGCCCAGAGGGTTGAACAAAGCTAGTGAGGAGGTGACATTTGAGTTTGGATTTGAGAGAGACAATATGGTATGTCAGCAAGTATGTCAGACATTGAAGAGAATGGGCATTCCAAGCTTGGGGCACAGCTTACACACAGGTATCTTATCTACTTCCTGATACTTTATTCTAGCAGGATCCAGCTCCTTCCTGGTCTATGCTAACCATCTGATTAGTCTGCCCTCCATGTCTCTTGTCTGTGTTCCTGTTATCTCCACCATCTGGAACTTGCTCATTCCTTCAGCAAACATGTCCTGGGCACCAAAAAGTACCTGGCCCTGAAAGTGGTACGGGAGATACAGATGGGAATAGAGCACAGTCCCAGTCTCTAAGAGCAGGAGGTGGGAGTAGTTAACAGTCAACCAACCACAGCTCCTTATTTTCTATGTGCTTGGTCCTGTGCTCAGTGCAGTAAAGGATGAGAAGACCATGGGGCAAAGGAAGGAAGCTCACTGAGGGCCTTGCTATGCTGTGTCGTTGAGTCCCCACAACAACACAGAAACTTAGGTCCTGATGGCCCCATTTCTGGGAAAGAAAGTTGAGGCTCAGAGAGATGAAATGACTTATTTGAGGTTGCACACAGTGTGCAAAGTCAAGCCAGGTCTGTGGGACTCTGGAGTCTGGGTTCTTTCTGCCAGGCCCAGCTGACTGCCTGCATAACGAGGAACATGGGCTTTGGAAACTGCTGTTTCTGCTGCTCTTTCATTTGTAGCCATCTCTTTACTGGGTCCCGTAAGCTTTCAGCTATGTTCCTTTTGAAACTGTGCAACTCAGATTGGGACTTGAACCCACGGTCTTTTAATTGAGATCACGCACCTGGTCTCAGGACTTAATGAAGCTCAGATTCTTGACGTCTCGTCGCAGAAAGAATTCAGTGAGAGACAAAGTGATAGGTAAGAAGTGGATTTATTTAGAGAGAAACACACTCCACAGACAGAGTGTGGGCCATCTCAGAAGGCGAGAGTGGCCCCAGGGTATGGGGTTGTCAGTTTTTATAGGGGTGGGTAATTTCGTATGCTAATGAGTGGGAGGAGTATTCCAGCTATTTGGGGGATGGGGCAGAGATTTCTAGGAATTGGGCCACCACCCACTTTTTAATCTTTGATGGTCAACCTCAGAACTGTCATGGCAGTGACACACATGGTGGGTGTGTCACTTAGCTTATGCTCATGTATTACAATGAGCATATAATGAGGCTCAAGGCCCACTGGAAGTCAACTCTTCCGCCATCTTGGATCTAGTTAGTTCTAACCAGGTTTTGTCATGTCCTACAGCAATGTCATTCTTTTAAAGGCTGTGCCCTGCCCCCTTCCCTCCTGTTTCACTTTTGGAAGTGCCAGCTAAGTCAGCAGTAGGGCCCCAGGCAGTAGGGGGCTTGCTTGCCCTTGGGCTCAAAGAAAGTGGGATTGAACATCCCCCCTCCAAGGAGCCAATATGGGCCCAGCAGTTTTGAAGTCAGAGTACAGGGGGAGGACTCAGGGGACATGGCTGGACCTCCTAGTCTTCCATGCCTTCTAAGAAAGCAACTCTGCCCAGAACTCTTCACTTCTCAGACCAAGAAAGGAAGTGCGCATGAGAGGACCCAGTAAGGGCACGCACAAGAAACTCTCAGCATTCTGCTTACTTGGAGTAAGCTCTCCATAACATTAGCTAAGAAAAAAATGACTAGACTGCATGTCA
The DNA here is from genome assembly GCF_965194825.1 of Balaenoptera physalus. Lineage (NCBI taxonomy): Eukaryota > Metazoa > Chordata > Mammalia > Artiodactyla > Balaenopteridae > Balaenoptera > Balaenoptera physalus. Next base: position 23,482,347 of record NC_138890.1, on the reverse strand, counting down.
GCCCTAACGTTTTGCAGGTTTTCAAAATCTTATTTCTGACTGGAACTTCACAATCTGCCCTGTGACTAGGATTTGCCACCTCCATTTCACAGATGAGAATCTCTGCCTATGTGGAGGTGAGCAAAACACAGCCCTCGCCCTCAAAGAATCACAGTCAAGAAACGTGAACACACAGTGAGACTCTAGGGTGCACAAGCCTGTGATAAAAATAAGCATGGAGGGGGAAGCATAGGAGCACAGGAGGGACTCCTTTTCCAACATGAAGAATTAGGGAAGGCTTCCTGGAGGAGGGGACATCTAAACTGAGACCTGAGGATGAGTCAAAGTGAGGCAGGCAAATGGGAATAGGAAGGAATGGTAAGCAATAGAACAAAGCTTCTAGCCCAAAAGCCCAAGTTCAACCCCGTGGTCTCTTAGAAGCCTTGGTTTAACATTCCTTAGATGGGTGTGGTCTGAAAAGGTTTGGCAACAAGAATCTGGGGTGGGGATGGGATACCAAAGAGGGGATAGCTGATTCCACCTCCAAAGTCAGTTGGTCCCCATACTGGAGGGGACTCTCTCTACCCTGCCCTGTAATAACCGGCCCCTTCTTTGGAAACCCTACTCAGACCTTGGGCTGGGCTGCTGCCTGCCTTCTGGTGCCTGCTCCAGTTTTCCTGTATCACGTCTCCTTTCATGGTGAGCTGTGGGCTCATCAAACCTAGAAGCCCAGGCTTCTGCAGTGTACCTGGCTCCAGCCCCCGTCACAGATCAGCACTCCTCCCTGGAACACCCTCAATGGCCACAGTTTCAGCACAAGATTTCGCTTAGGGGTAAATCCTAAAACATTTTCCAAACCAACAGCATCTTGGCATGTAACTGAGATGGAGGCGGAATCGCTGGGTCTGGAGTCGGGAAGACCCGCCTTTGAAAGGCAGTTTTGCTACTTACATAGCTTGACAAGTCGTTACACCTCTCTGGGCCCCAGTGTCCACACAAATATAAAATCGGGCAATGACACCAACTACACAGAATTCTCTGAAGAGTCAGATGAGACAATGCATGTGAAAACTGCTTGTAAACTGTTCAGAAGTATGCACATTTAGGTGTTATTATTGCCGTGATTGTGGTCATGAATAGCGATAAATGTTCATTCATTCAACAAGTATTTAGCAAGGGCCCATGTGCCAGCCTCTGCGCTCAGAGCTGGAATCTAACAATGAACTGAGTAGATTCAGGGTCTGTCCTCAAGGACTTCACCATCTGTGACAGAGATAGACATAGACAAGTTCAAAATAATATGATTTGTGCTTGGGTGGGGGAAGGCACAGGGGTTGAGGGTAGCCAGGACAGTCAGCTAGCTCAGCCTGGGAAATCAAAAAAAAAGTTTTGCAGAGGTGACATCCCAGTGAATAAGCTAGGGCAGGGTCTGGGAAGAGAGCTCCAGATAGAGGCAACAACATAGGCAAAGGCCAGGAGGCAGGACCAAGGGGTCAATTTGAGACACCACAGAGTGAAAGAAGAAGTTGAAAATTAAGCAGGGAATATCCTCTTTGAGATAAGATCGAAGTTAACTATATTATGTTGATGTCTTGTAAGCAGATTGCAAACAATTTGTTGAATTTTTTAAAAAGTAAAAACACAAAACCATGACACATAAGTTTAGATCATATAACAATTGTCAGAGCCTGGTGTGGCCCAAAACAAGAATTCAGGTCGCAAAATATTGCCATTAATACCAAGTCTTTGTCCGTCAGCTCCAAGTCAGCTGGAAAGGCAGGACCTCTTTCCTCGTAGCGTCCACAAAAGCCCTAGGTTTCATTCGGATTGGCTTGCTTTAGGTCACATGGCTTCCCTAAACTAGAGGAATGCAGTGATCTGATGGGCTAGACTTGGGGGGACAGCAGGGCTATGGTAGTTCCCTAGACTATATAGCAAGGGGCTGTTATCAGAAGGGGCACAGGAGATACGGAGGTAAAGATAATGGTAGGTAAAGACAATGTACCAAATTAGAAATTCTTTCCCTTTCTACTCTGCTTTGAGAAAGCTCAGAGTCATCCCAGGAGGCATTCCAGCTTTGGGCTCCGTATTTTCTCTCATTTAATTTGATCCTTGCTGTGGCCCTTCTAGGAGGGTATTATCATTCCCATTTTACAGATCACGAAATGGAGGCTTAGAGAGGTAAAACCCCGTACCCAGGGGCCCAGATATTAGAAGGGGAAGATTCTAGATTTGAGCCCTGGTATCTCCAAAGCCCATTCTCACTGCATGTCACCAGGCTGCCGTGTTGGTCCCTCTGATCCCCAGATATTTCAGGCATATTTTCTAGCCCCGAGGAAAACTTGAATGGTACAGCCTTCTTGGCTGCACTGGTTTTCCTGCTCAGGTCATTCCCTTGCAACTTGGAATCCAGAGCCCGCTTGTGAACACTTGTGTTCTGGGTTCTGTTCTCCTAAATGAATAGGGCAGGTAGAGAGATGGAGCCCAGAAGTGGGATTCAGCCAGGGTGAGTTACATGTGGATTTTGTCCAAACCTCCTACCTCCTACTTCTGTCCTCCACAGCCTGAAAGACAGAGACCTGGGGCAGAAAGCAGGAAGCAAACAGTAGCAATCATTCCCATATGTACCACCCTTTAGCGTTTACGAAGCCACTGTCTCAGCTGATCTCCATTGTGCAAGGCAGGAGAGCAGATGCCAGCGTCATGCCCATTTTACAGGTAAGGAACATGGTCCAGGCTGGAGGAGAGCCCAAAAGTTGTGGAGCCATAGCTTGTGTTCAGATCTCCAAGATATCATGTCCCAGGGTTTTTCAATTCTCAGAAAACCTCTCCAGAGGAAACCAGACCCAAGCTTGGGGTCCTAAAGGAGTCGAGGGGGAGGGGACCATGGTTCATTGTGTGCCTACACGGCCCGGGTGCCAGAGCCAGCGCTTCTTCACGTTGGGTCTCATTCACTCCCCACTCCAAACCTGCAAAGCAGATAGCATTGTTCTGAGGCTTGGAGAGGAGCTTTGACCTGGCCAAAGTCAGGCAGCTAGGAAGGGGAATTTAGACCCCAAGCCCTGCTTTCCCATGACCTTCACTCGGCTTTTAGAAGAAAGACCTCCCTGCTACCCGCAGCGCGATGCCCTGGGCCCCCACATCAGGCAGGGGCTAATTGGAAGGCAGAGCGCTGAAAGCTTCCCTCTTGGCGCAGAGCAGCCCCGCCCTCCCCCTCTCCACCTGGAGGCAGGGCCATCTGTTCCCTTTTGTTGAGATGCAGGGGAAGATGAAACTAAATTTAAATACTAATAATACTTAACATTTGTCTGGAAAATGTTCTGCACGCTAATTGCTGATTAATCCTCCCCAGGCCCCAGAGAGATTCTGTCTGTATGTCCCCATTCGGCAGACAGGCTGATGGGACCTGGACCAGGAGGCTGAGGGTGGATTCAGAGCTCACTGGGCAAGAGTCTAGTCAACCTCCGTCTCTACTCAGCAGGACGGGGGTGGGTGAATAAATTCATCCAATTCATTGTTGCTCCACAGCTAACAATAAAGCCGAAGCTGGATCCAAATTGGCTTGGCTGTCTACCAGCTGCTTAATCACCGGCAGCCCATTAACCTCTCTGAGCTTTGGTTTCTTTATCTGTAAAATGGGAATAATGTTCCCTTTTGTTTCAGTCAGTCATTCACCTATGTTTAGTGAGCCCCCACCACATGCCGGCCACAGGCCAGGCCCTGGGAGTCCACACTGAACGTGACAGACAAGGTTCCTGCTCCCTCGTGGACCACAGTCTGGCTGGGGAGACAGATCAAGCAAGATAATTACAGCTGGTGATAATGAAGTTGTTAGGAAACAATTTGTCAATGCATTTTTTAAACCATGATACACCTCAAAATTCTTCTGGGTGATAAAGTTGAAACCACACAACTCAGATGGGATTTGAACCCAGCCAAAACTCAGACTGGGACTTGAACCCACTGTTTTCTAATTAAAATTGCTCACCTGGTGTCAGGACTTACTGAAGCTCAGGTTCTTTATGTCTTGTCACAGAAAAGTTAGTGAGAGACAAAGTGATAGGTAAGAAGTGGATTTATTTAGAGAGATACACATTCCATGGACAGAATGCCGTCCATCCCAAAAGGCGATAGCGGCCCTGAACTACAGGGTGGTTAGTTTTTATGGGCTGGGTAATTTCATAGGCTAATAAGTGGGAGGATTGTTCCAACTGTTTTGGAGAAGGGGTGGAGATTTCCAGGAATTGGGCCACCGTCCACTTTTTGGCCTTTTATGGTTGGCCCCAGAACTGTCATGATGCCGGTGGGTGTGTCATTTTGCATATGCTAATGTATTACAATGAGCATATAATGAGGCTCAAGGTCCACTGGAAGTTGAATCTTCCACCATCTTGGACCTAGTTTGTTCTAACCAGTTTATGTCGTATCCTCAAGGGCTATATCATTCTTTTAAAGACTGTGCCTTGTCCCTTTCCCTCCTGTTTCAAAGTGACTCCTATTTTCTTGCGACGTTCATCTAGAAAGCAGAGATATGTTCCCAAACTGGAGGGAGTGGCCACAGCGGACAGAATCATGGGCCCAGGAATTTTGTTGTGCTTGGGAACACCCTAACATATCCTGGCAAATCCAGGGCAACAGCAGCTCTCCACCCTTACGTTCCCAGGTAGGAGATGGCTGCTTCTAGCATTTTCCATGTCTCCCCTCTTTTATCAGTCACCTTTACACTTCCCCAGGGCTTCCAGAGCCAGGCCTTTCTTGTGGAGTCGGAGGCTGGGGCCATGTGGTTTTCCAGCTGTGTTCTTTGAAACCCCAATATTCCACAAGAGGCCTTGGGGGCTAACTCAGGGGTGAGAAGGGACCCATGCAGGGGTCTCCAGGCCCCCCACCACCGCAGCCAGCACAGCTGCATTCCAAACTTCTTATCTATTTTCAAATTTATCTGAAAAAAGGATTCCATTTCTTTGAAAGAGGTTGAAAAATAGCCATCTTCGTGGAGATGACTTGGAGTCAGGAGACCAGGACTTAAATTCAGACTCTATCGCTTAACAACAAATGACCCCAGCAGGCTGGTTGCTTCGTCTATAAAATGGGGTTGCCATCTGACCAGAAGAATGAGACCACATGGAGACAAACCCAGAGCAGTGCTTGGCTCAGTGGAGGCACACAAAAAACATATTTTAGTCTGAATCTTTTCCCCTGAGTATTTAACAAGATAGAATAGAGCTGGGTTACAATGTCCAACTTCACCACCAGGTGAACCCTGCTTGAAAAGGTCAGAAGATCTGCAAAACAAACTCACACCTTAATTTATCAAGGCTGTAACTTCAAAAATTCTGTGTATCCCATTCGTTTTAAAATAGGAGATGCCTCTCTCTTTAGTTTAAGAGCTTAATGTCTAGCCTTCCATGCAGGGTGAAAAATCAGCACAATTCATGGCAGGGCTAAATCGAGAAAGCCCACACAAGCCGTGCTGCCCCAAAGACAAGGTGTGCAGTTATTCTGAGACACAGCAGGGCTGAGAGGGTCTCACCACTTCTTTACTAGTTGGTGCCAGAGAAAAGGATGAGCGTGGCCAGGAAGCAAGGAGATTATCTTGCAGTGATGTCTTGGAAATATCCCCTGCTTCCACACATGTGGGGAAGCAAGAGGGATCACATGTGGTGTGACAAGACTTCTTTCTATAGCACGTTGAGCTCAAAGAACCTCCTCTGCTCTGGACACAAGGGTGTCATCTCTGGTCGTCACTACAGTTAGACAGAGGAAACCAGGGCCTGGGAAAGTGGGTAACTTACCAGCCTCCCGCACAGCAGATGGTGGAGCTGGGATTCGAACTGAGAACTCTCTAACTAGAGAGGTTGTTTGAAGGTAGAGATGAGGAAAGTATTGCATTTTATCACGTGAATGATTCAGGAAGCAGAGAGCTTGAGGGGGACGATGAGACTCAGACAGTGGCTGCCGGGAGCCCCCATTCCTCGGAACACTTCGCACCCAATACCCCAGCCCCCCACATGGCCACACATAACCCCAAAACTGCAAACTTTTACACGGATACAGACACTCAGACATACAGTCAGAACCCATGGCTATACAGGTGCGTGCCTTGTGGAAACCCCCAGCAGGTGCACATAGGCTTACCCACGTGCTTATGTTGGTACAAACACAGTGACACACAGAGGCTCGCCCAGGGAGCAGTCACATACGTGCATGGAGACGGCACATACACACAGGAGACACACAGCAGGAACACACAGCCTGAACCTACAGGTGGAAACAACTGGAGCATGGAACCGCTGTGTGCCTGTTCCTGCTTCAGACAAAACCCCGACTTCTGATCCCTAGATTCCAGGTACTCCAAGCCTCCTCCTCCCCACCCCACCTCTGCCCCTTGCAGCACCAGAGGATTGAGGTCCCGGCTCAGCAGGGACACAAGGGCACCTCTACTGCAGTGGTGGCTCTCAGACACGTCCAAGAGCCATGGTTCCTCAGGGGCACGGTGTGGGCTGTCAAGGGGTCTCCCTTCTTTGCCTTAGACCAGAATGGCATGGTGATTAGAAGCACAGACTGAGTGAGAATCCAGGTCCCCTCCTGCCCAGCTGTGAGTGACCTCAGACTAGTCTCCCTTCTCTCTGAGCCTCAGTTTTCTCATCAGCAAAATGGGGGTACGATACCTACCTTGCAAGGTTTTAGTGAGAAATGAGATGAAGTATGTAGAACACCTAGTAGGAGCTGAATAAACTTGATTACCTTCCCCTTGACCTTGCCCTTCCAGTGCTCACTGCTCAGTGCAGCAGACAGCTCCGCACCTTTCAGTCAGCCACGGGCATTCCTCCACTAGTCTCCCCTTTCCAGGAGCTCGGAGAATTATGGAGAAGATAGAGGTCCAAACTGATAATAATTGTCTAACAGGAAGTGGTGGGACGGAGGGGACACAGGGCACTCTGGGAGCTGGGAGGAAGAAGTGGCAGTGCAGGCTGCCCAGAGGGGGCGATACTGGGGCTGCCTTGCAGAATGGCGCCACAGGGCCACATTACAATCGAGAGAAGCAGGCCTCCTAGTGCCCCTCGTAATCATTTCCTCGACCACCCCCACTGTTGCTGCTTCTTTAGCACCTATATGTGCTATAGGCACTTCACATACATATCCCTGTTCAATGAATCAATGCTCCCAACAGTACAACCAAGAAGCTGTTATTATCTCATCTTACAGAAGAGGAAACCAAGAGAAGGGATGGGACCTTCTCAAGGTCACAGAGATCTGGGCCAAGCGTGACTCCAAACCCTAAGCTCTTCCTCTACGTTCCCCTCTCAGCTGCTGTCACATAGGGACCCCCACGACCTGACTGTCTTCCTCCCCAAGTTCACGGGAAGCCACAAGGCATCCTCCCGACCTGACATCTCTTCAAACACTCAGTGCGTATGCAAGGATGGCCGTGGGGTCGGTGCTCCCTGGTTCCCCAGCCCTGCTCCTCTGGCCCCTCTTGGCCCTTGGCCTCAGTGGCCCTGCTTGCCCACCTGCAATTGACGGCTCTGCAGTGGCCCCAGCCTGGCTCTGGCCTTCTGGGCATTGAGGCAGCCTTTCCGAGCCCGGGCTTCTGCTAGCTCTGCCTTTCTTAGACTCTCTCACTGTACATCTGACTTGTGACAACCATTTCACAGAGGAGGAAACTGAGGAAAGTAAGACCAGAGACCCCAGAAATGAGGGCCAGAGGCCCTGGGGAAGCGGTGGATCTGAAGGTCTAAAGACCCTTCTCCTTATTGCATTCAGGGAATCAGGAGTCATAGCTCCAAACAGCAAATAGCCCACAGGCTGAGCTATGACTCAACCAGGCTTCCCAGAGAATGGGCTGCTGAGAGAGGCGAGTTGCCTGCCCAGCAGAGTCGGCCAGCCAGCGACCGGGGAGGTCAATGGGCTGGGCAGATAACATCACTGTCTGGCAGGCAGTCTCTGAGTCAGTCGGGCAGGGGCAGCTGGTCAGACGACGACAAGCCAGCCCTGGCTCACACCCTCCTCCAAGTCTCCCTCTCCATCTCTGCCTTCCTCGGGAGCTTTGGGAGGAGGCGCCAAGCTCAGATGTACATATCGCTATGACAGCCTGACCTTCCTCGGCTCCTGATGAGGCCTCAGAGTATCAGCCAGATAAGCCCTGAGCTGTAAACAGTGGCCCCCAGGAGCACACAGTGTTCTCTCTCTTTGTCCTGTCCTCTCTCTCTCTCTCTCTCTCACACACACACACACGCACGTGCTTACTGTGTAATGTCACACACATGCACTTATAGAGTCGTGCGCACCCACACGAGCACACACCCAGGCACACACGTGCGTGCACGCACACACACATGCATGTACACACATCCTCACCACAGCACACACGCCACCTCCTACCTGTTCACATTTTTGTAATGAAGGCACTCAGGTTTCCCCGCCTAAATCTGTCACCTAAAGAATTGAAGAAGCCTTTTAGGGGAAGAAGGAGGTCCCTCCTCGCCAGCAAGGGGTTAATGAGAGATCAAGAGAGCAAGACGGGGGTGACTGCCTCTGCAGGGCCCAGCAATAACCCTTCAAAATTATAGGGGGCCTCTGGGCAAACCAGCAATGAGAGGGTGTGCAGGAGACACAGAGCAACAGAGGGCTCCACCCCGCCCTCTATCCCTGAGATCTCCATTCACTGCTCCTCACACAAGAGGTCTGTTTTACTGCATCCTCCCCTTCCTCCCCTGGGGTCTTGCCTGGTGTGGCACATTCAGCATCGCTCTTGACCTCGGTTTCCTTGCCTGTAGGACAAGGTTAGTGAGCCCTGTTAAAAGGAGGTGTGGGTTTACATGCAGTGCTATCTTGGGAGAGTTTTGCAGACTGAAAGCACTCTCCAAATGGCAGTTATTAGTGGCCAGCTGGAGGTCAGGGCGGGGCAAGGAGCAACAACGTAGCCAATGGTTGTGTCACAATTTTGAATCTTAGTGGGAAGGCGGCAGTGGGGGTGGGGAAGGAGCGCCAATAGAAATGGGGGTGCCCAAGATAAATAACAAGGTCCAAGCACAGGCAACTATATTTGATATCCTGTAATAAACCATAATGGAAAAGAGTATGAAAAAGAATAAGTATATATAGGGACTTCCCTGGTGGCGCAGTGGTTAAAAATCTGCCTGCCAATGCAGGGCACGTGGGTTCGATCCCGGGTCCGGGAAGATCCCACTTGCCGTGGAGCAACTAAGCCCGTGCGCCACAACTACTGAGCCCGTGTGCCACAACTACTGAGCCTGCGCTCTAGAGCCCACGAGCCACAACTACTGAAGCCCGCGTGCCTAGAGCCCGTGCTCTGCAACAAGAAAAGCCACTGCAATGAGAAGCCCGTGCACCATGACAAAGAGTAGCCCCAGCTCGCCGCTACTAGAGAAAGCCCACATGCAGCAACGGAGACCTAACGCAGCCAAAGATAAAAATTAATTAATTAATTAATTATTTAAAAAAGAATATTTATATATGTATAACTCAATTACTTTATTGTACACCAGAAACTAACACAACATTGTAAATATACTTCAATTTTAAAAAAAGAGAATAGTGAATTAATAATAACCAAACAAAAAAATTCCTGTAATTTTTTTTTAAAAGTCAGATTATATGGGTACCCAGATAATCCTGGGTCATATAAAAAACGATTTCTTATTCTGAATTTTCTTTAACATGAAATAAAATATCTGCTGCTCAAAAAAAAAAGAAAGAAATGGGGTGCTCAGAAAGGCAAGAAGCTTCTGTTTTCTTCATCAGGAAAGTGAGTGTCTATCTCACAGAATTGGTCATTTATTCATTCAACATACCTTTATTGAGCTGCTGCTATGTACTAGGCACTGGGGTTACGGAGGCCACCAGAGCCAGACAAAGGCCTGCCCTGAGGGGCTTCTGTCTAGTGGAAGAAGACTGTCCACAAGCATGCAGATGATGGTCCCATTTGACAATAAGTGCTTCGGGAAAAATAAAATAGACAGATTATCACCCATGACTAGGAAGGTAGCTTGTTTGGTAGGAAAAATGAGAGACGGCCTCTGAGGGGGTGGCCTGAAATTGTCTTGCCAGCTGAATGAGAAGCCACCAGCCATGTGACGAAAAAGGAGAACAGCCCAAGCAGAGAGAACAGCAAATGCAAAGGCCCTGAGGCAGGAATGAACTTGTCATACTCGGAGAAATGGAATGATACCCCATGAGGCTGAAATAAAGTGAATGAATATAAAAGGGGGAGTAGAAAAGTGCATTTACAGAGGACAGAAGGGACCACGTTATGTAGGACATTGAGGACGACCAAATGGGGTGTTTGTCAGCTGCAGGTGATGAGAAGATGAGTCTCTCTTTGGGGGCTGGATTATACCCTAAACATTGTTTCAATGCAGGAGCCCCTGGGGAAAGGTGGAAGAGACTGGCACAGACACAGAGACAAGGTTTGGTGAGCTTCCAGACACCCCTCTGCCTAGAACATCCCCTAAAATGATCAGTTCTTAGAGAGGGAAACCCCGGGCAAACCTGACCTGTGACTCCCGGAGGCCTTGCCGGCGCCCTGACTGGGTGTGGCTGCAGATTCCACGGCCAGTGGCTCACGCTCCTGAATGTTTTCTCATTTTAACTTGTTAACCACCCTATGCGAGAGGCAATAGCAGATCCCTTTTCTGGACCATAAAGCTTAAGCTCTAAGATCTTAAGAGGCCAAACATTTCTCAACACCTTCACTGTCTGTCTCTTCCAGGAAGCAGCAACAGCCTTCTAACCCACCTCCTCGCTTTCAGGCCCCTGCCCTGAACTGTTCTCCACACAGCAGCCAGAGAAGTCTTCTTAAAAGGCAGTCAAACCTGTCCCTCCCCTGCTTATAACCCTACAGGGATCCACTACTCTCACACTAAAATCCACAGTCCTCTCTGGGACCCTCCTGGCCTTGCATGGCCAGGCCCTTGCTGGCTTCTCACAGCTTGTTTCCCCTACTCTCCCCCTGCTCCCCCCGCTCCAGCCACACTGGCCTTCTGTCCACGGCTCCAAAGCACCAAGCTCATTCCTGCCCCAGGGCCTTTGCACCTCCCTTTTCCGCCCCTTGGCAAATGTCACCTCCTCAAGGAGGGCTGATCTCTCTAAAATAACCCCTCTCACGGCCCCTCCCCACAACTCTGTGTTACTTTTCTTCAGAGCATATATCACTGTCTGAAATTACCTTGACTTTTGTTTGTTTAGGCATTGTCTGTTGCCCCTGCTAGACTGAGAGCCTCCTAAGGGCAAGGCTCTCATTGGTAGGGCCTGACACACTGCCTGGCACAGAATAAGAGCCCAGGAAATATTTGTGGGATGAATGGATAGACGTATGTCCAAGGTCACATGGTTGTATGACCATGTGACCATACATGGCTGTCAAGTGACAGAGGCATGACTTGCACCGACAGAGGGGTGACTTTGACCCTCTAAGGCCAGAGATCTTCTCAGGGCCCTAGGACGGAGAGGGAACTCGGGATGGGTGGTCCTAGTCGCAGGTGAAGGGAGCCACTTGTGACTTCATCCTCTTCAGTCTGAGTGATACAATGGCCCGTCTCCTCGCCTACCCCTCCCCCTCCTAAAATCACTGGGACTAGACCTTAATCGTGGACAGCAATCCTCCTGCCACGTGGCTCCCGTGGCTCTCTCCTCCCTTCGCTTTGAGGCTTGCCTTGCAGCTACTCACCGCTGACCACGCCCCACGCACACCTCAGCCTGGTGCCCGGCCAGTCCTCCCCAGGGGTGGGTGCAGGGCCCAGCACCAGCCATCCTGTGCCCCCAGAATCCCAACCTGCGACTCTACAGGGCAAGCACGACACACCAATTCTCCACCCCTTGGGTTCCCAGGGGCTCAAGGGAGCATCGGTCAGCCCTGCGATGGGGTAACCAGGCCACAGGGCTGAGTGAGGAGCCCGGGGACTCAAGCTCCAGGCTTCTCTGCCCCCCTCTAACTGTGTGACCTTGGGCAGGTCATTCCCTCCTCTGAAGCCCAATTCCCTCGTCTGCAAAAGGAAAACAGGGTGGATTTAATGATCTCTGCAGAATCTTCCAGCTCCCAAGAGATAGAAAGGGCAAAGCAAATCAGTCCACCTCTCTGAGCCTCATCTTCCTTGTACACAACATGGGGAGGGTACTTCTTATCCTGGGGGACGTTGAGCTGAATCTAGGAGGCAATGATGCCAAGGACACAGAAGGAGACTCCAGACAGGACCCTGAGTACAGAAACAGAGAGACGCGGGGCTGGAGGGGGCTTCGGGTGCCGGCGGAGGAGATGGGCTCATCCCAGGCAATGTGGGACCACCGCGGGAAGCTTCTGAGCAGGGGAGTGATATGATGTGAGTATTTTAGGAAGATTCTTCTGGCAGCACAGCACAGGTTGGATTGCAAGAGCTGTGTGGAGGAGTGTGAGCAGCATTTGTGCCTGGAAAACGCGTGTAAATGAGGCCCCCCTCTCTCCCCAGCCCTCCAGCATCCCAGGCAGTTTGAGAAGCAGGGCTAGGGCAGGGGGCTTCCTCTTCCCCCGCCCAGATTGCATTTATGGCCCCAGGGCTGAGGGCACACTCCAGGGAAGCTCCAACTGGCTCCACTTCTGAGCTGCATTAGCCCCTTGGCAATGATAAAGCACTTTCTTGCACATCACCTTTTGCCATGTGGGTCCAGCTCAGAGCTGCCGCTGAAGCTGGGAGCTGGGATTTGAACGCAGGGCTGTAGGACAGCGAGTCCAGTGCCCCTCCACGCAGAGTCCCAGAGACTCCGGGGGAAAATGGGCTAGTCCCTGGAAACCTGTCTGAGCCTCACATAGGCCTTCTCTGCCCTCACCTCAGTCCAGGGCAGGGTTAGACAGAGTGGGAAGCATTGCTCACCCCGAGGCCCTCCACCCCAGGAGGGGCACAAGCCAGCAGATACAAAAGTTGCCCAGACCCAGACGGGCCCCATCACTTGGTACCAATCACGACGGAGTTAACCCTGGCTTCCCCAGGTCCCACTCGTCAGCAGGGGAAAGGGGAGGGCACAGGCAGCCACCGTGGAAGGGAGGGTGTTGCTGGCCCTGCCTGGGCCCCCCATCCCCGTGGATGGCGGTGCCCTGTGAGGCCGAGGTCTTGCTGTCAATGAGCTTTCTGGCCAGGGGTACTGTCAGTGCTACTCCCAGCCCCCACCTGGCAGCTGCCTCCCAGGGCTGAGGCTCTAATGATCACTGCTTATTCATTCAACAAACTGTCTTCAGTGCTTGCTTAGTGCCAGGTCCTGGGTATGGTCCTGGAGACCAAGGGACATTTAGACAGATCCCTGCCCTCAAACAGCCCATAGGCTGGTGGTGGATGTAGGAAGTTGCAGGATAGTAAGTGTGCAATGGAGGCACACAGCCGGCTGCAAGAGACAGGGGTGCCTCGTCCAGCCGGCGAACTCAGGAAGGCTCCCCAGAGCCCACCACGCCTGCTCGGAGAGCTGGGGGCCCCGGGAGCCAGGTACAGAGATGGGCAAGGAAGAGGGAGGAGTGTCAGGGCCCTAGGACAGAATGGACAGATTGCTGTTGACGGGCTGATATGCCCGTTGGTCAGGAAGTGTGCCCCGATGAAGTGGTGCTGAGCTGAGTCTGCCAGGGATACAAGAGCCAGGTGACAAACAAAGGCGTCCCAGGCAAAGGAGAGGCAGGTGCCCAGACACAGAGGCAAGAACGAATGGGGTGTTTTCAGGAAATTGCAGGTAGTTCGGTGTAACTAAAGGAGAGGTGGGGGGGTGTGGAGGAAGATCCTAGAGGGTCACAGGGACTAGATGGCAGAGGTCCGTGTCCACCGTGTGGAAGAGGTAGGATTTTATGTGGAAAGTAGGGAGGAGCTCCTGAGAGCTTCTGTGCAGTGGGGTGCCACTGATCAGATCTGGGGCTGGGGGTGAGGGTACTAGAGGGACCCAAGTCCAGCTAGGGAGCTGGGACAACAGTCCAGTCTGGTGCAGAGGGTCTGGTCACTTAGTAGTGGCCTGGTGACAAGGTGGACGGTGGGTAAAGGAGGCTGTGAATCAAGGGGGCCGCAGGCAGCAGGGTAAGGACACAGGCTTCAAACTCCCCAGACCACCAGCTTCTACCTCATTTTGTCCAGGCCCCTCAGCTAATGGGACCCGTGACCCCTACCCAGGGCTACCTGGGTGCTTTGTGTACAGGTTATGTAACCTCCTCATGCCTCAGTTTCCTCATCTGTAAAGTGGGGATGTCATCTGCCAGTAAATGGCAGGGCTGGGATTTGCACCCTGGCTGTCAGCCCCAGAGTCCACATTCTAAACCGCCCCGCTGTCTCCTGATTGTCCTCGTGTCGACAGTGGGTGATACAGGCGGCGGGACAGTTCCTGCCCTCGTGGAGATTTTATTCTAGCTGGAGAGACAAGCAATAAACACATAAACAAATAAAGATAAAATCATTTCAGACAGTGGCAGGTGCCATGAAGACCATTAAACAGAGATAGGAAGTGACATTCTCATTTAAATAGAATTTAGATAGAGTAAAAGAGGGGCGGTCTCTTTAAGGAGGGAATGTTTGAGACAAATATGAATACCTAGAAGGAGGCAGCCAGGTAAGGATGTGGGGGAAAGGTGTCCTAGGCAGAAGGAACAGCAAGTGCAAAAGTCCTGGGGCAGCAACAAGCTTGGCAGCCCAAGGAAGACAAAGCGTCTGTATGACTGCAGTGGAGCTAGCAAGGGGAGAGTGGTGGGCAAGAAGGCAGAGGGAAGAGGGCCCACTCACATGGGGCCTTGGAGAGCCAGGAAACGACTTCGAATTTCATTCTAAGTGTGGTGGTTTTGTTCCAAGCTGATGGAAGGTTTTAAACAGAGGCAGGCAATGATCTAATTTGCATTTTCTCAGGATTCCTCCGCATACCAGGAAGACTGTGTTGGTGTTTTAATGCCAACCGGTGTTGCTGTGCATGCTGTAACCACATCCACGTTTCAGCAGGTACCAACAGAGAATACCAGTTAGTCAGTTTGCTCGTTTGGGTAGGGCTGACCTGTCCGATGTCACTAGCCACCTCCAGTTGGCTGTATGCAGCTCGAGGTGATGTTCTTAGTCATCGGGCAGGCCAGCCACCCTTGAGCCAGAGGAGAGGGATGGACTTGCTGATTCCATAGGAATGCATGATGGTGAGTTTTAGAGCACTGGACCTCAGCCTATATCTTCCTAGGACTATTCCCACAAAAGCCCAGAATCTTCCCTAGGCCTGGACGTATTTATCCCTCACCTCATGCACACGACCTCATGCAATGCAGACTAACCCCATTCTAGAGGTTGGAGGTGGAAAGACAAATAAGACTTGACCTTGAGGGGCTCCCAGCCCGGTGTGGGCGATAACACATGAGCAGAGGCTCTGGCTGAGTGTGGGGAGCCTGGTCCATGAGATGAGGGAAGGCTCCTGGAGATGGAGTCCTGTGACGCGGGTCCTGATTGGAGACCTTATAGGAGAAACCGGGCTTTGGTGCTGCCCTGGGCCGGGTTCACGTCTCCGCGTTATCTCTTTCTGACTGTGTACCTCCTTCAGGTCCCTCAACCGCTCCACGGCTCCGCTCCTCCTGGGAGCTCCCTCCTGGCACCATTCTGGTCATTAGGTGACGTGACATGTGTAAAGCACCACTACAGTGCCCTGTAGTGCCCTCTCAGTAAACGTCAGCCCCTCCTGGACTATTAATAAAATCATCCCTTTAGGGGGAATGAAACTGCGACTCTGAGCATCAGAAGCGTGGCTTTGCGTGCCTTCCTTTTGCCACATGAATCAGGGGTCCCCAGTGCCCCACATACACGCATGTCACCCTTGGGGGCTGCGCTCTCTATGCAGCGGCCACAACCACTGCAGCAAGATACGTCAGATACTCATTGTGAGAGAACTGCGCTGATGCTGAATAAAAAACTCAAGTTTACATTTTTTTTTAAAGCAAATTAGAGGGGATCCAAAGATTTCCCTATAATAACATCACACTCAGAATGATGAGGGCAGAAAGATTTGCTGCCATGGGGCCAGAGGTGGGCGAGAGGTATCCCATGCTGCATCACTCGGGAAGACTTGGGCAGAGCTGACATTTGGGCTGGGCCTTGAAGAAAAGGCGGGTCTGGATGGATGGCAGGAGTGAGCCAGCAGGTGGATGAGTGGGTGGCAGACAGAGGCAAGAAAGCCACAGCAGGCACAGGGAGCAGCTGGAGGTTCTCTTTCGCTGGAACTTTCTGGATGTTAGTGGATGGGCCAGAGCAGCAGTTGGAAAGGTAGGCTTGGGTTGTGCTGTGGAGGACCTTGACCGCCAAGGCAAGGCACTTAGGCTCCAGCCAACACAGCAGCATTTCCCAAAGCACGTGCCTCAAAACACCCCTTGCCTTGATGTTCCACACTGAAGAGTTCCATGATCAAATAAGCTGTAGAAATGCCACACGCTATGTCACCTCTCTGAGAATCATAATCCAAATAGCACATCAAAAGCCCTGAAAATTCCTGCAGGGAAAAATCTGTTTGACTTCATTTAGCCCAGCAGTCCCCACCCACTTGCCCAAGGACTGCTTTACTCACAGAACCCCTGTTAACACCTGCACAATCCACTTGAAAAATGCCAGTGGAGAAAGGAGTGAGTTGCCAACTGTTTCGAGCAGGGTCAGCGCTGCGTGGTCAGAGCTGAGCTCACAGAGGAGCTATGAGTCAGCCTCACGAAAGGGATGTGAATGAAAATGATGCTGAGGGAGCCAGGCAGAGGTGGGGAAACACATTAGGAGGCTGGGCCATGGTGCAGGGAGAGCTGGTAAGGCCTGAGGAATCCACAGGGAGGGAGGGGGAGAGGGAGGGAGGGAAGGAGGGGGAGAGGGAGGGAGGGAGGGAGGCAAGAGATGGCATGGGGTGAGTAGTCCGGACTCAGACTTGGACATTCACGCTGACCAAGGCTTTGGGCTTGAGGAACCAGGGAGACGGCAGAGCTGCCACCTATGACAGTTCTGATGGGAGATGAAGGAGTCCAGTTTGAGGCACCTTGCGTGCGAAGAGCCTGCGGGCTGGTGGCTGTACCCTTCTAAAGCCATGAGCCTGTTTTCTTGTCTCCCTGAAGCTACCCTCAGGTTAGGGAGCCGGAAGGAGGTCCTACATCCTCTCTTCCATAACTGAGCACTCAGTCAACCCCCTGTGGTTTAAGTGGGGAGCCCCTGGATGAAACACTCCAACGCCATTCATTCCCTCAGTAAACATTTGTCAGGCCCATCCTGGGCAGGCCAGGCCCAGCCCAGTGCCGCAGAGGTGACTCTGCCCTCTCTGAGACGAGTGGCTGTGCGGAGTTACCAGGCAGGCAAATAAGAGCTACCTGGCAGCCTGCACAAAGTCCCGATGGGGCAGGGACCAACTCTGCCCAGAGAAGGAGACATGTGTCCTGGGTCGTGAACAATCGTAAGAGGAGGAAGGGCACCCTTGGCAGAGACAACAGAAGTTCAAGGTGCAGAGGAAGGCTTGGAGAAGAGGAAACACAGGGCTGGAGTGAGATCTCATCACAAGACACTTCATGGCCTAGGCCTCAGGTTTCCCACCGGTGAAATGGGTGTAACAACCCCCATTTTAGCTTCCTCTGCGAGGTCCACAGAGGAAAGCCTGTTGACACTCCTTCATCCACTTCCCAGGCCCTGCCAGGCCCTGTACAAGCCACGGGGGTCACTGAGATGAATAAACCTCGAGACCCAGGTGGCTTCCTTCACGCCACTGACAGATAGCTATTTTTTAACCTCTGGTGCTTGGGAGGTGGTTATTGTTGGGAACAAAGCAAGGCCTGTCCTCAGCTCCCAGGGGCCCGGTTCCAGATGTGCCAGTCTGGCAGCCGCGCTTCGGTCCTGGCACGAGTCTGAGGTTCCATGGGCCGCTCGGGAAGAGGCAGATGTATTTTGACAAGACTGCCACAGTTTCTACAGCATCCGGAGTCAAAATAAGCCCTTCTCATGGGCAGCCCCTGGGACGGGCTATTTCTGCACCATGTTCCTTTTGCCCACATGGGGGGATGGGGGTGGGGACTCAGCAGCAACGGTTCCAGCTAAAAACAGAAGCTGCCTCAGCTGGAGCTCACGACATTCCCCTCAAGAGAGGCATCAGCTCGCTGCCTGTCGTGAACTCAGGAAGTCTTTTGTGTGGGATCAAACTCAGATAATTTCCCCCGAGGGAATGAGCAGTCTAACCTCAGGAACACTCCGACAACCCTCCCATCCCAGGGGGTCCCGAATCATAAAACGAAGTCTTTCCACGTGTGCAAAACTTTGCCAGTGACAGTGTTTTCTTGCCCATACAGCAACTTGATGAGGTGGCTGCTCTTGTTCCCATTT
Source organism: Balaenoptera physalus (assembly GCF_965194825.1). NCBI lineage: Eukaryota > Metazoa > Chordata > Mammalia > Artiodactyla > Balaenopteridae > Balaenoptera > Balaenoptera physalus. The sequence goes on along the minus strand of NC_138890.1, from coordinate 23,464,051 downwards.
TAAAGATGAGCAAACTGAGGCTCAGAGAGGTGACCTGACCATGGAGGGGATGAAGGAGAGAAGATCTGAGTCCAAGGCTGTCAGAGTCTCTGGTGAAAAGAAAGAGCCTGGGAGAGAGGACATGGAATTGAGGCAAAGGTGGCTGCAGAGTTTCTAAATTTCACTGGATCAGGATCAAAGGGCAGGAAGGCATGTCACCTGAGTCCCTGTTCACTGTGATGGGCACCATGCAAAGTCACTCCAACAGAGAGCATGTCACTTTAATCTCCCAAACAGTCCTGGACATAGGAATTGTTATCCCCATTTTCTGGATGGGGAAACTGAGGATCAGAGAGACAAAGTGCCTTCCTGCTTGTCTATAAGGAAAGCGGTTTCAACCTGGGGTCTTGCATCCGGCAACCATGCTGCAAGGTCTTTGCTTCCTTGGTGCTGCAGGAGCTGAGGCCAAGGAGGGCTCAGGATGGAGGGGAAGTGAGGGTGGCCCAGAGGAAGCAGGGTGGGTGGTTAAAGTGTCTGCCAGCGTTTTCCGTGGCACAGAAGCCTGGGTCCCTCAGTGACTGCAGGTACTTCGGTAGGTACCAGTTTAAAGAGCAAGTCCTTCACTGAGTTTATTTCTCCTTTGCAGTTCTCTTTCAATGTTTCCACTGAGCCTGTGAGACAGTCTCGGGCTGAGTCCTTACAACTCTCCAATATCAGCCCCTCCCTTTCATTGACCTCAGACTCAGGCGGCTCCAGGCCCCCAGAGCACAGAGCTGGACAGATCTGGACGCCCACACATGGTTCCTTTTCATTGCGTGTATGTGTACTATTACCCCTCTGCAAGTGGCACTGGTTTTCCGGTGTGAAGAGGCAAGATGAGGTTTCCTTTTTAAATAAATGTAATGAAGGGTTTTATTTTTGCAAGTGAGTGGAATTAGAGAGTAATGTTAAGTAAATAGCAGAGGTGGTATGTAGATGTGACAAACCCGTGAAGGTTCTACTCCAGGGAGAGAGGCTGGCACAGGCGGGCTCCTCACCTCTGGGCCGGGCCTGGCACCAGCTCCACGCGGTGTCACCAGAACTCACTGGTGGGACCCCTGAGAAACCGTCTCCAGCACCCCTCCTCCCGCTGAGCATGAGGTCTTCTTTGTCCTGGGCCCCAGTGCCAGCACAGGCCAGCGCAGGTTTGCTGACAGATGTCTGTCTGCTGCCCCCTGAGATGCACTGGGGAGAAGGGAAATTGGCCCTCAAGGGAAGAACCGTGAAAAGAGAAACTTGGAACCTCAAAGAGGCAAAAGTACAAAGCAAGCAACTGTCCACCTGACCCCTTCTCCCACCGAGATCCAAGTTCAACCTTCTTGAAGAGAGCAGAGTGGTAAAGGGAGGTTCTGGAAACACACAGCCAGAGCTCAGGTCCAGCTGCCTCGCCCGTGCTGGGTGACCCTGAACAAGTGGCTTCACTGCCGGCCAGGCCCCTCCTCTGCAGAGTGGGATGTCACAGGGCCCGCTTCCTAGGGTTCTTGGGAGGGTCACCTGAATTCAGCCAGGTGAAGAATTTACAGAAGCCCTGGCACGTGGCTTGCACCCCATACATGGTGCCTGTTATTCTGTGTTAGGCACTGGCTAGGCAATTTCCAGATGTTATGTCAAGGCTGGCATCAGCCCTGCAATGTGGGCTCAGAGAGGTGCAGTGCCTTGCCCCAGGTCACACAGCCAGGAAGTGCTGGGGCCAGGGGAGGAATCCAGCTTCTCCAGCTTAGCCTGGTGCCCTTACTACGGCACACCTGAGCTTTCCCCCCACCCTCACTTCCCTGCCCTCAGAGTCCCCCTCTCACCTCACTGCTCATCCCTCCCTTGACCTTCACAATGAAGACGCTTTTCCTTTCAAGAGGGCACAGCCAGGCCTCCATCTGCTGGGTCGACCTTTTAGCTCCACTTCAGCCTTTCTGCTACTCCTGCTGCTTTCCAACCCAGCCCTCATTCCCCCATTAAAGTCACTAGGAGAGCAAGTGCTCTTTTGATTGCATGAGACAGAACCTCAACTCAAACTAGAGAAGCAGAAGAGGCCATATAACTTCTCTGAGCCTTAGTTTGCCCTTAAGTATAGTGGGGTCATAATAGTATACACATACAGTTGATGTAAGGATTAAATGAGACAATGCATGTTAAAGCCTCAGAGCTGTGCCTAGTAGATGGTAAGTGCTCATTATTAGTATTATTTCTTGTATTGTTGTTGTTATTATTATTACTACTACTCGAGGGATGATGGTCAGAGACACTGCCCCAGTCTTCAAAGAACTCACTATCTAGTATGTACACAAAGATAAGTAAGCATAGAAAATCACAGGTACCCTATAATAGAGCAGAGCACGAGTGAATTTTGCAGTGTCAGAATGATACATCACTGAAGTCAAACAGGTGCACAGTGATCCACGGCCACAGTGGGAGTGAAAAAAATTGCACAATTCATTTATTCAGCAAACATTTACCAGGCGCCCACCACGGGCCAGGCACTGTGCCAGGCATCGGCGCTGCAGCAATGGCCAAACAGACGTCATCTCTGCCCCCGTGGGACCCCCACCCAGTAGAAGAGATAAACCTGGAACAAATCATTATTGAAGTTCAGTGGAGCTAAGAAGAAAAAGTACATTGTGCCATAAAAATTCCTACCAGGAAACAGAGCTTAGTCTGAGGGTGTAGATGGGGAAGGCTTCTTTCCCAGAGGAAGTGGGGATTAAAGAGGATCAGAGGAGAAGTGGGGAGGGCAGGATCTGGAGAGTAGAGATTACAAGAGATATTTAAGGGGTAAAACCAGCCTTCTACCATAAGGCAAAGTGATCAAGGTGCAGTTTAGAGTCGAAATGCCTGGGGCCTAATCCCAGCTCTGCCACGTACTAGCTGTGACACCTAAGCCAATATAATAAATCTCTCTGAGCCTCAGTTGCTTCATCTGCATAATGGGCACCATGCCAACTACATCATTGGATTAAATGTAATAACATACATGGAGTAGTTAGCACAATGCCAGTCAATCCAATTTTAGAGATAGAAAATGATAGAAAAATTAAAGTTGTTCAAGGGCAAAAAAGGACTGTATTAGTTCGTGTAACTGAACAATTCAAGGGCAGTTTTTGGATTTCAGGAAGGGCTTGATCCAGGAGTCATGCAATATCATGAGAACTCTCTCTCTCTATCATTTCTGTTTCTCTCTGGCTTGGCTTCCCCGTTAAGCAGGCTCTTTCCACACCGTGACCCTGAAGCTCCAGGCTTATATTTTCTCAGCTCAGTAACTCCAACAGAGGAGAATTTTTCTAATATTTCCAAAACAAGCTTCAGGACTGAGTGTCCCTGGACCATCTTGAGTCACATATCCATCCCTAAATCCTATGCTTGGGTTATGTACCAATCCCTAGAGCTTGAGGGAAAGAGGACTGGAGGACTCCATTCAAACCACATGGCCAGAGAACAAGAGAAGGGTGGATCCTCAAAGGAATACTAAGATGCTGAACGGAATCAAAGCTACAGGACAAGCTAAGATAGCCCATGTCTACTGTAGCAAATACACAGAGATACAGGGTGGCCATGCTGCAGCAGTCGGTGACACACTGACAGTGCTCAATAATCACTCAGTGTCTCCTCCGCCTGAACCAGCCATAGAATGAGCCCCATCTCCCAGGCAGACATCCTGCTCCCAGAAGAGCAGAGAGGGGACTGCAGACTCCAGGACCAGATAGGTTGGATGCAGATCCTGAATGGCACCTTCCATCTGCATGACCTTGACGAGTTTCGTGTCCTCTCTCTGCCTCTTTCCTCATCTGTGAAATGGGCATAACAGTAATACCTCATAAGGTCGTTGTGCAGCGTAAACAAGGTAGTATGTATAAAGCATGTGGAATGGCGCCTAGCACACCGTAGCTCCGTCAGGTTAGCTCCTATTATTACCATCACTCCACAGGCTCTGAACCTCAGGGGTCATGTTGATTTATACCTCTCCACAGGTAAAGCCCCTTCTCACCTCTTCCAGAACATCCACCAAAAGACAGTGAAAGGCCACATTCAACTTCTCCCTTCCACTTGGTGAAATTAGATGGAAATATGAAACTTTGGGGCAGCAGGAAATCTGAGTAGATCCTGCAATCTGGTGGGGTCTGCGACCAGCCCTGAGTTGGAGGGAGCTCTTAGGAGGAGGTATCAGAGACCCCTGGACCACCCATGTCCTCCCAGTGACCAGCCTCCCCCCAGGTTACAGTCTGTGCAGGTCTGCTCAGGAAGCCAGCTTCTTCCCAGCCCATTTCCAAGGGGTTTAGCAGCATGCCCTGTCTGTCACCTGCCTGATCCTGCAGGTGTCCCAGTGTAAGGACCCTGCCATCCCCTCCCTGAAACATCTAGGAGGAAAAACTGATGAGAGTAGCAAGAAAAGAGGAAACTCACTTTCACGAAGCACCCTGAGCATGTCCCACACTCAGCTGGACCCTTGTTTACAGGTCCTCAATTAACCTCCATCACGACATTAGTTACCATCCCCTGCCCCAAGCTTCAGGTGAGGAAACTGAGGCTCAGAGAGGTGAAGTGACCTGCCCAAGGTCACACAGCTAGTGAAGGAAGAACCCAGGGGCCCCGCTCTAGGCCTTTAGATGCAACGTCGCAGCTCCCGCCACGCTCAGCACTGAACCATGCCGGGAATCTACCAACCGGCAGCCCAAATCCAAAGAGAGAGCAGGTTTCCAAGGAGAAGGAGGAGAGGTGTTGGGAACATGCAGTTATTTACAGGATGCAGTGTGGGTTGCTGCAGGAGCGAGGGAGACGTCCTGAGGTGAGGAGGGAACAGGAGATGCTGGGTCCTCAGTTTCCTCATCTACAGAGCTGAGAATCATGCCAGCCTCTCTGGGAGATCGAGCCAGAAAAGGAAATAGTGCCCGTGCAGGGCCCACACCAAGCCTGGAGCACAGCGGGTTTTCGGTGGCTGTGATCTCCCTCGGCAGGGGGCCAGAAGGACTAGGGCCTGACCCCAGGGACTGTGGGCCTCAGTTTCCCTAGAAGTGAGGGAGGAATCTGCTTAGATCCGCAACGGAGTCTCTCAGTTCTCCAAAAATGGCAATTTGTTAAAGAAATTGCCCGGGCTAATGAGATCAGAGCACTTGGGGCTGGGGACAGGAAAATTCAACCAGAAACTCTCTGTGGATTTGACCTGCTACCTGAAACCTCCCAACGAATGGCCCGTCCCAGTTTGATAACATCCAGACCCCTCAGTGTGGCTGACAAGGACCCACAGGACCGCCTGTCTCTCTGCCCCTCACTCCCTACACTCCCTCCCACCTGGGCTCCATTCTGTCCCAGGAATAGGCCACTCTCACACCCAGCTCAGGGGAGGTCCTTCAGGCCAAACCTATTGCCCTAGATCTTCCCACATTCAGGTCAAGCTCCAGTGTCATCCCCAGAAGGCTTTCCCCGACACCCCTGCCCCATCTTTTTTTCTCACATCTCCCTGTGTTGTTTCTTCAGAACACTCACCACTCTCCGAATTCTGTCTTTCCCTTTACTTGTTAATTGCCTGATCACTCCCACCAGAAACACTCCATGAGGCAGGGACCTCTTCTGTCTTGTCCACCCCCCCATTCCAGCACCGAGACACGCCCAGCCCTGAGCAGGTGCTCGGGAAATAGCGTTAAATGAGTGCATGGATGCTGACCTTTCCAAGGCAGGGATGTGATGGCTAATTCTAGCTGCCATTTCCTGCGTGCCTCCACATGCCAGGGCCTATACGTGCACTATTGCAGGCCTACAGTGAGCCTCAAGGGAAGTGGCAATACCCCACTTTGCCAGGAGGAAGTGTAGGCTTCGAGAGGGAGGTTGACTGAGGTTGACTTGCCCAAAGTCCACAGTCGGGATAAGAACCCAGCTCCTTCCATGCTGCCATGCCCTGGGAGAGACGATGTGAAAGGCAGTACACCCTAAGAGGTGTGGGAACTCACTTACCAGGATCCCAGAATGCTCCATGCCAAGGCCTGGGAGCTGCGTGCCTGAGGTGGAGGTGGCCAGAGCACACCCACACCCTACTTACCTCTCTCCTCGAGCACAAGTAGCACCACACTTCCCAGTTCCTTGAAGTCAGTGAGTCCAAGGTACTAGGTTTGGCCAATGAATGGTGAGCAGAAGTGTCGATATCAGTGAGAATACTGGCCAGAAGCATGGAACACTTCACGTGGGCCATTTCAGGAGAGCTTCATGAAGGTGCAGTCAGGACAGGAAGGTCCCACAGGGACAGTGCAACCCCCCGGGGCCAGCTTTGGTGGGGAGCCGTCACCACCTCTAAGCCTGAAGGGCAAGGAGGGAGTAGTTGCCAAGCCTGGAGAGGGTACATATGTGGAAAGGACCGCTTAACAGCAGCAGTGGCCTTCAGCCAAGGGACACTCTCATTTTGCTCTTCTCCTGCCTCTAATCCCTGCCAGTAACTCCCATTGATAAAACCCAACCAGAAGCCCAAGGGCAAAGGGAACCTGTTGATTGGTCCATATCAATGAGCCTCCTGGGCCCAGAGCTGGGTGGGGAGGGGAAGAATGGACCTGGAGGAGCAACCAGGAGCTAGCCCACAAGATCACTTCCCAGCTGGGGCCGTGGGGACCTCTGTGATACTCCAGCTCTCCCTTCCTGCCACAGTGACCCTGGAAGCCACATATTGAGTTGGTGGCATCATCAAGATGGTAGAGCCCTCCATGAGCCTCATCAACCTCGCATAGAATCTTCCTCTTCCAGCCACAGCCCAGTGTGGTCTGACCATTACAGTCAGAAACAAAACAGAATAAAACAACAAGCTAAAGAGAGATGTCCTAGAGACTTTGCAAGGAAAAAGGCATCTTTTGGAAAACCTTTAAAAACTGATGACTTAGAATCAGGAAGCTTACCCAGGGCAGTGAGGCCTTGAAATGATGCAGTCCAAAGACACTCCAAAAGTCACCTTGAGAAGGACTGTGGGAACAAGAATCAGAGGTCTTTCAAATCCATCAAATGGAAAGAGGTCAGATAAAAGACCGGCAAGATGCTCAATGATCACAGTTCTGGGAGAGAGCTCAGAGATGAAAAGGAGAAATCTGGAACATCTGAGAGAACCTCGGCCTCAGCCTTGACTAAGGAGAACCTCAGGGAAATTCTTGCTCCCAAATTGCTTTTTGGAAGTAGAGGTGCCAAAGGCACTGCTCTGTCGGACAAATGTTCCAACTCCAGTTGACAAACGAGATGCAGACAAATCACCAGAAAGGGATGGCACCCGCCCAAGAATGCTGATGCCACTCAAGGGTGAAATTGCAGATCTCTTGGCCAAAACTACGTGCATTTTTGAGGGGATGTGGATATATGAACTAGGATCTGTGGATATGAAGTTTGAGCTTTGGCAAAGCTTTGAGCAAGGACCCACAGTGTGAGCGCCTTCTCTCACTTAAGTCAACGTTACCGTGGGGACCTTGTTGCACAGGTGAGGAGGTGTCATAGAGACAGAAAACTGGGACCAGGATGATCAGCTCCTTCTTGGGATGTGAGAATATTAAACAGAGGGTCCTTTCAGGGTCAGAGCCTACTTGATTAGAAGTTTTCTGAAGGAGGGGACATACAGCTCCAACGTTACAGATTCCAGCAGGTCTCTTGCGGGTGGCAAAGGTAGAAACCTCATTCAAAGCAACTTAAGTAGAAAGATGGTATTTACTGGTCACATAATGGAAAAGTACATGAGCAGATGATGCTTAAAGGCACATTGGGATCTGGACACTCAAACACTGTCATCAGGAATTTGTCTCCTTCCCTTCTCTTGGCTCTGCTCTACTCCGTGTTGGCATCACCCTCAGGCAGGCTCTCTCTGGGTGGTGACAAAAAGGTCCAGCTGCTCAGGCCCGCTTTCTGCCAGCCTTACAAATCCCATTGAAATAGAAAGCCTATTTCTCATTGGTTTCCGCTAAAGTCCTAGGGCTGACTCTCATTGGCTTAACTTGTGTCAAGTGCCAACCCTGAGCCAATCACAGTGTCCAGAGCTAACAGTCATCTGATTGGCCAGCTGTGGGTCTAATGCCCACCCATGGAAGTGGGATGTGGAGTCAGCCCCACCCAGACCATAAAACCTAAAAGCGGGGAAGAAAGAGATGCCGAAGAGATACTAAACAGGCCAAAATGTGTGTCAGCACAGCAAATAACACCAAAAACATCCCAATGACAAAATACCATAGTGATGGAGCCAAAGCATGGAAGGAAATCTTGGGGTTATGTGTATGGACAAAGAAATGCAAAAAAAAAAGGGGACGCAAGTACAAGATTTAAAGGAGGATGCCAGCACTATAATTGTGGTCTGTGGCCCAGCAAGGAGCCTAGGTCTCCAAGTTCCCCGACCTGAGATGGGGACCTTAAGGCCCACAACCCTTTCAACCCCCAGATTGTAGGGCTATGCAATGCCCAAGTTTTGCCTCTGGAAATAGTCGTTGAGCATTCACAGTGAGGAAGTTCACTGTTTGATGTCGGAGATTCAGGGGTGAGCAAGACACAGCCCTCGCCCTCAAGCAGCTTAGACTTCAGTAGGAGGAGACAACCAAGGATGTATAAATTAATAGAGGAACAAAATGAACATCAGAGGCGTGGAGTGCACCAGAACAGTGAGGGCTCTGCAGGAGAGGAATCATGGTAAACAGGCTGGCAGAGGAGGTAGAAGGCAGACCAAGGGAGGCTCTCATGGGTCTGGACTTGCTGTAGGCAATAGTGAGTCATTGAAGGTTTCTGAGCACAGCAGTGACACAGCAGGAAGAAGTTTCATCATCTTAATGGAGCCAGATAAAGCCCAGAGGAGAGTCACAGAGATGATCAAAGGGCTGGGGACAGGCCTGTGGAGGGAGACGACAGAGTGAGGACTGGAAAGATGAAGGCCAAGCACAGCCTTGATCTAAGTCAGGCAGAGGAGCACACCGCTTCCTGACGCTAGACCAAGACACGGATGGAGCCGCACCATGAAGTCACTGAGAATGTTGCTTTGTTTAACTCCCATTGGGAAAGTGAGTGTCACACATACAAAAAATGTCATTTATATAACTGTGATCCCCACCCCCCAGAGGGGGTGTAGGCTGGAAATGGGGAATAAATCACTGATAAAGAGGTCCTGGTAGTGTTCTGAGTGGTCATCATAAAGGAAGACCGAGGGGCACCAGGGCGTCTCGGGATGTTCCGTATTCATTCATGAAAAGACCACTTCCTGAGGGCCTGCTTTGATCCTGGCCCTTCTCTAGGCTCTGAGCCCAGAGACAGGAGCAGGCTTCCCCTTGTCTTATTATATCATAGCCCTACCACCTTCTGAAACAACCCAGCTCCCTGTGTGTTTACTGGAGCAACATCTGCTTCCCCCATCACACAAGACAGAAATTTGCAGGGTTTTTTCTCTCCATTGTATCCCCAGGACCTAGAGGAGTCCTTGACCTGTAGTAGAAGCTTAGAACATATTTGCTGAGTGAATGAATTCCTCATGTTCAGTGAGTTCCCTTCCTCAAAGGGTTCAATATCTAGGGAGAAAGTCAGACAATAAAGCCAACGTCAAGTGTAAAATTTCGTTTCAATGGTGCTACAATGAGAGGTCCATGTGGGAGCATATAGGACACCCCTGACTCAGCCCTGCTTCCCAGAAGGGATTCCTTTATACTTTAGCTGAACCATGATGGTCAAAGTAAAACAGAGCAGGCAAAGCTCCTCTGGGAGCAACCAGTATGGGCAAAGGTGCAGAAACACCAGGTGGCAGCATGTACTGGAGTGATGGAGCATAGGTGGCTATTAATGGAATTGGACAGAGCGGTTCTGGTCCTGGAGGGCCTTAAGGGCCAATTTAAAGGATTTGCACTTTCTTTTTGTGTCAGTTAAGATCCTTTTGCTTGTGAGAAAAGAAAAAAACTAAAGCCACTTAAAGCAGCTTTAAGGACAACAAAATGGAAGGGGCGGTTATTGGCTCACAAAAATGACAAGACCTAGGAGAGCTGTAAGCACAGCTTGATCCAAGGTGGAAACAATGCCACCAGGCTAGGGTTTCTCCCTCTCCTTTTCTTGGCTCTACTTGCTCTCCCCATTCCGAGGCTCCATAAGGTGGCTCCTGGGAAACCCAATTCATAGCCCAGTGAAGCTAAAAAGAGAGTCCATTTCTCTTAGCTCAAGCAGAAGTCCCAGAATTGAGTCTCTCTGGCCCTGACTGGTCTGATCTGGGTCATGTGACTACCCCTGAACTGATCTGGAGAGCCAGGGAGACCTAAGTGCTGATTGGCTTAGCCCAGGTCACGTGATCCATCCATGGCTCCAAATGAAATACACTGGTTGGCTCCTCCTAAGCTGATGCCACACGAGGGAGTGGGTGTAAGGTGGCAAAATAAGCTGTGACCACCATGTGTTTCAAGGAGGAGAGTGATGCAATTGGACCCGTGTTTTAGAAAGCTATGATTCTCCTACAGATTTGGAAGCCAGTTAGAAAGTCAGTCTGAAGGCAAGAGCAGAGGCAGGAGCCATGGTTAGATGCCTGGTGTTAAGAGTCAGGTTGAAGCGAACTGAGCGGAAGTGAGCAAAGGACTGTGACAGAGGGGGATATTTTAATTTACATCCTTAGGACAGAGTTCCAGGGCCCTGACCTACAGCCACCATCACTTTTGACCACCTCAGACTTGGAACACCCAGCCCCATTAAGGACCAGCTTGTGGCAAGGTCCCCATATAAGTGCCCTAGCAGGGTCACCTACACTCTGGGACCAGTCGCCCCAAAGCTGCAGATCCCGGCTTGGCTGCCAGCAACCCACCTAATCCCCCTCTAAAAATGTGGCCACCTGTAGAGACATACCAGGTTCCAATGCTGCTGATGCCGCCACTTCTCAGCTGTGTTACCCTGAACAAGGCCCTTAACCTCTCTGAGTGTGAATATCGCTATCTGAATATAAAGTAGAGATGATGACATTTAGGGTAAGGGACGCGTTGGTGTAGGGATTAAATCAGATAAAGATATGAAACACCTACCACAGTGAGAGGCTCAGTAGATGAAAATTCCTTCCTCTTCAAACCTTTCAGTTTTTCCCTGGTTTCTTCTTCCCAACACCTCTCCAACCCCTTGTTTGTTTGCCAAATAAAAGGTGGTTTTGTTTTATTTTGTTTTTTTCTGCCAGAAAGAAACAACTGGAGGTTGAGTGGCACAGGCCAGCCATTTTTAGATTTGTGGGTAGAAAAAAGTCCTCTTGTTCTCAGGCCGGACTCTAAGCCCCCTCTGGACTTCCTTCAGGCGATTCCCATTTGGGGACATGATACTCCAGTCCCTTGTGTGGTCGAGAGGAAGGAAGGAAGCCCAAAGAGGGGGTAAAGAAGTAGAAGAAACATCGCCCACCCCTAGTTTCCTCTAAACTTCAAATTCTTCTTTCTCACTCTAACTTAAACGAACTCAGGGGACTCAGGAGGCAGAGCTCTCTGGCAAAGAAGATCATAAAAGTAGGCTTTGTCTAATGATCGCACAGCCCCAAACTCCAGAATCCCCGACTTGCTCAGGTGTTGGAGGGAAAGATGATTAACACTTGCTGAGATTGTGCTGTGATTCCCTAAACATTGTTTTATGTGAGTCTCACAATCACCCTGGTAGGTTGGGATCATTGACCCATTTCACTGAGGAGGAAGCTGAGTCTCAGAGAAAAACCACACTATCTGGAAGGGGCAGCGAGCTGCTGAGATTTCACCCATGTCTCTATGTGACCAGAGCTCATTGCTATCTCCTCCACAGTGCCTCTGAGATGACTCTGGCAGCCCTGGAGCCAACTTCCCTGTCCCTTCCCTGCTTTGGACTTCCAATCCCATCTGGCTTACAAGCTGTGTGTTTTTGATTCTCCTCCTCAAAGCTGCCTCTTCACTAGGATAGCACTTAGTGTGTTGTATTATCATTGACTGTTGGTGGGCATCTCTCCCCGCTCACTCCTGAGTGCTTCAAATCAGAGGCTCTGATCTGAAAGGGTCTTGAGCGTGTGAATTGGTCCATGTGTTATCTCTCTGTGGAGTATTCGCCTCTCTTACTGTGGAATAAAGAGGGGGAAGAGAAACTCTGAAAGTTCTTATACATCTTTGTCTGCCTAGGACAGTGCCTGGTGTGTCATAGGGTCGCCACACATGTTTGATAAATGAAGATTTGAGTGAAAGGAGACCTACCACATAGGGTTGTCATGAGCTGAAAGGGCTGAGATCTATAGCGTCCCTAGAACAGTGCTTGGCATACTGGATGTGTTTTAAGAATGCAATGCTGAGTTACAACTGGGAAAGAATACTTACCCAGGAATTAGGAGTTTCATTAACTTGCTGTGTGGCATTGAGAAAGTCCCTTCCCATTTCTGGGCTTCTGTTTCTTCATTTGTAAGTTGAAGACACTGGATTAGATGACCAGAAATATACCTTTTCAGTGCCGACTTTTTATGCATGTTTCATCTCCTCCCTTCACTCCAACTCCTCCCCAAACACACACACACACACACACACACACACACACACACACACACGCACCCCACGTGCATGCCCGTCAATCTCCAAGACAGAATTCTGCTGCCTCTCGGCACTTTCTGTCTTTCATTTCCTTGACCAGAAGCTCCATGAGCTTATTAAACTTTGTTGTCCATGTTCCTCAGCTATGCCTGCTTTAGTAAAACAGCAATAATGTCCCCTCAGATTCATTTTATTAAAGAGCAAAATCTGTTTTGTGGGCCAGGGTGTGCTGGTCCTAAATGTAAAGTAGAAGTCATTTCCAGCTCACTTGCTCCGTAAATGCAGGGGTTCTGCTGGCTGCCTTTGCACTGAGATGGAAAGAACATTTATCTTCACAAATGTAGGCAACACCATGGAGGCAACCCTGCAAGGGACGGGGAAAAAGCCTTCCATTCCAAAAGGTGTGGCGAGACCAAAATAGAAAAGTTCTTCCTAGAACAGGAACAAAATTACACGGCAGTTTCACTTCTAACTCCACAATTCTAGACGTTAAGATTCATAGGATTTAAGATTCTAAAGTTGTGAGTGAATGTGTGTAAATAGTTGAATCTAAGCTTTTATTAGTCCTAAAATATTATATGATTCCATGATTAAGTATTTTTTCCTACAAGACCAGGGTCCTATGATTCGCAGATTCTATTGACCCAAGACAAAGGTTTTTCAACTAGTGGGTGTATCCAAAACAGCTGGGGTCTTGGTAACCAATGCAAATTTCTGGGCTCCCATCTCCAAGATTTTGGTCCATCCATGTGGGATGAGCCCCAAGAGTCTGCAATCTTTTTAACAGGTCCCCCCAACCCCAGTGGATCTGAGTAGGAGGGGGCCACTCTTGGACATACAGTGTTCAGAGAGCCTGTCATTCTAGAGTCTGTGATTCTAAATATGATTCTAAAATGGCCTTTTGCTTATGATTCTAGCATTCTGGAACTCTTATTCTGTTTCCATATGCCTAAGGACAAGATTCCAAGGTGTAAAGACTATCTTTCTGAGCAAGGGTTTCACATGGGGGAGGGGAAAAGAGACCAAGTGTCACGAGGTTGGAGGGACATTCTAGAAGGGGTACTTCCTGAAGGCACAGAGCAAACGTTGATGCTGCACCGATTTGCCTGAGCAAGTCCAGTGCTAGGACTCAAATGAAGAGGCTTGGTGCGGTGCATTGGCTGGCTTTGGGGTGACATGAGCACCTGGGGTCATCAGGAGGAATTCCGGATGGACAGGGAGATCCAACCATGTCCTGGAGAGTTGGAAGGCCTGAGGTTGGAGGAGGGGAGGCAGAAATCACAGCAGAGAGCTCGAAAAAGAACCAGTGGCAAGGGAGGAAGGATTTATCTGCAAAACATCCTCCCCGTGCCTGTGTCGGATGGTAGGGGAACTGCAGACTGGTTTGGCAGACATGAAAATGTAAGGTTTCAGGGAAACTCAGGCTGAGAGGGAGCTAACCGTGTGGGGATATCCCAGGGTACAGTGTGTGGGCTGAAAGAGGACTGCCTTGACATGCTAATGAGTGCTTGGATCTTGGAGGGTAAGGATGGGATGAAGGGTAGCAGAGGACCTCTAAGGAGCTTGTAGGCAGATGCTGGGCTGGGGAGGGGCTCTGAGTTGGGGACAGGGTCTGGAATAGAGAGGGCTTCCTCAGGAGGTTCCCATACACACTCTATGTACCACCAATGAGTCAGGATTCAGATGAGGAACCTGGGACTCTCTTTCTGAAAACAAAAGTGGAGGATGGAGAATCCAAAGTTTTCCAGCTTCCCAGATGGGGCAGGTTGGGTTACCAAGGGTTTCTCTGGTGGGGGAGAGAATGGAAAAGAAAGGATCAGTAACTCTTGGTGACACATTTAGCCTGTATGTCTGCACAGTGGTGATGACACACTCCTGGCTGCACATACAAACCCATTCTGCCCCACGCAATGACAGTGACACATGTGCCAGCTCATTGTGACACACTTACACCTGCACCCTTACCACCAATGATGGCACCATTTCATATTGATGCTAACACACTATGTGTCGTCTCTCATTGACAGCAACACTTAGGACATACACCATTGCACAGAAATGGTGATATGTCCCCAGAACTTTTGCATCTGGCACAGTCTAAGTAAATGGCACCCTCTGTAGTTGTACCGTGCACAACCTGCAGAGCTGCATATAGTACCCATGCCTTACACCCAAACCATCACACAATGCCATTAACGTATTCCACTGTAACAACAACCTACTTAGCTCGACACCCAATAGCACACTCACACCAGTCACTTCATATCGGGAGGGATACACCACCACGCACTGAGAGTCACATGGTGACAAACCCACACCTGCCCTACTAGAACCTGTATCCCTCCACACGGATGCTGCCCGCTCCCACCTGCACGGCCCCCAGAGGTGGGCACACACACAAAGTCACTTTTGCACACCAGTGGTTTGCCTTCACACTGTGTCACTGCATGTTGAAGGAGACAGACTGGGACCCTGACCTCACAAGCTGACAGTGATGGCACCATAGCCTTGTTAGTGACAAGAGGGGAGGCGCTCATCAGATGAGCAAGGTGGCCTAGAGCCCTTCCCTCCGCACCACCCCCATAGTTCTGTTTCTGCCTCTGGAACACGGCCACCCCCACAAACCAAGACCAACTCTGCCCCTGCAGGCTCAAGCTAGAATGACAGGATGTGGAGTCAGCATCTGGAGCATTCAGATGGCTCTCTGCACTGACCAGCTCAACTCCTAGTTGAGGTCAGCGCCGGCCAGCAAGCTCTTCCTCATCTCCCACGTGGCAGCCAGCGTGCCCTTTGGACGGAGGCAGCCGCGGGGAAGAAATGGGCCGACCTTTGGACAAGAGCCATGCTCACTGATCACATTTATAGTCTGTGACAGTTGTCATTCCTCACACACTCTTGCTCAATCCTCACACAAACTACTGACATTAGCTCTCTTGATTGGCTTCTTAGTGAACATTCAAGGCGTGTACGTATCATTTTAAAAATCTGTTCAAATCTGGTCCCCTGCCCCAGCCCACAGGGTTCATCAATAAAAGTGGAAATTCAGCACCAGCCAGGGTAAGACGCCTTAAGCAGAGCCACATTCATAGTTTACCGGGTGACTCTTAGAAGCTGTCTACAAAGCAGGGTCTGCAAGGACCAAGGCTCAGCGTGGAGGCTGGGGACTTGCAGCAGGCTGGATTAGAGATGCAGGAGACGAAGGAAATTCTGACAACCCACATGACATGAAGACCCCAATCCGAGTGTGAATTCATGGCAGGTTTTTTTTTAAGTGAGAAACTGGAGAACAGGGAAGATGATAAATGTCAATGTAAAAAAAAAATATCGGCAGAGCAAAAGTTACATTTCCATAGGCTGTGGGATGTGTCAGAAGAGAAGCAGCCCAGCCTGGTGGAAGAACCCCAGAGCTCAGTGTCATGCAGGCATGGGCTGGAATCTTGGATCTGCCAAAGACTCACTGAATCTCCTTGGGCCTTGCCTTCCCCATCTTGAAAACAGGGGTTTATGTGAACTAAAGGAAAGAATGTAATTTATGCAAAGCACCAAAGTGAGCACCTGAGACGTAATGGGGGCCTGATAGTTGTATGATTAGTAATATTATAATCAGTAAGAAATGTTTATAATATTTAGCAACATTTCTGCAGTTATAAAACAGTATTTGGGAACCATGTCCAGTCTGGTAACACTGAACAGGAACAAGTATTCATCTTTTCACCACCTTTTTTTGACAGGAAGCATCAGTGGCTCATGTCATACCCTAATTGTTCAAAGGATAAAGCCACCAAAACATGACTGAGCTGTCCTTTTATTCACCAGTATGATTTTCTGCAGCTAGACATGACTCATGTCAGCTCATGCAGTTCTTAATAGGCTCATAGAAACTGGGGCTCAAAGGGTGCTTTAGCTGTCGCTTACCACCCAAGTGCCATCTTCCAGGGGTAGGGAACTCAGCACCTCACATGCGGCAGTCCATACTATGGTTGGACAGCTCCAGCTGGTAGAAAGTTCTTCCTCTTAGAGCTTCCGTCTGCCTTCCTTTACCTTTCCTCCATGGCCCCAATTCTGTCTTCAACACTAGTAAAAACAGTAGTACTTTTCTTTCCTTGCAAGGGTCATTTATTCATTCAACAAGCATTCTTCAGCTCCTGCTTTGCCAGGCACCATGCTAAGTGCTGGCATTACAAATTGAGCAAGGCTTGTCCATCCTTCAAGGGCTAATCCCCCTTCAGCATTCTCTCCTCCAGGGAAAACATCCTTAAATCCTTCAACCATCTCTCATTGAACCTGATTTCCAGACACCCACCACCAAACCACTTCCTTCTTTTCTAACCATACTTGAGCCTACTAAAGTCCATCTTAAAGTGTTGTGTCCAGAACTGAGCTTAGTATTTTTCTGAAGGCTAAGTTGGATTTCTAGCCCAGCTTAATCAACATCCATGTCAAAGGCAATGCCCATTGTGGAAAAACCCCAACTGTAACTAGAGTGCTGCCAGCCAGGTCCCACTCACTGAGCTTCTGTTCTAGGAGAACAGGGAAGAGGAGGGAGGAGGAAAGAGGAGCATTCTTGAAATGATGGGATGTCAGATCTCCCGTCCCGGAACTCCCCTCAGGCATTAGTGGCAATTCTAAGTCACTCTAATCAAACAGCCTCCCCTCTGCCCCTTCCATTAGTGTCTGCCTCTGGAAAGGGAAGAAAAATTAAAAATGAGCTGACAGGCCAACACAACACAGAATGGAAAACTCAGCCATAAAGGAAGGGACCCCCCTACACCCAGCCCCACAGCCTGTAAGGGGAAAACAGAGGTGAGCTTCAGAAGGTGACTCTCTCCATGAGGAAGGTGGGTCCACCAATGGCTTCTGATTTGTGGGGAGTCCCCCATTTTGAGACCTCTGCTGTGAAAATGTATGAAGGAATAGTCCCCCCTTGTTGCAATAAAATCATGCCTCCTTCCTTTCCCAGATCCTGTCCTTCTGCAGCTCTGGCCGCTCCCTTCTTGGAAGGAAGCCATCGCCTTACAGAAGCAGGAGTCATCTCCACTCTGACATAACCCTGACTGATGCATAAACTCCTGCGAATCTTTCAAAGGCCTGGTGCAAGGCTCCTCCTCTCTGAAGCCATTTTCCTACACATTGGGCTGGATTAAAGGAAGCATTTTAGAGCCAAAAAGATGGCAATCAGAATGGAGAGGCTCATTAGGAGAGAGTCATAAAATGAAAAATGAGTGTGAGGAGAGGAGGAAAGGCTGGGGTGAGCGGCAGATGTTGCCCTGCCCCTTGGTGGTCCCCTTTCTTCCCAGGGCAAAGGAGAGAAAAAATGGCCTTCTAGAATAAGTTTTGCCAAAGAATTCCTTATTCTTCACAGGGTATCAGATCTAGAAGGGCCTAGCAAGTGACTTGCCCAAGGTCCACAGCAATTTTGCAGCAGTTTTTTTCCCTCTGGGTCCACGTGGAATGTTCCTTACCCCCTATGGAGGCCTTATCCACATGATGCATCAATGTTTTCTGAGTGCTCACGTGGAAGGACAGGATACTGAGGGGCTGCAAAGATGATCTGATGGTGGTCCTGTCATCCTGTAGGAGCTCACAAGCAAGAGGCATGCAAACAGAGGAACAGGGGACCCTGAAACAGGGGTGTGCCTGGGGGTGGCAGGAGCTCTGAGGAGAGTGTGACCAGTTCCGCCTGGAGGAATCAAGGTGGGCTTTCCTGAGCGGGCGATCTTGTATTTCTGCTTTAAAAAACAAAACAAAACAACAACCAAAAAAACCCTCCCTCCATCCCCTGACCCGCACTGCCCCTCGGAACATCGAAGCAGCAAGCTTGCGGTCCTAAGAGCTGTGGCCAGGATACGCAGCTGCAGGGGGGATTGCTGGGGGTGTCTGGAGGAGAAGATACAAGAAAAGGTGGAGGAGGAAAGGGAGTGGAGATTTTTTTTTTTTTTTAAGAGAGGGGAAAGGAGGGAGAAAGGGAAAGGGAAACAGAGGGGGGAGGCGGAAGAGGGAGAGAGGGAAATAGGGAGGGAGGGAGAGACGGAGAGAGGGAGAGGGAGGGAGGAGAGAGAGGGGGAGAAAGGAGGAGGAAGAGGAGAGGGGGGAGTGAAGGGGGAGGGAGGGAGAGACAGACAGAGAGAGAGAGAGAGGGAGAGAGAGATTTGAATTTCCCATCTGGAAGGGGAGAGGTAGCACGTCAGGGTCTGGCTGACGGGCGCGATTGGAGGGCGCCTCCGGCAGCCGCCCGAGGCAAGAGCCGCGGCCCCAGCTCACCGGGCGGAGTTGCACGAGGCGGCAGCGGGAGCTGGAATAGCAGAAGGAACCGCCTCGTTGAGTTCGGCCGGAGCCCTGCAGTGGCTCAGACGGTTGCGAGGACCTCCAGGTCGGTGCTGGCCACGGGCCGGGAGGGCGGAGCCGGGCTGTGGGCAACAGGGTCTGCGCTCTCGCCTCCAGGCCGCAGCGCAGCCCGGGAAGCTGCAGGGTATGGTTTTCGGGGGCACAGCTCCCCGAGACCGCCCGGGCGCGAGAAAGGGAGGCTGCGCCGCGGCAGCAGGGACTCTGCAGGGCGCGCTCGCCGTGGTGCTGAAAGGACAGCTCCCCGCAAGGGGGAAGCGAGCAGGCGGAGGCAAGGGAGTGAAGCGGACGCCAACAGGGAAGGAGGGCTGGGCCCCCGAGCTGGAGACCCTCGGGCAGAAGCCCGAAGCTGCCCGGCTCCCGGGGAGCCAGGACCGCCCCGAGGGCGGCGGGAGACTCAAGTCTGAACCTAGAGAACAACTTCGAGCTCTTGGGGTAGGGATGGGGGGACGTCGATCTAAGCTACTTCAGGTTGTGGTTAACCTGGAGCCCGCCAGGGCCCTCTTCGCCGAGGGAGACGGAGCCGCCCCTGAGGGGTACAGTTCGGGTACCGGAGTGAGTCAGAGGGCGGCGGGAGTGGGGCGGACAAACCGAAGGTGCAGGGGAGGAGAACCTAAACGTTGCCTGGGGGTGGGGGCCCAAGAGGACTCTATTTGTCATGGGAGGAGGAGGAGCCGAGGTTTGGGCTGCACCTGTCAGCTGCCTGGGTCATTAGGGAGGGTCAGTTCTACGCCCTCGCCGGCCCCACTCTGCCCCCTCCCTCAGCAAAGTTTGCGACCAGGCCGGGCCTCGAGGTTGGAGCTCTAAGTGTTGGGGGCAGGGGTGCTCTCAGTGGCCAAGCGTGAGCTCGAGGCAGAACTGCCGGCCACGATGATCTCAGTGGGGCACCGACAGAGGGACGCCAGGATTCCTGTCCCCCTCTTCTGTCGGGAGAATACGAAGCCCCCGCCGCTTCCGCTTTTCTGCAGGAGCCAGTTCCTTACCCACTCCCATCCTCCACTGCTCCTTTCCCTCCCCCAGTGCTTCTCCCTTCTAGAGGCATGGGGGAGGGGTGGGGAGTAGAGGGACATCCCCTGTCACTGCACCGCCATTAGCGTAGGGTCCCCCTCAAAAGGCAAATGAGTGTTGAACTGACTTGCAGTGAATATGGCCTGGACATGAGCTATTTAAAAAAAAGACAACAGACAAACAGCCACAAGGACAAACCCTGCAGGTGCCCGAGTCTGCTTGTCAGATGGCGGGGTCCAGTCCTGAAAACCTCCTGGGGCTCCGATGGTCGAGCCTGAGGAGGTGCCTCAGCTGCCTTCGGGTTAGGATGGGTTAGGAGGGAGTCTGAGAGGGGAAGCTGAAGGCGCATCCCGGGCACGCTGAAGGCAAGGAAACCTGGTGCTGCGGCAGCATCCCTCCCCCACCCCTCCTTGTGTCCCCTCCTTGTGTCCCCTCCCCCAGCCTAGCGTCCCCACTACCACCACCACCACCACCACCACCGCCCTTCCCGCGCAGGGATAGACCAAGTCTTCCCGCAGACCCGCTGAGGAGTGCCTCCTGGCGGTCTGGCCAAAATCCTCAACTGCAGGCAACCTGCTGGACCTCAGCACTCCTACAGGCATATGGCAAAATATCTACACACACGCCTGCACACACGCTCACGCAGAATCACAACGATGCCTAAGTTCAGAGTTAAGACACGCAGGAGCATACCTTGAACGAGTACACTCTCACATACTCGCTGACACACATTAAATTCAATCCAGCAAATATGTCCTGAGACTCTACCATGAACTAAGAGATGTTGTAGATGCTGGGACAGGAGAAAAGCGCAAGATACAAGCCCTGTCCTGGGAAGTGTTCAGAGTGACTGGGAAGAGAAAGACACATAGCTGGACAGAGTGCATGAGCTGGAGGCAGGCAGGGCTGCCCTAGAAAGTGCCATGGGTCTCAGAAGAGGAAGACTCCATCACATCTCACCGAGGAGAGATTTCATGGGAGGAGTGATGTATGAAGTGGATCTTTGAAAATTAATGCTGCTGCTGATGATGATGATGATGATGGTGATGGTGATGACGGTGACAGCGAATATGTACTGAGCACCTACTATGTGCCAAATGCTGGGCTGATCACATCTGCATTATTTCATTTAATGCTTACAACATGCATTGGGTATAGACGTTATTGTCTCCATCTTGCAGATGAGAAAAGATTAAGTCATTTGCTCAAGGTCACTTGCTCAAGTAAGTAGTGGGGCCAGGAACTGAACTGGCAGAGAGGAGGTTAAGAGGTTCCAAGGATGTAGAAATAGCATGAACAGATGCCCAGGAGTTTTTGGAAAGAATATGTGTGGAGGTATAGCTGATACAGAGCCACATACAAGGGATGGGAAGTGAATGGTGAGGCAGGCAGATGCTAGACTGTGCAGGACTTGAAGGTCAGCACAAGGACTCTAGTTGGTTTAACCAGGCCATGGGGCGCCACTGCAGGATGTGTTTGCATGAGCAGATCTGCCCTTTAGGAAGATTAATCGGACAGCCTTGTGGAGGATAGAGGTAAGGTAGGGGAGGGACAAAGTTAGAGGTTATGCAAAAATTCAGAACGTCGAGGCCCTGAACCAAGGCATTAGCAGCCATAGGAGAGGGGATGTGTGGATGCAGGAAACACTGTGGGGCTATAATCTCTGGACTTCTTCCGCAGCACCCCGTCCCAATTATAACTTGCCAATTCCTTGTGTGGTTTTTGCCCAGCCTCTACCTCCCCAGCTGACTGAATGCTGTGAGAACAAATGCTATGACTCCCTCGTTCCCTGCCACAGCCCCAGCACTCAGAACAATGCCTGGCAGAGAGTAGATGCCCAAAGAATATTTGTAGTGTGAGTGAATGAATGAATGAATGAATGAATGAAGAATTCCCTGACTGTGGAGTTTTCCACTGAGGCAATTAGAAGAAGGAATGCTGAAGGAAAAGATGGTTGGTGGGGAGGGGAGGCAAGGATGAGATTGATCTTTGGATAGAATGAATTTAAGACTATCCAGCAAAGAGTTAAATGTGCAGGTTTGGGGAGAGAGAGAGTGAGAGATCTGTGACTGAAGAAGCGCATAAACCAATAAGGGTAGGTGAGATTTCCCAGGTAGACAGTGGGAGAGGGAGGGGCAGTGGGAGGGGGAGTCAGCAAAAGACAGAAGGAAGACCATCTGAGAAGTAAGCTGATGACCACAAGAGTGATGTGTCATGGAATTCAGGAAATTCAAGAAGAAGGCTGAAAAAAAGCAGGGTGGGTGAGAGGGAGGTAAGGGGTCTTCATCAGCATCTGATACTGCAGAGGAATGGAGAAGGAGGAGAAGGAGGGCTGTGAAAACATTCCTGGGCCTGGTGATTAGGAGGACTCTGGCAACCCTGACTATGGCAGCTTCAGCAGCAGTGCAGGGGCTGCAGCTCTCCCATCTCACAGAGCCAGAGGGTTTGACTGGGAGGTGAGGAAGTGATGACACCAAGTGGAAACTACTTGATCGTGAAGCTAGAGGGCAGAGATTAAGAGAAAGATAGGGTTCAGAGCAGGAGCTGGAGAAGGAAGGGGATAAAAGACATGTACGGAGAAGAGATTGAAGGTGTGAGGAAGAGGGAGTAAAAAATGGATCAAGGAGAAGGTGTAAAGAGGGAAAATCTGGAGCTCAGGCAGATGGATTGGCTTCAGGGGGAAGGAGGGAGACCTCTTCCTTGGGAGTTAGGAGAGGAGTTCATTGTTTTGATAATGATAACAACCACCATTTACTGAGCCCGCATCATATGCAAAATACATTTCATAGATTATTTCTAAGCCTTCAAAATGGTATTATAATCCTCACTCTATAAAGAAGGATGAGACTCAGAGAGGTTAAGTCAATTACTCACTATCACACAGCTAAAAAGCAGCAGATTCAGGATCTGAGCCAGATGTGTCTGACACCAGAGCTCATGAGCCTTCCGCTGCACCACACTACATAAAGTGAGAAGGAAATCACCTGCTGAGAGGGATGGGGTAGGAGTAGGTTGGGCCTTAAGAAATTGGTTAGGGGAATCTCTCCACAGGGTGAAGAAATTGCTTAACATCTAAAAGGGCCATGCTGGGAGTCAGCAGCAGGACCTTGGGGTGGACCCAAGAAGTTTGGCTAAGTAATCCCAGCAGGCTGGGAGTAAGAAGCACCTGGAGTGACAGGATGTAAACATGGAGAAGACTCAGCCCTTGAGTAGATTACTTTGCATGCGGGGGCTTGGGGTTGGTAATCAAAGTTTTCTGAATGAATACAGGAAACAGAGGAGTCTGGAGAAGGAGATGGTTTGATGATAGAGAGGTGGCATGTTGAGTTTGAGTGGTGCCGTGGGACATCCAGGGGGAGGCAGGCAAGAGGGAGGCAAGTGTATTTCTTGAGTTATTTATTGCCTGTTTCACACACACACTCACAGTACACACACTCCCAGAATGTAATCTGCACGGGCACAGGACTTTGTCTGTCGTGTTCACTGTTATATCCCCAGTGCCTAACACACTGCCTGACACATGGTAGGTGCTCAACTAATACTTATTGGATGAATGAATATAGGGGTCTGGTGCTCAGATAAGACATCTAGCTGTCATCAGTGTTAGCGGTCATAAAGCCCCTGGAAAGGGTGAGTTCTCCTAGGGAAAGATTAGAGATGAAAAGGAGATAAGGACTGAGGTCAGAGTCCTGGAGAATACACTTCTGAAGAGGCAAGAGGAAGAAAAGGAGCAGCAAAGGAAGGGAGGGGAGAAGGAGCAGTAGGAGAGGAGGGAGAGGAAACAACTGAGTCACAGAAGCAAGAAAGGAGAGAGGTTGGAGGATACAGTGGGGTGGCTAGCAGTTCAAATGCTGCAGAACTGCTTCAGCAGAAGAGCTGGGAAAAGGGCCCAGAAGATCATCTGGTTCAGGAGAGACACTTGCCAGAGCAGCAAGTTAGGTGCCCTGTGGACCAATTTGAAACATCTCCAATTAGAGTCCTGCGTCCTCCACCACCACCTGGCAATTCCTTGAGCTAAATGTAAACACAGAGGAGGAACCCAAGAGTTCCTGAAATCATTTGGTTATTATTCTTTTCCTGTTCTTAGAAATGCTGTCTCTTTACAATGTTTTTAGTCAAATGAAAATATCTTGATTGACTGAGCTGAGCCACCTTCAAACTCAGAATTCTAGATCAGGGTGGGTTCTTCTGCATTTCTTGGAAATCCTGTTCCTTTCTGGCATGTCCTCATAAACATGCAGTCAGCAATGGCTGACATTAACTAGCACCTGCTACACACCAGGCACCTGACCAGTATCTTCTCTTCCCCTTCAAACATCAGTACAGGGTAGACTTAATACTCCCTCATTTTGCAGGGAACAAACTGAAGCTTTCCCAGGGAGCCACAGCCAGTGAGGATTGGGGCCAAGATTTCAAACTAGGTGTGTCTGATACCAAAGTCCCTGTGGATGGTTTTCTACTCCATCATGACTTTCCTCAAAACAACCTATCAGGTGATCTGATCACGTGGAAGTCCTCAAACTGTCAGGCCCCATGGTATGAAAAGATCTCAGTCTGCCGATATGTTTTCTCATTTTGAAAGAAATGAGGAAAATCCATCATCAATGAACAGCCAGTGACCTTGAACCCAACTTAGTTACAATATCCAGCCTGACTCCTCTACCACCATTTCCCAGGACCCCTTTATCCTCCTAGCAAATCAAAAAGACCCCAAGTCTATGTAGAATGAAAGGCCTGGGGGAGTAGGCCTGGCCCAAGTTGACCATCAAGGTACATGACACTTTGGCTGTTATATCCCCATCCCCATGGATATCTCCCTCCATACCTGAAAAAGGATTTGCGGTGGCTTTGCCTATGAAAGCACCAGTGAAACTGATTGGTTAAAATAAAAAGGAAGTCTCTAAGAGTTAGAGCATCTGGGTTCAAATTCTCAGGGATGCGAGAAGAACGGGGTAAGAAGGAGGCCAAGTATAGAGGGAGGCTCCAGGCCCACTACCCTTCCTCTCCCACTACCGTTGGAATAGTTCCATTTTTATGTATTTTGCATATTGAGATTCCCATTAAGATTTTATTTGGAGAAAATCTTCTGAGGCAAAAAAATAACAATAAAAATATAATAAAAACTGAAAGTTGGTGATTTAGGGAGAGGGAAAGGAGGACAAACATAAGCTGAGTGGTTATGAGGCTCAGTGCTTGGTACTTTAAAGGCCCTTAGCCCCAAGAAGATTATTGTGTCTCCAATCCCCTCTGTGTAATTCAAAATAAAAATCAATATTAAGCTATAAAACATAAAACTTACATGTATTATGCAATAAAAATAACTTATTTCTCCATTTGTCTAATTTCAAAAGTCTGGATATGTTCATATAAGCTGGCTGTTCTCATTTTTTCACCTACCTCTTATTTGCTGGGGCCCCGAGTGCAGCTCACTCCTTCTAGGGCTTGATGCAGTGACCCAGGCTGGAATCCTCTCCACTCTCCACAGTATCCCTGAGAAAGGAGGCACGGTCATCTCTATCTTATAGAGGAAGAAACTGGGGCTCAAGGAGATTGGATAACTTGCGTGGAAGTCACATGGCAAATAAGGAGTTAGGGTGGCATTAGAACCCAGCTCTGCCTCTATCCAAATTCCGGGCTTTTTCCAACATTCCTGGCTTCGATCAAATTAAAGCAACATGGTCAAGATGAAGCTTTTAAAATAAGGATCAGAAGCCATTTGGCAGCACATATGTGCCTGGCACATAGCAAGTGCTCAGGAAACAGCCCTTTTCCATCCCTTTCCGTGTGGTACCAGGCACTGGGTCTTGGCCTCTGGCTGATGGTACCTGATGCCTGAACCAGGGTGACCGGTCGTTTGTCCAACTCCACTGCCCTGCCTGTGCAGAAGCTTCTCCCATCTAACCCCCAACTCTTCTTTTTGCAGGTTGCCACATCTCCCCAAGCCAGGCCTGCCTGAAGCGCTGCATGCAAATTTGGCTGCTGGCTAGGGCACACTAAACAGAGTTGTAGGCATGGACTTCGTCATGAAGCAGGCCCTTGGAGGTGAGGCCCTAGCCCTGCACCCTATGCCCACTACCCAGTCCAGACCCAGGTGGGAGGGGCCTCAGCACACCAGGCCCCCACATCCCCAGCCTTGCCTCCATGACCCTGTCCTCTTCCTCCTCAACCCATCCCCCACAGGGGCCACCAAGGACATGGGGAAGATGCTGGGCGGAGAGGAGGAGAAGGACCCTGACGCACAGAAGAAGGAGGAGGAGCGGCAGGAGGCACTTCGGCAGCAAGAAGAGGAGCGCAAGGCCAAGCACGCACGCATGGAGGCCGAGCGTGAGAAGGTCCGGCAGCAGATACGAGACAAGGTCAGCACCACCCTCTTGCCCATCCTGGAATGTAGGGGGTTAAAAGGGTCTCCCAAAACCTTGGGCTCCCTTGAATCCCAGCTCTCACCTTAGACCTAGTTCTCTCTGAGTCTCACTCTTTTCATCAGAATAATGCATGTCAAGGAACACCTCCCTCAAGGACCGTTATGGGGATTAAAAAAGTTAGTGGATATAGTAAGTGCTCCCTAATGTTTGCTGCTACAAGTCCGCAACCTTGTACCCGAAATCCTGGAGACCAAACAAGTTTGGAACCCAGAATTTGGGGATTTTTGGAAAGTACTATAGTGTCCTGAGCACTGTTATGTGTCACTCCCAGTGAGTTTGCAGCTGCCACCCTATGCCAAACAGTTCAATACTTGTCTGCTCGAACTGCAATAAATCAAGGCTATAAGTAGCCTTCCATCAGTTCAAGTCAAGTTTTGTCATCAAAATTTGGCCCAAAGCATGTGGGAGAACATTCAGTTTTCAGATCTTGGAGGATTTCAAAAGAGCAAAGAAATTATGTGGGCAGGTATTAATTTTAAAGGAAACCCCATGCGCCATCTCTCTTTTATTGAATACCAACTGAAGACAAGCACAATCCCACAAGGAAGGTGCCCTTATCCCCATTTTATAGATGAGAGGACCCATGGGCTCACAGGGAGTTCCCATGAGCTGCCCCAGCCACATGTGCATGACCTTGAGATCCAGCTCTCTCCTTGCCCTGTTCATGCTCCTCTCCACCCTTCCCCTCCCCAGTATGGGCTGAAGAAGAAGGAAGAGAAGGAGGCTGAGGAGAAGGCAGCCCTGGAGCAGCCCTGCGAAGGGAGCCTGACCCGGCCCAAGAAGGCCATCCCGGCAGGCTGCGGGGACGAGGAGGAGGAGGAGGAGGAGAGCATCCTGGACACGGTGCTCAAATACCTGCCCGGGCCACTGCAGGACATGTTCAAGAAGTAACCGGCCCTCCCACCGCATCCCCACTCCACTTGTTACTATTATTTTTTTTTTTTTTGGTTCTTTCTTTTCTTTTTATTCATTTAAGTCTCAGTTCTGAAGGGGAAAACCTCAGTTGGCCTCTGTCCCCCTTCCCTGGCCAGGGGCTCCTCCCCCTCAGCACTCTTCACACTCCCTTCATCCCAGGGTATCCAGCCTCCACCTCACTCCCAAGTTGCTTGAAAAGAAGAAGACAGCTTTTCTCCAGCAGGGGGTATTGAACCCAGTGCAGGAAGCACTGGGGGCCCCCTCCAGAAGCCTAAGGTCTGGGCTGGTGTGGTAATCCCCATACATTCCTTCATGTGCCCCACTGCCAGGAGGACCACTGTCCCCAGCCAGCCAAAGTAATGACACATTCCAGCCCTGCCCAGCATGCTGACCTTTGGCCTCTAAACCCCAGTGGGCCTCCAGGTCAGGGCAGGGGCGTTGAATGGCCTGGCTCTGAGAAAGGGAGTCAGGGTAAGTCTGTCCTGTTAGGGCTTAGCCTGAGGCTGGCCTGTTCTGTTCTGGCCAGGCCTGGGTCTGGGCAGGAGGCTGGGGCTCTCCTTCTTTCCTCCCTCTGATGACACCCAGTCTAGGAGCATTCCTCTCCCAACCCCCACCTGAAGAGGCCTAGCCCCTGCCAAGCCAGTCCCTCCAAATGGATCCTCTATGGACTTTAACTCATCTATGGAGGGGCCCCAGGGTAGGGCAGCCCCTTGTTTCTCCCCCCCACTCCATGTAGGCCCTGGAGCCCCACTGCCAGGCTGGGCCCGGCTTGCCCAGCCAAGGGGCTGCCCAGGCCCCCCAGAAAATACTTGGAGCCATTGGGCAGCGATGGCCCATGCCATGGGACTCCCCCATTGGTACAGCCAAGCTGCCCCCATTCTTATCCACCCCTCTTCCTCACCTTGTCCTGTTCATATGCTTCCAGGACCCCACGGTCCACAGGAGGACCCTTCCTGGCCAAAGCCCCAAACTTTTTGGGAAAAGCCAGTTCCCAGTTGACAGAAGGCATCTGTTCTTTCATCTTATTGGCCAAGAACAAACTCTCCTCTGGGATGTGTGAGACTGGTATTTGTTCCCCCCACCCCAAATTGTCAAGGCCTCCTTCTCAGTAAGTTGTATGAGAACTGGGAAGCCATGCAGCAAATGAGAGAGGAAAGTGTTTGCCCAGGCATGCATGAATGTGCATAGCAGAGACTGCATCAGCAATTGTATGTCCAGAGATTATACATATAAGCCTATGATTAGAGTGTCTTGAGACTGTGTGTGTGTGTTAGTCACCATCCCTGTGTGATGTATGTTAGGCAGCCTTGTGTATGTATGCTTGTTTGAGGTGGTATGTATGAGTTGAGATTGTGTCATATGTGTGTACTAACCATCTCATATGTGTGTTAGAGCTTGCATGTGTTAGCTAGTAACTGCATTTGTTTTCAGAAATAGCAGGTTTGTCAGGAGTGATGAGAATGTGTTAGATGTTGTAGAAGTATGTGTTTGAGAGAGCTGTCAGATATGCTGAGACTGTTGTGTGCATGTGTTTGGCTCTGAAAAGGCAGTCGTGTGCAGGACGTGTGCTTGGGGAGAAGGAACATAGGTGAGATGACCCCTCTTGGCCCCCAAACCACTAGTCACAGATGGCCACATCCAAGAGGAGACCTTGTCCTTGGCCTAGAGTCCTCCTGCCCTTGGGGGGTTCCTGCCTGAAGTCCTCAGAAGTCCACTGGGACAGACCCAGGCAGTGCCCCAAGAAGCCATGGTGGGCCCCCACCAGGGCCTACCCCAAAAGCAGGGGACAGGGAGGGGGCGACTTGCCTGTCCCGAAGCCCCTGCCCCATTGGTCCCAGTTTGCATTCTGCCGGTTTTCCATTTTAGTGAATTTACGCTTTTATTTCAGAGAGAGACATGGGTCTTCTCTGTCTGTTTCCAATAGTTAAAGCCATATCAGTTAGACTGCAATACTTTAAAGATGAGACAAAACAATCCATATGTTTAGGGAACCAGAAAAGTCCCCTGGTCTGTCCCTTCTCTGGGGAGCAGGGCCTCAGCAGCTCCAGCTCCCTGGACTTGCCCTTCTCTCCCGCCCACACCCCCTCCCCTGTGCCCCTGTGTCCCGTCCCCCCAGGGGGCCTGTGTCTGTGTCTGTGCCTGTTCCTGTGATGGGGAGCCACCTTGCACCCCTGTTGTCTGCTTGTCTGTTTGTATCTGTTATCCTGGGCAGGATGGTCATTCTCAGGAGCCCCGGGGTCCTGGGGCAGAAACAGGCAGGGCCCAGTCCTGGGCCCCAGGCCTCCCCAGACCCTGTGTGTAGGTCCTACCTGGACACAGGGGTGAATCCCAAGTGTTCAGAAAGGTCTCCCTCTTGACAGGGGCCCGCAGACTTCAAAGGTGGTACCAGGGCACAGAGAGTGCCAGATGGACAGTGAAGACCGAGGCCCAGGGAGCTTCAGATGAGCAGGGGAACCTAGCCATGCAAGACATCACAGGCAGGCCTGAGGAACCCCAGATCCCCAAGTGGCATCCCTCACAGTCTTCACAGCCCCTCTGCACCCCCAGAGCAGGCTCAGGGCTTTTCCCATATGAGAGTGCCTTCCAGGCTGGCTGGCTTAGTCTGGTGCACATCCTGGACTCCTTTAGACTCCTCCAGCCTGCTTCTGAGCAGGACGACTGGAGGTTTTCCTGGAGGCAGGGACAGGGGGAGAATTTCTGCCTGGGGCATACCACCATAACTCTTGGGTCCAGGGGAACACGATGACCACCATTCCTGACACAGACCTTACTGTGGAGAGAGGCTAATATGTGGCCCAGAGAGGATGTCATGTGCAAACACACTTGTGGGAGCACAAAATATTTGTGAGGTGCTCTAGCAGGGAAGGGATGGTCACATGAAGTACCTGGGGTGGGAGGTGTATAAGGCCCACTGATGGGAGGGGGAAGAATTGTCACACACAAATGGGGCAGTGTGCATGTGACACACTTAGGAGGTGGGGCAGGGAGGGAGTGGCCCCAGAATTCAGCATGCGCACACACAACATACAAGGGAGCTATTCTCCCAGCTAGGAGAACAGGAAGAAGCAATTATTGCATATGGGTGAAGACAGAACAAAATGCCCGCTCGCCAGGGATGGCCACTGCTGTGCTGTGTTCCTGGGAGCTAACCACCAGAGAGAAGGGAAGTGCTTTTCTGGATCTCCTGTGCTGGGCACTGGCAATGTCCAGAATTTCCACACGGGTACATCCTCTGCTCCAGGTCCAGAAAGTGTCCTTAACTACAAAGGGGTTTCCTCCAAAGGCAAGCAGGAGGTCAAGAGACCCTCCCAGCTGTGAGAGAGGGAGAGAGCCAGAGAGAGAGAAAGGGAAATAGAAACAGAACAGAAGTTCTTCAGCCCAGGTCCCTCCCAGGTGGGACAGCTGGTGGACAAAGCAACCTCCCCAAAGGCTCAGAGCTAGAGTAAAATGCGGTGAACCACCAGCCCCGGGAGCCCCTGCCACCCAGCCAGCAGGGTTGCCCACCACCACCACCCAACTGTTCCATCCTTCTAGGTTCCTCAAACCCTTGACTGCACGGGGGCTGGGGCTCAGGCTGGCTCAGATGACGGGACATCTCTCAGGCCTGAGGACATGACTCCCCCCACATGTCCCCTGCTCTCCTCCCCACTCCTGTGCCCCACCCTCTTCACTGGAAAGAGAATGAGAGGTGCTCCTGCTGGCCCTCGGGTGGGGATGGGGGTCCTAGTGAGACCCAGGTGAGGACGACCATCCTGCTTGCGTGGGGAAACCCATTTCCCACTGTGCTGTGTCCTCGTTGCTCTGCTTCCTTTAAATGTGTCAGTGCCTGGGGGGAGGGGAGGGGCAACCCCCATGCCCCCCTGAACCTGACCAAAAGCCATGGCTGTTGCTCCCCCTTTGTATGACGCAGATGCTAAGATGTACCAAACCAACCATGACAACAAAGAAAAGACCTTGTACAGCAGCTCTCGGTCTGTCTGTCCTCTTCTGTCCATCGGCACTGCCAGAGCTACATGGGATGCCAGCTGAGAGGAGGGGGGCCAACCCACAGAGCTCAAGAGGTCCCAGAAAACCTTCAGTTTTACCCTTGCTTCTGGCCAGGACACTCTGGCAATGACCCCAGAAACCAGCCGAGGCTAGAGTTAGGACTGGCCCCAGAGATTCAGGGCCACTCACGTCCTGCCCTTCAAAACCAACTGACAATCCCAGGAACTGGTAGTCCAGCCTGATTGTAACACCCCACACCTTGTCTCTGGCCACCCTTCCCCCCAAGCCCCGTGAGTGTGGCATCCTGGCACAGAGTCAAGTCACATGGGTAGGCAAAGGTCTGTCATTGGTTGTCCCTCCAACATTGATGGAGTTCCTACCTTTGCTAGTCTGTGTGCAGGAGGCTGGGGACACAGAGAGAGGATGCATTTCTCCTGGACACAGACACATCCCAGACCTTGTTGAGGAGTCAAGAATAGACCACACTCGGCTGTCCCCCACCATCACCATGCCTTAAGCTAGGCCTCTTCTCTCTGCTTGCATAGGCACCTCTCATTCCCCACACACTGCTCTCCTAGCCTGTATCTCTTCCCTTCCACCCATCCTCTCCCCACCACCCCACCCCAGCTAAAAGACTTATCTAAAATTCAAACTTAACCATGTCACTTCCCTGCCAACACCCTTCAATGGGTTATAGGACAACATCAAAATTGTCAAAATGGGCCTGTGTGATATGACCCCAGCTGGCTAGGTCCAAGCCCACCTAACTCTGCTCCAAGCTCCCCCAGTCCCCACACATACCATGCTGTTTTGTGTTTGCCTATTCTGGCCTCTCTGCCTGAAATGAAAGGTACCCTTCCCCTTTCTGGTGTACTCCCAACTTCTCAAGATCCAGCTCCAATGTCACCTGCTGTGTGAAGCCCACCCTGACATAGCCGTGTCCCCATGTCCACAGCAGAGTTTGTTGCTGTGTTCGCACAACACAGAGCATCATGGCTGAACGCTCAGACAGCGCTGGGTTTGCTGGTGGGTTCTGTCACCTAGCAGAGTGATCTCGAAGAAGCCACTTAACCCCTGTGAGTGTTTTCCTGTAAGTAAAATGGGATAAGAATTGCTCTGACCTCCACTGCGGTTGTGAGGAATGAATGGGGTGCTGCCCGCATGCTCTTAGCACCATGTGCCAAGCGTTCAATGAATGGAGGCACTGTGCAAATTCTGCTCTAATTGAGGTCCCTGCACATCTCTCTCACTAACTTGGGAACTCTATAAGGGCAGAGCTGGCTGGTACCCCAATGCCTCCCAGCATCTACCACAGAATCTAGCCTACATTGGGTGCTCAGGAACCCCAGTGCCGACTCAGCCACATGAGCGGCACAATCTCCATCTCCTTTACTTGGTGGCCACAGCCACTTTTCCCTTAGCTCTCTGCACTTACTGGACAGTGCAGGAGAGGAAAACCGGATCCCCCCCCTCTTCTATGTGCTGACATCACCTCTCCTTCCTGTTCTACCAGATCTTTCCAGGAGCCTGGGCTACTCCACTATGGGTAGCATGTGCCCTGGACTCTTGGAGTGTGCAATGGGAGGCTGTATTAGTTATCTACTGCTGCATAACAAATGACCACAAACTTAGTGGCTTAAAACAACGCATGTTTATTACCTCACAGTTTCTGTGGGCCAGGTGTCCAGGAACAGTTGAGCTGGGTCCTCTGCTTCAAGATCTCTCAACAGGCTGCGGTCAAGGTGCAGGCCAGGGCTGAGGTCTCATCTGAAGGTTCAGCTGACCAAGGACCACTTCCAAGCTCACGTGTTTGCTGGCGAGATTTAGCTCCTGTTGGATTGAGGGCCTCATCTCCTGGCTGGCTGTTGTCCAGAGGCTGTCCTCCATTCCTTGCCATGTGTGCCCCTCCATTAGGGCAGCTCACAACATGGCACCTTGTTTCATCGAAGTGTGTAAACCAAAAAGGCAATAGAGGGCATTGGCTAGTAAGATAGAAGTGTTATGTAACCTGATCCTGGAAGTGAAAGACCATCACCTTTGCCATATTCTATTGGTTAAAAGTCACAGGCCCCAACTACAGTTACAGGGAGGGGATTACACGAGGGTGCAAACACTGGGACAGGGATCATTGGGGCCATCTTAGAGTCTGCCCCCAGAGAGGCTGAGGCAACTCCTTCCCTACAAAGGAATAGGAGTTGAGCAGGGCCTCAGTGGAGCCAGACCTCAAACTTCTTCAGGCCCAGATGGTGGCGGAAGTGTCTCCGAGCAGGGCAGGGGCCAATGGCAGGCTCCCCTAGGGCTTCTGCAAGACTGAGGCCATTCCCAGAGCTGGAGGCTGGGCTCCAAGGGCTTTCCTAGGCTGGGGATTGGAGAAAAAGGGCTAATGAGGGCTTCAGGCTTCCCTGGGAGTCCATCTGTGTGCTCCACCAGCATGCCAACCACTGTCCTCCCAAGGTCCAGGTCCCTGCTCAGTAAACAACCGAGCCCCAGGCACTCAGATGATTCCCTGCTGCCCCCTGTCTCCTCTCCTTTACACTCAGTAGCACCCCAAAGTGCCCTGGTGGGAAATGCCAGCATCCTCTCACTTTGGGTCCTGAATGTCTTCTCGTAAAAGTCAGTTCAATCGTACTTACTGAGTTCCTACCACTTGCTAGGCACTGTACTAGGCACCAAGAACACCAGTCAACAGCCCCTTCCATCCAGGAATCTACCCAGGCAAGTAAACAGACCAGTTACCCATCTCACCATGTGCAGTGATACAGGCAAACTCGGGGCACTTGAGGAAGGCTCCCTGGAGGAGGTGGCATCTGAGATGAGTCTTAAATGAAGAGGAGTCAACCTGGTGGAGAAGGAGGACACTCAAGGCAGGGGGGCTGGCATAGTCTGACATGGGTGGTGGGAGTAGGGGAGGAAGAGGTGGGGGATGTCTGCAGGAACTTGAGTTCTTGGTGAAAAGCTGAGAGCCTGGGGATGTCCACTGGGGCGGGGCGGGAGGGGGGGGAACGTCACACAGTGGAGCTTGGGCTCTTCCTGCAGGTCTTGAGCCAAGTGTGACATGATCAGATGTGCAGGTTTAGGAAGGTCATTAGGGCTGTGAGGAGGATGAACTGGGAGCCCAGGGAGGAGCTGGTGCAATGTCAAGGTCAGAGATGGTGAGGACTGACCTCAGGCAGTGGCAAAGGAGTGGGAAGAAGTGGGCAGATCAGAAGGCCATGTAGGAGGGCAAATTATCAGGACTTGAGGATTGGATGTGAGGGGTATGGAGGAAGGAGGGGTGTAAGCCAATGCCTGTGTCTCCATATTGTGTGGTTCCATTCTCCAAGATCTAGAACACTGGTAGGAGATAGATTTGGAGGAAGATAATGACTTTGGTTTGGGACTTCTGGGTTTGAGGCGCCTGCGGAGAGTCCAGTAGGGAGTCTGGAGGGCAGGAGAAGCACAGACCATGTGCTCAGTGGGATAGCCCTC
This sequence comes from Balaenoptera physalus, assembly GCF_965194825.1. Lineage (NCBI taxonomy): Eukaryota > Metazoa > Chordata > Mammalia > Artiodactyla > Balaenopteridae > Balaenoptera > Balaenoptera physalus. The sequence continues at coordinate 23,429,430 of NC_138890.1, read as the reverse complement.
AGATGGGGTGACGTCTTGACCATTTACTTCACCACAGGGATCAAAGCTACACGAAATCAAGAAACCTGGAATGGGAAGAGGATTTAAAGTCAAATCCATCCTCCCATGGAACTCAGGAGTCCCTCCTGTGCCATCTTTGGTGGAGGGCACTCTGCTTGCATTCCCCGTAGTGTGGGAGAGCTCCTTACAGTGGGACAGGTCCCTTCTTTCTCCAAAACTGAGAGCTGCCAGGAGGCAGGGGGTGAATGAAGCCTCCTAGGCATCCCACTAATTGACTGCAAAACTCTGCTTCTAGACCACTCACTTAGCACTTGTAATTAATTGGGGCTTCTTGCCTGATCTGAGAGGTGATTCGATACCCCCCAAGGGCAATGTTTTCTTAGCTGGTATCCTCCAGCTGGAGCTGTCTCTACACATTGGCCTCTCCATAGGGCCCTGGCTATGAATGCAGACTCCTGCCCTTCCTTCCTCTCTGTGTGAGATCGGGCAGGGCCCTTCCCCACTCCAAGCACAGAGCTGAGTAGTGCAGGCACATGGTACAGGCTGAGTGGGTGGGGCTAGGGCTAATATTACCACCTCCTTGGACACCAGGTCCAGGGTATCCATCCCGTCCTGGGACAGGCCCAGTGGTCTCTAGCCACATTAACTCCTCACTGCTCTCATAGTAAGAGGCACTTGGCATGACCTTGTCTACAGGAGGGTCAAGGCAGCCTACCTTAAAGTACAAGAGGGCACGGGGAGGGAGCTTCCACTTACTAAGCCCCTGCTACATGCCATCCACAGGGCTGATTGCTTTAAAGGCACCACCTCTGCTCATCCTGACAGGAATCTCTGAGGTCAGGATTATGCCCATTTTACTCATGAGAACACTGAGGCTGAGAAGTAGAGGCTTATAATGGGAATAGGCATAGGCTTTCATTTTCAGACAAACATGGCTTTGAATCCTGATTCTTTCTGTCTGGTCTTGGGCAGATGGCTCAATTTGTCTGAACTTTGGTTTCCTTATCTTTAAAAAAAAAAAAATATTGAGTATAATAATGCTTAACCCCACTACCACCACCAGGTGGTAATTCTGAGGGAATTAAATAAAATAATGTCTGTAGGTCCCCTGGTACAGTGCCTGGCATGTAGCAGGTACCTAAAAAGTGACAGCCATTACTATAAAATGCTACTACTACTATGGGCAGACTGATGAAGACAAGTAAGAAGAGGAGGAGAGGAAAGGAGGGAGAAGACATGGAAAGGAGAAGGAGAAGAATTAATTACATAAAAATCCTCAAGTCATCCAAAGAGTAAATTGGGAAGCCTGGATTTAAAACCAAATCTGTCTCATGTCTTTTCACTGTAACACAAGACAATCTGAGAGGCAAGGGTCACAAGTGAAAAAGGAGGCAGAAGGGAGTAACTGCCTTTTCCAAGAAGCTCTCTTCAGCTCAAAAGACACTTAGCAATATGGGTAATTTGCATTAAAAATTACCCCAAACTTAGTGGCTTAAAGCAATGAACATTTCTTTTCTCTCACAGTTTCTGTGGGTCAGTAATTCTGGAGTGGCTTGACTGGGTAGTTCTGGATTGAGGTCTCCAGTGAAACTGCACTCAAGATGTCAGCTGGGGCTGCAGTCTCATTTGAAGTCTTGACTGGGGCTGGAGGAGCCACCTCCAAGATGGCTCAGTCACATTGCTGGCAAGCTGGTGCTGGCTGCTGGCAGGAGGCTCCCTTTCCAGGCAGACCTCTCCTGCGGGCTTCTTGAGTGTCCTCACAATATGGCAGCTAGCCTCCCCCAGAGTGAGTAATCCATGAGAGCAAGGTGGAAGCTGCAACACCTTTCATGACCTAGCCTCAGAAGTCACCCACCATCACTTCTTCAATATTCTGTTGGTCACACAAACTAGCTCTGATTCAATGTGGGAGGACACTACACAGGACATGGGTACCAGGAGGAAAGATCATTGGAGGTTGGGGTGCGGGGGCGGTGTGTGTATCTTGAAGGATGCCTACTTCACAATGCACACCTCAGCCCACCTTCAGCCGCCAGTCAACCAACACTCCTTCATTTACCCATCCACTCAGCAAACTCTTCCCAAGGGCCTCCCCATGGCCAAACACTGGGCTAGGTACTGCTTTTCCAACCTGAATCTGCCAGGGTCACCGGAGCTCAGAGTCCAGACACACACCAACACACAGCAAAGCACTGTGAACAAACATTTGGATTTTTCCCATCAGTGCTGGTTTCAAGCCTGGCTTGTAATGTTGAAGTCATTTGACCTTGAGCACATTATTTTACCCCTCAGGGCTTCCATACAAAAAGATAATAATATCTGCACTGCCCAGCAATTGCAACAAATGTATTAAAATACCCAGCACATAACAAGTTCTCAATAAATGATGACTAATACTTCCAATATTTTTACTTTAAATAAATGGAGATTGCACTCCCAGATCTGGACAGCAGCCCCATCTAGGCTTCCCCTGCCCCCCCAAGAGAAGATTGGGCTCTTGGACCCCAAGGCTGCCCTCTGGGTCCTGCCTGTCACCTCCTCCCAAAGGCCTGGCTGAGCCCTGCTGTGGCTCTGACAGCCAGCCTGGTGCCAGCCCTAATCAGAAGCTCCAGCCGAGACCTCAAATTGATTTGCCATCATTTAGCTGGGAAGCGAGAGCTCTTCTTGACTCGCAGCCAAAATCCATTCTGTGATAGCAAAGTAATCACCTACATGGCGGGTGTCCGGAGACTGTGATAGAGATCTAGGACAAAAAGTCTCCATCCTACCACCCAGAACCCGAGCCTCACTGCAGCTCGTCTCTGGTGCCCCTCCCTCCTCCTGCCTGTGTGCGGCCTGCTGTGTGTGTCTTCACAAGGAGGCATGTGCCCCCCGCCCCACCCCCTCACACACACACACCCGCGCTGCATGTGGTCTAATGCAGTGAGTGGCTCTCAAATTTTGCAGAAAGTGCAACTACCTGGGGATCCTTAAAAAAATGCCAGTGCCTGGCTCAGTCCTCCAGACATTCTGATCCAATCGGTAAGGGGTGCACCCTGGGCATTGGGGTTCTTATAAGTTCTCCTGGTGGTTCTAATGGGCAGCAGAGGTGGGGGAACTGCTAGTCTCATGCACACAGCAGTGGCTTCACCTGGACGCATGTCCCTCCACATTCATTCAGTCACTTGTCAGTTGTTTATTGAGCACCTACAATGTGCCAGGCACTGTTCTAGCAGCTGGAGACACCACAAGGGATAAAGTTACGGCCCTCATGGAGTTGATATTCTGGTCAAAGAGGCATATAAGAAACAAAAGAATAAGGAAAATACACAATAGGCTAGATGAGAATAAATGCTTGAAAGGTGACATGTGGCCAATGTCACCTTTGTATGACACCTGGGTCACCCATACACCAGTTTATAACAGCTGCCCTGTCTACTGCTGACCAGCTTCTGACCCTCAGCCAAACCCAGACTGAGTCTGCACCTCAGCTATAAATGACCCCAACGCTCACAATGACCCCAACACTGGCCACACACTAAGCCCTGACACCAGACACAGGGTGAGGTTTAACCCCAGTGGCGGACAAGCCCTAAATCTTAGTAGCCCCTGGCCATTTGCTCAGGCCCCAAATTCTCCCATGAACCCAGTACTTCATGTGGAAATTTAAGCCTCTCTAGCCCTGCTACAGAGCCCAAACTTAGCCCTACTCTCCGAAACTTTCCCTACAAAAAACCCACCGGGTTTTCTAAGGATTCTGACTACTAGGATCTAGAGGCACAAGAAAACAGATGGACTAAACAGATGGGAAAGGCCCCCGAGTGGTAAGGTTGTTGACGCTGGATGGCCCCTTAGAGAGCATCCCACCTCACCCCCTCATTTTACAGCCAGGCCCAGAGAAGTTAATAAGTAACTTGCTCAAGGTCACGCAGTGCGTCCACAGAGAACCAGAATGGGAGCCCAGGCCTCCTCTCAATCCAGTGCTCTCTCTGTCCTGCCTCCCTCAGAGAGAGTAGGGAACATCACTCATCTGGTGAAACAGCTCCCAGAATTTCCTCTGGGAACCCACTTTTCCCCTGTTCTCTACCCAGGATTTTGGTCAAATCCAATCCATGCAGCACCAAGTATACCCATGGCCCTGTGATCAGTTGTGGGCTAGACTCAGGAGCCAGGCGAGGCAAGGCTGAGACCCGGCAGCTTCTCTGGTGCACTTGAACCTGGGGACTATGGGGTGGGAATGGCTGCAGCCGTGTGGGCATCTCATCTGGGCTGAGGACTAAGCCAACCTGGGACGGAGAGGAGATTTGAGAGATGAAGAGAAATGGAGTTGCGGGGACATCCTCTGACCCCCTACCAAGCCATACCTAGAGGAATTCCTACCTATGCTTCTTTTTTAGCTTCATGAGTCAATAAATCCCCCTTGTGCTTAAAACCAGTTTGGGTTGGGGTTCTTTTACTTGCAAGCCTGACCACTACAGACAGGAATCCCTTTCTGGCTCTCCCAGCAACTCTCTTACCTGCATCACATCACCTGCTTTCTGACCCCACCTTCCCTTTGCTCTTGGTCTCCCCAACTCTTAGAGTTCCACAGAGCATGGTCCCTAAATGCACATGGTACTGCTTCTTCATTGTGAGGGGCAGAACAGTGTCCCCCCCACAAAGATGTCCACGTCCTAACCTCTGGAACCTGTGAATATGTTGTTACTTTAGACAGCAAAGAGGAATTAATCCTGCAGATGAAATTAAGGTTGCTAATCATCTGACCTGAAAATGGGAGATAATCCTGGATTATCCAGTTGGGCTCAATGTAATCACCAGGGTCCTTAAAGAAGAGGGAGGCAGAAGGGAGAACCAGAGACATAGCAGCATGAGAAAGACTCAGCCTAACATTACTGGCTTTGAAGATGAAGAAAGTGACCACAAGCCAAGGAAAGCGGAAAAGGTCCCAGACGCTGGGAAAAGCAAGGAAATGGATTCTCCCCTAGAGCCTCCAGAAGGAACCTAGCCCTGTCCACATTTTGATGTTGGCCCAGCGAGACTGAGCCCCATTGGATTTCTGATCTCCAGAATTGTAGGAGAATAAATATGTGTTGTTTAAGCCGCTAAGTTTGGGTGATAGGAAACTAATACACACATCAAAGGACCCTGATGTTGCATTAGAGAGATTGGTCAACATTCCATGTCTTCCTGTAGCCCTGGTTGAGCATTTATCATATGCCTGACTCTAAGCTGGATGCTGGGAACAGCAAGACCAACCAGACACTTGACCCCAGCCTTCCAGGCCCCCACAGCCAGCAGGGGGCAGGGGACAGATCTGTAGTCAGCTCTGATGGGCAGTGCTAAATGCCATGATGAAGAAGTGTGTGGGATGCTACGAGACCCCACAGTAGAGGCACCTAAACCTGCCGAAGATGGGGAGAAGGGACATGTTCAGGGAGCATTTTCTGGAGGAGTCAAAAGCTTATCAGGGAAAGGCATTCCTGGCAGATGGAACAGCAGAATCAAAGGCTCAGAGTGTGAGGAAACACAGCACATTGTGGGACCTGGAGCATTCAAAGGGTTGGAGGGGTATGGAAGCAGAGGCTGCAGTAGGGGCTGGGCCATGTAGAGCCCAGAATGCCAGGATGGATATAGACTTCATCCACAAGTGTGGGGAGCCACTGAGAATTTTAATCAGGAGAGAGATACGGACATGTGGCATGAAGGGTCAACCAGAAGCTCAGAGACCAACGTGGATACTCCAGGAAAGAAGGAAGGGTGTGTGAACTAGGGCACGGCCATGGGGAAGGGAGCAGAGAAGGAGACACTGGAGAGCTGATGAAGAATGGAGCAGGCTATGTGTGGCTTGCAGATGGCAGGTCCAGGAAGGAATGGAGTTGGGAATGACTCTGCCATTTCCTTGTCTGCTCTAGTGGGAGCCCTTCTCCAAGATGGGGTCCCACAGAGGCAGAACAGGCTTGAAAGGGTTGAGGAGAAGAGGTAGAGTCAGTGGAACCCGGAAGTAGCCCCAGGAGATGTCCAGGAGGCAGCTGCTCAGCGGAGTCTGAGGTGGCAGGGGGAGGGGGGGAGGGGGCATTTGAGTCAGCACAGATGAAATTCAAGGCCCTACAAGCCAACAGCCCAAGGGGGTGGTGGGAAGGGAGAAGAGCAGAGGCCTGAGCAACTCAGTCACTTAACAGATTTCTCTACAATATGGGAGCAGGAAGACACCTCAAGACTACAAAGAGAATTGGCAGAATACTCAGAGACAGGTGGGACGGAGACTGAGAGTCCAGTGGACACTACAGCCCCCAGCACAGCCGTCATGGCAGTCAAGGAGCCCCCAGGATGGCAGTGCGCCTTGGAGAGGCCTAGGGTCCAGATCTGGGGTCAATCCCCCTCCCGGCCTGCATCCAAGGATGCTCAGAACACCATCCCTGCTGCCAAGGAAGTGCTGGTACTACCATGGTGACAGGTTTAGAGCCTGGAGAACCCCCGACCTCAGCCTTCCCCTCACATAATGAGAAGAAGGGGTTCCCTGGTCTGGACAGAGGCAGAGCCAACCTCATCCCACCTCCCGCAACTCCCATGGATGCTTTTTCTTCCCTCCTCCGCCAAGCTCGCCATCTTAGAGAGCATTTAATAACTGGCTGCCGAGTCCCCTGGGGACAGACTAATGAAGCTGCTCCCGCCTCCTCCCTGGCCTGAGGCTCTGAGCCCCAGCCTACTCCCACCCCTCCTGTCAAACCTCCCACTCTCCCTATTGAAGCACTCAGGCCTGGGGGCCTCCATCTGGGCCCCAAGTTGCCAGGCTTTAGGTGACAAAGGGAGCTCCAGGCTCCGGGAGAGGCCTCAAGATGAGGAAACTGTCTGGGGCAGGGGATCCTGGAGCCAGAAAGTCCCTGCCTCATGCTTGAGTGTCCTCGGAATATTTGCTGCGTGGCTGCAGGAAACAGGCAGCACAGCCCACCTGCCACGTTTCTGGGGGCGTTGGGCTATAAATGGGTCTTTAGCCCCCAGCACCAAAGGAGTCCCAGCTTGGAAGAGCCAGGGCTTGGACATTAAATGGATGTCTCTGCCTCCCAGTGTGTGACCTTGGGAGAAGCTCCCTATCTTCTTGGAGCCTCGGATCTCTCGTACGTAAGATGGGGACGATGATACTCCTCCACGCAGGACGGATGAAAGGAGGTCATAAATGTAAAACACTTGACACGGGGCCTGGGGCACAGAACGTTTGCAACAAATTATATGCCAGAATGTTTCAAATTGCACTCCCTGGCAAGGTCAGGTGTCCAATCAGGATGTGGCTGTTGCCCTGGAAACATAGGTTTCTCTGTACAAAGGGTCAGTGGACGCTGCGGGACTGGACTCTCCTCTCTGGCTTCCCCTAGGCTGGTTCCCGTCCCTCTAGGGGATGGTACTAATTCGGTAAACCCTTTTCCTCCTCTTGCTTAATCACTGCAAATCCCTGGAGGGCTTCATCAGGCGGAGTCGATGGTTGGGTCCATAGGTCATTAGAAGCTCAGATTCTTACACTAAACCTCCTTACTCCAAACTATAATCCGGACAGAGTGGGGAGGAAATAGGATGCTACCCACCGCATCCACGGGGCTGACCGTGACCGTGCCAGTACACTAGCAAGGGCTATGGTACCCCCAGGTGTGCTGCCGGGACCCTGATTACCTTCCCTGAAGGACTGCAAGGGCTTTCCTGACCACCCAACTTGCCTCAGCCTGGGTCATACGAGACCCATGGACAGGTCTGTCTCCACAAACCAGTCTGTGCGCTCCCCTGGGGTTCTGTGAGGAATTCCCACTAAGTTTGCCTGCAAGTCATCTCCCCTTCCTCTGGGTGCAGGACCCCAATGTTACTTTGGAGAACCACTCCTCCTGCACTCTCAGCTCCTGTAGTTCTGGATGCCCAGGTCTGATCTGTGAGAGGGCCACACCCTCTGGCCATTTGATTGGTTCAGGGGTGGTCATGTGACCCGGGTCTGACCAGTGAGAGGACCCCATTCCCCTAGGCACAGTGATTGACTTGGCAATGGCCTGTGACCCAGGTCTGACCAGTGAGAACCCTACCTGGGACTTTACCTGGAACCACCAGGAAAGAGGCTCCATCTCTCCTGTGCTGTGGCTGAGCTGGCCCAGTAAGAGCCTTGAGCTGCCAGCAGCCATTTACCTCTTACTGAGGAAAACCCACCTGGGAGGGCAGCTCACACAGAGGAGCGCAGAGCTGAGCTATGGTGAGAGACACTGGTTCGAGCCCTTAAGGCAATCTCCCTTCCTTCAGAGAGCAAGGCCGCCCCACATCCCACAGCAACAAAACTTATAAACTCTGAGTTGCAACATGAATGAGTCTTGGGAGTGACAGCACTCACATTTTGAAGTGAGCGTTGACCATCAGGCTCAGAGTCAGACAGAACTGGGTGTGGGACCCAGCTCTGCATTCCTGCATGCTTAACCTCGGGTAGGCCACATCTTCTGTATGAGAGGCAGTTATATTCTTTTTGAAATAGAGTCAATACCTGAAGGCAAGCCAGGAGACCCCATACTATTTCTTTGGTTAGAATGTACTATGTCCACCTTGTGAACTCCTACTTACCCTTCAAAACCCCACTTATTGTCACCTCCAAGCAGTCTTATTATTCCCTCCACTCTGCCCGCACAGAGATAATACGTATTGAGTGCTTACTATATGCCATGCATTGTGCTGTTGCATGTAACCTGCACAATAATCCTAAAAGACGGGGACTAAAATATCCCTATTTTGCAAATAAGACATCAGAAACTCAGAGTTTAATTAACTTACCCATGATCATACCCTCCATTCTGGTTGTATCATTGTCCATTTTGCTTCATTCTATTCTCCTCTCCCCACCCCCAACATGACTGAACTCCTGGACCTTGTACATCCCTGCATCCCTATCCACTCACCCTAGAGCCTCTACACCAGACGGAAACATCCACGCACATGCTGACCGCCAAGAAAAACTCCTATTTATCTATAGCCATTTTTCTCCCAACCTGCTTGGCCCTGACATTCACTGAGTGTTCCCAGGACAAACTGAGGAGAGTGAACTCTAATGCCCCAGGGGCCCACTGGGTATGTAAAGAAGAAAGCTGGTGGCAGGGAGACTTCAGTTAATGGAGAACCGGCCCCTGTGGGTGGCCAGCGTCTCTCTACAGATTTGGAAATATCTGCAGGATACATCATTAAGTGATCTAAAGCAAAGGCAGAACCTATTATAAATGAGAGTCAAAAGAATATCTAATTCTTATTGTATGTATTCCTTTAACAAAACTGGAAGGATACACGAGAATCTAATACAAGGGTTTATTTGTGGTGAGGGGTTGAGAACAGAGTGGATGGTGACAGGTGTGGGAGTTTAGACTTTTCATTCTATTCTGTTTTGTACTGTTTTGATTTCGGAACTCTAAGAATGTATTGTCTATTTAAAATAAACAAATAAAAAATGTTAAATATCAAAAGAGGAAAGCCCCACTCATCTCCAGCTGACTGTTGGCATGCAAAGATGTGCGCCCTGCATTACTGGAGTTTGCAATTATTCAGAAGAAAACAGAATACAGGAGTTTAATGCGAAATAGCCCCATTTTTAAATGTTGGTAATTACTGTATTTCATCAATACAGCACATATTTTCACATGGTAAAATCACTGAAGTTGGGGTTCATCTTGCAATTGCTGGTATGTCAGCGTTTGTGAGCTTTTCTTCCTTAATGGCACATAAAATAGAAGCACACCTTGCAATCAGTATTATAGTACGTTTGATGAAATAATACAGTAATGATAACGTAAATACATGTTTTAAAACATTTGCCAGCCAAAGAGAGCATACCCGAAGGCCAGATAGGCTCGGGGCTGCTGGGCCTGACTCCCCTCAGCCAGCCAGTTCTGTGCTACCTTGTCCCGCGAACACAATGTGGCTGGCTCCTCAGCCACCCCTGGCCTCTCGCTGGAGAGGGGCCATCAGCCGCCACCACCAGGGCTCAGCACTGGGGCTAGGAAAAGCAGATGCTAAAAAATGTGTACTGAGTAGGATGCAAGACTGTCAGAAAGAATGATTTAGAGACAAATTGGAGTTGGAGTGGCCTCCCAATCCACCCGCATTCAGCCTCGGTCCCTGGATCTAGCCTGACGTTTCCCAGCATCATGGCGGGTGGGCCAGGCAGCCACACACACGTTTCCCACGTGAGACACATTCTTGGACTCAGCACATGCCCCTACATAAGCAAGACCAGTCTGATGCCCTTCATCCTCTAGACAGAATGAAAAAGATCTTCCCAGGTGGAGAGGGCATGGATACCTGTTTGTGTTTTTGTTTTTAACTAGCATCTCTCTTTTATTTTGCTCACAGTTTCTCAGTTTTCCCTTGGGAAACCTCCTCTCCCCAACTTCCCATCGAGAGGGGCTGACCTCATCCCCCTAGCTCTAGGGATGGGCACATGACCCAGGCCTGGCCAATGAGTGTCAGCTCTGGGATTTACCCTAGAACTATTCATCACTGGGTGGGATGGGGGGTGTGTGTTTGACTGCCAATGTTGCTGAACTGGCAGGATGTGGGCCTGGAGCTGTTGGGGGCCATCTGTAGCTCCACAAGGCCAGACTGCCTCAGACTGAAGCCAACGCAGAGGAAATCAGGACTTTGAGATGGAGAGACAGGTATGTGAGTGTGGAGAGAGAGATTAAGACCCATCCTGATAACATCCTTTGAGCTCCTGGATCCATCCATTCCTGAAGTCTATGCCATCTTCCTAATTATGTGAACAGTGCATTTCTTTTATTACTTAAATTATTTTGAGTTGACGTTTTATCATTTGTAAATATCCTCAAATAACCACCTATGGGATATTTTATGGAGTCCTTATCAATTAGCCAAACACCAGCTAAGGACTTTTTCATCTTTATTTTACAAATAAGTGAACTCCTTGGGGTGGATACTGTGATGAACCACTCAGGTACCCCTTTAAGAATAAAGGACCTATTACCCCAGCTGCAGAAAGTGCTACCATCAGACAGCCTTCAGCTATCAGCACCTTCAGGGTTTGCCTCAGGAGAAGAGGGTCTTCTCACCTAAGGTGACACCCTGTTCCCAGGGTTTCCAACATCCAGTGACCGATCAACATGGGGATATAAAAGCCAAGCCCTTTTGCCCCAACTCAAGACAGCTCTAAAGGTATTCAGCATATACCACCTACAGAACTCACCCCAGGGTCAGCTGAGGCTTCGATTGGCAGAGTATGGCAACCCGACTTCCCTCTCTGCCCAATCCTGCTTCTGTCCCTTCCCTTCCGCAGGTGTTGATTCTAAGAATAATTCTAATTAAATATCCTACGTACTGAATTCTGTCACAGAGTCTGCTTTTGGAGAGTCCAACTTGTTACATACAGTTGGTACCAAAAGTGGGTCAGGAAAGCAGACACTGGGATGAGAGTTCAGAGCTGAATCACCTGCTACCCAGCTGGCAGTGCCAACCCGCCTCACAGATAGCCCCTGGCCTGGGTGATAAATTAAGATGGCAGCCTGGGAAAGAGAATTCATTAACTGGTGTGATACATTTGAGAAATATGGTGGAAACAGTAATTATCAGGACAATTGAAATGGGTGGCTGTTAAACCCAATTGATCTGGAAAAAGATAACAAAGAGCAGAGTGTGGTTAATCAGCAATTAAAAGCTAAGCGGGAAAGCCAGAGGCCCTTCCACTGGCATTTAGGAAGACTGCCATCTCCCTCCACAGCAGAACAGAGAAAGGGGAAACTTATCCCAGGTTCCGAAGAATGTTTGACTTCAGCCAAGGTAGGTCTGCTATGCCAAGGTCAGAGCCTCAGTTAGGAAAGAGTGGAGCCATGACACATGGGATGGGGACATCTGAACTGATTCTTCAGATTCCCTTGAACCTCTAAGCCTGCAGAGGTCCTGCCCCCATCCCCCGCTCCCATCCAACACCCCCCTCTCCCAGGATGCAGGATTTAATACCCTCACAAGTACCCCAGGAGATGATACACACTCACTACTGCGATGGCTCCTAGAAGCACGGAAAAAGTAGTGGCCCACGTGAAATGAGAAGTGCCATGGCAGATGGGGGAAGAAGGGATTGAAAGGCTCAGAGACATGGGCACGCCAGAGGAGATGTACTATGTAAGACCGGAAGTCCCGCCCCACCTCCAGAGACTGGTGTTACACAGGGTACCCAGAGGACACACTGCTCAGCCAGGCTGTGAAGAGCGGCCCCCTGCATCACTTGGAAGTTCAACGATGGCTCTTCCGTGTAGGCTGGGGCTGGTGATAGGAGACGCTGTTACATAACTGGGCTTGCTCACAGCGATGGGGATGATAGGAACCTGCAAAAACAGAACCTATCCAAAGGCAGGAAGAGGCAATTTTGTGAGGAGTGGTAAGGTAGAGAGGCAGACGGGAGCCTGGCCTGCAGAGAGTTATGGCGTTACTGGAACACGGCATCCCTAGGGCAACACAGATGGGCAGCCAACAAGGGTACATCTGCAACTTCAAAAAAAATCAGGGATGGGTGGTCAGGAGGCTGACAATAGTCACCCCAATAAAAAATAATAATCCCTTCCCCAGTTTCACACCTGAGCAGATTTTTGGACCTGGAACCCGTTAGCTGAAAGAAATCCCATGTCCCCAGGAGGAAGGACCCCAGTCCTTCCTCAGAGTTACTCAGATAACTGAATGCTGGGAAAAAGGTTTACCCAAGCATTTCTAGGACAGCTGGACACAGAACTGAAATTCACACTGATACCTGGAAAACTAAGATGATACTACTCCCTACTAAGGTGGCCAGGTGATAAATGGAGTTCTAGCCCAGGACCAGCTCACAACGGGTCCAACTGCATCCCCCCCCAACGGTCTCCAAATGCAAAATTAGAACAGACATATTTAGTAATTGACACACACCCCCTTCTTATCCTATGAGGTAAGAGCTGTCATGATGGGAAGGGTGAGTGGGGGCTCTGAAACTGTCCCTTCCGGCTAAAATAGTAAATCAAAAACAGTATTTCATCCCCAGGGGATGACAAAGATTAGTGCCATTCAAAAAGATCTAAAGGACGCAGGGTGGTCATTCTTATCTTCATTCCATGTAACTCACCAGTCTGGCCCCCATGGAAACCGTAGAGTACCAGAAATGCAAGAAGTGGCATTCCCAATTGCAGGTGCCTTGCCAGGTGTGATGTCACTGCTAGAGCAGATTAATATGAACTCGGGTACGTGTTATGAAGCCATTCATTTGCTAAATGCATTCTCTTCTATCCCAATCAAGAAAGAGAGTCAGAAAGAGTACACATTTCCAAGGAACAGATGACAATATACATTCTCTACTTTCACCAGGGCTCTGTCCTGGTGGTCCAAGGAGATCAGGACCATTCAGCCATGCTGCAGAATGTCACGTTGATCCATTACACAGACCACATCATGCTGATCGGGCTGATGAACAAGAGGTGCCAGCATACTGGAGGCCAGAGGGTGAGAGAGAAAACTAATAAAGATCCAGGGGCCCACCACATCAGTAAAATTTCTGGGAATCTAGTGGTCTGGTAAATACTGGGATATACCTCCACAATAAAGACAAATTATTTCACCTTTCACCTCCCATCATAAAGAAGAAAATACAACACCTGATGGATGAGTCTGGAAGCAACAGCATATTCCATTAGCTGGGAGTACTGCTCCAATCCTATATGCCAGTGACATGAAGGGCTGCCAAGGCCCAGAGAAAGAAAGAACTTCATAGAAGTTTCCAGCTGCTGCTATCATCAGCCTTATTGCTTGGGCCATCCAACTTAGCATATAGGAAAGGCTGCCACATGAAGTATGGCAGACTCCAAGGAGAGAACCACAATGGAGACCCTGGGGACTTTTAAGCAAGTGTATAACTTACAGCAAAGAATTATACACCTTTTGAAAAACAGGTCATGGTGTGTTCCTGAAAAACAGGGAACCCAATCACGAGATACCAAGTGATCATGTGGCCAGAACTGCCCCTCATGAGCTGGGTCTGTCAGACCCACCAATTCGGAAAATGGGCACATCCTGAACTGAACATGAGCCGGATTTGAGTTCACAGCAAGCTACACAGCAGGTAGAAAGACCCCTGTCACCCACCACTAGCACCCTCAGCTCATATAAGTCGCCACATCAGGGATCTTGTGCCACCAGCTGAAGAGGAGGACAAAACCCTAGATTGGTTTGGGTCAGTATGTGGCAAATGACTACATTGGACCCCTCCACCCTGGAAAGACCAGGAATAGAGATATGTTTCAGGCATAGATTTGTCTTTCCTGCCCACGGCTCTCTACCCAAGGGCTTATGAAATATTTGATCCAGTGGCACGTGAACCCACATAACATCACATCAGATCAAACAACCCATCTTAATAGCAATAACCTGGGAGTTGTGGGAGTGGGCTGGCCCACGACCATGGGATCCACAGGTAACATCACACACACCACCACCCAAAAGCTGCGGCCAGATGGAGCAGTGTACCAGGGTGGAGCTAAGACGCAGCGGAAAAGCCAACTCAGAGACAATACTTCATGAGGCGTTGGCACCATCCTCCGAGATGCAGTATCACTTTAGATCAAATCCCTTGTATAATACTGCGTCCCCTGTGGGTAGGACACATGGGTCTAAGAACCAAGAGGTGGAGGCCAAAGAGGCCCTGCTTTCCATCACTCCCAGTGACCCAACTTAGGGAATCTCTGCTCTCCATCCCTCAGCTCTGGGTTCTGAGGGTTTAGACACCCTCGTTTCCAAAGGGAGGACACTTCCGCCAGTGGACACAGCGAGAGTCCCTTAAACTATAAGCTACAGCTGCCTCTTTGGCACTTCAGGCTCCTTGTGTCAGGGGCCCAGCAAGCAAGAAGAGGAGTCTCCATCCTGGCCAGAGCAACTGACCTTGGTCATCAGAAGGCAGTCACATCTGGGGACAAGGAAGAATATGTTGACACCTAGGTGGTCCCCTTGGTGCTTCCTTGTCCATTTGGACAGTAGATTGACAGGTACAGCCACCCCAGCCTGCAAAGAGCAGGGTGGCCAGGGTCTCAGTCCCTGCAGAGATGAGACCTGAGAGTGAGGGTTAGTGGAGGGGGCTGCTGAGGAGTGTCGGTTGCAGCCCTGAGACCACAAAAGCTTCAGCGAGGGAGCTGTAGTTCATCTACTAGCCTCTGCCTTCAAATTCCCCCCAGAGGAGCATCTCCCAGAAGTGGTCCGGGACTGGACTGCAGCGGGCTCTTTCAGGTACCTCCGAGGTCTCCCTGCAGGAAGAGAGGACTTTTCACCAGGCAGCGGGCGGCCACTGGCAGATGGTTGTCAGCCCCTCCCACTTCATTCCCGGGGTGGGGGGACCTACACGCAATGACCGATCGACACACAGGTGCAAAGGCCCAGCACTTTTGCCTCAACTCAGGACCCCTGAAACGCCACCCTGTCCTCAGACCTCCCTGCATGGCCCTCTGAGCTTCCATCGAGACGGTATCATAGGTCGGCAACCCCTTTTGCCCGGTCCTGTGTCTGTCCTCCCTTCCAAAGACATTGATCTCAAGAGCGTTGCCTAACAATCTCCCTGCATGCTGCATCACAGACACCAGCCCAAGGTCATTCCCTGAGCTCGAGCGGCAGAGACACACGGCAGGACTGCTGTCCTGGCCCAAAGCCGGTGCTCCTTCCTCTAGAGCATCAGGTCTCTTTTACCCAGAGACCCAAAAAGTCCACACGTGCAGCAGCCAGAAGGGGAGACACCGAGCAGGCCTCTTCATGGAATTCACAGCATCCAGATTTGGGCTCCATACTAGGAATGTCAGTCTGATTACCCAAGCTGCTGCATGGTGACTGGTGGTACTGCTGAGTCCCACTCAGGGGGTGGGGGAGGGCAGACGTTCAGGCTCAGTTTCCTCAACTCCAATAAGGATGCACCATCAATATTGTGGAGCTTCCAGGTTTGCACGGCTCCTGGCAGGCAGACACCTCTCCGTGAAGGCAGCCATTATCATTCAGGAGCGGAGGAGCTAATTAGCCTCGCTGCTGATGCAACAGGAATTCACAGCGGGCAACTGGCCTGCGGAGGGGAGGAGAGGCTAGAACATCTCATTTTGACAAATGGCTTTTGTTTACCCACGACTGGCAAACAAACGTTTCAAGACATGTGGCTAATCACCTAAAAATAACAGCACACATGTTCCCTCTGAGGAGTGTTCCTTGCTAACAAGCACAGGGGCCATGGGGTGCTGGGGAGGGGGGAGGTTCTGTTCTCCCCTTCCTGCGCCCCACAGCCCTGTGACAGCACCCCAAGGCTCTGGACACACATCTTCCTACTCCCCACGTCCAGCCTGCCACCCCGCCCCTTCAGTCCCAATGAGCCAGCCCTCCCTTCTGCAGCCCCGGTCCTGGCCCCCAGCTGCTCTCCTGGGTCAGGGCTCACCACTTCTTGCCAGGGCTGGCACCCCAGTCTCCTCATTGCCCTCTGGCCCCACTCTGTCCAGCTCTGTCCTGCCCCAAAGGGGCCCCCCCATAACACACAGGTCTGACCACAGTGATCTCCTGATTAGAACCCTCCCTGGCTTCTGGTCCTCGAGACCATGCCAACCTCATTTTCCCCAACTTGGCCCAGCCATCAGTGCTCAACCCCTCCCGGTGCCCCGAGCGCACCCCAGACTTTCAAGCCTCCAGGCCTTTGCAGATGCCTGTTGTAGGGTCACTTCTGTCTACAGTATGCCTCAGTGATTTCAGTCAAGGGCATGGCCTTGAATGACACCTATGCTGGTGACAGATGAATGGCATCTTCTCCTGCATGCCACGCCCATGAGTCCAACCTCTTAACTCGATGTCTCATCTTGGTTGTCAAGTAGGCATCTCAACAATGTGTCCAAACACACACACACACACTCATACATATGCGCACAAATGCACTTATGCATGCACAAACACACACGCACACACATGCACCCACCTTCCTCCTGCTATCATTTCCATGTTTCCAGTTGCTCAGGCCAAAAGCCCTGGAGTCCCCTTTGACGCCTCTCTTCCTCTCCCATCCCCCAACCAACCCATCAGCAAATGGACCAGCTCCATCTTCCAAACCCATCCAGACTCGCCCTCAGCAACTCCACACTGCCGTCCCATCTCACCTTCGACAAGTCCCCTGGCTTCTACCCCTGTCCACCTCAGTCTGGCCACAACATAGCCCCCAGGGTATCCTTTTAAAACTGGCCACGTCCTGTCCCTCCTCTGTTCCAAACATTCCTGCGGGTTCCATCTCTGAGTCAAGCTAAAGTCTTACAGTGGCCCACAGTAAGGGTGGCCAAATTTAGCAAAAAAAATATACAGGACACGCAGTTAAATTTGAATTTCAGAGAAAGGCAAAATTTTCCTGGGACATACTTATTAAAAAATTATTGGGACTGCCCTGGTGGTGCAGTGGATAAGAATCTGCCTGCCAATGCAGGGGACACGGGTTCGATCCCTAGTTCCGGAAGATCCCACATGCCACGGAGCAACTAAGCCCATGCGCTGCAACTACTGAGCCTGTGCTCTAGAGCCTGTGAGCCACAGGTACTGAAGCTGGTGCACCTAGAGCCCGTGCTCTGCAACAAGAGAAGCCACCGCAATGAGAAGCCTACACACTGCAAGGAGGAGCAGCCCCCGCTAGCCGCAACTAGAGAAAGCCCACGTGCAGCAACAAAGACCCAAGGCAGACAAAAAAAAATTTTGTAATTATTTATTGTTTACCTGAAATTCAAATTTAACTGGGTGTCCTGTATTTTTCCAGCAGCCAGACATAAAGGCCCGGGATGATCTGAGCCCACCTCCACGCCCCTCCGCCACCCTCCCCCTTCCCCCCTGCATCACCCCCACCCTCCCCTGCAGCTCTGGCTGGCTTTCCCCAGGGCCCCTCAAGCGTTTCTTCTGCCTCAGGGACGGTTCCCTCCGCCTACAGAGTTTTCCCCTAAATCACCTTTTGGCCCACCTCCCTGCCTCCTCTGGTCTCTGCTCAGATGGAACCTGTCACCAAGGCCTGCCCTGACCACCCGACACCATATAGTGAGCACCATCGGTGCTCTGCCTTATCTTTCTCCACAGCCCGTGTCCCCTCCCCCCAGAAAGTCATCTCCTCAAAGGCAAAGATTTGTCTGTTTTGTTCACAACTATATCCCCACACTTAGCACTGTGCCTGGCACATCGTAGGTCCTCAGTAACTATTTTTGGAATGAATGGTGTCCCTGCTGTCCCACCCCCAGGCGGCCTGGCGACTCCTCCTCAAGCTGCAGGGACACCCACTGGGCCTCTCCTCCGCCAGGCTCTCCTGACCACACATGGGGGCTCCAGGCAGGGAACGCCACCCCTCGCCTGCGCTCCCAGCGGCCGGGGCCGCCCGTTGTCACAGCACGATCCAGCCCGTCCTGGTTGATACATTCCCACAGCTCCAAAGAACTGCAGGTATGTTGGCCACATTTCCTAAATTAAAAAAATAATAATAATAATAATGTGGGCTTCCCTGGTGGCGCAGTGGTTGAGAATCTGCCTGCCAATGCAGGGGACGCGGGTTCGAGCCCTGGTCTGGGAAGATCCCACATGCCGCGGAGCAACTGGGCCCGTGAGCCACAGTTACTGAGCCTGCACATCTGGAGCTTGTGCTCGGCAAGGAGGGGCCGCGATAGTGAGAGGCCCGCGCACCGCGATGAAAAGTGGCCCCCGTTTGCCACAACTAGAGAAAGCCCTCGCACAGAAACAAAGACCCAACACAGCCATACATACATACATACATACATACATAAAAAGAATGTAAGCGGACAAGAATAGCATTAAAAAAATAAAAAATTAAAGTGGAGATCATGGCAAATTTAAAAAATAAATAAATAAATAAAAATAAAATAAAATAAAAAATAAAAAAAAATAAATGTGACAGGGCTGAGCCACAGGGTAATGAGGACCATGAGACAGTAGATTTGAAATATCTGGAGAAAATCCAGGCTGCAGAGTCCCTGAAATCAACAGCTCTCCTTACCCTATATCAGAGCCATTACCTCTCCCCTTACAGGCATCCCCACTAGTCTAGGGAAGCCACCAAGGTGGGAATCGTGTCCCGTTCCCCTTTTTATCCCCAGTGCCTGGTCGATGCTAGCACATGGGAGGTGCTCAGTAAATGTGAATGAATGAATGAAGTGCATATGTGAGTGAGCAAAGAATTAACTAGCTTAGGAAACAAAGAGAATTCTAGTCTAAGGCTCTCTGTAGGGGCTGGTTTGAGCCCTATCCTCCCTAAAGGTAAAGAGTCCTGCTGTTTGGCGCTGCTGAGGAAAGAAGGATGAAGGATGAGCAGGAGGAAGAGGTGAACATGCCGTTCCTCTCTCTGGTTCACATCCCACAAGGCACATGCACGTCACCATCCTTTCAGCAGCCCTGAGAGGCAGCTATTATGACCTCCTGGTCCAGATGGAGAGACTGAGCCCCAAAGAGATGGATCCGTTTGCAGAAGGTCACCCCGTGAGGGGTGAGAGGAGATGGGGCTGGGATGCACGGCGCTGCCTCGCCAACTGGCCCCAGGTTACGATGACCATCAGGGAAGGGGCGTTCTCTTCCCTGGATGCTTTTTTTGCACAATCCACGGAGGCCCCCTGAGCAGGAAGGGAGGACAAGTCAGACTGCATGAGAGAACAGACCCTGTAGCTTTTCTCCGATCTTCCCACTGGGCGTCCAGGGGACCTGGCCTGGCTCTCCACGTATACATTGTTCCCTTCTGCTTCTTACCATGGTTCCTTGGGCCGCACCAGCTTCAGAGCCAGGCCGACGCAGGAGCCTGCCCTGAATCACCACATTTGTCTCAACATTTTTTTGATATTAATATCATTCTATGCTAATGAGTCCGGCCCACTTTGTCCCAGCTGGAGTCTCGGATGTCTGCTGATTAATTTGTGCAGAGCTCTTGGAGGGAGGTGAGGGTAGGGGAGGGGGAAAGGGAAGAAAGGAGAGAGGAAGAGAGAGAAGTGTGGTTTCCAGAGTAGAAACAGGTTTCCTCTGCTCACCAGTGACAGGTTCTTAAGCCTGCCGCCAGTTATGGGGCATAAACTAGAAGGCTACTCCCTCCCTGGGTGCTTAATGTCCCCAGTTCAGGAGGAATGAGACGTGCGGGCCCTGCCCCAGGATGCAAAGGAGCCCACGGTGGGACCGGAAGACTGGGCTTCTGCCTCATCCCAGCCCTGGCCAGTGTTGCCTGGGGGCAAGCGTTGGCCTCCCTGAGTCTCATTTTCCTCATCTGAGAAATGGGAGCAAAGATCCCAGGAGAGCACAGTTAGTTTAAAGCTCTCAGGTTTGACAGCTTGGCTTCCAATTCCAATTCCCCCATTTAGGGACCAGGTGGCCTCGGGCAAGCCACTTACCCTCTGCATAATGGGAGAGTAAACAGCAGCTACCTGGGTTGCAAGGAGTGAATGAGCTCATGAAGGTGCAGTGCTCAGTCTGGCACCCAGCAGGACCCAGTGAGTGCTCAGTGACCGGCAGCTACTGTCACCACGCACAGCAATAGTCAACTGATGAAGCAAAGCCCTGTGGCTCCACTCAGTGGAATATTACACAGCTACGAAAAAGGAGGCACAGAAGACAGTGTGGCCCAGGGAAAGCCCATGTTCAAGTGCCTCTGCACTCTACCTATTTGAGGTAATCTTGTCTCCCTTTCACAGAAGGGGTAGCCAAGCCTCGGAGAAGGGACTCGATTCATCCCAGGTCACAGGGTAAGTACACAGCCGAGCTGGGAATCAAAGACAAGGAAGACCAGCCTCGAAATGAAGACTCTTTCCTCTTTGCCATGATTCCTGCACATCAAATTTTAAAAATTGATGTATCCAAGTCATGAGTCTGCGGGCATTTCATTCTGGTTTCTGGCCATGTGATTGCGATATTTTTGTGCCGCAGATAATCATTGTTTGAGGCAGATAATAATCCCGGCCCAGTGCTCCCCACCTGGCTGATGTGCAGATCAAAGGAGCTAAAGGCTGCGTGAGGGCTTTGGAAACAGGAAACGGCTAGGTGCAGGGAAGCAACAGTCAGCATCATTACAGGACCTGGGTGGCTTGGCTTAATATTACACATTCATTCATTCAACAAGCATTCATAATGCCTAAAGGTACATGTTCTAGTCTTAGAAGATACAGGAGTGAACAAAAGAGATGACACTCCTGCCTTCTTGGAGCTGACATCCTTGTAGAGGAGACAGACAATAGATAAACAGATATAAGTGTTACAGAGGAAAGCAAAGCAGGATAAGGGCAGTGGGGAGTGAGACTCTATTGTCTATAGTGTCATGGAAGGCTTCTCTGGTAAGGTGACTTGGAGGCTGAGTTTTAAACAAAGTATGAACATAAATCATGATATCGAAAGGAAATGCATTCCAGACCAAGGAAACAGCAAGTGCAAAGGCCCTGGGCAGCAATATACATTTGGTGTTCAAGAAATAGCAAGGCCAGTGTGGCTAGAGTGAGTGAGGGGAGAATGATAAGAAAGGGGGTACAGTGGGGATGCAGAGGATATAGGGCCTTGTTGGCCATCATAAGAGCTTCAGAATTAATACCGCTCAACTCGAAAGATATAGTTTATCATTTCCTCATTTGTTGTATTATTTACATCACCTTTTCCTTCCAACAATTTCCCATTTCTGACTAGATAAAACCAAACGCTTTGGCACGGCATTCAAGACTTTTCAGAGTCCCCCATGTAACTTTCCAGCCTCCAGTCTCTTTGCTCCCCATGCCCCCCTTTCAACCCTTCCATCCCACCTCTATGCCTCTATGCCTTCCATCCCACCTCTATGCCTTTGCCCGTGCAGTTCTCTCTGCCTGGCTTCACTCAGGCTCACACTTAACAAATATTTGGTGAGCACCTGCTAGGTGTCAGACCCAATGGAAGGTGCTGGGGAAATGGGAACATTTGTCCCCATCCCTGCTCTTCTGGCATCTAGCAGAGATGACAAACATTAACCAGGAATGTGTGGGGAAATGAGTATGTGATTTCCACGAGCTGTGGGGCCATGGCAACGACTAACATAACCACCACTAACAGGGCCACCACTCTGGGGCGGGAGGTGGCCAGGGAGACCCAAGAATGAGCAGGAGTCAGTCGGGGGCAGAGGTGAGTAAGAAGGACCCACCCCTAGAAAACAGCCAGAGGGGAGGGGAGAGGAAGAGGCCAGCCTCATACAACCTGGTGGACCAGTTCAGGAGTCAGGCTTTTATACTGAGGCCCGTGCAGGGCTTGGTGGCCAGAAGGCTCCCCTAACTCCCTGCCTGGCACATCCTCTGCTGCCCAGCTTCCTCCCAGGCACCTGAACCAGGCCAGGAAGGGAGCTCAGCAAACAGGCAGCGCCCGCCCGGCTCAGCGCTGGGTAAACAGGACTCTGCCCCACACCTGCCGCCTCGGCTCAGCCTGCAGCTGCACAGGGATAAATATTTGCCTACAGCCCCATCTCTCGTAATGAGTATTTGGGCATCTACCAGGCAGACCTGGCCCGAAGGGAGCTGGAAGGAAAGGGGCCAGCATCAGGTGACCCCAGTGTCTCACTCTCTGGGACGCTGGGGTGCAGGGCCCAGACCTGGAAGACTCACAACTGGGGCATCCCTGAAGGACTTCGCCTGTGCTTCAGTGAGGTCTCAGGAAGCCTGATGCCAGGAAGTCAAGGACAGAGACTGCAGGAAGGGCAGCCCCCTGCTACGTCTGGCCATAGAGTAGCAGCCAACGCCCTCCACCCTTCTCACTCATTTCCGCTCCCTCTCCTCCTTCTGAACACAATGCTAAGGATACGTTAATTCTACATCAGGTAGGGGAGAGGGAAACCAGAAAATTGTACCCCTCCTCTTTGTGCCTTTTGAATGCTTTTACCTCATGCATTATTAGGTATTCAAATGAGTCAACTGTAAGGAAATATATGTTCATAATTTTTTTGGTTATTTATTTATTTATTTGTTTATTTTACACTAGGTCCTTGTTGGTTACCTATTTTAAATATAGCAGTGTGTATATGTCAATCCCGAATCCCCAATCTATCCATAAACTCATTCTCTAAGTCTGAGTCTGTTTCTGTTTTGTAAATAAGTTCATTTGTATCATTTTTTTAGTTGATCATAATTTTTATAAAACCAAATTGTAAAGAAGAGTGAATCAGTTAAAAATAAAAGTCCCCTGACCCTCCGATCCTGCTTTCCAACTGAACCTCATGTTAACTTGGGTAAGATTTCATTTTTGTTTCAGCATAAATAGCGTCATGTGGCACATCCTGCTCCCCTCTGCCTACATGTATGCCCAGGACACCTTTCCACACCCACACACCCAGGGCCACCTTGTGCTTCTCAGCTGCTGAAATTTATTCTGTAGTTTGGATAGACTGTGATTCATTACACAGTCCCCTTTTGATGGGCATTTGTTTCCAGTTTGTTGCTGTTACAAATAATACTGTACTGAATGTCCTTTTACCTGCATCTTTGCATACTTGCTGGAGTTGATTCGTACAATAAATTTCAAGCAGGAGACCAAGTGGCTTGTGCATGCTCACATTTAACAGAATTGCTAAATTACCCTCCAAAAAGGCTGTGCTGTCCTACCCAACCACCACCATCACCAGCTCAGGAAAGTGCCTATTCCCCCATCCCCAGGTATGAGGCAACCTTTAGCTCTTTGACAAACTCATGGGTGAAAAGTGGTACCTCATTACTATTTCTATTTCTTAATTATTAGTGAGGTTAGACATCTTTCAGGCGTGTGCTTGTCATTTGTGTTTTTTCTGTGAACCGCCTCTTCATACACTTTGTACACTTTTTTGGTGGGGGGGGTGTTCTCTCTTTGTTTCAGTTCAACAGTGTTTTGGCACCTACTCTGGGGTGGATATTGTGTTCAACAACCTCTCATGAAGCAGGATAAAGTATGTCCATGCCCAGGCAGAGGCTGGAAGCAACAAAGAGTGCCTGTGTGTGGCATTCCCAAGACAAAAGGGAGCAAACAAGCTTTGAATCTTATGAGATGTGAAGCACCTGATTACAAATGGATGGGGCCTCCATTTTCATATGAGTAAAGTAGAAAAATACAGTAATTCCTGTTCGTTAATGAAGAAAGCACAAAACAGTTTGTATAAGTCATAGTAATTTCAGGAGCAATTGACAGAAAATCAATCAAAACTGGCATAAACACAAAAAGGAAATTTATTGGTTTATGAATAAAAGCTTGGGCTTCAGACATGGCTGGATTCAGGTGCTCAAACAACATCATCAAACCTCATCGCTCTCTCTTCATCTTTCAGTTCTGCTTTCCCCTGTGTTACCTTCATTCTCAACCTAGATGTACTAAAATGGCCCTCAGCAGCTCAAGACATACCCTGTTGGTTCAACAACCCATGAAGAGTGACTATTTTCCAGCAGCTCCAGCAAAAATCCAGGAATTAGTTTTGATTGGTCCAGACTGGGTCATATGTCCATCATCAAGTTAATCACTGAAGCCTGAGTGATAGATTACGTAAGATGAGGGATGGGATGAGTCCTGTATGAAGCATATGGCCAGAGTATGAGAGTGGGAAAATTTGACTGCCATTACTAAAAGAAAGGGCAGGCTAAAATTACAGATGTCACTACACTGGATTCTAGCCTTGCCTCGTCTGTGTGTCCCTGGACAAGTCACTGCTTCTCTCTGGCCCTTTAGTTCCTCACCTGTAAAACTTAGGTATTAAACTCAATCACTGATTTTGATCTTTTATAGATCAAAAATCTGCCTCTTGGCATATTTCCATATCCCTGAGCCAGTGACTCACATCCCTCCCCACCACCATCTTAGGATTCCACCAGGCTAAAGCCCTGGCCTCTGTGGAAGGGGAAGAAAGCGTGTATAGCACTTCCGCCCACATCCCAGTGGTCCTCAGCATCCAGTCACCTGCCTCAATTCAGATGCAAGGAACTCTGGGAAATGCAATCTTCCTTTACCAAGAAAAGGAAAATGATAAAACTTTTGGTACCTCTGCCACAAACTGTAACATTTACTTATTATAAGGTCAATCACTGAGAACAGTGACGTTGCTTTAATGGATCAAAAAGAATAGGAAATTAGATATTTGATATGGATGACAGATGCAGTCATGTTTCACCCTCAGCACTGACTTTTTAAAGTCCTATCCTTTTTTAAAATTGTAAATATCAAGACAATCCCAGGTTGCAAGGAATACGAGGTGGAAATGCTAGTGACATTTAAAAGTTTGCTTTGCAATTCCAGTATTCTCTGTAATTACACAAACAGAGACAGAAGGAGAAACTTTAGTGTCAAGCTTGCACACAACCCAGGTAACTGGGAGCATAAGAAACTATGCTGGTTGTCTCTGAAATATTAATATTTAGCATGCAACATATCTGAGGGGTTTTGTTGCATTGATTACAATGTTTAAATAATTAAACATATTTAAAATGTGAAGTTCAAGTATTATATTTGTGGAGGCCTCTGCTTTGGAGAGCACAGTGCCAGGTGACCTGTGAGCTTTATAATGCATGCACCTAAGTGGAGCCCTGCTGGGTGTCCTCTGGCAAGATGCTTCACTTCATTAGGCTTTGGTTTTCACATCTGTCATGGGATGCCTTGGTTAATCAAGGCACTTGGCCAGAGAAATAAACATTTAAAAAAAAAAAAAATGAAAGGACAGACCAAGATGTGTCACTGTACCATGCAGACATCTGTGACTCAGTTGTCTATAATTTAACAACCTGCAAAGAGCATTAAGTTGAAACATATGAAACTCCTGTTTTAACAGATCAAAAATAGCCAAATAAAATCAATTTTGCGTACAATACAGTCGACCCTTGAACAACGTGGGCTTGAACTGCAGAGGTCCACTTACACGTAGGCTTTTTTCAGTAGTAAATACTACAGTACTACACAATCCACACTGGGTGAATCCACGGATGGGAAACTGCAGATACAGAGGAACTGTAGAAACATAGGGTTGACTATAAGTTATAAGCTGATTTTCAACTGTGCAGAGGGTCCCAATATATGAAAACTGGAAGTCTGTGGTCCTTTTCTAGCCCATAGACATATTTTATTATTTATTTATTTTTTAAATAAATTTATTTATTTTATGTATTTATTTTTGGCTGCATTGGGTCTTCGTTGCTGCGCACGGGCCCTTTCCAGTTGCGGTGAGCGGGGGCCACTCCTCACCACAGTGCACGGGCCTCTCACCACAGTGGCCTCTCCCGTTGCGGAGCACGGGCTCCAGGAACACAGGCCTCAGCAGTTGCGGCACGTGGGCTCAGTAGTTGTGGCTCCAGAGCACAGGCTCAGCAGCTGTGGCTCACGGGCCCAGCTGCTCCATGGCATGTGGGATCCTCCCAGACCAGGGCCCGAACCCGTGTCCCCTGCATTGGCAGGCGGACTCCTGACCACTGCCCCACCAGGGAAGCCCAACATATTTTATTTTAAAAACACTTACAAAGTGAGATATTTCACACGAAAAACAGATTTCTAGTCTCTCTTTAGAAGAAAAACTTCCTACAAGAAAACATATGAGAAAATCTTTGTGATCATGGGTTGGGCAAAGATGTCTTAGCTACAACACTAAAAGAATGACCAATACAAGAAAAAGTTGATAAACTGGACACCATCAAAATTAAGAATTTCTGCTCTTCAAAGATACTGTTAAGAGAATTAAAAGACTGCATACTTGAGAGAACATGTTTGCAAATCAAATATTTGACTTAGAACAATTTGTATCTTGACCATGTAAAGAACCCTGAAATCTTTAAGGCCACAGATTATATTCCATTTATATGAAATGTCCAGAATAGGCAAATCCACACAGATAGAAAGTAGGTTAGGGATTGCTTAGGGCAGGGAGGGAGAATTGGTGATGGGGGGTAGGGAGTGATAGATAAAGGTATGAGGTTTCTTTTTGAGGTGAGGAAAATGTCTTAAAGTTGACTGTGTCGATGGTTACACAGTTCTTTGAATATATTAAAAATCATTGAATTGTATACTTTAAATGAGTGAATTTATGGTGTGCAAATTATATTTCACAATAAAACAGTTATTCAAAGAAGCAACTCTAAAAACAGAGCAATGAGAAAAAATTTTTAATGGACAAAATATTTGAGTAGACAATTCACCAAAAAAGATATAGAGATGGTTAATAAGCACATGAAAAGATGTTCAACATAATTAGTCATTACAAAATGCAAATTAAAACCACAGTGAAATACCACTACACACCTATTTGAATGTTTTTTTTTTAATAGTGACAATATCAGGTGCTGCCAAAGATACCAAGTAACTGGAAGACTCAGGCATTGCTGGTGGTGGGAATGCAAAATGAGACAAACAGCCACTTTGGAAAACAATTTGGAAGTTTCTTATATTAAACATACACTTATCATGTGACCCAGCAATCTCACTTCTACATATTTACCCAAGTGAAATGAAAACCCATATTCAAACATAAAAACTTGCACACAAATATTTATAGTGCCTTTTTTGTAATCACCAAAAACTGGAAAATAGTCCTAATGTCCCTCAACTTGGGAATGGATAAACAAACTGTGGTACATCCATTCAATGAGATACTACTCAGAAATAAAAGAAATGACTAATACACAGAGATATAATTTTTTTGGTTACATAACACTTTATATATAAAAATACACACTCATAATCATTTTTTACCCTAGTACAACAAGGCAAAACAGATTTTTCCTTGAATCCACAGCTATTAGCCATAGGCTAAATTCATGAATCTCTTTGCTACTGCAATAATTAAAATATTTTTACGTTAGTTTTTAGCCGAGGTAGTCTTATTTGCTCACTAAATGGACTCAGTTTTTTTTAGACATTAGCATTTATTTTAGCTTTTAGAAATAATGATTTATCAACTTTTTATTGCAGTATAGTTGATTTAAAATATTTTACTAGTTTCAGGTGTACAACATAGTGATTCCATATTTTTATAGATTATATTCCATTTAAAGTTATAAAATATTGGCTATATTCCCTGACCTGTACAATATATCCTTGTATATTATTTATTTTATATATAGTAGTTTGCACCTCTTAATTCCCAACCCCTATCTTGTCCCTCTCCCCACTGGCAACCACTAGTTTGCTCTCTATATGTGTGAGTCTGTTTCCATTTTCTTACAGTTGTTCATTTGTTTTATTTTTTAGATTCCACATGTGTTAACATACAGTATTTATCTTTCTCTGTCTTATTTCACTAAGCATAATACCCTCCAGGTTCATCCATGTTGTTGCAAATGGCAAAATGTATTATTTTTTATGGCTGAGTAATATTCCATTGTATATGTATACCATATCTCCTTTATCCATTCATCTGTTGATGGATGCTTAGGTTATTTCCATATCTTGACTATTGTAAATAATGCTGCTATGAACATTGGGGTGCAGATATCTTTCCAAATTAGTTTTTTTATTTTCTTTGGATATATATCCAGTTGTGGAATTGCTGGATCATATGGTAGTTCTATTTTTAGTTTTTAGGGTAACCTCCATACTGTTTTCCATAGTGGCTGCATCAATTTACATTCCCACCAACAGTGTACTGTAAGGGTTCCCGTCTCTCCACATTCTCTCCAACATTTGTTATTTGTGGTCTTTTGACCACAGCCACTCTGACAGGTGTGAGGTAATATCTCATTGTAATTTTGATTTGAATTTTCCTCATGACTAGCAATGGTGAGCATCTTTTCGTGTGCCTGTTGGCTATCTGTATGTCACCTTCTTTGGAAAAATGTCTATTCAGATCTTCTGCCCATTCTTAATTAGGTTTTTTTTTTTTGATATTGAGTTATATAAGTGGTTTATATATTTTGGATATTAACTCCTTATCAGTCATATAATTTGCAAATATTTTCTCCTTCAGTAGGTTCTTTTTGTTTTGTTGATGGTTTCCTTTGCTATGTAAAAGCTTTTAAGTTTAATAAAGTCCCATTTGTTTATTTTTGCTTTTGTATTCTTTGCCTGAGTAGACAGATCCAAAAAATATTGCTACAATTTATGTCAAAGAGTGTTCTGCCTACATTTTCTTCTAAGAGTTTTATGGTTTAGGTCTTCAATTCATTTTGGTCTTTAATCCATTTGGAGTTTCATTTTGTATATGGTGTGAGAAAATGTTCTAATTTCATTCTTTTACATGTAGCTGTCCAGTTTTCCCAGCACCACATATTGAAGAGATTGTCCTTTCCCCATTGTATATTTTTGCCTTTATCATAGATTAATTGATCGTATTTGTGTGGGTTTATTTCTGGGCTCTCTATTCTGTTCCATTGACCTATGTGTCTGTGTTGTGCCATTACCATGCTGCTTTGATTACTGTAGCTTTGTAGTACAGTCTAAAGTCTGCAGATACCTCCAGCTTTGTTCCTTTTTCTCAATATTGCTTTGGCTGCTCAGAGTCTTTTATGGTTCATATAAATTTTAGAATTATTTGTTCTAGTTATGTGAAAAATGTCACATGTATTTTGATAGTGATTGCATTAAAACTGCAGACTCCTTTGGGTAGTATAGACATTTAAACAATATTAACTCTTCCAATCCATGAACACATGATATGTTTCTATTTCTTTGTATCATCTTCAATTTCCTTCATCAGTTTTTTAATATGTTTTCAGAGTATATGTCTTTCACCTCCTTGGTTAAGTTTATTTCTAGGTACTTTATTCTTTTTGATGCAACTTTAAATGGGATTTTTTTTCTTGTTTTTTCTTTCTGATAGTTCATTATTAGTGTAGAGAAAAGCAACAGATTTTTGTATATTAATCTAATTTCCTGAAATTTACTGAATTCATTTATTAGTTCTAATAGTTTTTTGGTGGAGACTCTAAGGTTTTCTACATATATATTATCATCTGCAAATAGTGACAGTTTTACTTCCTCCTTCCAATTTGGATGACTCTATTTCTTTTTCTTACCTGACTGCTGTGGATAGAGCTTCGAGTACTATGCTAAATAGAAATGGTGAGAGTGGGCATCCTTATCTCATTCCTGATTTTAAAGAGAATGCTTTCAGCATTTCACCATTGAGTATGATGTTAGCTGTGTGTTTGTCATAAATGGCCATTACTATGTTGAGATACGCTCCCTCTATACCAAATTTGATGAGAGTTTTTATCATGAATGATGTTGAATTTTTTCAAATGCTTTTTCTGCATCTATTGAGATGATCATGTGATTTTTATACTTCATTTTATTAATGTGGTGTATCACATTGATTGATCTGTGGATATTGAACCATCCTTGCATCCCTGGAATAAATCCCACTTGATCATGGTGCATTGGTGTATGATGCTTTTTATATATTGTTGAATTCAATTTGCTAATATTTTGTTCAGGATGTTTGCTTCTATAGTCATTGGAAATATTGGCCTATAATTTTCTTTTTCTTGTGGCGTTTTGTCTGGTTTTGGTATCAGGATAAGAGTGGCCTCCTAGAATGAATTTGGGAGTGTTCCTTCCTCTTCAATTTTTTGGAATAGTTTGAGAAGCATAGGTATTAACTCTTCTTTATATGTTTGGTAGAATTCCACTGTGAAGCCATCTGTTCCTGCACTTTTATTTGCTGAGAGTTTTTTTGATTACTGATTCAATTTCACTACTAGTGATCAGTCTGTTCAGATAATCTATTTCTTCCTGATTCAGTGCTGGAAGATTGTATGTTTCTAGGAATTTATCCATTTCTTCTAAGTTGTCCAATTTTTTGGTATATAACTGTTCATAGTATTCTCTTATGATTGTTCGTATCTCTGTGATATCAGTTGTAATTTCTCCTCTTTCATTTCTTATTGTATTTACTTGAGTCCTCTCTCTTTTTTCCTTAATGAGTCTGGTTAAAGACATCAATTTTGTTTATCCTTTTTTAAAAAATAGCTCTTGGTTTCACTGATCTTTTCTATTTTTTTGTCTGTATTTT
Source organism: Balaenoptera physalus (assembly GCF_965194825.1). NCBI lineage: Eukaryota > Metazoa > Chordata > Mammalia > Artiodactyla > Balaenopteridae > Balaenoptera > Balaenoptera physalus. The sequence continues at coordinate 23,398,505 of NC_138890.1, read as the reverse complement.
ATTTTTTTCCACACTGATAATTATTATTTCCTTCCTTCTGCTGACTTTGAGCTTTGTTTGTTCTCTTTGTTCTAATTCCTTTAGATGAAAGGTTTGTCATTTGAGATTTTTCTAGTTTCTTGAGGTAGGCCTATATCATTATAAACCACCCTCTTAGAACTTCTTTTGCTGTGTTCCATAGATTTTGGATCATTGTGTTTTTGCTTTCTTTTGTCTCCAGATATTTTTGGATTTCCTCTTTGAATTCTTCATTGACCTGTTGGTTTTTCAGTAGCATGTTGTTTTCTCTCCACATGTTTGTATTTTTCCCATTTTTCTTCCTGTAATTAATTTCTAGTTTCATTGATATGATTTTTATCCTCTTAACTTTGTTCGAACTTGCTTTGTGGCCTAGCATGTGACCTCTCCTGGAGAACATACCATGTGCACTTGGAAAGAATGTGTATTCTGCTGATTTTGGATGGAAAGTTCTGTAGATATCTATTAAGTTCAACTGATCTAACGTGTCATTTAAGGCCACTGTTTCCTTGTTTATTTTCTGTCTGGATATCTCTCCATTGATGTAAGTGGGGTGTTAAAGTTCCCTACTATTGTATTATTGTCAATTTCTGTCTTTATGTCTGTTAGTATCTGCTATATATATTGAGGTGCTCCTATATTAGATGCATATATGTTAATGAATGTTATATCCTCTTCTTGGAATGATCTATCTATCATTATATAATGCCCTCCTTAGTCTTTTGTTATAGACTTTGTTTTAAAGTCTACTTTGTCTGATATGAGTATTGCTACACCTGCTTTCTTGTCATTTTCGTTTGCATGGAATATCTTTTTCCATTCCCTCCCTTTCAGTCTCTCTGTGTCTTTAGCTCTGAAGATAGTCTCTTGTAAGCATCGTATAGATGAATCTTGTTTTTTTATCTAATCAGCTACCCTATGTCTTTTAATTGGAGCATTATTCCACTGACATTTAAAGTGATTATTGATTGGTATATACCTATTACCATTTTGTTACTTGTTTTCTGATTGTCTTTGTAGTTCTTCTCTGTTCTTTTCTTCTTTTAGTCTCTTCCCTTGTGGTTTGATGATTTCTTTAGTGTTACACTTGTGTTCCTTTCTCTCTAGGTTTTGTGTACCTATTGCAGGTTTTGATTTGTGATTACCATGGGGTTCATGTATGTTAACCTATAACTATATCTACTTATTTTAAACTGGTAGTCATTTAAGTTCAAACACATTCTAAAAGATCTACATTTTTTACTCCCCTCACCCATATTTTGTGTTTTTGATGTCATATTTTACATCTTCATGGTTATCCCTTAACTGTTTATTGTAGTTATAGTTGATTTTACAATTCTTGTCTTTTAATCTTTGTACTAGCTTATTTAAGTGGTTGATCCATAGCATTTACTATATATTTTCCTTGACTAGTGGAATTTTCCTTTCCTATAAATTCTTACTTCTTGTTGTACCTTTTCTTTTCCACTTAAAGAATACCCTTTAATACTTCTTGTAAGGTCAGTTTAGTATTGATGAACTCTTTTAGTTTTTGCTTGTCTGAGAAGTTCTCTTTTCTCTCCTTTAATTCTAAATGATAACTTTGCTGTGTACAGTATCCTAGGTTGTAGGCTTTTCCCTTTCACACTTTCAATATATCATGCTGGCCTTCCCTGGTGGCGCAGTGGTTGAGAATCTGCCTGCCAATGCAGGGGACACGGGTTCGAGCCCTGGTCTGGGAGGATCCCACATGCCGTGGAGCGACTAGGCCCGTGAGCCACATTGCTGAGCCTGTGCGTCTGGAGCCTGTGCTCCGCAACAAGAGAGGCCGCGATAGTGAGAGGCCTGCGCGCTGCAATGAAGAGTGGCCCCCGCTTGCCACAACTAGAGAAAGCCCTCGCACAGAAACGAAGACCCAACACAGCCATAAAATAAATAAATAAATAAATAAATAAATAAATAAATAAATAAATAAATAAAAAGTTATGGCCTCAGTGCATGGTAAGTGCTTAGCTGAGATGGAAGAAACATTAAATATATATATATGTATATATATATATGTCATGCCACTCCCTTCTGGTCTGCAAAGTTCCTGAAGAAAAATCAACTGATAGCCTTATGGGGGGTTCCCTTGTATATGACTCTTTGATTTTCTCTTGCTGTCTTTAAAATTCACTCTTTAACTTTTGCCATTTTAATTATGATATGTCTTGGTGCAAGTCTCTCTGGGTTCATCTTGTCTGGGACTCTGTGATTCCTCTACCTGGAAATCTGTTTCTTTGTTCAACTTCAGGAATTTTTCAGCCATAATTTCATCAAATACTTTTTCTATCCCTTTCTCTCCTCTCCTTCTGGGACCCGTATAATGCTGTTAGCATGCTTGATGTTGTCTCAGAGTACTTTAAACTATCCTCATTTTTTAAAATTTGTTTTTCTTTTTCCTGTTCTGATTGGATGATTTCCATTATTCTATCTTCTAGGTCACTTATGCGTTCTTCTGTATCACCTAGTCTGCTGTTAATTCCTTCTGGTGTATTTTTCATCTCAGTTATTGTATTATTCAGCTTTGACTGGTTCTTCTTTATATTTTCTAGTTCCTTGTTAAAATTCTCACTGTGTTCATCTATTCTTTTCCCAAGTTCAGTTAGCTTTCTTATTACTATTGCTTTGAACTCTTTATCTACTAAGTTATTTATCTCTGTTTCATTAGGGACTTTTTTCAGGGGGTTTTTTATTGATCTTTAATTTGAAAACATATTCCTCTGTTTTCTCATGTGACTTTCTCTCTGTCTCTATGAAATTAGGTGAAACAATAATTACCTGTCCTTGTCTTGGGGTGTCTTTGTGTGGGAGCATCCCTATGCAGTCTGTGTGTGCCCAGTGGCTTTGGTGGGAGAGCTGTATCTGAAGTGAGCATGGGTCACATCTTCTCCTGGAGTATGCTGGAGAGTATGCTACAGGTGTAAGTATGCTACACCTTAGTGGGAGGTAGGGCTGGAGATGGAGGGGTTAGAGCCATAGCCGTGTGAGCCAAAGCTTCTCCTCTGCTCAGTGGCAGTCACCTCCCTATCAGAGGAGGGTTCAGGGCCCAAGGCTTTGGAGCAGAAGCCCTGTGGGTCAGGTCTGAGCTGTTTCTGTTTCCTCTAAGTGTGCACACTCTCCTTGGCAATGGCAGCCTCCACCACAGTGGAGATCAGTGCCAGAGCAAGAGGGACTGGAATCAGTGCCTGATGCAGGCTGGCGTATGCACTGGTACAGCCCCAGCAAGCCAGTCAGGGCCCCAGGCAGTTTTCAATCTGTTGTTTCCATGCACATGCTGGTAATGGCCGTCTTTGCCCTGTTCAGAGGCTGGGTCAGGTCCCAGGTGGCTCCATTCTCTTTATTTTTTTTTTCTAATTTTTACTGGAGTATAGTTGCTTCACAATGTTGAGTTAGTTTCTGTTGTACAGCAAAGTGAATCAGCTATACATATACATACATCCCCTCTTTTTTGTATTTCCTTCCCATTTAGGTCACCACAGAGCATTGAGTAGAGTCCCCTGTGCAATACAGTAGGTTCTCATTAGTTATCTGTTAATACATAGTAGTGTATATATGTCAATCCCAATCTCCCAATTCATCCCCCCTCCCCAGTATTCATACATCTGTTCTCTACGTCTGTGTCTCTATTTCTGCTTTGCACGTAAGTTCATCTGTATCATTTTTCTAGATTCCACATATAAGTGATATCATACAATATTTGTTTTTCTCTTTCTGACTTACTTCATTATGTGTGACAGTCCCTAGGTCCATCTACGTCTCTGCAAATTGCACAATTTTGTTCCTTTTATGGCTGAGTAATATTCCATTGTATATATGTACCACATCTTCTTTATCCATTCCTCTGTTGATGGACATTTAGGTTGCTTCCATGACTTGGCTATTGTAAATAGTGCTGCAGTGAACATTGGGATGCATGTACCTTTTGGAATTATGGTTTTCTCTGGGTATATGCCCAGGAGTGCGATTGCTGTGTCACACGGTATTTTTATTTTTAATTTTTAAAGGGACCTCCATGCTGTTCTCCATAGTGGCTGTATCAATTTACATTCCCACCAACAATGCATGAGGGTTCCCTTTTCTCCACACCCTCTCCAGCATTTATTGTTTGTAGATTTTTTTTGATGGTGGCCATTCTGACCCGTGTGAGGTGATACCTCATTGTGGTTTTGATTTGCATTTCTCTAATAATTAGTGATGTTGAGCATCTTTTCATGTGTTTGTTGGCCATCTGTATGTCTTTTTTGGAAAAATGTCTATTTAGGTCTTCCGCCCATTTGTTGATTGGGTTGTTTGGTTTTTTGATACTGAGCTGCATGAGCTGTTTGTATATTTTGGAGATTAATCCTTTGTCAGTTGCTTCATTTGCAAATATTTTCTCCCATTCTGAGGGTTGTCTTTTCATCTTGTTTATGGTTTCCTTTGCTGTGGAAAAGCTTTTAAGTTTAATCAGGTCCTATTTGTTTATTTTTGTTTTTATTCCCATTCCTCTAGGAGGTGGGTCAAAAAAGATCTTGCTGCTATTTATGTCAAAAAGTGTTCTGCCTATGCTTTCCTCTAAGAGTTTTATATCCATTCTCTTTAAGTGTGTGCACTCTCCTTGGCAACAGCTTCTCCGCCCCAGTGGAGAGCAGCAGCAGAGCAAGAGCGGCAGGAGCAGACGCCGGGTGCAGGCTGGGGTGCACGCTGGGGTGGTTGCAGGAAACCAGCCAGAGCCTCAGGCAGTTTTCAATCTGCTTCCTCCGCACTGTTCCCTGGAGTAAGCAAGCATGTGCATGAGCTCTTCACAAGCAGAGTCTAGCCTTCCAGTAAGTCCCACTGATTTCAAACCAGCTAACGGGACTCGTCTTCCTGGTGTCCGACTCCAGGACTGGGGTACCCAATATGTGGCTTGAACTCCTCACTCCCCAGGGAGGATCCCCAAGCCCATGATATCCCCCTCCTCTTCTGGGTTCCCTGCTAGGAGTGCGGGTCCTAATCCTATCACTTCTCCTCCCTTCCTACCCAACTCTTTGTGGATCTTTCTTTACAGCTTTGGTTGTTGAAGAGCCTTTCTGCCAGTCTCTAAGTTGTTTTCAGTGAGAGTTGCTCCACACACAGATGTATTTTTGATGTGTTCATAGGGGGATATGAGCTCAATATCCTCCTGCTCCACCATCTTCATCTCCCTCTCCATACAGATGTAATTTAAATACATTATGCTAAATGAAAGAAGCCGGGCTCAAAAGGCTTAATGTTAGGATTATATTTATATGACATTCTCACAAAGGCAAAATTTTAGGGACAGAAAACAGATCAGTAGTTTCTAGGCACTAAGGGTGGGGAGAAGGGTTGATTACAAAAGGCATGGAGAACATCTGAGGGGTGACAGAACTGTTCTATATTTTGACTGTGGTGGTGGTGGATACATAACTGTATAATTTTTGTCAAAACTCGCTGAATTATACACTAAAAAGGATGAATTTTACTGTATGTAAATTAGGCTTCGATTGAAAAAAAAAGAAAAAGTAATTTCTATCAACATTGAACCCACACTCCTGAAAAGCCACAATCAATAACCCCCTTTAGGTAGTGTATTTTTTGTCCAGATCTCCCTAGTTCCTACCAAGTTAGCTGGACCCATTCACCTGTCTGAACCCTGCAGATAGGTTTTTGTTACCTCTGCACTGCAGTCTTATACAGACCTCCCCTCTCTCTTGGTCAGAGCCAGTTACCCCTTCTCCTGTGCTCCTTCAGGCCCTGGGTGGCCCTGCCTCATGGCATTTAAGGAATTAACCATGTCCTTATTGTCCTCCCTCACCAGACAGGGAGCTCCTTTGTGTCCGTAGTGGCCTGATGCAGAGTGGGTATTAAAGAATGTATGTTTAATGAATTGGCTAATAAGAAAAAAGCTCAAGCAAACCCATGAGGGATGAGGAAGGAAACCCAGAGGAGGATCAGAAAATTATCTGCGACCAGATTGAGGAAAGCTCTGAATGCCAATTTAAGGATCTCAGCCTTTATCCTGTGGGCCACGGAGACTTCTTCATCTTCCCCCACCTGTGGCAAATCATTCTTTCCCCCTTTGCATGGAAGGCTCTCCCCTCGATAGCCATGTGACACTCCCTGCATTCAGGTCTCTGCTTAGACGGTCGTCAGAGGAGCTTCCCTGACCACTACCTAACCCCACCCCACAGCACACCTGACCCCCTTACCCCACTTCGTTTTTCTCCATAGCACTTAGCACCACCTCATATATATCTATCTGTTTGCTGTTTTTATCCCCTCACTACAATATAAGATCAATGACAGCAGGGACATTCTTCACTGCTGTGTTCTCAGAAGCTTGATAAAATATTTGTGGAATAAATGAATCCCAATTTTACAGATGAGGAAATGAGGTCTTGTAGCTAGTAAGTGGTAGAGCTGGGACCCAGACCCAGAGCTTATATCAGTTGGACTTTACTTTTTTTTTTTAATTTTTAAAAAAATTTTTTTGGCTGTGTTGGGTCTTTCTTGCTGCGCGTGGGCTTTCTCCAGTTGTGAAGAGTGAGGTCTACTCTTTGTTGTGGTGCACAGGCTTCCCACTGCGATGGCTTCTCTTGTTGCGGAGCTCGGGCTCTAAGCACGTGGGCCTCAGTAGTTTTGGCATGTGGGCTTCAGTAGTTGTGGCTCGCGGGCTCTAGAGCGCAGGCTCAGTAGTTGTGGTGCACGGGCTTAGTTGCTCTGCGGCATGTGGGATCTTCCCGGACCAGGGATCGAACCCCTGTCCCCTGCATTGGCAGGCGGATTCTTATCCACTGCACCACCAGGGAAGTCCCTCAGTTGGACTTTAAAGAATATTCTTTTAACCATTATCTTGTGGAGGGATCTCAGGGTACAGGCTTTGGAGTCAGAAAGACCTTGGCTTAAATTAGTGGCTCTTTAGCATTTTGGAATCATTGGCTCCCTTCAAATATCTGTTGAAGGTTTTAGCCCTTTTCCCTGAGAAACAGACAAAAGTGCAAACATGAAATATTTTGCAGATGACTTCAAAGAGCTCATGGACACTCTCGTACCTTTCCTGAGCATCCTGGCTTGTGTCTCTGGATGAGTCACCTCACTTTTCTGAGCCTCAGTCACTGCTCTAAAGTGGGGATAATGAGGCTGATCTCACAGGGTTGAGGGAAGATCCGGTCAACTCAGTACGAACACCCAGTGTCCAAATCTTGTCAGTTCCTTTCCCCAGTCTCTACCTGAGCCACTGTGTGGCCTGGGTGCCAGGCCAGCTCATGTGACTCTCAGACCCTTATTTCCTATAAGCCTTGGTTGCCCCACCAGGAAAGTTGTATTATCGCTCATTTAACAGAATGGATCAAGTGAGATAGTGAAAGCCCTCAGGAAACACTAAAGCCCTGGAAACCTTTCCCAAGACATCCCCTCCGAGTGCCACAAATTGCTATACTGTTTCAATTTCAGCTACAAAGAGCGTTCTGCAGACCTAGAGTTAAGGAGTTCAAAGATAATGTGGGTCAAATCCCATTACACCAAATCCTATTATAGTATCACCTTCCAATGCAGAAGGCTTCTCTCACCACTGGTTTACAGCCTCCCTGGGGGGGTCAGGCTGACTTGCCTAGTCTCCTGCTAGCCCAGCACAGAGCCTGGCACATTGTAGGAGCTCCATGACCAAAGTTTTCTCTCCCTTGAAGTCAAGAACTTGTTGTTTGGTTCACAGGGTCTCTTTTTTAATAAGACGCCAACATTTGAAAGTCAAGAGAGTTCGTAAACAAATTGAGGTCTTTGGTGTCTCTTGGCAAAGAGATGAGTTACACCCTGAGGTCTAGTTCCCGCATGTGGAGACAGTCAGCTGGGGATGAATTGCAGCTGCCCCTTGTCTCTTTCAATGGCACCTGTCATGTGTCCGCCAGTCCCTGCAGTCCCCACAGTTCCTATTCTTACACTGCATACATGTCCACCTCCAGCCTCAGATCAACAGGCGTGTGAGCCAAGTCCCCTATTTTACATCCTCGGAGCACTATAGAAAGCCCATTCACAAGTACCATCTTCTTTAGTCCATAAGAAAGCTCTGTGAGTTAGGTATTATCATTCCCATATCATAGATGCAAAAAGTCTCCAAACAACAAAGAAACCCACCCAAGACCACAAAGCTTAGATAAGAGATAAGAGACAATAAGATAGATAATAAGGTCAGAATTGAGACTCAACCAAAAATTCCTGTTAACCGAAGATAGATTAAAACCTCTAACAATGGCTCCCACTTATTGAAAGCAAGAGTCACTGCAACTACACTCTGGTACAAAGACTCTGAGCCAACCAGAGCTGGTTTCGAATCTGGACTCTGCTGTGTGCAACCACATGACTTCACCTCCTCTCTGCGTCTCCGCGTCTCTAAAATGAAGCCTGCCTAGAACACCTTCCTCACGGGCTTTTCACTAAGCCTTCATAGATCTTGGTCAATGAATCCAGAAAATGCCACCCTGACTCAAGAATGGAATGAGAGTCAACGTAAGATTTTGGTTTGCTTTGGTTCTGTAGAGGGTCTCTGAGAAGCCATAGAACTAAAGGCAGTTTCCTAAAAAACTTGGAGCCAGGTAGTCATATTTGAAAATGAGGCTTAAAGAATTATTCAGAGTAGCCTGTCTGATTGGAATAATATGATGAGGGAAGGATCATTATTTATGACTTGTGGCAAAAACTTGTTGGTTTTCCCTGAGGCTTGTCTTCTTCCTCCTGGTCCCATAGCTAGGCTACATGTTCCAGGCAGCTCCACGTGGCCCAGTGACTGAGTTCTGGCCAAAGGAATGTGAGCAGAAGTGATGCATGTCACCTCCAGCACAACGCATAATACCCTTCCCTGCATCCTCCTCCATTCTTCCTCTTCTGTGACCTGATGCAGACGAACATGTTGGAGGTCAAGCTTTAAAGATGGTGGAGTCAGAGAATGGCAGGAATCTGAATCCCTGCATCATCAATTGAAGGAGAAATGCACACCCATCAGAAATATCTATTTTGAACAAAAATAAACTTTGATTTTATGTGACCCACTATATATCTGGGAGATGTTTATTACAGAAGAGAGCATTGACCTGGACTAACACAGCACCAATATTTCTGTTATGAAAGGAGGAAGCTAGGAAATTAACAACTGCCCCTCTCTGTTAGACCACAGACTGTGTGGCTTAAACAACAGAAATTTATTTCCTCGCAGTTCTGGAAGCTAGAAGTTCAAGATCAAGTGCCATCAGGTTTGGTTTCCTCTGAGCCTCTCTCCTTGGCTTGCAGATGGCAGCCCTCAGTGAGGTCTTCCCTCTGCGTGCACATGTTGTCTAGTGTTTCTCACTGTCTGTGTTCTCATTTTCCTTTCTTAAAAGGATACCGGTCATATTGGATTAGGTCCACTCATATGATCTTTTTTTTTACCTTAATTACCTCTTTAAAGGCCCTATCTCCAGTCTGAGGCACTAGGAGTTAGGGCTTCAATACATGGATTTGGGGAGGCCACAATTCAGCCGATAACAACCTCCCAGATTGAATTTTTGGATACTAAGACACTTCACTATGATTCTCCATGGCTCACTTACTGCATCATTCTAGGAAAGGGGAGGCCTCAGATGCAGACAGGAGGCTTCCAGTCAGTATAAAGGACTATCTACCTCCCACCCCTACTGGACAAAATAGATTGACTTCTGATTTTTGTCAGACTTTTGTATAAATGTTTAGCTACCAGGATTCAGTTCCCCCAAATTTTATTAACTTTTTATTTACTAAGATGTCTAATTGCTAGAAGCAGTAGGACTGGGTGTGGGGTATGTAGAAGGGCCTGGGGAAGAACAATGGCTGTGGAATCAGGCAAATATGAGATCCAATCCTGACATCACCCCAACCACTAGCTGTGTGACTTTGGGCATATGAAATACCCACTCTGGGCCTCAGATCCTTCGTCTGCAAAGGGAAATAATAATTTTATTGGTTAGAACTCTAGTTAAAGTGACAAAATCCTAAGCTGAAAAGCCTGAGCAAAGATGAACTTCTGGTCTGACATAGGAGATTGATAAAGAAGGCTTTAGAGAGCATTCACTCACAATGACTAAGAGAACAGGAAAGGAAATAACAGCAATAAAATTATGGATACTGGAAAGAAAGTGGATTGATGATAACTGTCTGAGCAGACCAGAGGAAACAGCTTCCCCTCAGTTGTGGACGAAGGTGGCCAGTTAGAACCGTAAATCTCCAGAAAGGCTCATGAATTGAAGGCACCAAGTACCTCTGACAGGGATGTAAAGGTGGCAATTACAACAGGCGGATTGGTTGAAAGTCAGTTTAAGACAAAGTTGGAATCAAACGATCAAACTTAGTACCACTAATAGTAGGACTTCCTGACATTATTATAACAATAGGACTTTCAAAAAAAGTGCACAGCTTAAACCATCAAGTCTTCTTTCTAGACTATTTAACATGAATCTAATAAGCCTTTAGACTGAGCTTCCAGTCTGTAGGGAATACAGGAGAGAGAGGAACAAGTCGAATAAGAAAACAACCAGCAAACCTAGATTGTGAGATATTCTGGAAGACAGATAACTAGCCTGGCCTCTTCAGCAAGTCGATGTTCTAGATTTAGAAAACTATGATATATGACAGAGATATATCATAGATTTAAAAACTATGATATATGACATAGATATATCATATGATATATATCATATATCATATATATATAACAAAGATATATGACAACCAAGTGCAGTGGATTCTGGTTTTTAAAAAATAGGCTAGGGCCTCCCTGGTGGTGCAGTGGTTAAGAATCCACCTGCCAATGCAGGGGACATGGGTTCGAGCCCTGGTCCAGGAAGATCCCACATGCCGCGGAGCAACTAAGCCCGTGCGCCACAACTACTGAGCCTGCACTCTAGAGACTGCAAGCCACAACTACTGAGCCCACATGCCACAATTACTGAAGCCTGCGCACCTAGAGCCTGTGCTCTGCAATAAGAGAAGCCACCAAAATGAGAAGCCCGTGCACCACAACAAAGAGTAGCCCCCACTTGCTGCAACTAGAGAAAGCCCGTGCACAGCAACAAAGACCCAATGCAGCCAAAAATAAATAAATAAATAAATAGGCTATATGGAGAAGTTTGAATACAGATTGGATATTAGATGATAAGGTAGCCAGCCTCCAAGATGGATCACAGTGATCCCTGCCTCCATACCCTAATTAGGGAACCCTAATGAAGTCCCCTTCTACATTATGCTAGGGTTGGTCTGGTCTCTAATACCATACTGCAGAAGTGATGGTATGTCACTGCCACAATTAGGTTATAAAAGATTACAGCTTCCATCCTGGGCACTCTCTTCCACTCTCTCGCTCTAAGATCCCTTGTTTTGGGCAAAACTAATTACCATGTCATCAGAACATTCAGGTAGCCTATGCATAGAGCAATGAAGCAAGGAACTGAAGCATCCAGACCATGGAATGAGCTTGAAAGTGGATCCTTCAGCTTTATTCAAGTCTTGAGATGACTGCAGCTTCAACCAACAGATTTATTGCAACCTCATGAGAAACTCTGAACCAGAACCACCCAGCTAATCTGCTCTCAAATTCCTAACATTCAGAAACTGTGAGATAAATGTTTATTGTTCTAAGTTGCTATGATTTGGAGTAATGTGTTATACAGCAGTGCATAACTAATACAGATGATAATAGAAAATGATTTAATATTCTTAGGTGTGATAATGGTGCGGTGATTATGCAGGAATATCTCTTTATTTTTAGGAGTTGCATTCTAATGTATTTAGGAGTGATGTGTCATGATGTCTCTACAATTTGGTTTCAAATTGTTCAGAAAATATACATACATGGCATATATACACATAAATATACACATACAACAAAAAGACTGACAGTTATTGAATCTAGATGGCAGGTATATAAGTAATCATTGTATCATCCTTTCAACTATTCTATATCTTTGACATTTTTCACAATAAAAACTTCAAGAATTTCTGCTCCTGGACAAGATGGAGTAATAGGACCCAGCCGGGCCTCCCAACAAAAACAGCCCAAAAGAACATTAAAAATATATGAAACATTTTCCTCTAAGATCAGGAACAAGATAAGCATGCCCACTTTTGCCACTTCTAACATAGTACTAGAAATCCTAGCCAGAGCAATTAGGAAAGAAAAAGAAACAAAAGGCGTCCAAATTGGAAAGGAAGAAGTAAAATCATTTCTGTTCACAGACAACATGATCTTATATGTAGAAAAGCCGAAAGATTCCACAAGAAAACCAGTAAACAAAACAAGTAAATGAACACAACAAAGGTGCAGGATACAAAATCAACACACAAAAATCAGTTGCATTTCAATAAATTAACAATTAACATTTTGAAAAGGAAATTTAAAAAACAATTCCATGTATAATTGCATTAAGAAGAGTAAAATACGTAGGAATAAACTTAACCAAGGAGGCAAAAGACTGGTACACTGAAAACTATTAAATATTGCTCAAAGAAACAAAAGAAGACACAAAAAAATGTAAAGACATCCCATGCTCATGGATTAGAAGACTTAATATTGTTAAGAATACTACCAATGGTGATTTGTAGATTCAATGCTTCTCTATCAAAATCCCAGACTTTTTTATAGAAACAGAAAAATCCATCCTAAAATCCATATAGAATCTCAAGGAGCTCCAAATAGTCAAAACAATCTTGAAAAGGAAGAACAAGGTGGAGAATTCACACTTCCTGATTTCAAAACTTACTACAAATATAAATTAATCAAAACAGTGTGGTACTGGCATAAAGACATATAGACCAATGGAATAGAATAGAGAGTCCAGAAATAAATCCTTATATATATGGTCAAATAATCTTTGACAAGGGTGCCAAGATCATTCAGTGGGGAAAAAACAGTCTTTTCAACAAAAAATGGTAAAATTGGATAGCTACGTTAAAAAAAAAAGGAAGAAACTCTTAGAAGAAAGCATAGAGGGAAAGCTTAATGACGTTGGATTTGGCAATGATTTCTTGGATACAATACCAAAAGCACAGGCAACAAAAGTAAAAATAGGTAAACTGAATGACACCAAAAGTTTAAAATTCTATGCATCAAAAGACACAATCAGCAGACTGAAAGGCAACCTACAGAATGGGAGGAAATGTTTGTAAATCATATATATTACAAGACATTAATATCCGGAATATATAAAGAACTCCTACACGTCAAAAACAAAAAATAAAACAACCCATTTTAGTGTTCATTTCGGCAGCACGTATACTAAAAATGGAATGATACAGAGAAGACTAGCATGGCCCCTGTGCAAGGCTGACATGCAAATTTGTGAAGCTTTCCATATTTTTGGCAGAACACTCTTTGACATAAATCACAGCAAGATCCTTTTTGACCGACTTCCTAGAGGAATGGGAATAAAAACAAAAATAAACAAATAAGACCTAATTAAATTTAAAACCTTTTCCACAGCAAAGGAAACCATAAACAAGATGAAAAGACAACCCTCAGAATGGGAGAATATATTTGCAAATGAAGCAACTGACAAAGGATTAATCTCCAAAATATACAAACAGCTCATGCAGCTCAATATCAAAAAACCAAACAACCCAATCAACAAATGGGCAGAAGACCTAAATAGACACTTCTCCAAAGAAGACACACAGATGACCAACAAAAAAAGATGCTCAACATCACTAATTAATAGAGAAATGCAAATCAAAACTACAATGAGGAATCACCTCATTGGTCAGAATGGCCACCATCAAAAAATCTAAAAACAATAAATGCTGGAGAGGGTGTGGAGAAAAGGGAACCCTCATGCTTTGTTGGTGGGAATGTAAATTGATACAGCCACTATGGAGAAGAGTATGGAGATTCCTTAAAAAACTAAAAATAGAAATACCATATGACCCAGCAATCCCATTACTGGTCATATACCCAGAGAAAGTCATAATTCAAAAAGACACATGCAGGAGGATTACTGGACTGAATGTCAATATTATGACATAGTATGAGTGTGTTTCATGTTTGGTAATTGCAATCATTGTTGCTTTTGTTGTGGTCATCCATGTACAATGCTTGATGTCAGTCTATTTATCTCTTGTAAAAATAAAATACAGTGTGTGTGTGTGTGTGTGTGTGTGTGTGTGAAAAAAAAAAAAAAAAAAGACACATGCACCCGAATGTTCATTGCAGCACTATTTACAATAGCCAGGTCATGGAAGCAACCTAAATGCCCATCAACAGATGAATGGATAAAGAAGTTGTGGTACATATATACAATGGAATATTACTCAGCCATAAAAAGGAACGAAATTGGGTCATTTGGAGAGACATGATGGACCTAGAGACTGTCATACAGAGTGAAGTAAGTCAGAAAGAGAAAAACAAATATCATATATTAACACATATATGCGGAATCTGAAAAAATTGATATAGACGATCTTATTTAAAAAGCAGAAATAGACACAGACATAGAGAACAAACGTATGGATACCAAGGGGGAAGGGGGGGGTGGGATGAATTGGGAGATTGGGACTGACATATATACACTATTGATACTATGTATAAAATAGATAACTAATGAGAACCTACTGTATAGCACAGGGAACTCTACTCAGTGCTATGTAGTGACCTACATGAGAAGGAAATCCAAAAAAGAGGGGATATATTTATATGTATAGCTGATTCACTTTGCTGTGCAGTATAAACTAGCACAATATTGTAACGCAGCTATACTCCAGTTTTTTAAAAAAACCATTTTAAAAATGAACAAAAAACTCTGTTATGGACTGAATCATGTCCTCTCAAAATTTGTATGTGAAGCCCTAACCTCCAATGTGATTATATTTGAAAATGGAAATAATTAAGGTTAAATGAGGTCATAAGGTGGAGCCTTGATCCAATACAACTGGTATCATAAGAAGAGGACACACACAGAGGAAAAGCCATGTGAGGACACAGTGAGAAGGTGACTGTATACAAGTCAAGAAGAGAGTCCTCACCAGAAACTAAATTTTCCAGCACCTTGATCTTAGACTTCCAGCCTCCAGAACTGTGAGAAAATAAATTTCTGTTGTTTAAGCCACCCAGTCTGTGGTATTTTGTTATCATGGTCTGAGCATACTAAAATAGTTGACATTTGAACAACACAGGCTTGAAGTGTATAGGTCCACTTATACAGATTTTTTTTTCAGTAGTAAATACTACAGTACTACATGATCCACAGTTGGTTGAATCTGAGAACAGGAGGAACTGTATCCTTAAATAGACATTTCTCCAAAGAAGATATACAAATGGCCAATGAGCACATGAAAAGATGTTCAATATCACTAATCAGTAGGGAAATGAAAATTAAAACCACAATGAGATACCACCTCATACCTCTTAGGATGACTACTATAAAAAAATATAGAAAATTACAAATGTTGGTGAGAATATGGAGAAATTGGAACCCCTGTGTACTGTTGGTGGGAGTATAAAGTGGTATAGTTGCTATGGAAAACAGCATTGTGGTTTCTTAAAAATTAAAAATAGAACTACCATATGATCCAGCAATTTCACTTCTGGGTATATACCCAAAAGAATTGAAAGCAGTGTCTCGAGGAGATATTTGTATACTCATGTTCACAGTAACATTATTCGCAATAGCCAAAAGGTGGAAACAACCCAAGTGCCCATTGACAGATGAATGGATAAAGAAAATGTAGACATAAAATGGAATATTATTTTGCCTTAAATAGGAGAGAAATTCTAACACTTGCTACAACATGATGAACCTAGAGGACATTATGCTAAATGAAATAAGCCTGTCACAAAAGGACAAATATTGTATGATTCTACTTATATGGGGAGCTTAGGGTAGTCAAATTCATAGAGATGGGAAGTAGAACAATGGTTACCAGGGGCTGGGAGAAGGGGAGAACGAAGTGTTATTTTTTAACAAATATTGAGTTTATGTTTGGCAACATATAAATAGTTCTGGAGATCTGTTGCACAATGATGTGAATGTCCTTAACATTACTGTACTATACACTTAAAAGTAGTTCAGATGGCAAATTTTATGTTATATATTTTACTACAATTAAAATTTTTAACTTAAATACAAATTTTGAAAAAAATATATAAATCAACAGTTTTTAAGGCACTGGATATCAGGCGACAAAGGACAGTGATTTCTGAGAGACTGGAAATAAACAAGATGAGCCCTATGAGTGTCCCAGCTTATTGTATTTTGAATCGAGAGAGACTCCAGGCCATGGCACAGGGAGGGGTAACTAAAGCCAACCCCAGCTGACTCTCTGAGTTGAGGAGATAGAACTATCAGTCCAGGGAGACCAAGGCAGCTAGAGCTGCTAGACTAAAGTATAAGAGAAGAGAGAGCTTCCCAGAGAAAGAACACCACAAATATGCAGAGGATCCCCCTCAAGTACACAACAGAGTAGTGATCAACTCATACATACAAGGAAAATACCTGAACCATTTAAAATGAACCATTTAAAATGATGGGAATGAACAGGGCCTGGCAATCATGAAAGGCTGGGAACAATGCCTCTTGGCTAAATATTCACATGGAGCATTAGGTAGAGCAATCATAATGGTCTTCCCTCAGTTATGGAGAACAACTCATCCTAGATTAAGCATTGCTGTAGACCTTCCTAATAAATCATAAAAGCAAGAACCAAAAAGATCAAGCTGTTTCTGAGTAAGTTAACTGCATTCTATATCAAAGATTAAGAAGATTTATAGGTATACAAAAATATCCAACACCCAACATTCAAAGAGGCAGGAAAACACAAACCATAATGAGGAGAACAGTTAATATATCAAAACTGACCAAGAACTGACACTAACGCAAAGAAATACATTAAAAGTTATATAAAAGAAATACATAAAAGTATTAGCAAAGAAATACAATAAAAGTTATTACAACTGTACTTCACATTTCAAAAAGTAGAGATACAGAAGATATAAAAAAAATACCTAAGTCAAACTTCTAGAAATAAAAATTACAATGTTTGAGATTTTAAACACACACAGGATAGGATTAACAGCAAATAAAATATTTCAGAAGAAAAGATTAGTAAACTTGAAGACATTGCAATAGAAACTACTCAAAAGAAAACACAGAAAGAAAAGGGGAAAAAATTAAGAGTATCAGCAAATCTGTGCCCACAAATCTGATAACCCAGATGAAATACACCAATTCCTTGAAAGACACAATCAACCTTAACTCACTCAAACAGAAGTAGATAACCTGAATAGGTCCAGAGGGCTAATATGCATATAATTTAAGTCACCAAAGGACTGCAGGGTGAGAGGAAACAAAAAAATTTTTGAAGAAACAACAATCAATTTTTTCCAAACTTGATAAAAACTGTAAAACCACAGATCCAAGAGGCTCAAAGAGCTCAAACACATACACACACACACACACACACACACACACACACACACACACTTACCACCTCTGAAGAAAACTGCACCAATGCATATTATAATAAAATTTATCAAAACCAGTAAACAAGAGAACTATTTAAAGCAACTAGAGAAAAAAAGGCATGTCATGTTGAGAGGAACAAAGATAAGATGACATAGATTTCTAATCAAAATTAAGGCAATTAAGAAGACAGCAGAGCAACATCATTAAAGTAATTGCAGAAAACCCTGTCTATACCCAGTGAAAATATTTTTCAAAAACTAAGATGAATTAAAGACAAAGGCTGAAGGAATTCATCCCAGCAGACCTACACTACAAGAAAAGTTAAAGGAAGGCTTTTAGGCAGGGAGAAATAACACCAGATGGAAATCATTTACACAAAGGAATGAAGAGCAACAGAAATGATAATTATATGGGTAAGTACAAATGATTTTTTTCTTATTTTTTGAAAATCCTTAATAGATATTTTACTATTTAAACAATAATACTAATATATTCTGGAGTTTAAAACATAAGCAAAAGTAAGATGCATGATACTAATAACATAAAAAATAGGAGAGAAAAAATGGAAGAACATTATTGTAAACTTTTTATACTATACATGAAGTGGTGTAATAGTACTTGAAGATAGACTGTGATAAGTTAAAGATGTGTATTATACACCCTAAAACAACTACTAAAGTAACAAAACAAAATGTATAGCTAATAGCCAACTAATGTGAATGATATAATTCATTCATTCACATTAGTGAACTATTTAAAAATTTATCCAAAACAAGTCAGAAAAAAAAGAAAAAGGAAAAAAAGAACAGATGAAAAACAGAACGCAGAGCAAGATGATGAACTCACATGTAACCACATTAATAAACACATTAAATGTAAGTGGTCTAACATTAATATTCAGGGATTGTCACATTGCATTTTGTAAAAAGGCAGACTAGACTATATATACTATTTACAAAAAACACACTTTAAACATGAAGACAAGGCCACCATCACCCTGATACCAAACCCAGACAAAGATGTCACAAAGAAAGAAAACTACAGGCCAATATCACTGATGAACATAGATGCAAAACTCCTCAACAAAATACTAACAAACAGAATCCAACAGCACATTAAAAGGATCATACACCATGATCAAGTGGGGTTTATCCCAGGAATGCAAGGATTCTTCAATATACGCAAATCAATCAATGTGATACACCATATTAACAAATTGAAGGAGAAAAACCATATGATCATCTCAATAGATGCAGAGAGAGCTTTTGACAAAATTCAACACCAATTTACGATAAAAACCCTCCAGAAAGTAGGCATACAGGGAACTTTCCTCAACATAATAAAGGCCAAATATGACAAACCCACAGCCAACATCGTGCTCAATGGTGAAAAACTGAAACCATTTCCACTAAGATCAGGAACAAGACAAGTTTGCCCACTCTCACCACTATTATTCAACATAGTTTTGGAAGTTTTAGCCACAGGAATCAGAGAAGAAAAAGAAATAAGAGGAATCCAAATTGGAAAATAAGAAGTAAAGCTGTCACTGTTTGCAGATGACATGACACTATCCATAGAGAATCCTAAAGATGCTACCAGAAAACTACTAGAGCTAATCAATGAATTTGGTAAAGTAGCAGGATACAAAATTAATGCACAGAAATCTCTTGCATTCCTATACACTAATGATGAAATTCTGAAAGTGAAATTAAGGAAACACTCTCATTTACCATTGCAACAAAAAGAATACAATATCTAGGAATAAATCTACCTAAGGAGACAAAAGACCTGTATGCAGAAAATTATAAGACACTGATGAAAAAAATTAAAGATGATACAAATAGATGGAGAGATATACCATATTCTTGGATTGGAAGAATCAACATTGTGAAAATGACTCTACTACCCAAAGCAATCTACAGATTCAATGCAATCCCTATCAAACTACCACTGGCATTTTTCATAGAACTAGAACAAAAAATTTCACAATTTGTATGGAAACACAAAAGACCCCGAATATTCAAAGCAATCTTGGAAAGAAAAACGGAGTTGGAGAAATCAGGTTCCCTGACTTCAGACTATACGCTAAAGCTACAGTAATCAAGACAGTATGGTACTGGCACAAAAACAGAAACATAGATCAATGGAACAAGATAGAAAGCCCAGAGATAAACCCACGCACCTATGGTCAACTAATCTATGACAAAGGAGGCAAGGATATACAATGGAGAAAAGACAGTCTCTTCAATAAGTGGTGCTGGGAAAACTGGACAGCTACATGTTAAAGAGTGAAATTAGAACACTCCCTAACACCATACACAAAAATAAACGCAAAATGGATTCAAGACCTAAATGTAAGACCGGACAATATAAAACTATTAGAGGAAAAGATAGGAAGAACACTCTTTGACATAAATCACAGCAAGATCTTTTTTGATCCACCTCCTAGAGTAATGGAAATAAAAACAAAAATAAACAAATGGGACCTAATGAAACTTCAAAGCTTTTGCACAGCAAAGGAAACCATAAACAAGACGAAAAGACAACCCTCAGAATGGGAGAAAATATTTGCAAACAAATCAACGGACAAAGGATTAATCTCCAAAATATATAAACAGCTCATGCAGCTCAATATTAAAGCAACTAACAACCCAATCCAAAAATAGGCAGAAGACCTAAAAAGACATTTCTCCAAAGAAGACATACAGATGGCCAAGAAACACATGAAAAGCTGCTCAACATCACTAATTATTAGAGAAATGCAAATCAAAACTACAATGAGGTATCACCTCACCCCAGTTAGAATGGGCATCATCAGAAAATCTACAAACAACAAATGCTGGAGAGGGTGTGGAGAAAAGGGAACCCTCCTGAACTGTTGGTGGCAATGTAAATTGATACAGCCACGATGGAGAACAGTATGGAGGTTCCTTAAAAAACTAAAAATAGAATTACCATATGATCCAGCAATCCCACTACTGGGCATATACCCAGAGAAAACCATAATTCAAAAAGATACATGTACCCCAATGTTCATTTCAGCACTATTTACAATAGCCAGGTCATGGGAGCAACCTAAATGCCCATCGACAGACTAATGGATAAAGAAGTTGTGGTACATATATATACGATGGAATATTACTCAGCCATTAAAAGGAACGAAATTGAGTCATTTGTTGAAGACGTGGATGGATCTAGAGACTGTCATACAGAGTGAAGTAAGTCAGAAAGAGAAAAACAAATATCGTATATTAACGCATGTATGTGGAAGCTAGAAAAATGGTACAGATGAACTGGTTTGCAGGGCAGAAGCTGAGACACAGATGTAGAGAACAAATGTATGGACACCAAGGGGGGAAAACTGCAGTTGGGTGGGGATGATGGTGTGCTGAATTGGGCGATTGGGATTGACATGTATACACTGATGTGTATAAAATTGATGACTAATAAGAACCTGCAGTATATAAAAACAAACAAACAAAAAAAAACAACTAATACTAAACTTTCTTTGGGTTATTTGTATGGAAATATGTTAATATAAATGTTTCAGACATTACATGAAATTTCTAAAGATCTTATATGTTCTGGTATAATGTTATAAGTCATAATCTTAGTTATTAGTTTAAGATGTATATCTCAGAAATAACTAAATTTCCTTGTCAATTGCATTATTATGAACTTTCATCAAATCTTTAACCGTGGTCATTTTTAAGTCTTTTGTCATTTACAGACAGTTCTGGGTGTACTCTGATGCTTTTGCAAAAATGTTCCTATACAAGGGTTTCATCTTCAAGGAATTCATGGAAAAGACTGACAAGTACAGGTTTCTGGTAATTGACTATACTGCTGAACTGAATGAATAAGCATTTTCAGAACTCTAATGGAAAACTGATGAATTCATAAAAGTGCTAACAAAAGATCAAGATGGAAAAAAAATTAATTACATGGGACTGAGTGAACTGATGAGGATGATTTTAATTTTTCTGACTTTCTGTTTGAATAAAAATAAAAGAAAATCCCACAAGGACTCAGAGGCAAAAAATATACAAACCAATTTTCACTGCAAAGTAAAGGAGCTGTTACAGTGGAGGATTACTGGACTGAATGTCAATATTATGACATAGAATGAGTGTGTTTCGTGTTTGGTAATTGCAATCATTGTTGCTTTTGTTGTGGTCATCCCTTTACAATGCTTGGTGTCAGTTTACTTATCTCTTGTAAAAATAAAATACAGTCTGTGTGTGTGAGTTGTGAAAAAAAATGCAAAATGCAAAAAAAAAAAAAAAAAAAGACAGTATGGTACTGGCACAAAAACAGAAACATAGATCAATGGAACAGGATAGAAAGCCCAGAGATGAACCCACGCACATATGGTCACCTTATCTTTCATAAAGGAGGCAAGAATATACAGTGGAGAAAAGACAGCCTCTTCAATAAGTGGTGCTGGGAAAACTGGACAGCTACATGTAAAAGAATGAAATTAGAACACTCCGTAACACCATACACAAAAATAAACTCAAAATGGATTAGAGACCTAAATGTAAGGCCAGACACTATAAAACTCTTGGAGGAAAACATAGGCAGAACACTCTATGACATAAATCACAGCAAGATCCTTTTTGACCCACTTCTTAGAGAAATGGAAATAAAAACAAAAATAAACAAATGGGACCTAATGAAACTTCAAAGCTTTTGCACAGCAAAGGAAACCATAAACATGACGAAAAAACAACCCTCAGAATGGGAGAAAATATTTGCAAATGAAGTAACTGACAAAGGATTAATCTCCAAGATTTACAAGCAGCTCAGGCAGCTCAATATCAAAAAAACGAAAAACCCAATCCAAAAATGGGCAGAAGACCTAAATAGACATTTCTCCAAAGAAGATATACAGATTGCCAACAAACACAGAATGCTCAATATCAGTAATCATTAGAGAAATGCAAATTAAAACTACAATGAGATATCATCTCACACCGGTCAGAATGGCCATCATCAAAAAATCTACAAACAATAATGCTGGAGAGGGTGTGGAGAAAAGGGAACCCTCTTGCTCTGTTGGTGGGAAAGCAAATTGATACAGCCACTATGGAGAACAGTATGGAGGTTCCTTAAAAAACTAAAAATAGAACTACTATATGACCCAGCAATCCCACTACTGGGCATATACCATGAGAAAACCATAATTCAAAAAGAGTCATGTACCAAAATGTTCATTGCAGCTCTATTTACAAAAGCCAGGACATGGAAGCAACCTAAGTGTCCATCAACAGATGAATGGATAAAGAAGATGTGGCATATATATATAATGGAATATTACTCAGCCATAAAAAGAAACGAAATTGAGTTATTTGTAGTGAGGTGGATGGACCTAGAGTCTGTCATACAGAGTGAAGTAAGTCAGAAAGAGAAAAACAAATACCATATGCTAACACATATATATGGAATCTTAAAAAAAAAAAAGGTCTTGAAGAACCTAGAACCACTATATATAGTGGACATATATACACTACCAAACATAAAATAGATAGCTAGTGGGAAGCAGCTGCATAGCACAGGGAGATCAGCTCGGTGTTTTGTGACCACCTAGAGGGGTGAGATAGGGAGGGTGGGAGGGAGGGAGATGCAAGAGGGAAGAGATATGGGGACATATGTATATGCATAACTGATTCACTTTGTTATAAAGCAGAAAATGACACACCATTGTAAAGCAATTATACTCCAATAAAGATGTTTAAAAAAATAAATAAATGAATAAATATGAAGACACCAATTAATTAAGAGTAAAAAGATAGGAAAAGATATAGCATGCTAACACATGGTCAAAAGATAGCTGAAGTGGCTATATTAATATTAGACTATATTTAATATTAGACAAAGTGGATTTCATAGCAAAGAATATTACAAGAGCAAAATACCATTTCATAATAAAGGAGCCAATTAATCAAAAGAACATAACCACCTCAAACAGTTATGCACCTAATATCAGAGTTTTAAAATACATAAAATGAAAACTGATAGCACTGCAAGGAGAAATAAACAAATGTACAATCTTATTCAGAAATTGTAAATCCCTCAATAATTAATGGAACAGCTAGATTGAAAATCAGCAAGAATATAGAAGACTTGAACAACACTAACAACTTGACCTGATTGATATTTACAGAACATTCTGTCCAAAAAACAGGAGAATACACATTTTTCTTAAGTGCACATGGAACATTTACCAAGATAGACCACATTCTGGGCCATAAAACAAGTCTCAATAAATTTAAAAGGAATCAAGCTATAAAAAGTATGTCTTGTCACCAAAATAGCATTAAATTAAAAATCAGTTATAAAAAGATCTCTGGAAAAAACCCAAATATTTGGAAACTAAATATCCCACTTCTAAGTAACCCAAGGATTAAAGAAGAAATTGAAAAGACTTTAGAAAGTATTTTGAACTGAATGAAAATGAAAATACAATGTATCAAAATCTGTGCAAGTCTGCTAAAGCAATATTTAAGCAATATTTGGTGGGAAATTTATAGCACTAAATGACTATGTTAGGAAATAAAAAAGGCTTTAAATCAGTGAGTTCAACTTCCCCTAGTATAAAATTAGAATAAGAAGAGAAATTAAACCCAAAATAAGCAGAAGAAATGAAATAATAAAGAGTGGAAATCAATGAACTACAAAATGGAAAAAGAATAGAGAAAAATGATAAAAGAAAAAACTAGTTGTTTGAGATCAACAAAATTGATAACTTCTAGCCAGATGGATTAGGGAAAAAATAAATTTAAAAAATTACCAAAGTCAAAAAAGAGAAAGGTGAGATTATTATAGATTCTATAA
Source organism: Balaenoptera physalus (assembly GCF_965194825.1). Classification (NCBI taxonomy): domain Eukaryota; kingdom Metazoa; phylum Chordata; class Mammalia; order Artiodactyla; family Balaenopteridae; genus Balaenoptera; species Balaenoptera physalus. The sequence continues at coordinate 23,374,197 of NC_138890.1, read as the reverse complement.
ATATTGAAATGATAGGAGAATATTATGAACATTTTATGGCAATAAATCTGAAAACTTAAATGAAATAGACAAATTCATTGAAGGACACAACCACAAAAACTCAAGAAAACAGTTAAGAGACTAGCTCCCAATATAGTTTAGAAATTGAAACTGTAGTTAAAAACTTCCCACAAAGAAAACCCTAGGTCCACAGGGCTTCACTTGTGAATGTTATCAAACATTTAAGGGAAAAAAAATACAGTTCTATACAAACTTTTCCAAAAATTGAAGAAGATCAATGTTTTCCAATTCATTCCATGAAGCAAGCATTACCAGACACCAAGACCAGAAAAAGACATTATGAGAAAAGAAAACTATAGACTGATAACACTCATAAACACAGGTTTTTTAAAAGTCTAAACAAATTTTAGCAATTTTAATCTAACAATATACTAAATAGATAATATATTATGACCAAATGGATTTTATGCCAGGAGTTCAAGGTTGGTTTAATGCTTGAAGAACCAATCAATGTAATTCACAATATTAACAAACTAAAAAACAGAAACCATAGGTCATTTACATGATACAAAAAGCATTCAAAAATATCCAATACTCATTTCTTATTTTTAAAAAACTCTCAGAGGGCTTCCCTGGTGGCAAAGTGGTTGAGAATCTGCCTGCCAATGCAGGGGACACGGGTTCGAGCCCTGGTCTGGGAAGATCCCACATGCCGTGGAGCAACTAGGCCCGTGCTCCACAACTACTGAGCCTGCGCGTCTAGAGCCTGTGCGCCACAACAAGAGAGGCTGCGATAATGAGAGGCCCACGCACTGCGATGAAGAGTGGCCCCCACTTGCCGCAACTAGAGAAAGCCCTCGCACAGAAACGAAGACCCAACACAGCCATAAATAAATAAATAAATAAATATATAAATAAACCCAAAGTTTAAAAAAAAAAAAGAGTAGATCTGAGAAGAGTTTTAGAATTACAATGGTCATTTTAAAAAAAAACTCTCAGAAAAGTAGGAATGTAAAGAAATATACTCAATCTAATAAAAAGCATCTGCAAAAAACTACAACTAACACCACACTTAATTGTGAAAGACTGAATGCATTCCTCCCAAGATCAGGAATAAAAGAAGGGTATCTGCTCTCACTACATCTATTAAACACTGTTGTGGAGCTTGTAGCCCGTGCAACAAAGCAAGAAAAATACATAAAGAACATCCAGATTGGAGAGGAAGAAGTAAAACTGTCTTTATTTATCTATGTGGAAAATTCAAGGAAATCTGCAAAAAATGTATTAGAACTAATGAGTGATTTAGGCAAAGTTGCAGGATACTAAATTAATATACTAAAGCAATTGTATTTCTATATACCAGAAACAATCAAAAATTTTAAATACCATTTAAAATAGCTTATGCAGAGTTATTATTTAATGAGTAAATAATTCCTATCTGGGATAATGAATAAGTTCTTGAAATCAATAGTGGTGATGGTTACACAACATTGTGAATGTACATAATCCCACTTAAAAAGTTTAAAATGGTAGATTCTATATTATGTGTATGTTACCACAATAAAAAAATCAAATCTAAGAAAATAAAAAATAAAATAGCATAAAAATGTGAGATACTTAGGGGAAATTCTGACCAAAAGTGTACAAGACCTGTACACCAAAAACTGAAACATTGCTGAAGAACCTTTAAAAGACCATAGAAAATGGAATGGTACACCTTGTTACTGGGTCAGAACACTCAATATTTTAACATGTCAATTCTCCCCAGTTTGATCCACATATTCAACACAATCCAAGTAAAAACATCAGGAAGGTTTTTGTACAAATTTGGTTAAGGTAATTCTAAAAGTCATATGGAAATGTAAAGGAGCTAGAATTCACATACACACATACACACACACACACACACACACACACACCTGAAAAGGAAGAACAAAGTTGGAGAGCTAAGACCACCTGATTTCAAGAATTGTTATAAAGCTACATTAAACAAGACTGTGGAGTATCAGCATGAAGGTAGCCACAAAGGTCAATAAAACAGAGGACAGAGTTGAGAAATTGACCCACACATATATGGGTTTTTGACAAAGATGCAAAGAACGCAGTGGGGAAAAGATAGCCTTCTCAACAAATGGTGCTGGAGCAACTGGATATCCATATGCAAAAAAACAAACTTGTATCTATGCTTGTCACCATCTACAAAAATTACCTCAGGCCTCTCACCTCTGAGATGGCCCACACTCTGTCTGTGGAGTGTATTTCTCCCTTGGCCGCTCTCACTTTCCCAGATGAGCCCAGGCCCTGAGGCCACTCTTGCCTTTTGAGATGGACTGCATTCTTCTATGGAATGTGTATCTCTCTAAATAAATCCACTTCTTACCTATCAAAAAAAAATTAACAAAAATGGATCATAAATCTAAATGTAAACCCTGAAACTGCAAAACATCTAGAAGAAAACATAGGAAAAAATCCTTGTGGCCTTGAGTTACACAAAGACTTCTTAGATCTGACATCAAAAGCATGATCTATAAAATAACAAATTGGTAAATTGAACTGCATCAAAAGTAAACATTTCTGCTCTTTGAAAGACACTTTTAAGAAAATGAAACAACAAGACATACATACACAGGGAGAAAATATTTGTAAAGATATATTTAATAAAGGACCCTCAAAACTCAACAATAAGAAAACAGCTCAATTTTTAAAAACATGGGCAAGACATTTGAACAGACTCTTCACCAAAGAAGATACACAGATGACAAGTAAGCACATGAAGAGATGCTCTACATCATAAGTCACTAGAGAAATGCTAATTAAACCCACAATGAGACACGCTTTAGAATGGCTTAAACTAAAAAGACTGACTATAACAAGTGTTGATGGAGATGTGGAGGAACTGGAACTCTCAAGCTGGCAAAGTTAAACATACACTTATCATATGATCCAGCCATTCCACTCAAAGTTGTTTCCACTCAAGAGAAAAGGAAATATATATATATCCATACAAAGGCATATACACAAATGTTCACAGCAGCTTTGCTTGTCATAGCCAAAAACTGGAAACAATGCAAATGGCCATTAACAAGCCATCCACAAACAAATAGTGATATACCCATGTAATGGCACACCATTCAACAATAAAAGGAAATGAACCTTCTATATAAGCAACAACATATATGAATCTCAAACTAACTATGTTGTGTGAAAGAAGCCAGACAAAAGAGTACATACTATATGATTCTATCTATCTAAAGCTCTAGAATGTACAAGCTAAATTACAGAGACATAAATCAGAATGGTATTGCTTGGGAGAGGGAGACATCTAAGAGGGAGTGATTACAAAGGGTCAAGAGGACATATATATGTCCCCATATATCCTTTGGGGACAATGGATATATGTTCACTATCTTGATTGTGATAATAGTTTCAAGGGTATATACATATGTCAAAGCTTACAGAATTACATACATTAAATTGTGCAGTTTACTATATAAAAAACATACCTCAAACTGATTAACAAATTAAGTCACAGTGGAACATATTAAATGACACCAGAAGAACACAATCCACAAAATCCAGATTGTGAAAAACTCTATAGGTAAATTGCCCAGTTTCTTCAACTAATAAATTGCAAGAAAAAAGAAAGAGAACCACAAGGAACCTTATGTTAAATAAACCAAAGAGATCTATCAACTAATTATAATAATCCTGATTTGGACCTGATGCAGATATCCAATTAGAAATGTGAACACTGACTGGATATTTCATGATATTAAGAAAGTATTATTAATTTTTTAAGTATACTAATAATGTGGTTACATTTTTTAGAGTCTCTTAGAGATTCATACTGAAATACTTATGGATAAAATCACATGGTGTCTGAGATTTGTTTCAAAATATTACAGGAGGGGAATAATAGAAACAAGATTAGCCATGAGTTGACAACTATCAAAGCCAAATAATGGTTCATTATGCCTGTGTTTCTCAACCTAGTTTTTCATCATCATCCCCCTAAAAGCCTTTTTAGACATTATTTTCTAATCACTCCTCCACCCCTGAAATTTCAGTATCAAGGATATACTGTGTATCTGTTTATGTGCATGGCCCTTTGGAGGACCACACATTGCAATAGTTCAGGTTTATTCATCCCCTCCCTAAGAACGAATTTTTGCCACCTTTTGACCCTCCTCTTCATCCTGGTTGAGAATGCATGCATTATACTATTCTGTCTACTTTTGTATATGTTTTTAAGTTTCTATTTTAAATGTTTTTAAATAATTTAATTTTTTAAGAAAGAAGCAAAATAAGAAGTATAATTGTTCATCTAAGAAGACAGTGGCCAGGGAAGAATCCATGGAACCAGCTTCTGAGTTGACTGGAACCAGGATTCAAGTAGCACCAAGAGTAACTTGTCAGTTGAGAATCTTGTGGTGACACCTTAAACCACTGAGGAGACTTTTGGCTCCCCAATCTATAGAATCCATAGGGAGGGTTGGCTTCAGGGAGGAACTGATCCACTAACTAGATCCAGAGTCTTTGCTCATACCTCCTCCATAATTGTCAACCTCGTCCCAGGACTGGCTTACTTGCTGAGCCCAAGATGGACACTCACTAGGAAGCTATATGCTTCCTAGTTCTTATCCAACAGGAAAGAGAAACTGTGCCCCAGCATTTAGTTAAGGTCCTTAATTCATTCTGACTGAACCAGCTTTGGTACTGCCCATCTCTGGCAATTTCTATAGTGGGGGAATGGAATGTGCTGAGTGGCCTAACCCAGGCCAAGTGGCCCCCTCTGGAGTCATGGGGTGGGGGCACTCGGTGTTTCCAGAGCCACATAGCTCTCTAAATGAAAATCAGGGCTTTGGGAACAGAGAAAGGGAGAAATGTCATTAGGACCTCCTATTTTCCTTTGTTTCTATCTGCATGTCTGTCTGATTCTTTCAGTTCTCAGGGTGAAGAATGTGTCTTTCAGATAATAGTTACACTATGCTAAGGGGGTAAACAGGGCTGTCAGCTCCAGTTTTTTTTAAATCCCAGGAAAAGAAGTGATCGCCCCGGTTTGGGTCGCATACTCATGCCTGGCACAATCACTGTGGGCAGAGAGATGGGATACATGCCTGGCAACAAACACCCACCCCAGCCAGGGAGGGTGCTAGATTTACGGCACCTGCTTGGGTAGACAAGATGATGGGAGTCCTCTCAATGGTAATTACAAGGCAGGGTTGTTGTGACAACGTACATGAGGTTTCCTTTCCTCTTTGGCAGTGTGTCTGTAATAGCTTATTTCTTTCCCAACCCCCACCCCTATCCTGCTCCAAATTTGCCAAACTGAAGAGCAGATCTCGGAAAAGAATAAAACAAAAACCCTTGGGTGAGTTCTGTCTAAGCAGGTTCTGGCTCCCCATGTACATCTCTCTCATTTAGAATAAACAGATCAGAGCAGAAGGTGTTTTGGGTGTGCCACCACGTTCCTGAGACTCAGATTTCTCACCTGCCAGCTGGGGTTAGTAATAGTCCCTATCTCAGAAAGTAATTGTGCATGATATGAACTGAGTTGATGCATGTAAAAGAGTTCTGAGCATACAATAGGCACTTAATAAATGGTAACTATTACGTTCCATTCCATACTTTTAAAAAAAACAGTCAAAAGGGAATCTCACTAAAAATAAATTGTCCAAGAATGTTCCAAAGCCTCCCCCATGGCCAGGAAAAGACCGTATCACTTTTTTCCCAGGAAGCACCTGTCGCTGGGGTGTCACCCTCCAGTGTCCCCACCTGCAACTCTGCACACCCAGGCTGAGTCCCCTCCACCCAGTTTCTCAGAGCTCGGATTTGCACATTTGCCTCCCACCACCTCCCTCCCCACCCTCCAGTCATCTGTGCTGCCCACCCTGGCAAGCTGTCTCCCTAACACCTCACCTACTCACGGCTTCATTATTTTATTCCCCACCTTTATTTCTCACTCAGTTAGGAAGGTGGGAGCAGGGATAATCACACAAGGCAGGAGACCTTAGGAACTGGCTGGAACTAGCCCCTGCCCCCTGGTGCCCTGTCCTCTACCCACAGCTCCCATAAGCCCACCCTCTGGCCCTCTGGTGCCCCCCTCTTTCTCCCCACCCCTCTCCCATCACCCTCACACCGAGTAACAAGTACTCTCCAGTCCCCACCTCTTTCCCCTCCCCCTCCACTTCCCAAGGTTGCTCATAAAGTCAGGCTAAATTCCAGACCCTCAACTCCAGCAAAAAGCCCAATTCTGTCTGGCAGGATGCATTAGCTGCAAGACATTCCCATTCTCTGAAGTGGGTTGGGGGAGGGTGCAGTAGGAGAACCACACACTCAAACCCGTGACCCTCGCCTGCTCCAGGCTCTTCAGTCCTGTGACCTTGAGACCACCTATGTATTCCCTCTTCCCCCAAAATACTTTTAAGAATATAACAATACCAAGCCTTACTTCATGTGTCTCTTTCCCCTCCTGGGAACTACAAGGGCAGTACAGTGTAGTGGGGATGTGGCTTAATCCTTTATAGACTGCGTGACTTTGGACAAGTTTCTTCATCTCTCTGAGGCTCGGTTCCCTTATCTGTAAAATGGGGATGATCTGACACCCACCTCACAGGCTTGCTTTGAGGAGCAAAGCAATCATAGGATGATGGGAACACACTTTGTCAAGCTGTTGGTTGTTACAAAGGAAGGTTGCTTCAAAGGAGGGTTTTGAAAGAAACATAATAGAATAAAAAGGTAAAGGACACTTCTGCTTCCAGCAAGATGAAGAATGGAACAGATTTACTATCGCATCTGACACAACCAAAAAATAATACCCCCTGAAAAACAAAAAACATGGAACAACAGTTTTCAAGACAGTGGGCGTAAGGCAACAAGGGGTAATGATTCCTGTGAGAGGTAGAAAACAAATGAAGTGAGCCTTACAATTGCCCTACCTCACTGCCTGGAGAGAGAATCCAGGCTCTGGTGCGGAGAGTGGGAAGGAAGGCAGAGGTTGGTAAACAACTTGAGTTGAGGAGACAAAGCTGAGAGCTGGGAGAGACTAGGGTGTCTTCAGTATGCAGTGCAGAATACCCGAGAGGAGAGAGAACCCAGAAAGAGAACTCTGGACGTCTCTGGAGCCTTTAGTAGAGTATAGAGCAGTGCATGCGAGACCATGAGGAAACTACCTGAGGCCCAGGAAAGCACATCCAGAGGATTAGAGGGACAGGTCCTGGTCCTCACATGGGGCTGGGAGGACCTGTTCCTACCAGCCAGACTACAGAGCTTGGGTAGAACACTCACAGTCTTGCCTTCATAATAAGGAGCGATGAACCCTTCACTCTACACGCTCTGCTCCCATTAGCAAATCTTGAAAGCAAGATAACAAAAAATAAACTACTAATTTAGCTGCTTTCCAAAGTAAAGCTCAAGAATATTTTTAGAAATATTAATATAGCCAGCAACCAACAAGGTAAACTTCACAGTGTTTGACATCTAACAAGAGGTTAATAGGCATGAAAAGAGGCAGGAAAATATGACCCAAAATAAGGAGAAAAATCAATTAAAACCAACCTAGAATTGACACAGCTGTTAGAATTAGCAAAGACATTAAAACAATTAATATATTTTAATATATTATATTATAATATATTGCATTATAATATATATTTTAATATAATACTACATTATAATATATTATATTATATATTTAAAACATTCCATATTCCAAAAAGTTAACTGGAGCCATGGAAGATATATTTTTTAAACAACCCCAATTTTTAGGGAATTTTTAGAGATGAAAATTACAATGTCTGAGATGAAAAATATACTGGGTGGGATTAACAGCGAATTAGTTATCGCAGAAGCAAATATGCCTGAAATTAAACACACAGAGAAAAAATAAATTTCAATAATTAAAAAAGTACTAGTAAACTATGGAACAACTGAAAAGGCCCTAATATATATGCAGTTGGAGTTTGTGAAGAAGGGGGTGGACAGAAAAATAGTTAAAGAAATGACATCCAAAATGTTCTAAATTTGATGAGAATATAAGCCCACAGATTCAAGAAGCTCAACAAACGCCAAGAACTAGAAACAGCAAGAAAAGTACACCAGGACACATCATAATAAAATTGCTCAAAACCAGTAAACAAGAGAAAATCTGAAAACAGAGAGAGAAAAAGCATGTTGCAAATAGAAAAACAAAGATAAGAATAATGCAGACTTCTCATCAGTAACAATGCAGGCATGAAGACAGACTACGGGGCAACATATTTAAAGTACTAAAGGGAAAAATAGTAAACCTAGCCGTATACCTTGTTGTTGGGTCAGAGTACTCAATATTATTAACATGTCAATTCTCCCCAAATTGATCCATATATTCAACACAATCCACGTTAAAATATCAGAAAGCTTTTTGTACAAACAGGCTAGCTGGTTCTGAAATTCATATGGGAAATGAAAAGGAGCTAGAATCCACACACACAACTCTGAAAAAGAAGAACAAAGTTGGAGGGCTAAGACCACCTGATTTCAAGAATGATTATAAACCTATATTAATCAGGACAGTGTTAGTATCAGCATCAAAGTAGCCACATAGATCAGAGGAACAGAAGAGAGAGCTGAGAAATTGGCCCACGCATATACGGGTTTTTGACAAATGTGCAAAGGAAATGCAGTGGAGAAAATATAGCCTTCTCAACAAGTGGTGCTGTAACTACTGGATATCCATATGCAAAAAACAAAACAAAAAACAAAACTGCAGTGGTCTCCAAATGCCCAAAGGGTGACATTCTGGCTCCAGATATGGTATTCAAGGTCCTTTTAAAAGAAGCTTTGACATCCTCTCTTGACTGTTAGTCAGCCAGTTCACTCCTAGAAGGAGTCATCAAATAAAATGCAATTCCTCTCCCTCCTAAACCCTCCAGGCATCCCCATGCCTTTGCCACTGTTGTTCCCTCGGCCCAGAAGCTTCTTTCCTGTCTTCCCTACTGGAGGCTCCTATCCAAAGTGCAGCTCTGTTTTCACCCTCAGAATGATGCCTTCTCAGAAATAAGAGGCAGAACAGAAAGTCTCTTTTTGTGTACAAACAGAGCCCTTTAAACATACCTTAGAGGCAGCTTTCTTTGTATCTTCCTCCACAATAGGTGAAAGCCTCAAGAGCAAAATTTTTACTTATTTTGGTCCCTAGCACCAGCCCAGGACTTGGGGCTTTATAGAGGCATTGATGGCTAAATGAATGGATGAAGAAATAAGAAGATGTATTCATGGATGGATGGAGAGAGAAGTAGACTGATGGAAAGATAAATAGAGGGTGCATGGATGGATGGATGGATGGATGAAGAGATCATAAGCAGTTCAAGGGTAGAGATTGTTTCTTATTCAACTCATTTTCACAGTGTCCAGAATATAGGGTCTGGAATATAGTAATAGATACTCAATATATGTTACTGAAGGAGAGAATGAATGATTGAAGGACCAGGTTATTGTGGCAAAAGTTTTGGACTAAGAGTCAGAAGACCTGATTTCCATCTGTATTCTTAGCTTGAAGTTACCTATGTGAAGATGAGCAACTCAACATCTTCAATTTACTCTCCTGTAAAATGGGTAGACTGGATTAAATGATTTCTAAGGCCTTTTCCACTCTTGTGTTCCCTGATTTGAAGCTGCGCAAATATAAGATAAGCCTATGGGATGGGAGGAGGGGCCCCATTAGAGCAAATGTGTGTTTACTTACAACTTGTCCTAATGCAGAGCTGATCCCAGATCTCTGCCAGCAACGGGGGAGAAGAGTTAACACACTCCAGATGAGATTCTGTTCAAGCTATTTGGCTGAAAGCCTGTGGTGGAAATGAAAGACGGGCTGAGAGGAGAACCTGAGGCTAATTAAAAGAGAAACATGAACCTCCGTGAGGCTGTACCCAGCCCAAGTTGAAAGGAAGGCAGGAAGAGCCAGGCTACACAAAGCCTCCCAGTGCCCTTGGCTGCCGGCCCAATGCACCCTTTATCCAGCAGGATGGTTGTTTGTTCACAGAGCATGTGGTCTGTCCTGCCAGAGTCTCTCCTGGACTCCTGGTGTGCTCTGGGGTAATAATTGTACTGAGAACGCATCTATCATTAGTTACAGAACAATATGTGCCAGGCACTGTCTATATATCACCTCATCACTTCTCCCAGTAACACTGGGAGGCAGGAACACTAATCTTCACTTCATGGAGGAGAATAATGTAGTTAGTAAGTGGCAGATTGAAGACTTGAACCCAGGGCAGTTTGGCTGCCTGTCTGTGGACAGGTGCCCTGGAACTGGTCAGGTAACAATACAGAGAATTCAGATTTCATTTACTTTTTTAATTAAGGTATAATTGACATATAACATTGTATTGATTTCAGGTGTAAAACATAATGATTCAATATTTGTATACATTGCAAATTGATCTTCACAATAAGTCTAGTTAACATCTGCCACCATACATAGTTATAATTTTTTTCTTGTGATGAACTTTTGAGATCCACTCTCTTAGAAACATTCAAATATGCAATACACTGTTGCTAAGTATAGTCACCATGCTGTACATTACATTCCAGGACTCACTTATTTTATAACTGAAAGTTTGTACATTTTGACTTTCAACCATCTCTCCCACTCCCCCACCCCCTACCTCTGGCAACCACCAATTTGTTCTCTGTATCTATAAGCTTGGTTTCGGGTTTATTTATTTATTTATTATTATTTTTTTTTAATTATTATTTATTTATTTATTTATTTATTACTTTTGGGGGCGCTGTGTTGGGTCTTCGTTTCTGTGCGAGGGCTTCCTCTAGCTGCGGCAAGCGGGGGCCGCTCTTCATCGCGGTGCGCGGGCCTCTCACTATCGCGGCCTCTCTTGTTGCGGAGCACAGGCTCCAGACGCGCAGGCTCAGTAATTGTGGCTCACGGGCCCAGCTGCTCCGCGGCATGTGGGATCCTCCCAGACCAGGGCTCGAACCCGTGTCCCCTGCATTGGCAGGCAGATTCTCAACCACTGCGCCACCAGGGAAGCCCCGGGTTTATTTTTTAGATTCCTCATATAAGTGAGATCATACAGTGTTTGTCTTCCTCTATCTGACTTATTTCATTTAGCATAATGCCCTCAAGGTCCATCCATGTTGTGGAAATGGCAATATTTCATTCTTTTCTATGGCTGAATTATATTGTATATATGGTGTAGATATACACCACATTTCTTTATCCATCCATCAATGAACACTTAGGTTGTTTCCATATCTTGGCTATTGCAAAAAATGCTGCAATGAACATTGGGGTACAGGTGCCTTTTTGAGTTAGCATTTTCATTTCCTTATATTAAATATCCAGAAGCTGATTTGCTGGATCACAGACTTCAGACTTCATGGCACACCAAGTTGCAGTGACACGTGCTGGTGCCTGCCTGGTGCCTTTGCAGTGTGCTTTCCCACTGGTTCAAGCCCACAATGCTGGACCATCACTCCCATTTTGTAGATGGGGACATTGAGACTCAGACTGACAAGTGAAGCGACACAGTCATGGTCACACAACTTGTAAGTGGTGGAACTGGGATTCCATCCCTGGGAACTGGAGTGCCAAGCCAGGACTGTTAACTGGTGGATTATTCTGTTCCCATGCGGTAGCTGTACTGGACATCTGTGCATTTTGCATAAACATCGATTCTTCCTCCCTCTGTTGACTTCATCTGAATTTTCTTTGGGGAATCACACCCACCACAGCCCACCATCACCATCTCAGTCCACATGATTTGGGCAGCACTGATATGCCCTGTACTCTCTCCACCCCATGCAGGGTGGACAGATGATCCCCCTGGCCACAGTGAATACATATGACCAAAGATGTCCAATGAGACTTTCTTTTCTACTTAAAGCAGAGCCGAGTGTCTTTCACTCACGCCTAAGAGCCTCCAAGTCAATACTGGTCCGTCATCAGACTAAATTTTCATCACTTGTTTCCTTGGCTGTTCACCCATTTAGACCCAGGTCACTTGAGGGCAGAGACTGTCTGAAAGCCATCACTGTATCTCAGTGCCCGATTCCAACCATGCCTGATGAATACTTGTTGGATGAATGAAACTCCAACTTGATTCAATGGTCCTTTGTTGAAGTTGGAGGCACATTGGGCCCAAGAAGCCTGAATTCTCCAGCCAACCCCACCCTTCCATCCTTCTCCTCCACCATCTTTCAAGGCCTAATTCAAAGCCTGACTCCTCTGAAACTGGCCCCCAGCCTCCTCCCCACTCCGAAGATGCTCTCAGCTCCATCAGGACTTCCATGGACTATATCTGCCTTGTGCAGTAAATTAGCACCCTGACCTCTCCTATTCCACTGAGAAGTCCTGAGGACAGGGTTCAAAATGGAGTCATTTACGTATCAAGCCAGCACCTGGCACCCTCCAGGGCTCAGAAAATATTTTTCGCAATCCAAGGGCTCATTTCGTTCAATAAACATTTGCCGACCCCTAGTATATGCCAGGCACTGAGAATACAGAGGTGACTACAGCATGATGATTAAAAATGATGATGATAATAAGAGCCAACACTTACTGAGCTATTACTTTGTGCCAGGCAATGATCTAAGCACTTACATGTATTAACTCATTTAACCCTCAGAGCAAGCTATACCCATTTTACAAATGAGGAAACTAAGACTCAGATGTCAAAGAACTTGCCCAATCAAGGTCACAGGGGTGGTAGGTGGCAGAGCCAGGATCTGAACTCAGGCAATCTGGTCCCAAATCCATGCTCCTAACTGGTCCACTATGCTGTGGGGTCATGAGTACTTAAAAGGCTGTTTTGTCATAAGCCTGGCCTTCTCCTTCCTAAGGTCTACATACCCCACTTCTGGAAAGAGCTGGGTTAAAAGTGGAATTGACAATGCCCGATACTGCTGACAGAAAGAGCTTGGATTTTGGAGTTAGACACACTGGTTTCAATTTCCACCAGCACCAATCTTTGGCCCCATGTACCCTATTGTAAGCTCTCCAAGTCTCAGTTTCTTCAGAATGAATAACACCTCATGGGCGGTTATTAGGGTTGAAAGAGCTAATACGTGAACATCAGTTAGCACAGGGCCTGGCTCACAGTCAGTAAGTGCAGGCTGCTGTCACTGGTACCTTTTGTGATCCTCATGGAATAAAGCAATTCATCAATGGACAGGGCTTGGCACAAAGTACACCTTCAAATATTATAAATGTGCTTCCAGTATTTTTCCTTCCCTCACTACATTCTATGACCTTGAAAGAGCACCCACACTTCTCTGAAATGATTCAACCAGTGCTGTTTACCAGCCTTCAAAATGGATTAAAGATTTGGAATTCCCTTTATTTCTCCACCCACAGGATCAAAGGGTGCCGGCAAGGGCTGGGGAGCAAGGGAGGAAAGCAAGATGGAACAGGCCCCAAGTTTTGAACTGGCAGAAGAGCAGCGGTGGTTCAAACTAGGCTCTGCTGAGCTGCAGGGCACAGCCCTCCATGTTCTGCTCTGCCTGTGCCCTTGAGAAATAAACACAGCTGCCAGAATGTGGGATGCTTCAGCCATGGCTAATCCCAGGCCACAAGACGAGCAGCCTCTGAGAGGTGCCCTGCGATGCAAAGTGTTTTCCAAAAACGTCAGCAAGTACACAGAGCAAGGAGGCAGGAGACAGTGCAGTGCAAATACACAATTAGGCTTCAGGATAGGAATAAAGGCTGCATGCACAGATCCACGCCACCCTTCTGCCGTCCTTGTGCAGCCTTGGCTCCATTGCCCTCTAGTGGCCAGACAGGGACCAGCAGGCAGGTTTTAACCTAGAGCCAAGTCCTAGAACACAGGGCTTGGAGCCTCTGAAAGAACTCCTCCTCTCCACCCTTCAGCCACTGGCCTGGTCTAGCCCCTCCTTCAGCTCTCCCCTGTGCTTCTGCAACAGCCTCCTCACTGGTATTAATAAAAATAATAAAACAACCTACTGAACGCTGACTGCAGGCACCGTGCTAAGTACTTGCATACATTGCCTCACTCAATTCTTACAACCGCCTTTGGAATTGGATAGTATCCCATTTACAGATGAGGAAATTGAGGCTCACACGGGTTAGAGAACTTGGGCAAGGCCATATGGCCAACTACATGTGGAAGATCTAAAGTTTAAACTCAGCAGCACCCTGGGCCAGACCCTACATATATAGATTATATATAATGGCTTCAATAGCAGCAGCAGTATCCCCTAGAAATGTTAGAAACTCAAATTCTCAGAACCCTGACCCCTTATAGGGAACTAAAAACTCTGGAGATGGGAGCTAGGAATGTGTGTTTTAACAGGCTGTACCCTCAGCACCAAGCCCAGGTGGGGCACAGGGTGGGTGTTGAGTGTCTCAGTGAATGAATCTTCTTGTCCTTCACGTGTTATTCCCTTCAGTTCATTAAGCCAAACCTTGTCTTCTCTGGTTTCTGCCCATCAGCATCATGACAACTATGCAACGAAGCTCCAGACGGATCCCAATTGATAACAATCTTCAAAGAATCCCAAACTTTACATCTGTGTTGTTGTGAAGGTACATCTAGACTGGGCTGAACCTAAACACTTGGGATTCTGGACCCATATGCAGGGTATAACACAGTGGAAGAATATGGGCTTCAAATTAAGATACTGACCGAGTGACCCTGGGCAAGTTCCCTAACCTCCCTGAACCTCAGTTTTCTTCTGTAAAAATGGGTCCAAGGTACAGTTGTCTGATTTTTCCTACTCCCTTGTACAAGGCCCAGCACTCAGAGGAAGCTCAGACATTTGGTCAATCCAACAAAGATTCCTTTCTACAAAGTGAACAAGAGGGCCTCCCCTCTACTACATGTTGAACACAGCACCTCAGCTGCCATTTTGGAGACACAGTCTATCATAAACATCCAGTAAATCATCATAGGCCTGGTCATCTTCAACCCGAACACCATGGTGATATCTCATTTCAGGAGAGAAACTTTCCTCCAAGTTGACTTTAATCCCCACTCTGGGTACAGTTGATGGCCAGGTACAAATTGGCCTGTGCCCTGCCCCATCTCCTTTGGTCCTCAAAGACATCCTGAGATATTTTGACAGATTCTTTGCTGTATCTGTGCCATTGCCTGACCTGTACTGTGGTAACTTTACCAAGAAGGAAAAGGGAAACAAGATGAGTTTAGCAACTTGTTCCTGGCAAATCCACGGCGACCCCAGTGATGTCCGACTGCATTCCAGTCAGGGCAAGTTCTACCCAGTGACTTTGTGCTATGACACTGCTGGTCGGATGAGCATGCTTTCACGCTCTGCCTGCTTCTCCCTAAAGGATGAAAGACAAAAATGCTGGATTCCTTGAAGTTCAACAGCTTGTGGTTCTACATCAGCAACAATTTCAAACATGTGAACTGCTAGTAAGTTTGCAATCACTGGCTGAATACTTCTCAGTTTAGTGTCCCTAAACATTAACAAAGGGTCTTAGTTCAAAATGGGTATTTTTTTTCTTTGGTTGTGGGTCTTAGTTGTGGCAGGCGGGCTCCCCAGTTGCGGCTCACAAGCTCCTTAGTTTTGGCATGCAAACTCTTAGTTGTGGCATGCATGTGGGATCTAGTTCCCATACCAGGGATCGAACCCAGGCCCCCTGCATTGGGAGCACAGAGTCTTAACCACTGCACCGCCAGGGAAGTCACCCAAAATGGGTATTTTTAAATGTGTTAAATATTCATTTTCTCCAAATTCCAGCCCATCCAACCTCCACTTTTTTGCACAAAATGTGACAAGCTGAGGAGACAAGGAAAGCTTTGTTAGGTACGAGGGTTTATATAGCACACAGATGTGGTATTAACACCTACATAACAACAGTAGCTACTTACTGAACATCCACAATGTGCCAGGCATTTGACACATGCTAATTCATTTACCCCTTCATAAGCTGTACTGCCATTATGGACATTACAAAGATAAGTAAACCGAAGCTATGGAGGTGAAGCAATTTGACCAAAGTCTCCCAGTTAGTGGTGGCAGAACAAGGATTTCCACCCAGGTCTACCAGACTCTGCCCTACACACCAAGACCACACTACCAACCGGTCCAAACTGACATCACCCAGAGCGTCACACCCTTCCTCCTTTTTCTCCCCAAGCCCATCTCACATTCCACCTGACCTTCTCCACATCCCAGGACCCTGCCGCCACCTTCGCTTTGCTCCAACCCCCAGCACGCCTTCTCCCACACCCTCTGCCCAATATTCACACCCTCCATATTCAAGACTTGCGCTGCGTCCACCTCCTCTCCATCCAATCCCTTCCCAGAAACCTCAGCTAACAAGAGCTTTACCGGCTTCCTGCTCTTGCTTCCCCCGTTCGTACACACAGTCCTGGCTTCTGCTCCACTTGTTCACAGGCGCACATATCCATCATGGGCCCCAACAGATGCCACAGATAGCAGATCTAACATTTCTCCTCTGGACCTCCCACCACGCCCAGGCTGTGATGGATAAGTCTCCTCCCTGCACAGCACCTACTCCTGGAATGATGAACTGGCTCGCTCAGCTGTGGCATTTAAAGCTGAGAAAGCTGGTGGACTCCATGGCCTGTCTCTGTAGGCAGCCCATGTTCTCATTAGAAGCTGCTCTTCCTCACAGGGCAGGGGTGTATGAAGCATCTCCATGTGCCAGGTGCTGTGCTAGACACTTCACAAACCCTTTATCTCTTTTAATTCTCCTAAAGACCCAAGGAGAAGAGGATTAATCATCCCCACTTTATGGATAAGGAAAGTGAGTTCAGATCAATCACTGCTGGAGCCGGGATTCAAATCCCGTTCTGCTCAAGTGTGAAGCCACCTTATTTCCAGTGCAGCACAGTGTCAGAGGGAGGAAAGAAGGTGCAACGTTACCTACATATGGGATTCCTGGGGGCGCACCGCACTTCCATGTCTACGCCCTCTACTCCTTCTAAAGATAGGGCTTACCTCTTAATTCCACCTGTGGGCTTTTCTCCTTCCAACCAAGGTAGACATTTCAGGGTCCCTTTCGCGACTAAAATCCTTGGAGAGTAGAAAACAAACACCTCTGAAGAGAAAAGGGCTTAAGGGTGTAAGGGGAATGACCAGGAAGCCATTCCTGGTCCTTCTCAACTAAGCCCCCCACCACATATCACATCCCAACCAGCCCATCTCACACACACACACCCCTCTGGTACTCCACACCTCAGTCTCCTGAGCATGGAAAGCACAGCCGGTTCCTGCCTTCGCCTGCCTGCTCCTTGGGTCTAACCAGGACTCCCTGCTCTAGCCTCCCAACACTCTGCCAGGAACCTCCCCATTCCCCCCCCCCCACACACACACACAGCCCATCACACAACCCACCACTTCTGCACAGCCTTACCCTAACATATTAGGGTGGAGGGAACAACACTCAAGGCACACACATACACCTCACGCAAGCTTAACACTTGGTAGGTTTCATCCTTCCCTGCATCTCATGTTGTACGGAATCCAGGATCTCAGCAAAGAGACACCATAATCTTAACCTGATCTGTCATTCTAGTCAACTCAGCAATGGGTCACCAGCACAGCAAATCCGACTTTCCCTGCCAACCAAAGTCTAGCTCTGAGCTGATGTCACCCTTCACTTCTGGCTTGCTAGTGTAGTAACTATATCACATGCCTGGACTGACCGAATCATCACATACGATTCTGTGTGGCATTCTTCCTTCCCTAACTAGAAAATTCACTCGAACCATAGGGATCCCAGATCTGGAACAATATGTCATTTTTCCAGGAGGCACCAGACTTCTGAGCCCCTCCACAGCTCTGAAGCTGAGGCACAGAGATGTCAGCTAGGCCTTGACAGTCAGTGATGTCTGCCATAAGCTGAAGTTCTTCCCTCACGGAGATGCGTCTTCCTGTTGCCACAAGTGTCCCACTAGCTGAAAGCATCAAACCTTTTCGTGTACAGGTGGTAAGTTGAGTGGATCATTACTTTACACAAACCCAGAGGGAAAATTCCACATGGGTGGAAGAGAGAACTGATCAAATACCAAGGATCTAGACCAAACCCGTATCACGTGGTTCCAGCGCTAAGTGGGGATACACAGAGAAACACAGCAGCAACCACAGGAATAACAGATAATTGCAAAAACAAGAAACAATGCGCTAAAGTTTACTCCCAGTGACATGAACAACACTGAACTTCTTACATAATGAGGTGGCAAGTTGGTTTGCAACTAAAAAGACCATTCTACAGGGAAGGTGGAAGCAGAGGCTGTTCTGGGCTGCAGGAAACACTACTGAGCCTGCTGATGGGGCTCAATCGATCACTCACTAACCTGGGCCAAGAGTTAACTGCTTAGAGCCAAGGTTTACTCATCTGTAAAATGGGAAGGGCAAACGGAAATAGAATAGCCATTGCAATTGAAGGCATATGGGCCTTTAAGCAAACCTAGATCTCAATATGGTCACTTAATGAGTAACACTGAGTTTTACTCCCTGAGGTAGTAAAATGGTAATAATACCCAACCTCAGAAGGCTATTGCAAAAATTGAGTGAAGTGCTCATTATAGTACCAAACACACAGGGAATATCTAATAATTAAAAACACCTACTGAGTTAGTGTTTTATATACTGCCAAACATGGTGCTGAGTACCTTGTATGCTTTATCTAGTCATACTTTTTTTTTTTTTTTTTTGATGTGGACCATTTTTAAAGTCTTTATTGAATTTGTTACAGTATTGCTTCTGTTTTTTTTATGTTTTGGTTTTTTGGCCCTGAGGCATGTGGGATCTTGGCTCCCAGACCAGGGATCAAACCCACACCCCCTACATTGGAAGAAGTCTTAACCACTGGACTGCCAGGGAAGTCCCTATCTTGTCATACTTGATTTGTCTACCATTGAAGACTTCTATAAAGATAAACATGTTTTTATATAAAAATAAGAGCACAGGAAAATTCCTAGAAAGGTAAACACAAAAATGCTTATTAGCACAAAAATGATTACCTCCTGGTGTTAGGAATATGAGCTCTTTCTGCTGAACTGCTTTTTCCAAAATTTTCTACAAATATCAGTTACTGAGGTATATTTTGATTTGGTTTTTCCTTTTTAATGCCGAAATACATTAAAATACAATGAAATTAAGATATTGCTCACAGGTAACAACCCCCTATATGAGCCATTTCTTTTGGAGGTCAGAGCTAATAAAAGCTTTGCCTTCCCTGAGGAGCTGCCATGTGCTTATTTTAATAAGAATTACCTGACTTAGCCCCTTCTCCACTTAGCCACTAGGGAGTACAGAGCCAGAATTTTAGTTCAGTCATTCAATTAGGTCCTTATTGTTTGCATATTTCTATTTTAATTCCCCATCTTGACTTCCTATTCCAATTTATATGTCCTATCCTGATTTTGTATTTATTTATATTTTACTACTTTTCTCAATGTTTATTATAAAGTTGTGGCCTACAAATCTTTGTAGAATGAGGCCAGGCACATGTAACATAAACAACTGATGACTTAGAGTCATCAAAGTGCTACTGTCCATGCATTTCATGCTGCATTTCACAGAGTTCTTGGTTAGGACATTAAATGATAGAATTACAACCTTTAAATTCTATCTGAAATTTTTTTTAAAATGCAGAACTACAACACCTCCTTATAATAACATAAGAAAGATCCACCAGAGGGCAGACAGCAGAAGCAAGAAGAACTACAATCATGCAGCCTATGGAACAAAAACCACATTCACAGAAAGATAAGACAATATGAAAAGGCAGAGGGCTATGTACCAGATGAAGGAACAAAAGAAAACCCCAGAAAAACAACTAAATGAAGTGGAGATAGGCAACCCTCCAGAAAAAGAACTCAGAATAATGATATGAAGATGATCCAGGACCTCGGAAAAAGAATGGAGGCAAAGATCGAGAAGAGGCAAGAATGTTTAACAAAGACCTAGAAGAATTAAAGAACAAACAAACAGAGATGACCAATACAATAACTGAAATGAAAACTATACTAGAAGGAATCAATAGCAGAATAACTGAGGCAGAAGAACGGATAAGTGACCTGGAAGACAGAATGATGGAATTCACTGCTGCGGAACAGACTAAAGAAAAAAGAATGAAAAGAAATGAAGACAGCCTAAGAGACCTCTGGGACAATATTAAATGCAACAACATTCGCATTATAGGGGTTCCAGAAGGAGAAGAGATAAAGGATCCAAGAAAATATTTGAAGACATTATAGTCGAAAACTTCCCTAACATGGGAAAGGAAATAGCCACCCAAGTCCAGAAAGCGCAGAGAGTCCCATACAGGATAAACCCAAGGAGAAACATGCCAAGACGCATAGTAATCAAACTGGCAAAAATTAAAGACAAAGAAAAATTATTGAAAGCAGCAAGGGAAAAACGACAAATAACATACAAGGGAACTCCCATAAGGTTAACAGCTGATTTCTCAGCAGAAACTCTACAAGCCAGAAGGGAGTGGCATGACATATTTAAAGTGATGAAAGGGAAGAACCTACAACCAAGATTACTCTACCTGGCAATGATCTCATTCAGATTCGATGGAGAAATCAAAAGCTTTACAGACAAGCAAAAGCTAGAGAATTCAGCACCACCAAACCAGCTCTACAACAAATGCTAAAGGAACTTCTCTAAGTGGGAAACACAAGAGAAGAAAAGGACCTACAAAAACAAACTCAAAACAATTAAGAAAATGGTCATAGGAACATACGTATCGATAATTACCTTAAACGTGAATGGATTAAATGCTCCAACCAAAAGACACAGGCTCGCTGAATGGATACAAAAACAAGACCCATATATATGCTGTCTACAAGAGACCCACTTCAGACCTAGGGACACATACAGACTGAAAGTGAGGGGATGGAAAAAGATATTCCACGCAAATGCAAACAAAAAGAAAGCTGAAGTAGCAATACTCATATCAGATAAAATAGACTTTAAAATAAAGAATGTTACAAGAGACAAGGAAAGACACTACATAATGAACAAGGGATCAATCCAAGAAGAAGATATAACAATTATAAATATATATGCACCCAACATAGGAGCACCTCAATACATAAGGAAACTGCTAACAGCTATAAAAGAGGAAATCGACAGTAACACGATAACAGTGGGGAACTTTAACACCTCAATTACACCAATGGACAGATCATCCAAACAGAAAATTAATAAGGAAACACAACCTTAAAATGACACAACAGACCAGATAGGTTTAATTGATATTTATAGGACATTCCACCCAAGAACAGCAGATTACACTTTCTTCTCAAGTGTGCACGCAACATTCTCCAGGACAGATCACATCTTGGGTCACAAATCAAGCCTCAGTAAATTTAAGAAAATTGAAATCATATCAAGCATCTTTTCTGACCACAATGCTATGAGATTAGAAATCAATTACACGGAAAAAAACATAACAAACACAAACACATGGAGGCTAAACAATACGTTACTAAATAGCTAAGAGATCACTGAAGAAATCAAAGAGGAAATCAAAATATACCTAGAGACAAATGACAATGAAAACACAACAATCCAAAACCTATGGGATGCAGCAAAAGCAGTTCTAAGAAGGAAGTTTATAGCTATACAAGCCTACCTCAAGAAACAACAAACACCTCAAATAAACAATCTAACTTTACACCTAAAAGAACTAGAGGACGAAGAACAAACAAAGCCCAAAGTTAGTAGAAGGAAAGAAATCATAAAGATCAGAGCAGAAATAAATGAAATAGAAACAAAGAAAACAATAGCAAAGATCAATAAAACTAAAAGCTGGTTCTTTGAGAAGATAAACAAAACTGATAATCCATTAGCCAGACTCATCAAGAAAAAGAGGGAGAGGACTCAAATCAATAAAATTAGAAATGAAAAAGGAGAAGTTCCAACAGACACCGCAGAAATACAAAACATCCTAAGAGACTACTACAAGCAACTCTATGTCAACAAAATGGACAACCTGGAAGAACTGGACAAATTCTTAGAAAGGTATAACCTTCCAAGACTGAACCAGGAAGAAATAGAAAATATGAACAGACCAATCACAAGTAATGAAATTGAAACTGTGATTAAAAATCTTCCAACAAACAAAAGTCCAGGACCACATGGCTTCACAGGTGAATTCTATCAAACATTTAGAGAAGAGCTAACACCCATCCTTCTCAAACTCTTCCAAAAAATTGCAGAGGAAGGAACACTCCCAAACTCATTCTGAGGCCACCATCACCCTGATACCAAAACCAGAAAAAGACACTACAAAAAAAGAAAATTACAGACCAATATCACTGATGAATATAGATGCAAAAATCCTCAACAAAATACTAGCAAACAGAATCCAACAACACATTAAAAGGATCATACACCATGATCAAGTGGGATTTGATACACCATTATCCCAGGGATGCAAGGATTCTTCAATATACGCAAATCAATCAGTGTGATACACCATATTAACAAATTGAAGAAGAAAAACCGTATGATCATCTCAATAGATGCAGAAAAAGCTTTTGACAAAATTCAACACCCATTTATGATAAAAACTCTCCAGAAAGTGGGCATAGAGGGAACCTACCTCAACATAATAAAGGCCATATACGACAAGCCTACAGCAAACATTCTCAATGGTGAAAAACTGAAAGCATTTCCTCTAAGATCAGGAACAAGACAAGGATGTCCACTTTCACCACTATTATACAACATAGTTTTGAAAGTCCTAGCCATGGCAGTCAGAGAAGAAAAAGAAATAAAAGGAATACAAATTTGCGGGGGTGTGGTGGTGGTGGTGTGATGAATTGGGCGATTGGGATTGACATGCATACACTGATGCGTATAAAATTGATGACTAATAAGAACCTGCTGTATAAAAATATAAATAAAATAAAATTCAAAAAAAAAAAGGAATACAAATTGGAAAAGAAGAAGTAAAACAACTGTCACTGTTTGCAGATGACATGATACTATACATAGAGCATCCTAAATATGCCACCAGAAAACTACTAGAGCTAATCAATGATTTTGTTAAACTTTACAAAATTAATGCACAGAAATCTCTTGCATTCCTATACACTAATGATGAAAATTCTGAAAGAGAAATTAAGGAAACACTTCCATTCACCATTACAACAAAAAGAATAAAATACCTAGGAATAAACCTACCTAAGGAGAAAAAAGATCTGTATGCAGAAAACTGTAAGACACTGATGAAAGAAATTAAAGATGACACCAACAGCTGGAGAGATATACCATGTTCTTGGATTGGAAGAATCAATATTGTGAAAATGACTATACTACACAAAGCAATCTACAGATTCAATGCAATCCCTATCAAATTACCAATGGCATTTTTTACAGAACTAGAACAAAAAATCTTAAAATCTGTATGGAGACACAAAAGACCCCGAATAGCTAAAGCGGTCTTGAGGGAAAAAAACGGAGCTGGAGGAATCAGACTCCCTGACTTCAGACTATACTACAAAGCTACAGTAATCAAGACAATATGGTAGTGGCACAAAAACAGAAATATAGATCAATGGAACAGGATAGAAAGCCCAGAGATAAACCCACGCACCTATGGTCAACTAATCTATGACAAAGGAGGCAAGGATATACAATGGAGAAAAGACAGTCTCTTCAATAAGTGGCGCTGGGAAAACTGGACAGCTACACGTAAAAGAATGAAATTAGAACACTCCCTAACACCATACACAAAAATACACTCAAAATGGATTCGAGACCTAAATGTAAGACCGGACACTATAAAACTCTTAGAGGAAAACATAGGAAGAACTCTCTTTGACATAAATCACAGCAAGATCTTTTTTGATCCACCTCCTAGAGTAATGGAAATAAAAACAAAAATAAACAAATGGGACCTAATGAAACTTCAAAGCTTTTGCAAAGCAAAGGAAACTACAAACAAGACGAAAAGACAACTCTCAGAATGGGAGAAAATATTTGCAAACGAATCAACGGACAAAGGATTAATCTCCAAAATATATAAACAGCCCATGCAGCTCAATACTAAAAAAACAAACAACCCAATCCAAAAATGGGCAGAAGACCTAAACAGACATTTCTCCAAAGAAGATATACAGATGGCCAAGAAGCACATGAAAAGCTGCTCAACATCACTAATTACTGGAGAAATGCAAATCAAAACTACAGTGAGGTATCACCTCACACCAGTTAGAATGGGCATCATCCGAAAATCTAAAAACCACAAATGCTGGAGAGGGTGTGGAGAAAAGGGAACCCTCTTGCACTGTTGGTGGGAATGTAAATGGATACAGCCACTATGGAGAACAGTATGGAGGTTCCTTAAAAAACTAAAAATAGAATTATCATACAACCCAGTAATCTCACTACTGGGCATATAGCCAGAGAAAACCATAATTCAAAAAGACACATGCACCCCAATGTTCATTGCAGCACTATTTACAATAGCCAGGACATGGAAGCAACCTAAATGCCCATCGACAGACGAATGGATAAAGAAGATGTGGTACATATATACAATGGAATATTACTCAGCCATAAAAAGGAATGAAATTGGGTGATTTGTAGAGACCTGGATGGATCTAGAGACTGTCATACAGAGTGAAGTAAGTCAGAAAGAGAAAAACAAATATCGTATATTAATGCATATATGTGGAACCTAGAAAAATGGTACAGATGAACCAGTTTGCAGGGTAGAAATTGAGACACAGATGTAGAGAACAAACGTATGGACACCAAGGGGGGAAAGTGGCGGGGGGTGGTCCTGTGATGAAGTGGAGATTGGGACTGACATGTATACACTAATATGTATAAAATGGATAACTAGTAAGAACCTGCTGTATAAAAAATTAAATAAAATTAAATTTTTTAAAAAACATAAGAAAATAATAATGATAATGTTACCATAATTTTTAAAGTCCTAGAAGTCCCATAATTAAAAAGTCAGTTTTATTAAATGCTCAATTCTCAACAGTAAATGTATTTCTTTTTTATTATAAAAAATCTCCATCCCCATCTCACCCTTCCTCACCCACCCCTTCAAACGAGGTGGCAAGCAGAAGCAAGCCCAACAAAGTCCACCATATCCCCAAAAGCAGAAAGACAGGAGGTCCCCACAGGACAAGGTATGCTGGTGTCATCACTGCAGAGCCCTCCTGCAGGGGGCAAGGAACGGGAACAGCTACCATAACAAATACGAAGGAAACCGGAATGGGCAGCCTGACAAAAGACTTGTATAGTTTATACCAATTTATAAATACTTTAGGTGCCCACCAACTCCAAGAGAACAGACCAAATTAACTATACAATGGAAGCCTCTGCCTGGGCCTTCTCCATACATCAGGTCCTCCTATCAGGAATCATTAGGAAGCCCAAAAAGTTTCACAGTTCCAGCTTCCCGACTGCTGTCATATTTGCCATCTTTGTCATCACAGGCAAATGCCAGCAGAGGCCTTTTGGGGTGCCAAGCCACGGTGAAGGTGGGGGACTCACACTGTACCTCCCACATCTTGTCTCCTATAAAAATCAATATAGAGAAACCAATCAATACATTAATAATAAGAGACCATACTCATTAAGTACTTACCTACATTAAATCATTTAATCTGCTTAATAACCCTATAGGATAAGTACAATTACTACCCCATTTTGCAGAGAACACTGAGGCGCAGAGGGGTCACGAGGCAGTGGGTGGCAGAGAAGGATGGTGAACGCAGGCCAGTTAACTTAAGAGCCTGTGCTCTGAACCCGATTCTACCCTTCCTGAAAAAACAGCAACAGCAGCTGTTTGTTCAGCACCCCTTATGAATCAGATGGATTATACTTTATCTTAATAAAGTATAATGACAATCCAGCAAGGCAAGTAATGATTTTAAACCCCATTTTATAAAGAAACAGGTGATTGAACAGCTAAGTCACACCTCAAGGAAGCAGCAGGGAAAAAAAAAAAGGGAAACAGCAGAGCCAGCACAGGAAGTCAGCCTGTCTCCAAAGCCACAGATCTTTCTACTAAACCACAATGACTTGCAAATAGATTTCTTTTTCCAAAACTTTTTCCTTACTACTTGTGGAAATTAAACATAATTTTTCCAAAGCCATTTTTTTTAGTCCTGCTTAACTTTTTTTCAACCTTAGAGTTAAGATTAATGTAGTAAAATGTTCACAGGGTAGTGCTGATTTAAAAATGCATGATACACTGAATTATACACTTCAAACTGGTCAACTATATGGTATGTGAATTGTATTTGAATAAAGCTGTTTTTATATATATATATATATATATATATATATATATACACACACACATATGCATATATACATGTGTGTGTATGTGTATAAAGAAAAAGATTTTTTTATTGAAGTATAGTTGATTTACAATACTGTGTTAGTTTCAGGTGTACAGCATGTACAGCAAAGTGATTTGGTTTTGTTTTTTTTTTTCTTTTTTTTTCAGATCACTTTCCATTACAGGTTATTACAAGATATTGAATATAGTTTCCTGCAGTATACAGTGAATCCTTGTTGCTTATTTATTTTACATAGAGTAGTTTGTATCTGTTAATCCCGTACTCCTAATTTATCCCTCCCCCGACTCCCATTCCCCTTTAGTAAACCATAAGATTGTTTTCTATGTCTGTGAGTCTGTTTCTGCTTTGTATATAGTTGTTTTTTTTTTAAGTAATCTATTTCAGGGATAGTTAACCGCTCTTCATAATGCTAGGATCTGGCAATCTATAGCTACATGTCTGAGCAAATTTCTGTGTTACACAGACATAAAAAATGGTGTTGGAGGCTGCTACTCCCCTTCCATTTCCCTTTCAGCCTTTCACTCCATGCATGCGTTGCTGCTGAGTAAATGCTGCAATAACCCTCCTGCAAGGAAGTTTGGTTCCTGACAAGATGTGAGCAGTTTGGACTCAGCAATCCCAATTCAATGGTTTACCCAAAAGGATGACTACATAAGTAAGATGATACTCATCATAGTATCATTTATAATGGTGTAAAGACCAGAAGCCATCTAAGAGTGGGGCAGCTTAGGTATATACTGGTATAGCCAATGGAATTCTAAACCCCATTAAAAACAGCAGTAGAGCTCAACAGCCATCGCCATGTAAGAAGCTGTAAGATCCTGCAGGTGAGGAGGGAGGGCCCCGGAGCAGCAGGAGAGCATGCCTGCATCACATGAGCACGAGGGGACATGAAGGAGCTGCATGTCTGGATGGCTGACAATGCTCACCAAGATGCCATCAAGAGTGGCACTCTTTAAATCGTGGAATGTCAAGCTTTTTACTTTCTTTGAAGTTTTCTATACAGTTTGAATTCTTTTAATAAAGTATCATGTATTTCCAAAAACAATAAAGCTACGTTAAAAAATAAATCTGGAGAAATTCTTTTGTAAAATGAATACTCACCTCTCATTTTTCTATTTTCAAGTTCTGTTTTGTTGCTTTTTAAAACAAATCACATCTATTTTGATAATTTCTTAAATTATAAAATGTATATATGTATTTTTTAAGTCCACATACAGGCAAAAGATAGACATATCCCATAATGCTAAAAGAGGTTGTATTTAAATGGTGGGATCATTCATTCATTCTTTCATCCATCCATTTATTCATTCTTCTCCCTTTCTGTATTTTAAAAATTTTGTTATAATGGAAGAATTAAAACTGAATAAAATGCAAAATATTTCCTTTAATCACTCTCTTTCAGACCTGCCCCTTTCTTTCCTAACTCTTTGCTCCCTCCATTACCTGACTACAATAGTCATAATAAACAAACTTGCCTTAAGGAGTTGGTGCTAATGCTGGCATTTATGCTAATACCCATTTATGCTAATGCTGGCAAAGTAGTAATGAGCAGAGATGAAAAACACATGACAGGAGAAGTCCTGATGGCCAGAAATGAAAGACAGAGGAGTCTCATTAAGGTAGTGAGGGTGTAGTTACCTGTCTCTACTTCAGCAATGTCAATGAAATGATCTTCCGATGCAGATGCCAGCATTTTCCCATCATGGCTAAAACTGAGGGTCCTCACAGGCCAATCCAGCCTATAAAAGAGTAGACAGAGGAGACATTAAAATAACCCAGTGAGAGGAGGGCCCAGTTTCACCCAACATGACATAAAATGAATTTATCCAACAAGGAAAGTGCTGGCACAGTTGCTTACCTGGAAAAGCACCGAACACACACTAACTCATCTACATCCCAGAGGCTGACCAAAGCATCTGCGCTTCCTGTAGCAAAGTATTTCCCCATGGGGTCAAACTTGATACAGATGCAGTTGGATGGATGGGCGTTGATAGACTGCACAGGCTTCAGCTCTGGGTAGCTGAGAAACAAGACAGACAGCAATCAAACTGGGGGGGAGAGGACTGTGGTACTAAGACGGTAAGAGGAGACACTAAAGAAGAAAATGAAAGTAAGACAACAGAACAAATATCAAAGACTGGAATTTCAAAACAACTTTCCTGAAATAAAAAGATGTCAAACAATATACTGAAACACCACATACCTGAGAATATGAACCCAGACTAACCAACATGAAGACGTATGGTAGTAAAATTACTGGACTTTAAATTAGATTGTCATCAGACTTTTGACAGTAACACTTTACGTGAAAAGAAAATGGAGTAACATACTTAAGATACACCAGCAAGAACATATGAATTGAAATTTTTATATCTAGCAAAACTATTAATTAATCCATGAGTCCATAATGATTCTTTTTTATTTAAAAAACCCTAGCTGATCATCTTTGGAGGTGATAGAGAACTAATTCATTACCTAATGACAAAGGGAAAGAATCAAGCATTTATCCTGCCTTCTCTAAATGAACTATATTCCTGGGTAACCAAACAGATGAGAGGAAATGTCTCTTAAATTCCAACAAATAAGCATTTGGAATCAGCAAAACCCAGACTGGGACAAGCTCCACAGGTTAACAGCCTGCTTTTTCAACAGCTAAGTTCTAAGTAAAAGAAAGGGATGGAGGGGGACTCCGTAGTTTAGCTGACTTAAAAGACATATCAAACTTTTTTAAGTGGGCAAAATTAGAGTATCTAGAGATGCACACTTGGTAGCTAAAACTACAAAGAAATATTATAAAAATCAAGACAGTGTTTTTGGGGGAGGGAGTTTTGATTAGGAAGGACAAAGCCCATGGCAAGACTTCTGAGGTGGCCAGCAAAGTACTATGTCTTGACCTGGTGGGGTTACACAGGTGTTAAGCATATAATAGTTCATTAAGCTATACATTTATATTTCGTGGTTTTCTATATGTTTTATTTTCTAATAAAAAAGCTTAAAAACAAAAAACAAAATAACACTGCCTACAGAATAAAGTTCAAGTTGCTATGCATAGAATTCCAGACCCAAATAACCTGGTCTCAAATTATACTTCATCTCTATCTTCCCATTTCAGGACGTCTCTCTTCAGACACCTTATCTGCCACCACTCCCAGCAACCCTGATCTACCAACTACTCTCTAAATAAATCATGCTCATTCTCACTTGTTTTGTCCATTGTGCAGTTCCCTTTTGCTGATTCTTAAAATTCAACTAATCTTTCAAGGTCAAGCTCAGAAGCTGCCTCGTTCAAACCCCAACTCCCACAATCAATATAAGTTTCCTTCCTTGGGATTCTACGGCAAACTCCCAGCCTCTCACACAGAGCCTATTTCACTCTGCCTTGCATTGCTCACCCAAGATAACAGAAAGAACAGAATCAGACAGATCTCAATTTCAATTCCACAGTTTCATTCATTTAGAGAATATTCACTGAGATCCTAATTTTGTGTAGCAGATACTGGGCTAGGCACTAGGGATTCAACAGTAAACAAGTTAAATACAGTCCCTACCTTCATGGAATTTACAGTCTAATAGAAGATACAGAGAAGTAAACATGCAATTATAATGTAGAATGAGAAATGCTTCCAACAGGAAGTACACAAAATAAACTTCTCACCTTGGGGGTGAAGATGGCTTCCCTGGAGGGGAAGTGATATTTAAGTGGAGACTTTAAGGGTACGAATTAGCTATAATTCCAAATGCATCCAGTTCTAGTGCTCACCAGCTGACTAGTGACTCTGAGTCCCTGATCCTCATCTGTGAAATGGGAAGCACACCATCGACTCGCTAGGATTTCTCTGAGGACTCAGTAAAATATAAGCTGCCTAGCTCAAAGGTGCTCAAGAGAGGTTAGAATTCTTTATTACTACAGTTGAACCTTGAACAAGAAGGTTAGGGGTGCCAATTCTCTGCACAGTCAAAAATCTACATATAACTTAGTTGGTCCTCCGTATCCGAGGTTCCACAACCCAGATTCAACCAACCCCGGATCAGGTAGGACTGTAATATTTACTCTTGAAAAAATCCACATATAAGTGGACCTGAGCAGTTCAAATCCGTGTTGTTCAAAGGTCAACTGTATTAGTCCTTTTGGGTCCTTCAGGACAGACTCAAATCTAATTCACCTTGGTTTCCACCACAACACCCACTGCAAAAATATGACAGTCCCTTAAGCTAGAACCCCCCTCACCTGAGTATGTTGATACAACCATTGCCATTTGTCAGGAAGAACATGTTATTGTCATTGTTCCAGGAGATTTCATTGACCTCAAATTTGAACTGCTCCTCCGCTTTGGAACGGTGTGTCTTGGCATCAATGAACGTCACCACATCATCCTTGTTGCCTACAGCAATGGTCTGCCCATCGGGACTCCAGCAGATATTGATGTTCTCCCCTGGGAACCCACATATAATCAGCAAGATACTGTTAGCCCATAATCCTCCAGAAGTTTATTTTGTTATCATAGAAAAACTAGAGCTATCGCCAGAGCTCATTCACTAAGGTCCTCGTCAACAGAAGGGAACTACCACTTACAGATCAACGGGGAGTCCAGCACATTCATCTACAAATTTCCCCCTTTAGTTTTCACGTTTCTTTAAGGGACACTTTTTAACCCCATTTTAGATGAAAAAATGGAAAAGAAATGAGCCAAAGTGTCAAAGCTGTGAAGTAACAGAGCCAAGATCTAAACCCAGACTTGACACCAAAGCCTCTAACTCTCTTACACAAGCACTTCCCAAACGCCAGTCATTCACATGCCATTTTCACAATTTTTGTACTATCCATGTAACAGCTATACTTTTCTTCATTCAAGATTTTTATTAAAATTGACCCCCCCAAAATTTTTACTTAAATAGCTTCACTTTAGCGATAAATTCTATGGGCTAGTTCTTTTTTTCTAGTAGGCATTAAAATATATACACAATCAGTTTTTACTGTTCATCCATATACCACCCAAATCACTCACATATCACCAGTTGTCTAGTTGGGGAAACCACATCATTCCACCTCCAGGTACAAGTCTTGCCAACAAAGTCCAGTAGCCCACATTGAAAACATCAATTAAAAATTTCATCAACTTTATTGATTCTAAGATGCATATTTTTTCACACTTTATTACCTATAATGTATCTTAGAATGCATGAGGATACATCTCAAAATTTTCGGTGTCTCATGACTATATGATAAATAAAGCTTTATTTTCTTTCCTAATGGT
Organism: Balaenoptera physalus; assembly: GCF_965194825.1. Taxonomy (NCBI): domain Eukaryota; kingdom Metazoa; phylum Chordata; class Mammalia; order Artiodactyla; family Balaenopteridae; genus Balaenoptera; species Balaenoptera physalus. The sequence goes on along the minus strand of NC_138890.1, from coordinate 23,342,642 downwards.
GCATAAAATACTGATGCATCTTATAATCAATAACATCTTAGTCAATAAAATTTAATAAAGGGCCTCAAGGTTTATAAGGTAATACATGGTGAAGAACACTGTAAATGTACTGCACAACTTCCAGGTCACTTTCTCCCAGACCATCAAAGCCATTTATTCCAAGATCAGCCATTCTAGCCTATCAGCAGTTTCCCAAATTCTCCATTCCTTTGCACATGCTGTTCCCTGCTACAGCTGCCCACCCAATGCACCCTGACCACTAAATCTATATGGCTACCCTAAGAGTTTGCTCAAATTCTGTGAGGCCCTCCCTATCTCCCCCAGGCAGACTTAAGCATTTCCATTCTGGGTATCTATTTTGTAGACCTCTCTGTTATAGGATGACCACGTCATATTACGTTAGATTTTTTTTTTATACATATGTCTCTCTCCTTGCACTAAACCCTAAGATCCTTGGAGCTGGAAACTGTCTTATTCAGCTCAGGATGTCCCATACCTACAGGGTCATGCACAGAGAAGATACTTGAAAAATGCTTGTTGCATGACTATAAGTAGCTTATCTTCCTACTGTCCACTCTCTGAATAGTCACCTTTAGTGTTCACAGTGGCAATGCATTTTGTAGTCCTCACATCCCAGATGCGAATGGTTTTGTCTCCAGATGCAGTGACAAAGAGATCAGGATTACTTGGATGCCAACAGAGCTGGTCCACACTATCCCCATGCCCCCGATAATTGTTTTCTTTGACCTGAAAGAACAGAATACAGATGTCACTTCACCCATATGTACCTGCCTCCCCATGTAACTTCTTAACCTCATTTAAACCGAGCTATCTTGTGACCAACAAAAGTTTGGGTAATTAGAGAGTCGAGTCCTTCCAAGCCTCTTCCCCCAAACTCTTTCCAATATCCTCCCTCCCTTCCTCCCCAATCAGTCTGAACTGTTCTGAGGATGGGTTCCACATCAATGCCCTTACTCTTTTGCTCTCCCTGGCCTTCCTCCTTCTTTCTGGTTTTCTACCCTTACTCTGCCACCAAGGGGTCCCAACCCACCTGCTCATTGCCACGGAGGCCCTATCATTTTCAGAGAGGCCTTCCTTACCACCACAGTGAGCCCACCACCACTGCCCCTAGCCACTCCACACACAATTCCTCCTACCACTCTCCCACACCCCCACCACCCTCCTCACCGCCCATCCATCCATCCTCCTCACCCCCGGTCTTCACTATCCCCGCACCGCCACTCCCCGCTCACCTTCACACCTCCTTACTACTACACTCCCTACACACCGCCACCTCCCCTAACCACCAGTCCTCCTCTCCACCACCCCCACCTTCACCCCCTACCACCCCAGCCCGTTCACCCCCTCCTCACCCTCACACTCCTCTGTCTCGCATCACACACGCCCCTCATCTCCACACCCCTTCACCCTCCTCCCCTCTCCTCACCTCCACACTCTCACCCCCGTTCTCTCCTTGCCACCACACCTCGCTTTACCACAGCCCTTCTCCCTAGCCTGGGCCGGGTCCTAGCGGCTCACCAACCGGTCCTTCTCCAGCAGGAAGACGCTGGCCGTCTTGTCGAAGGACCCCGAGGCCAGGCGACGCCCGTCGCAGCTCCAGGCCACCGAGTGCACCTTGGCGCTGTGCGCCGGGAACTCGCGCGTCTTGCTGTGGCCGCGGAACAGCTCCTGCATCCCGAGCACGTAGCGCGTCGGGCCGCTGGTCACTGAGCACCAGGGAGCCATCGAGCCAGGACCGCTCTGGCCCAGCGCCGAGGGCCCCATGGACGCCGCGGGGATCGCCATGCCGAGCTCCCGGACACCGGCTGGGCTGACTCTGCGGAGCTGCAGTCCGCCTTGCCGCCGCCGCCGCACGCATGCGCGCGGGAGAGCGCCCACTCTTCCGCGCAGCCGCACTGTGAACCACCAGAAGGGACTACAAGTCCCAGCCTGCAGCGCGCGCCCGCCTTTGCCTTTTCAAATTGTCATGGTTCCACTTTAAGTTTCCTTTACAAATAACGGTTAGGAGGTTTTTAGGGTCTTTATTTTCCCCTTACCTACTACTTGGTATATATATTTGTATCCCTGTTTAATCGAAGAAATAAACCAACGCAATTCTTCTAAACCTCAGTTCGCCGTCAGTCAGAAACACCTTTTTTCTAGGGTTGCTCCCCACCTGTCAGCCACCTCTCTTAGAGCTGAAGGCTCTCAATTTCTTGCTGGAGAAGGACCAGCTGGTGAACTTGTCCCGGGTAAAGGGCTAGGATTTTGTGGGGGCGGGAGGAAGAAGGAGCGGGGGAGGAGGAGGTGGGTGGAAGAGAAGGTGGGGGAGGGGAGGGGGAAGGGGAGGGGAGGGGAGGGGAGGGGGAAGGGGAGGGGAGGGGGAAGGGGAGGGGAGGGGGAAGGGGAGGGGAGGGAAGGAGGGGAGGGGAGGAAAGAGAGGTGGAGGTGTTGAGAAGGGGTTTGGGGATGTTTTTAAATATACAAATTCTTTGTTTTTAGAAGGGGCTATATTCACATGATTATATATGCAAAAATAGATACAGAGTGAAAAGTAAATGTCTGCCTGTGTCATGCCCTTTAGACTATTCCCCACCCTTCACACCCATACCTTCCAAAAAATATTGTTAAATTTCTTTTGTGGCCTTCCAGAGATAGTTTAAGTGTAAATAAGCACCTTGGGAGAGGTAGATAGGTGTGTGTGTATCCTACCCCACCCCTCAAAATGGTAGCATTCCTTACATAACTTGTTTTCTATGGTAGACACCTGTAAGAAACCATTTCTTATCAGTATATGCATATGTCTCATTCTTTTCATGGATGCAGTCTTTAATGATATAGATAGATGCATAATAGTTTATTTGACTGATTCCTTTGGTGGACATTTTGTGTCCATGATTTGCTTTTAGGACAATACTGCAGTGAACATCCCTATACAAACTTCATTGTGCACATATGCACTTTTTTATTTGAATAAATATTGCCAAAACACCTGAAGAAGTTCTAACAATCTACATTTCCACCAGCTGCATGGGAGAGTGTCATAAAGTCCTAAATACTAAGTGAGTCCACATATAAAGCACAAGGTTCTGAGAGGGGCCTTAGGAAATGAGGCCCTTTTCTTTCCCCAATTCACTTCCCTACCCCTTTAAAACTAGAAATTCTTGGAGACTTCAAAGCTTTTTAGACTCCAAAGAATATTGATGACATCACTAAGATCTTGGGGTGGGAGATTATTTGGTTTCTAGTTTTCCCTCCTTAGCTTTCATTTTCAGGAATCTTCTTCATATGCTCGCATATTTTTTTTCCTACATACACTGAGAATTTATATCTCTTGGTCCCAGATAAGGACACTGAAGAACGAAGAGGTAAAATGTCCTGCTCCAGGTCACATGGCTGGTATTAGAGGTACTGACTTCAAATTCTACACTCTGGTTCTTAGTATCTGACACCTCTAGGTTATAAATGCAATTCTTTGAACTTCTGTATTAATTCTGTATTTTTGTATGTTATGTGTTTTTTATTTCATTTTCCCTGAGTTCTTTTTCTATATTCTGTAAACACAAATGTTAGAACCTCAGTTGTGATAAGTGTATCCCACTGCTCTTCACTGAGACAGTTGTAATAGCACATTTCTGGGGACTATGAGACTGAAGTCAGAGAGTCTCAAAGAGATAAAATTCAGGGGAACAGAGGCATGGGCCATTTTTTTTAAAACTTTTTGTTTGGAAAAACTAACAAATTTACAGAAAAGTTGCAAGAGTAGTAAGAGCACTGTTATTCCCATGGCCCAGGTTCACCTGGTTTTAGCATTTTGTTCCATTTCCTGTGTCTATACATACACGTATTACTCTTTTGCCTAAATGTTTGAGTAAGTTGCATACATCATTATTCTTTACACCTAAATATTTCAATAAGTATTTCCGAAGAATAAGGATATTCTGTTTCCTATCCCTAGCATAGTTATAAGCTTTGGTAATTTGAACAGTAACATAGAATTTAATCTACTGTCTGTATTTCAATTGTGTCAGTTTACCCACTAATATCCTTAGAGCATTTTTCTTCCTCCAGTACAAGATCTAGTCTAGGATTTTATACTGTATCATGTCTGCTTAGTCTCCTTGAATCTATAAAAATTCCCCAGCATATCCATGCTATTATGATCTTCACATTTTTTGAAAAATATAGTCAATGGACCATTGTTATAGTCCCTTCTGCAACCCAGAAATTCTCTTTGGGAGCTGATCTTTGCTCAGGCTCTGCAGGATGTTTTTATATATGGGTGACGTAGGAACTTGAGTCATTCAGGGCAGAATCAGGTCAAAAATAATAATTCCAGAAATGCCAGGATGTGTAGAGGGAATTTTCAGGGGCCGAGGGAGACATCCTGCAGTGAAGGAACAGTAGATAAGGAAGGAGGGGGGCTTGAAGTATAAGTCCTTTGTTGCTGGGGGACTTTAGAGAAGCTGCTGTTGCAAAAGAAAACAGGAAGGAGCATGTCACTTCTGGCAAATCTTCAACGTATAGATGTGTATCAGTTTAACCAGAGAAGCAAACTAGTGAAAAATATATATTACAGAGATTCATTGCAAGGAATTATTTTATACCACTGTGGGGGTTAGGTAGGCACGTCTGAAATCCATAGAGCAGGTCATCAGAATGGACAGGCTGGAACGCTCAGGCTCTGGCTGAAGGTACTTTCCACAGGTGGGATTTGTTCCCTCAGAGAAGTCTGAGTGCTGCCTTAAAGGCCTTTCAAACTGGACAGCTACATGTAAAAGAAAGAAGTTAGAACACTCCCTAACACCATACACAAAAATAAACTCAAAATGGATTAAAGACCTAAATGTAAGGCCAGACACTATAAAACTCTTAGAGGAAAACATACACAGAACACTCTATGACATAAATCACAGCAAGATCCTTTTTGACCCACCTCCTAGAGAAATGGAAATAAAAACAAAAATAAACAAATGGGACCTAATGAAACTTAAAAGCTTTTGCACAGCAAAGGAAACCATAAACAAGATGAAAAGACAACCCTCAGAATGGGAGAAAATATTTGCAAACACAGCAACTGACAAAGGATTAATCTCCAAAATATACAAGCAGCTCATGCAGCACAATATCAAAAAAACGAACAACCCAATCCAAAAATGGGCAGAAGACTTAAACAGACATTTCTCCAAAGAAGATATACAGATTGCCAACAAACACATGAAAGGATGCTCAACATCACTAATCATTAGAGAAATGCAAATCAAAACTACAATGAGGTATCACCTCACACCAGTCAGAATGGCCATCATCAAAAAATCTACAAACAGGGCTTCCCTGGTGGCGCAATGGTTGAGAGTCTGCCTGCCAATGCAGGGGACACGGGTTCGAGCCCTGGTCTGGGAGGATCCCACATGACGCGGAGCAACTGGGCCCGTGAGCCACAATTACTGAGCCTGCGCGTCTGGAGCCTGTGCTCCGCAACAAGAGAAGCCGCGATGGTGAAGGGCCTGCGCACCACGATGAAGAGTGGCCCCTGCTCACCACAACTAGAGAGGGCCCTCGCGCAGAAATGAAGACCCAACACAGCCAAAAATAAATTAATTAATTAATTAATTTTTTTTAAAAAAGCAAATCATGAAGGACTCTGCTAATTTCTAAAAAAAAAAAAAATCTACAAACAATAAATGCTGGAGAGGGTGTGGAGAAAAGGGAACCCTCTTGCACTGTTGGTGGAATGTAAATTGATACAGCCACTATGGAGAACAGTATGGAGGTTCTTAAAAAACTAAAAATAGAACTACCATATGACCCAGCAATCCCACTACTGGGCATATACCCAGAGAAAACGATAATTCCAAATGATACATGCACCCCAATGTTCATTGCAGCTCTATTTACAGTAGCCAGGACATGGAAGCAACCTAAGTGTCCATCAACAGAGGAATGGATAAAGAAGATGTGGTACATATATACAATGGAATATTACTCAGCCATAAAAAGAAATGAAATTGAGTTATTTGTAGTGAGGTGGATGGACCTAGAGTCTGTCATACAGAGTGAAGTAAGTCAGAAAGCGAAAAGCAAATACCATATGCTAACACATATATATGGAATCTAAAAAAAAAAAAAAGTGGTTCTGATGAACCTAGGTGCAGGAGAGTAATAAAGACACAGACGTAGAGAATGGACTTGAGGACATGGAGAGGGGGAAGGGTAAGCTGGGATGAAGTGAGAGAGTGGCATGGACATATATACACTACCAAATGTAAAATAGATAGCTAGTGGGAAGCAACTGCATAGCACAGAAAGATCAGCTCGGTGCTTTGTGAGCACCTAGAGGGGTGGGATAGGGAGGGTGGGAGGGAGACGCAAGAGGCAGGGGATATGGGGATATATGTGTACATATAGCTGATTCACTTTGTTATACAGCAGAAACTAACACACCATTGTAAAGCAATTATACTCCAATAAAGATGTTAAAAAAAAAAAAGTAAATAAACAAAAATGTTTCCAGGGCCCATCCCAGAACAACTGATTTAAAATCTCAGAGAGGGGGACTTAGAATATTTAAAACTCCCTCAGGAAATCTAATGCACCACCTAGATTGAGGACCACTGGCCCAGCTGTACAGAAAACTTCCTGCTTAGCTTTGAAGGTCTTTCCTCGGAAGGATAGGCAAAGCTGGAGGCAGCCCACTATACGGGGAAGGTGCCAGATCAGGGGTTAGAGGATCTATGTTAGTTCCAGCTCTGATGCCAACTAGTCAGGTGAACTTGGCCTTTTGGGGCATCAGTTTCAGGACCAGAACAAGGGTGAGGCAAGTGAGGTGTCTAGGACACAAAATTTAAGGAGGCATGCTCGGGGATGAGTGTACTTACCCCATCTTGAGAATAGTGCCTCCTTAAGTTTTGCACCCCCAGAGTCTCCTTCAGATGAGGTGGGCTTGACTGCTTACTGACTTTCCCAGTGCCAACATTTCACATCCCAAACCTAAAACTTAGGCCAATATAGGACTAGTCAAAGGAAGGCTTGTATAATTATCCAGCTGAGTTTCGTCAATAGCCAAGCTGAATAATTCAGACCAAAAGTACTCTCTTTTAAAACAAATATCGTATATTAACGCATATATGTGGAATCTGGAAAAATTGGTGTAGACAATCTTATTTACAAAGCAGAAATAGAGACACAGACATAGAGAACAAATGTATGGATACCAAGGGGGAAAGGGCAGTGGGTGGGATGATTTGGGAGATTGGGATTGACATATATACACTACTATGTATAAAATAGATAACTAATGAGAACCTACTGCATAGCACAGGGAACTCTACTCAGTACTCTGTGGTGACCTAAATGAGAAGGAAATCCAAAAAAGAGGGGATATATGTATACATATAGCTGATTCACTTTGCTGTACATTATAAACTAACACAATATTGTAAAGCAACTATACTCCAATAAAAATTTTTTTAAAAACAAAAAAAAGAAAGAAAATTAGAAAGGAATTTAAAATTTTCATTGCAAAAATCATCTAAACACAAAAGAAGACAGTAATCCAGGAAATGAGAGATTAAAAAGGCATAAGGCATATAGAAAATAAATAGCACAATGACAGAAGTAATCCCTCCTTCTAAGTAATTGCTTTAAATACAAATGGATTAAACCCTCCAATCAAAAGAAAAAGATTGGCAAAATGGATAAAAATACATGAGCCAACAGTATGCTGTCTATAAGATACTTTAGATCCAAAGACAAAAATAGATTGAAAATGAAAGGATGTGAAAAGATAGTCCATGCAAATAATAACCAGAAGAAAGCAAGGGTGGTTATATTAATATCAGACAAAATAGACTTTAAATTTTTTTAAAAAGGTTATAAGAGACAAAGAACGACATTATATTAATAAAAGATAGATAGCTAGAATACAGCTAGAAGATATAACAATTAAACATTTATGCACCTAATGGCAGACCATCAAAATATATAAAGAAAAAAACTGAAGGAACTGAAGGGAGAAATGGACAGTTTTCCATGAATAGTTGGAGACTTCAATACCACACTCTCAATAATGAAATGAACAATCAGACAAAAAATAAGGAAATAGAAGATTTAAACAACACAATTGACCAACTAAATCTACCAGACATACACAGAACACTACTCAACAAGAACACCGTTCACTTTCTTCTCAAGTACACATGGGACATCTTCCAGGACAGACCATATATTAGACCACAAATTAAGTGACAACTGATTTTTAAAGATAGATGTCATACAAAGTGACTCCTCTAACCACAGTGGGATGAAGTTGGAAATCAATAACAAAAGTAAAACTGGAGGGACTTTGCTGGTGGCGCAGTGGTTAAGAATCTGCCTGCCAACGCAGGGGACACAGGTTCGAGCCCTGGTCCAGGAAGATCCCACACGCTACAGAGCAACTAAGCCCGTGTGCCACAACTACTGAGCCTGCACTCTGGAGCCCGTGAGCCACAACTACTGAGCCCACGTGCCACAACTACTGAAGCCTGCACACCTAGAGCCTGTGCGCCACCACAAGAGAAGCCACTGCAATGAGAAGCCCGCGCACTGCAACAAAGAGTAGCCTCTGCTGGCCGCAAGTAGAGAAAGCCCACGCACAGTAACAAAGATCCAACACAGCCAGAAACAAATAAAGATTTAAAAAAAATTTTTTTAATTATAGAAAAAAAAAGTAAAACTGGAGAATTCACAAATTTGTGGAAATTAACAGCACACTCTTAGACAACTAATGGGTCAAAGAAATCACAGGGACATTTAAAAATACATAGAGACCAATGAAAACAAAAATACAACATACCAAAACTTACAGATGCAGCAAAAGCAGTGCTACGGGGGAAATGATAACTATAAACACTTACATTAAAAAACAAGATCTCAAGTCCAAAACCTAACTTTACAATTTAAGGAACTGGAAAAAGAAGAAGAAACTGAACCCAAAGCTAGTAGAATGAATTAAATAATAAATATTAGTGCAGGGATAAATGAAATAGAGAATAGAAAAATAATAGAGAAAACCAGTGAAAGCAAAAGTTGGTTCTTTGAAAAGATCCACAAAATTAACAAACTATCAGCTAGATTAATTAAGAAAAAGGAAAGAAGACTCAAATTATTAAATCAGAAATGAAAGTAGGCATATTACTACCACTTTTATGGAAGTAAAAAAGATTATAAAAGAGTACTATGAGCAATTGTACACCAACAAATTGAATAACCTAGATGAAATGGACAAATTCCTAGAAACACAAAACCTACCAAGACTAAATTGCAAAGATATAGAAAATCTGAACAGACCTATAACTAATAAGGAGATTAAATCCATAATCAAAAATCTCCCAAAAACAACAACAAAAAAAGCCCTGGACCTGGTGACTTCACTAAAATAAATTCTACCAATTATTTAAAGAATAATATCAATCTTCACAAAATTTTTCCAAAAACTGAAGGAGTGAACACTTCCTAACTCATTCTATGAGGCCAATATTACTCTGCTACCAAACCAGAAAAAGACACTACAAGAAAAGAAAACTATAGACAAACATCCTATGAACACTGACAAAAAGTCTTCAACAAAATATTAGCAAACCAAATTCCACAACACACAGGCTTATATACCATGATGAAGTGGGACTTATTCATTTCAACATATGAAAAGCAATCAAGTAATACACCAGATTAACAGAATGAAAGACAAGAATCATCTCAGTTGATGCAGAAAAAACATTCCACAAAATGTAACACCTCTTAAAAATGCTCAACAATTAAGAATAAAAGGAAACCCACCTCAAAATAATAAAATCCACCTATGAAAAACCCACAGCAAACATCATATTCAATGGTGAAAGACTGAAAGCTTCCAAGACAAGGATGCCCACCTTTACCATTTCTATTCAAGATATAGCACTGGAAGTTCTAGCCAGAGCACTTAGGCAAGGAAAGGAAATAAAAGGCATCCAAATTGGAAAGAAAGAAGTAAAATTATCTCTGTTCGCAGATGACATAATCTTATATGTAGAAGACCCTCAAGGTTACACACGCACACACACACACTCACACACACAAACACACAAGCTGTTAGAATTAATAAGTGAACTCAGCAAAGTTTCAGGATACAAAATCAACACACAAAAATCAGATGCATTTTTATGTGCTAACAACGAACAATCTGAAAAGGAAATTACCAAAAAAATTCCATTTACAATAGCTTCAAAAAGATTAAATGCTGAGGAATTAACCAAGGCAAAAGACTTGTACAATGAAAACTACAAATCATTGTTGAAAGAAATTGAAGAAGACATAAATAAATGGAAATATCCCATGCTCATGGAATAAAAAGATTTGATATTTTTAAGATGTCAGTACTACCCAAAGTGATCTACAAATTCAATGAAATCCCTATGAAAATCCCAATAATGTTTTTTGCAGAAATGAAAAATCCCATCCTAAAATTCATATGGAATATCAAGGAACTCCAAATAGCCAAAACAATCTTGAAAAAGGAAGAACAAAACTGGAGAGCTCACACTTCCTGATTTCAAAACTTACTACAAGCCTACAGAAATCAAAACATTGTAGTATTGGCATAAAGACAGACTTGTAGACCAATGGAATAGACTAGAGGGGCCAGAAATAAACCCTCACATGTATGGTCAAATGATTTTTGATAAGGGTGCCAAGACCATTCAGTAGGGAAAGGACAGTCATTTCAACAAATGATGCTGGGAAAACTGGATATTTACGTGCAAAAGAATGAGGTTGTACCCTTACCTAACACCATATACAAAAACTAATTCAAAATAGATCAAGGGTCTATATGTAAGACCTAAAACTATAACTCTGAAGAAAATATAGGACAAAGTCTTCATAACATTAAACTTGGAAATGATTTCTTAGATATGACACCAAAGGCACCAGTAACAAAAGACAGACAAATTGGACCTCATGAAAATTTTTAAATTTTGTACCTCAAAAGACACATTATCAACAGAGTAAAAAGGCAACACACAGAATAGGAGAAATTTTGCACACTGTATATCTTATGAAGGATTAATATTCAGAACATAAGGAGAACACCTAAAACTCAACAACAACAAAATAAACAACCAAATTCAAAAATGAGCAAAGGACTTGAATAGACATTTCTCCAAAGAAGATTTACAAATGGCCAATACGTGCAACATCACTAATCATTAGAGAAATGCAAATCAAACCTACAATGAGATACCACCTCACACTCATTAGGATGGCTACTACCACGAAAAACAGAAAACAACATTATTCTTGAGGATATAGAGAAATTGGAAACCTTGTGCATTGTTGGTAGGAATGTAAAATGGTACAACCACTGTGAAAAACAGTATGGCATTTCTTCAAAAAGTTAAAAATAGAATTACCATATTATCCAGCAATTCTACTTCTGGGTATATACCCAAAAGAATTGAAAGCAGGGTCTCAAAGATATATTTGTACTCCTATGTTCATAGTAGCATTATTCACAGTAGCCGAAAAGTGGAAGCAACCCAGTGTCCATCAAAGGATAAATGGCTAAACAGAATGTGGTATATACATACAATGGAATATTATTCTGCCTTAAAAAGGAAATTCTACATGCTACAAGCTGGGTTAACATTGAAGACATATACTAAGTGAAATAAGCCAGTCACAGAAAGACAAATATTGTATGATTCTACTGATATAAAATACCTAGAGTCGTGAAATTCACACAGACAGACATAGAATGGCAGTTGCCAGGGGCTGAGGGAAGGGAAGAATTGGGATGTTATTGTTTAATGGATGCAGAGTTTCAGCTGTGCAAGATGAAAAGAGTTTTAGAGATGGGTGCTGGTGATGCGTGCACAATGTGACTAAAGGCCACTTAAGTGAACACTTACAAATGGGTAAGATGGTAAATATATATTTTACAATTTTTAAAATGAAAAAAATTTTTTTGCCATGGCACCACACTCCCTTTTTGCCACCCATGAAGTATCTTTAGTAGAGACTACATTGCTTACTTAAGCTTTCTTGTGAGAGTCTATGTTTTGGGGGAAATCTGAAGGAGGAAACTGAGTTCCATGGCTTTATGCAAAGCAAAACCAGAGCCAGAGTTGCAAATAGAAGAGATTCTGAGAATGTAAATCCCTGAGAATTAACAAAAACTTCTGGGAAAACTCCAGACTTTTGAGGCTAATGGAAATGGTAAGATCAAAGCTGAACCTAGCTTTGGTGATATGGGGAATAAATGGAAAATTGTACTAAGGTAATTATTATTATTATACGCAGAAAGGTTGGAAGTGGAAAAGAACAAAGCCCAGGGGAGGGTGAGGGGATGCAGTTGGTCCAGGATGGGTGGTGGAATCTGCTAGACTGGAGTGTGAGGAGAGGTACTAAGGGTTCTTCCTCCTCTTGTGCTCTCACCCCCAGCCTCAAGAACCCATTGTGTCTGTCCCATACAGAGCTCTGTGATGCAGGTCTGGAACTCTACTAATAAGCATGCTCAGTGCCCAGTCGCCTGAGGCAGACGTGTGCTTCAGATGATGAAGACATCTCTCTTTTTTCTGAGGAAATTTAGTGCCCCAGGATTGAGCTCAAGATTAACTTTTGAGACATTTTTCTAGATCATCTATGATGTGGGATCCTCTTTCTGTTTCTCCACTCTCTCCAGAGGAATCCATTTTTATCATTATTTGTGAAAAATAGAGAAATGTATCCGGTTATGGATTCCTAGACCTAGCCTCCTGAACAGACTGATCTTGTTTTGCCTGTTCTTCCCATATTATTAAATCATTTACAGAGACAGATACCTCAGGTGGAAATTCTCCAGAAATATTAGAACATCATTCTTCTAGGGGAACAGGATAGATTGTCCAGGGGGTAGAGTGGCAACTAGGGCTTCTATTCAAAGCCCACAGTCAAATCTAGAGGGCTGTATAGAGAGCTCCAGAGAAAAACCTGGATAATTAAAGTTCAGGATACCTGCAGCAGAGCAGAGCCCTACAATACTTGTTTTTCAGTTACCTTCCCACATGGACTCTTGGTCTCTGGGACAAGCCTTTGGGTTGGGGCAAATCTGCAGAGCCATGCCGATCCTATAAAAGTCTCTGAGAAGATGCCAAAAACTCAGCTCTGGCCTCAGGGATAAGAATCCTACCTGATGGAGCAAACTGCATCTTTAGGACTAAAATAAGCACCTTTCTTTCTTTCTTTCTTTCTTTTTTTAAAGGAAATGAAATGTGATAAGAGTTACGATGATCACTGGAGGGGAATGTAGATTGAGAAAGCATTTCTTGTTTTTTAAATGTATTTATTTATTTTTGGCTGTGTTGGGTCTTCGTTTCTGTGCGAGGGCTTTCTCTAGTTGTGGCGAGCAGGGGCCGCTCCTCATCGCGGTGCGCGGGCCTCTCACTGTCGCGGCCTCTCTTGTTGCGGAGCACAGGTTCCAGACGCGCAGGCTCAGTAGTTGTGGCTCACGGGCCCAGTTGTTCAGCGGCATGTGGGATCTTCCCAGACCAGGGCTCGAACCCGTGTCCCCTGCATTAGCAGGCAGACTCTCAACCACTGCGCCACCAGGGAAGCCCAGCACCTTTCTTAAACAGAAGATACCTGACTGAAAGATCATTGAGGAACACATATCAAAAATACTTTTTAATTTGAATTTTTCAAAGAAGCATCAATAGAAAATATTTTTATCCACTGTAAAAGTGAATAACAGGGAAAGAACACAGCAATACATGAATTCAATGCAGAAGACACATTATTCGTGAATATCCCCTCTTGCCTGGAGAGGGCATAGTGTGATTCCCAGCTGTTCATTCTGTTTTTTTTTTCCGCGTAAACAGAGTAAAGAAAAGAATGGCTTCACCTGACCCCACACGCATCATGATAGCAATCTCACCGAATTTGACCCACCCCTTAAATCCCACTGAATCATTCACTTGGCATCCTCCACTTCTAAAGTGCCCTACTCTTACCACTGCCAGAGTCCACCCAACCCTCAGTCTGATTTGATTTCCATCCTACCGAACATTTCAGAGAGCTCATCTCCAGCTAGCACCAACTGGTTGGCCTCTTTATGTCAACATTCTCAAGAATGAGCCGCTGACACCTGCCTGTTTTGCCTTCCCATGGTGACCAGCATCTGCCAAGGACTTGTTTCTCCCCACCTCCTCACACTGTTCTCCAGCAAGAACCTCTTTCACTTCAACTTCCTCTGGGTAGACCTGATAATCAATTATTTGGAGACTGGCAGCATCTTTTTTCCCCACCTTTTCTGTCTTCAGGAGCATCTGAAGATCCAAGTTTTAAAGATAGTGGATTTCTAAATTTGGGAGGAGAAAGAAATGAAGAGGAATTACTTGTAAAGTCTGGAAATAGCTTCGAATCACTTGCTAATGAACAAGAACCACAGGCCTCCAGCTATTCTGGAGCACTGGAGGCAAACCTGAGCTCAGTCATCACAAGCTCCCATTTCTCAAAGGTTTAGGGAACCATGTGCAACAGAAATGGGGCCTGGGTCTTCTGGAATCTCCTCACTAGGCACAAGTCTCTGATGGCTACAGTCCCAATCTTTGGTAGCTGTTTCCCATTAGCATCTCTGTTCTATCCAATGGAATATCTAATACCCCTGCCCCTCAAAACCAAATGCAGTTTAAAGAATACCCACAATTTCCCCAGAATCAGCCCCTACCCCACCCCAAGGCCCAGCATCTGCTCCTGCCTGGAACCTTGTCTCATCAACACTCAACGCCCTCTGTTTTTAAGGGCTAAAGCAACATGTACTTCAGGAAGATTGGATTAGGGAATCCAGGAAGTTTCTATGTGAGGAGCCCAGATAAGGAAGAAACTAGTGATGGGAACTAGAGTATATTCTGAGGAAGGGTCCAAAAGATCATCTATCAAGGGGCTCACAAAGCTATCCAACACACTGTTTGGGGACTGACTTTGAGAGAGAAGAAAGAAGGAGTTGGTGAGTGACTCAGAGAGTGACTTATCAAGGCACCCAAGGGAGAACCTAGAAAAGAAGCAACTGGAAAACACCCTGAACAGGCACTTGGGCAAGATCAGTCAGTGTAGGATCCCCATGGGTATGCATGATGCAGGGCTTACTGCCCACTTTATTCTGCTCCCTCCAGGGATGTCCCATACCTGTTCAGAAGCCAGAAACTTGTACCCAGAAAAAGGGTAGTTGCTACTCAAGGATCGTTAATGTCTATGGTGTTATATTTGGGAACAAATATTCAGCTCATGAGATCTCCATGAAGGATGACCCAGACAGATATCAATGGTGGGAATGTTCACGGTGAAGCCACAATATGCCTGGGGATAAATGAGAGAATGAGGAAAACAGTAGAAGAGTGAGTGGGAAACAAGGAAAATTACTGGCAGGGAGACAGAATGAACCAGGAGCAGGAGGAATGAGAATGTTCTCGTCATCTCCACCATGATACCCACACCCCCATACACACAACAAGACCCAGTTCCACCACTTTGTGGCAGCTGAGGGCAAGGTGCTTTTCCCACAGAAGTGTGTATAGGATTTATCTTTGAGCACAAAGTCAATATCTGCGTGAATATTTTCAGACATGGCATTGCTCTCTTTGAGGAAGGTGATCTTGGGGCCTCCTAAAGCTGTATTTCATGGCAAGGCAGCTGTGTTTTATGTAGGACCCTGTATTAGTTTCCGAGATCTGCCATAACAAACTGCCACAAATTTTATGGCTTAAAACAAATTTATCTTCTCACAATCCTAGAGGCCAGAAGTTCGAAATCAAGGTGTCAGCAGGGCCACGTACCTGTCAAGCTCTAGGTGAGAATATTTCCTTGCCTCTCCCAGTTTCTGGTAGCTTCTAAATTTCCTTGGCTTGTAGTAGCATAACTCCAATCTTTGTCTACATCTTCACAGGGACTTTCTCTCTGAGTGTCTCTGTGTCCTATTCCCACTTGATCTCAAACTATCCTTGGTGTAGTATATTCTGCTTCTAGACAAGCCCTGCCTGGAATATCTGATGAACTTCAGCACAGGCTCCAACACTCAGGAGTTGAGACAATCTGGAGAGTAGAGACAATCTGGGGAGTAGAGAATAAAGAGAGAAAATGCCCCTGAGAGCTTCTGACCAGAAAATGTTATGAAAAAGTTGCTTTATTGATGCATTATTAATCTATGTCAAAATATTTGCAGCAGGGACTTCCCTGGTGGGCCAGTGGGTGAGACTCCACGCTCCCAATATAGGGGTTCAATCCCTGTTCAGGGAACTAGATCCCACATGCATGCCACGACTAAGAAGTCTGTATGCCACAGCGAAGATCCCGCATGCCGCAACTAAGACCCGGCACAGCCTAAATAAATAAATAAGTAAATTGCAGCAGATATGAAGTTTCCTCACCCATACGTTCTCACACAGGTTAAAACTACAGATGTCCTTATGCTGGATTCTAGCCCTGCCATGGCATGTGACTGTAGAAAAGTCATTTCTCCTATTTGGTCCTTGAGTTCCCCACCTGTAAGATTCAGACATGAGGTTCCATTACTGATTTTGAAATCTTTTAGATTAGGAGAGCTGTTTTTCTTTGAAATAAATAATGTATGGAACCCTTATAGAACAGATAAGACCTATGTTTTATTAGAAATTTTATTTCAAAAGTTTGATTCTGATTCAGTCAGGGTAGACCAGGATTTGCTATGATAACAAATACACCCCAATATTACAGTGGCTTAACATACAAAGGTTTGTTTCTTGCTCATGTCACAGTTAGTGCAGGTCAAGGAACTCTTCTTAGCAGATTTCCATTCCCCCCAGTGACTCACCCCCCCAACAATCTTGTGATTCAGCCATGATAAAGCCCTGGCCTCTATGGTAGGGGAAGAAAGAGCATACACCACTTCCATCCATATCCCAATGGTCCTCAGCATCCAGTCACCTGCTCAATTCAGATGCAAAGGACTCTGGGAAATGTAGTTGTCCTCTTCCAGTAAAAGGAGAATGACACAAATTTGGTGCCTCTGTGGCAAACTCTATAACATGTACTTATTATAAGGTCAATCATTGAGAACAGTGATATTGTTTGGATAGATCAAAAAGAAAAAGAAATTAGATATTATGGATGACAGATGCAGTCATGTTTCAACCTCAGCACTGCATTTAGTCCTTTTTTTTTTTTTTTTTCTTTTGGAAATACTAAGAAAATTCCAGGTCACGAAGAATAGCAGTTGGAAATGCTACTGGTATTTTAAGACTTGCTTCGGAATTTGAGGATTTTCTCTAAGTACACAGAGATAGGAGGAGAAACTTTAGTGTCAAGCCTACACACAACTGAGTTAACAACATAAAAAATAGGCTGGCCATCTCCAGATTTTAACATTGAGCATGCAACATATCTGAGGATTCATGTTGCATTTATTACAATGTTTAAATAGTTAAACATACTTAAAATGTGAAGTTCAAGTATAATGTTTATGGAAACCTCTGCTTTGGAGAACACAGTGCAAGGTAAACTTTGCACACTGTTGCATGTTACATTTTCCAAAGAAGGTCATATCTCCCATCCCTCATGCTCTTCTTACAATGTGTCTTGGATACTTTCCCTATTGTGAGGTAGTCTGTTCCCTTTCCTTGAATCTTCAGAGGGCTTGTGACTACAGTAGCAGTGATCATAAAGATGGTACAGCTCCCACCTTGCTGGCTAGAACACTCACAATGTGGCCCTGAGCTGCCAGGTAAGTAATCCAACTGCCTTGAACAATCTGCTATGAAGAATGAGGCTGATCTCACAGGGTTGAGGGAAGATCCAATCAGATCAGTATGAACACCCAGTGTTCAAATAACATCAGTCCCCATCCCCTGTCTCTACCTGAGCCACCATGTAGCAAGGGGGAAACAGACTCATGAGCCCTGGGTCCCAGGCCAGTTCATGTGACTCTCAGACCCTTATTTCCTATAAGCCTTGGTTGCCCCACCCGGAAAGTGGGATTATTGCTCATTTAACAGAATGGATCAAATAAGACAGTGAAAGCCCCTCAGGAAACACTAAAGCCCTAGAAACATTTCCCAAGTTTCTGAGTGCCACAAATTATGCCATTAATTGCTTTATTGTTTCCATTTCCAAACAAAAAGCATTCTGCAGGTCAGGCCAAGGGGTTTGAGAATAATGCAGATCTAATCCCAGTACAACAAACTGCAACCAGGCTGCCCTGGGAGAACTGAGGCCAGGCTGACTTGTCCTCAGCTCCCTCTGGCCCAGCACAGAGCCTGGCACACCATAGGAGCTATATTACCAAAAACTCCTTTCACCTGCAGTCAAGAACATTTTTGGGGCTCACATGGTTTTTTTAATTAGATGCCAACATTTAAAAATTGGAAATGTTCACATAAAAATCGAAGCTCCAGCTTCCCATGGAAGGGAAGTTGCTATTGGGTAGTCAAAACATCCAGAATATATATGATATAGTACCTAATACCGTATTTGGTGTCAGTCTTCAATACTTCATTTTCTTCTCTCATCCCTCTCCAAATCTGTCAAGCTGAGGGAAGCCCCCTCACATTAGTTCTGTTCAGTGAGGCTCTAGCACCTCACATCTCTCTCATTAACAAAACAGAGTATAGGGTGCTTGAGTGAGCCACCACCTGCCTGAGCCTCGAATTCTGTACCTGTGAAAGGGAATAAATAATAGGACCTACCTCATAGGATAATTGTGATATGAAATGGGTTGATGCATGTGAAATGGGTTCTGAGCCTAAAATAGCACTGAATACATGAAAACTATCATGTTCCGTTCCATTCCGTGCTTTAAAAGATTCTAAGAATCTCACTTTAAAGAAATTCTCCGAGAACTTTCCAAAGCCTCCCCCATGGCCAAGAAAAGACCATATCACCTTTTTCCCAGGAAGCACCTGTCCCTGGGGTGTCACCCTCCAGTGTCCCCACCTGCAACTCTGCGCACCCAGGCTGAGCCCCCTCCACCCAGTTTCTCAGAGCTCGGATCTGCACATTTTGCCTCCCACCACCTCCCTCCCCACCCTGCAGTCATCTGTGCTGCCCACCCTGGCAAGCTGTCTCCCTAACACCTCACCTACTCACGGCTTAATAATTTTATTCCCCACCTTTATTTCTCACTCAGAAGAGGGGGAGGAGTAGGGAGAATCATACAAGCCAGGAGATGGGTGGAGAGGGGTGGAGAGCCGGCTGCACCTACAACCCCCACTTCAGTGCCCTCAGCCCACAGCTTCCACAGGTCCACCCCCAGCTGTCTGGTGCTCCTGCCTCCCCTTCACCCACACACACCCTGCCACTGAGTGGCCAGTAACCTTCTCTTTTCCCTGAGGGTTTTAGATCCCTAATTCCACAGCTCTGGGAAAAAACCCAATTCTCCTCTCTGGCCGGATGCATTACACAGAAGACATACTCCCTTCCTTGGAAGTGAGTCAGGGGTAGGTGCAGTAGGAAGACCACTCACTGAGACCCCTGACCCTCTCTAAGCACCAGGCTCATTAGCACTGTGACCTGGAAAATATTACTCTCTGAGTCCACCTATTTATCTCCCTCCCCACCCAAAATACTTTAAAATATAAAACAAGGCCAACCCTTTCTTCATGTGGCCCTATTTCCCCTCCTGGGAATGACAAGGGCAGCACAGTGCAGTAGGGACATAGGCGTAATTCTTTATAGACCATGTGACTTTGGACAAGGCCCTTCACCTCTCTGAGGCTCGGTTCCCATACCAGTAAAGTGGGGATGATCTGACACCACCTCATAGCCTTGCTTTGAGAAGCAAAGCAGTCATAGGATGATGGAACACACTTTCTGGAGCTGTCGGTTGTTACAGAGGAAGATTGCTTCTAAGGTGAGTTTTAAAAGAAAAATAACAGAATAAAAAGGTAATGGACACTTCTGCTTCCAGCCAGATGGAGTAATGGAAGAGTTAACCTCCTATCTGACACAATTGAAAAGAAAAACAGAAAAAGTATGAAACAGCAGTTTTCAAAAGAGTGGACCTCAGGCAATAAGGGTAATGAGCCATGGAAGACCAAAAACAGTCAAGGTGAGCTCTATGACTACCCCAGGTTACTGCCTTGAGCACTGTCCAGGTACAGGGAGAAGAAAACAAGGAGAAGTAGTAGGCTCCTGGAGGTGGGGAGACAGAGTTGAGAAGCTGGTGAGACCAAGGCAGCTAGTGTTCACAAGACAGAATAACAGAAAGGACAAAGCTGGAAAGAAAACTCCAGCTATCTGTGGAGTGTCTGCCTTGGGTATTCAACAGAGAACTGATCAGTTTACCTGTGTAAGGAAACTACCAGAGATGAGAGAGAAATTATCTAAAAGGAAGAGTGAGTTCACAGAGGGCTGAGAAGAGTACCTGATCCTACCAACCAGACCAGAAAACCTAATAATTCATGGGGCCCTGGGTAGTGTAAGCAAAAAAGTCTTGCCTCAGTAATGGAGAATGATTAGCCCTAGAAAAAAAAATAAAATGCTGCTCTGATCCAACCTAACAAATCTTGAAAGTAAGACCTAAAAGGATCAATGTTTTTCTAAGTAACTTAGCTTCATCCCCAAACAAAGCTTAATATTTATAGGAGAACTAAAGTATCTAGCAACGAACAAGATAGAATTCACAATATCTGGCATCTAATCTGATTAACAGCATAGAAAGCAGCGGAAAATATGGCCAATAATGAGGAGAAAAATTGATCAACCTACACTGACCCTGAAATGACAGAATAAGCTGACAAGAACATCAAATAGTTGTTATAACTATAACTATACTCCATAGACCCAAAAAGTTAAGAAAAGACATGGATGATATTTTTTAATTGAACTTCTAAAGATGAAACTTCTAAAGATGAAAACTATAATGTCTAAGACAAAAAAATACAATAGATAGGATTAACTGCAGATTAGACACTACCGAAGAAAAGATTAGTGAACTTGAAGACATAGGAACATTTAATATCCAAAATGAAACAAAAAGAGGAAAAAAAAATTTAAGAGCATCGGTAAGCTGTGTGACAACTTCAAGGAGCCTAATACAGTCACCCTTTAGTATCCTCAGGGGATTGGTTCCAGAACCACCTGTGGGATGCTTGAGTCCCTTACGATTGGCCCTCCATTTCCACAGATTCAGCATCTGCATATTCAACCAACCACAGTCGAACAGTCAATCCATGGTTGGTTGAATCCATAGACACAGAACCTAAAGATATGGAGGCCAACTGTATATATGTAAATGGAGTACCTGTAGGAAGTATCAAGGAGGACAGAAAACTAATAACTAAAAAATTTTCAAATTCGATGAAATTTATAGATCCAGAAAGATCAACAAAACCCAAGCATAAGTAATGAAGAAAACTAAACCAAGATACATGATAATAAAAAATGCAAAATCAGTAATTAAGAGAAAAACATTAAAGTAGCCAGAGGGGAAAAAAGATACTATATAGAGAGAAACAAAGAAAAAGGTGACAGCAGATTGGTCATCATAAACAATGCAAGTGAGAAGAGAATGACACTTATCCTTGGGTACTGAAAGAAACAAAACCTGTCAATGTAGAATCCTATACCCATTATAAATACTTTTCCAAATCCAAAGAGAAATAAAGACTTTATCATACTAAGAAATGCTGAAATAATTTAGTACCAGCAGATCTGTACTATAAGAAATGCTAAAGGATGTCCTTCAGACAGAAGCAAAATGACACTATATGGAAATGCAGATCTTAACAAAGGAATGAAGAGCCCCAGACCAGAAGTGACAACTGCATAGGTAAATATATTATTTTCTTATTATTTAAATATCTTTAAAAGATAGTTGACTATGTAAACAAAAATAACAACAACTGTGGGGATTATAATATGTGTATAAGTAAAATATATGGCAATAATAGCATACCATCTGAGAACGAAGAAATGGAACTATAATACAGTAAGATTCTTATACTATACAAGAAATGGTATAATGTCACTTGCAGGTAGACTGTGATAAGTTAAAAATGTATACTATAAACCCTAAAGCAACCATTTAAAGAAAAAGAGACCAACAGATGGAACAAATAGGGGAAAAAAAGTAGCAAGATGGTAGACTCAGTCCTAACCATATGAATAATCGCACTAAATGTAAATAGTCTAAGCATCCCAATTAAAAGGCAGAGATTGTCAGATTGGATTAAAAAAAAACCCTCAATTTTATACTGCTTATAAGAAATGTACTTCAAATATACATACCAAAATAAAAAGATGGAGAAACATATATTGTGCTAACACTAGTCCAAAAGAGTCATTATTTTAATATCACACAACATAGTTTTTAGAGCAAAGAATATTACCAGGAATAAAGAAGGTCATTTGACTATGATAAAGGGGTCAATTAATCAATAGAATGTAGTAATCTTAAATATATACACCTCTAATAACTGAGCTTCAAAATATATAAGAAGGGAACTTCCCTGGTGGCACAGTGGTTAAGAATCTGCCTGCCAATGCAGGGGACACGGGTTCAATCCCTGGTCCAGAAAGATCTGACATGCCATGGAACAACTAAGCCCATGTGCCACAACTACTGAGCCTGTGCTCTAGAGCCCATGAGCCACAACTACTGAAGCCCACATGCCTAGAGCCTGTGCTCCGCAACAAGAGAAGCCACCTCAGTAAGAAGCCTGTGCATCGCAAAGAAGAGTAGCCCAGCTCGCCGCAACTAGAGAAAGCCCATGTGCAGCAACAAAGACGCAACTCAGCCAAAAATTAATTAATTAATTAATTTTATATATATATATATATATATATATATATATATATATATATATATATATATGAAAAACCTGATGGAACAGCCCAGAGAAACAACCAAAATCACAATTATAACTGAATATTTCAATATCCCTCTCTCAATAATTGATAAAACAGGTATAAAGAAAATGATCAAAATATAGAATACTGAAACAGCACTATCAACCAACTTGACCTAATTGAAATTTCTAGAACACTCCACCCAAAAACAGAAGAATGCATGAGAAACATTACCAAATGTACCAAATTCTGGGCCACAAAACAAATCTCAATAGATTTAAAAGGATTCAAATATATAAAGTATGCTCTCTGACCACAGTGGAATCAAATTAGAAATAAATTATCAAAACAATATAGGGAGGGACTTCCTTGGCAGTCCAGTGAGTAAGACTCCGCACTCCCAATGCAGGGGACCCAGGTTCAATCCCCTGGTCAGGGAACTAGATCCCACATGCATGCCACAACTAAGAGTTCACATGCTGCAACTGAGAGTTTGCATGCCACAACTAAGAAGCCCACATGCCGCAACTAAGAAGCCCACATGCCGCAACTAAGAAGCCCACATGCTGCAACTAGGAGTCCACATGCCACAACTAAGAAATCCACAGGCTGCAACTAAGAAGCCACATGCCGCAACTAAAAAGAGTCTGCATGCCACAACTAAAGATCCCACATGCCGCAACGAAGATCCTGATGCCACAACTAAGACCCAGCATAAATAAATAAATAAATAGAGGAATTCCCCAAATATTAGAAAAATAAATGACATACTTCTAAATAACCCACGTGGTTAATAAAGGAATAGAAATGGAAATTAGATAGTTTTTAAATTGAATGAAAATACAATATATCCAAATTTGTGGGATGCTACTAAAGCAATATTTAAGGAGTAATTTATAGCACCAAAAGCCTTTAGTAAGAAAAGATGCAAGGCCTCAAATGAGTGACCTCAAATTCTACCTAAGAGACTAGAAAAAATAAGCACTTACCCAAAATAAGCAGGAGAAAATAAATATCAAAGCAGAAATTGCTAAAATAGAAAACAGAAAGGCAATAGAGAAAATCAGTGAAACCAAGAGCTGTTTGAGAAGATCCATTAAACTGATAAACCTCTGGAAATTCTAATTAGGAAAAAAAGAGAAGATACACACTACTAATATCAGGAATACTGGAGATGATACCCCTAAAGACTCTATATATATTAAAAGGATAAGGAATTTGGTGAACAACTTTATGCCAAAAAATTCGACAACTTAGATGAAATAGTCAAATTCACTGAAAGACAAAATCTACCCAAGCTCACCTAAGAAGGATTAGTTAATGAGAATAGCCCCCATCTATTAAAGAAATTGAGTTTTTGGCTAAAAGTCTTCCCACAAAGAAAACTCCTGGCCCAGATGGTTTCCCCAGTGAATTCTACCAAACATCTAAGGAAGAGATAATATTAATTCTACATAAACTTTTCTAGAAAATTAAAGAGGAAGAAATATTTCCAAACTCATTCTTTGAGGCAAGCATTACTCCAACAGCAAATCACACAAAGATATTAAAGGAGCAGTGCAGACCAATGTCCCTTATGAATACAAATGCAAGAACTTCTAAATAAAATTTCAGCAAATCCAACAATATTTTAAAACAATAATACTTCATGACCAAGTGAGATATATCCAAGGAATGCAGGGTTGCTTTAACATTTGAAATTAGTCAGTATAATTCACCATATTAAAAAACTAAAAAAAAAAAACAACCATATAATCAGCTCAATAAACACAGAAAAATCATTCAACAAAATCCAAAATTGATTCCTAATAAAAACTTTTAGCAAACTAGAAATTGAAGAGAACTTCCTGAACCTGACAAAGGGCGTCTAAGGATACCTACAGTTAATGTCACACTTAACGGTGAAAGACTAGATACTTTACCCCTAAAATCAGGAACAAGACAAAAATGTCTGCTCTCCCTATATCCAATGTTGTACTGGAGTTCTAGGTGGTACAGTAAGACTAGGAAAACAAAGAAAAGGCATACAGATTGGAAAGGAAAGAGTAAAACTGTCTTTATTCACAGACAATATGATTGTCTATGTAGAAAATCTACTGGAACCTACAAAAAAGCTACTAGAACTAATAAGTGAGTTTAGCAAGGTTGCAGGACACCAGATCAATATACAAAACTCAGCTGCATTTCTATATACTAACAATGAACAACCAGAAATTGAAATTAAAATACTCTTTATATAGCATTAAAAATGTTGAATTCTTAGGGATAAACCTGACAAAAGATGGGAAAGATATGTATGCTGAAAACTACAAAATATTGCTGAGAAAAATTAAAGAGCTAAATAAATAAAGAGATAGTGCAAGGGGACTTCCCTGGTGGTGCAGTGGTTAAGAATCCGCCTGCCAGTGCAGGGGACATGGGTTCGATCCCTGGTCCACGAAGATCCTACATGCCACGGAGCAACTAAGTCCATGTGCCACAACTACTGAGCCTGTGCTCTAGAGCCTTTAAGCCACAACTACTGAGCCCATGAGCCACAACTACTGAGCCCACATGCCACGACTACTGAAGCTGATGCACCTAGAGCCTGTGCTCCTCAACAAGAGAAGCCACCACAATGAGAAGCCCACACCGCAAAGAAGAGTAGCCCCTGCTCACCGCAACTAGAGAAAGCCCGCATGCAGCAATGAAGACCCAACACAACCAAAAATAAATAAATAAATAAAAATGATTCTAAAAAAAAGAGACAGTGCAGGGACTTGAAAACCCAATATTGATAAAATGTTAATTCTCCCCAATTTGATCAGTGCAATAGCAATGAAGATCCAGCAGGCTTTTTTGCAAAAATTGACAAAATTATTCTACAGTGCATATGAAATGGAAAAAAAAAAAGACTAGAATAGCCAAAACAACTTTGAAAAAGAACAAAATTGGAAAGCTAATGCTATCTGATTTCAACACTTGTTATAGAGCTGTAGTAATCAAAACAATGTGGTATCACTATAAAAATAGCAAATAGAGCAATAAAGCAGAATAGATAGATCCATACATATATAAACAATGGATTTTTAAATATAGACTTCATTATTAGAAGAAAAATTGAGAAGATGTACATAGAGTTCTCATATGCCCCTCATCAAGTTTCCCCTACTATTAACATCGTACATTAGTATATTTGTTATAATCAATGAACCAATATTGATACATTGTTATTAACTAAAGTCCATAGTTTATTCAGACTTTCTTAGTGTTAACCAACATCTTTTTGTGCTCCAGTATCCTATGCACATTACATTTAGTTGTTATGTCTCCATAGACTCCTCTTAGCTGTGACACTCTCTGTTTTTGACGACCTTGACAATTTTGAGTACTGGTTGAGTATTTTGTAGAATATCCCTCAATTAGGATTCATCTGACGTTTTTATAATTAGACTGGAGTATGTGTTTGGAGAAGGAAGACTTTAGAGATACAGTGCCATTCTCATCATAGCCTAACAAAGGTATATACTATCAACATGATTTATCTGTTCAAGTTAACTTTAATCACACGGCTGAGATAGTGTCTGTCACTTTTTTCCACTGTAAAATTATTCTCCCCCCCCCCAACAACTTTCTATACTCTTAAGAAAGATGTCACTCTACACAGCCCACACTTAATAAGTGGGGAGTTATGCTCCACTTCCTTAAAGGTGGAATAGATACATAAATTATTTGGAATTCTTCTGCAAGAGGGATTTTTCTCTTCTCCCCCATTTATTTATTCAGTCATTTATATTAGTATAGGTTCATGGATATTTATTTTATATTTTGGGTTATAATCCAATACTACTTTATATACTGTTGCTTAAATTTTTCAAGTTGGCCATTGGGAGCTCTGTCAGTTGGCTGTTATGTTCTTTGGACAAACCCCCATCAATACAGGATTGTCTCTTTTCAGTACTTCCTTACTTTCTGGTGCTACAAAATGCTCTAAGTTCATCTTATATATTACCTGCCGCAGTCCTAAAACCAGCCCAGGAGCCCTGGGTCCTTTTATTTAAGAATGATATTAAAAACCAAGATCTGGGTGCTAGGTGTGCTCACTGCTATAGGAATTAACAAGTAATTTTAACAAAGGTACAAAGGCAATTCAGTGGAGAAAGCAGTCTTTCAGCAAATGGTGGTAAAACAACTGGATATTCGTATGCAAAAAAACGATGTTGGATCCATGCCTTGCACCATATACAATAACTACCTTGGGGGTTTTCAAGATGGCAGAGGAGTAGGAGGACGTGGAGTTCATCTCTCTCCACAAACGCATCAAGAATACACCTACAGGGCTTTCCTGGTGGCGCAGTGGTTGAGAATCTGCCTGCCAATGCAGGGGACACGGGTTCGAGCCCTGGTCTGGGAAGATCCCACATGCCACGGAGCAACTGGGCCTGTGAGCCACAATTGCTGAGCCTGCGCGTCTGGAGCCTGTGCTCCGCAACAGGAGAAGCCGCGATGGTGAGAGGCCCGCGCACCGCGATGAAGAGTGGTCCCCACTTGCCGCAACTGGAGAAAGCCCTTGCACAGAAACGAAGACTCAACACAGTCATAAATAAATAAATAAAAATTAAAAAAAAAAAAAAAAAAAAAAGAATACACCTACAGATAGAACAAATCTCACAGAACGCCAGCTGAACACTAGCAGAAGACCTTGGGCACTGGAAAGGACAATAAAGATCCCCACATAACCAGGTAGGATGAAAGAAAGAAGGAAGAAAGAAGAGGAGAGGAAGCGGGACAGGACCTGTGCCCCTGGGGGGAGCTGAAGCAGGGAGAGGGTCCCGCATCCGGGGAAACCCCCTCACCGATGGGGAAATCAGGTGGGACAGAAGGGAAGCATCTGAAGCTATTGGAGGAGGGTGAAATGGCCGGTCTGTGGCAGACAGGATAGAGTGAGAACTACACAGACAGTCCGTGCCACGGCCCTGCATGCCCTGGACTGGGATGTGTGTCTGCTGGTGTGCACAGGAGCTGGAGCATGGG
Source organism: Balaenoptera physalus (assembly GCF_965194825.1). Classification (NCBI taxonomy): domain Eukaryota; kingdom Metazoa; phylum Chordata; class Mammalia; order Artiodactyla; family Balaenopteridae; genus Balaenoptera; species Balaenoptera physalus. The sequence continues at coordinate 23,314,817 of NC_138890.1, read as the reverse complement.
GATTGGAGAGCAAACCTGGGAGGAGAACTGCTGTTGGGTGAGAAGAAGACAGCCTGAGGGGATGGGGGGGAGGAAATCTACAACCGGGAATGCCTGTGGAGGAAACCTGGACTGCCATGGAAGCAAGGCGCCACTGTTGTATGATGTGCAGAGGGTGGAGCCGCCATTACAGCCTCTCTTCCCTCACACACCAGCCCCTGCCCCCCCCAGGAGCTAGGAAAGGGTCCCGCCAGGGTTGGCCCTCACATGCCTGCTGCCAGGCACTAGAATAGGCTCCCACTAGGGCTGGATCTCTCATGCCCACAGCCACTGGCTTCCCCACGCACTTGTTGCTGCTGGGGCTCCCGTAACCCAGGCAGCTGTGCCGCCTCCGTGCTCTGTCTTCACCTGGGCAGACCTGAGTGCTCCAGGGCAGCCTCCAGAGCAGACTCCTGGGGGTGGCCCACACTCAGAGGTGGGGCTAAAACCACAGCTGAGCCCCAGGAGTGGGGCGACTAAGGAAGAGGAACGAAAATCTTTCCATCAGCTGCACAAGCCGCAGATTAAATCCCCGCGATCAGCTTGGTAGACCCTGTGTCTATGGAATATCTGAATGGACAAGTGTTCCCACAAATGAAACCAGTCTAGCTGTGGCAGCTGTGGGCTTCAGGGGCAAGCACATGCAGGAGTTGGGCCAGATCAGAGTCTGAGCTGTCCCCACAGTACCCACAGCTGGTCCAGAGACCAACTAGAGGCATTACAGGGCCTCCTGGAGAGGTGGAGGTGGGCTGTGGCTCACAGTGGGGGCAAGAACACTGACAGTTGAGACTCCAGGAAAATATTATTATTACTATTATTTTTATTATGTTCTGATTCGTTCTGTTGTTGGGTTTGGTTTTTTTAAATTATTTTTATTTTTAATTTTATTTAGTTTTGGGGGTTTTTGTTTGTTTGGGCTTCTTCTTTTTGTTTTATTTTCTTTTTTTAAATTTTTTCAATATATTTTTTATTTTTTTATATTTCTATTTGTACTTTGCTTTTTCGTTGTTCTGTGTTTTTTCTTTTTAAAATCGTTTTTATGTGTTTGTTTTGTTTTCTTTGCTTTATTCTTTAGTTTGCATTTGCTTTGGTTTTGTGTTTTGTATTTTGTTAGTTTTGTTTTTAATCTTTTTATTTCATTTCTGGGTTCTTTTGTTTGTCTGGTTGTTCTCTTGCTTTTTGTTTTCTTTGGTTTTGTTTTTTTTTTCTTTTAGGATTCTGTGTGTGTTTCTTTGTTTTCTCTTTTGTTTGGTTGGTTTTGCTTTTACCATTTGGGGTTTTGTTTCTCTGGGTTTTTTTTGCTGTTGTTGCTATTTGTTTCTGTCTTTGCTATTTGTCTTGGGATTTGTTTCTCTATTTGTTTTCATTTGTTTTCTTCCCCGCCCCTTTGTTATCCCTTTATTGCCATGACATGTGGTTTGTGGGGTCTTGGATCCCCAGCCAGGGGTCAGGCCTGAGCCTCTGGAGTGGGAGCGACGAGTCCAAGATGCTGGATCACCAGAGAATTCCCAGCCCCTGGGAATATTAATCAGTGACAGCTCTCCCAAAGGTCTCCATCTCAAATCCAAGACCCAGCTCCACCCACCTGCCACACCTCATGCCAAACAAGTGAGACAGGAACACAAACGCACCCGTCAGCAGACAGTCTGCCTAAAGCTGTACTAAGCTCACAGACACCCCAAAACACAACACCTGACATGGCCCTGCCCATCAGAGGGACAAGTACCAGCTCCACCCACCAGAATGCAGGCACCAGTCCCTCCCACCAGGAAGCCTACACAAGCCACTGGACCAACCTCACCCACTGGGAGCAGACCACCAGAAGCAAGAGGAAAAACGACCCTGCAGCCTGCAGAAAGGAGACCTCAAACACAGTAAGTGAGACAAAAAGAAGACAGAGAAGTATGTTGCAGATGAAGGAGCAAGGTAAAAACCCACAAGACCAAATAAATGACGAGGAAATAGGTAGTCTACCTGAAAAAGAATTCAGAGTAATGATAGTAAAGATGATCCAAAATTTTGGAAAGAGAATGGAGGCACGGATCAAGAAAATACAAGAAATGTTTAATGAGGACCTAGAAGAACTACAGAACAAACAAACAGTGATGAACAACACAATAACTGAAATTAAAAATTGACTAGTAGAAATCAATAGCAGAATAACTGAGACAGAAGAACAGATAAGTGACTTGGAAGATAGAATGTTAGAAATAACTTCCACAGAGCAGAATAAAAAATTTAAAAAAAAATGAAAAGAAATGAGGACAGTCTCAGAGACCTCTGGGACAACATTAAATGCACCAACATTCAAATTATAGGGGTCCCAGAAAAAGAAGAGAAAGAGAAAGGGTCTGAGAAAATATTTGAAGAGATTATAGTCAAAAACTTCCCTAAGAGGGGAAAGGAAATAGTCAATCAAGTCCAGGAAGTGCAGAGAGTCCCACACAGGATAAACCCAAGGAGAAACATGCTGAGACACATATTAATCAAACTAATAAAAATTAAATACAAAGAAAAAATATGAAAAGCAGCAAGGGAAAAGCAACAAATGACATACAAGGGAATCCCCATGATGTTATCACCTGATATTTCAGCAGAAACTCTACAAGCCAGAAGGGAGTGGCAGGATATATTTAAAGTGATGACAGGGGAAAACCTACAACCAAGATTACACTACCCAGCAAGGATCTCATTCAGACTTGATGGAAAAATCAAAAGCTTTACAGACAAGCAAAAGCTAAGACAATTCAGCACCACCAAACCAGCTTTACAACAAATGGTAAAGGAATTTCTCTAGGCAGGAAACACAAGAGAAGAAAAAGATCGACAAAAACAAACCGAAAATAATTAAGAAAATGGTAATAGGAACATATATATCTATAAGTACTTTAAAGGTAAATGGATTAAATGCTCCAACTGAAAGACACAAACGGGCTTTACAAAAACAAGACTCATATATATGCTGTCTACAAGAGACCCACTTCAGATCTAGGGACACATACAGACTGAAAGTAAGGGGAAGGAAAATGTATTCCATGCAAATGGAAATCAAAAGATAGCTGGAGTAGCAATACTCATATCTGACAAAATAGACTTTAAAATAAAGACTATTACAAGAGACAAGGAAGGACACTACATAATGATCAAGGGATCAATCCAAGAAGAAGATATAACAATTGTAAATGTTTATGCACCCAACATAGGAGCACCTCAATACATAAGGGAAATGCTAACAGCCATAAAAGGGGAAATCTACAGTAACACAATAATAGTGGGGGACTTTAACATTCCACTTACACCAATGGATAGATCATCCAGACAGAAAATTAATAAGGAAACATAAGCCTTAAATGACACATTAGACCAGATAGACATAATTGATATTATAAGACATTCCATCAGAAAGCAGCAGAATACACTTTCTTCTCAAGTGCACACGGAACATTCTCCAGGATAGATCACATCTTGGGTCATGAATCAAGCCTCAATAAATTTAAGAAAATTGCAATCATATCAAGCATCTTTCCCAACCACAATGCTATGAGATTAGAAATAAATTACAGGGAAAAAACTGTAAAAAACACAAACATATGGAGTCTAAACAATATGCTACTAAATAACCAAGAGATCACTGAAGAAACTAAAGAGGACATCAAAAAATACCTAGAAACAAATGACAATGAAAACACAACAACCCAAAACCTATGGGATACAACAAAAGCAGTTCTAAGAGGGAAGTTTATAGCAATACAATCCTACCTCAAGAAATAAGAGAAATTGCAAATAAACAACCTAACCTTACACCTAAAGCAACTAGAAAAAGAACAAAAAAAAATTAGTAGAAGGAAAGAAATCATAAAGATCAGAGCAGAAATAAATGCAATAGAAATGAAGAAAACAATAGCAAAGATCAATAAAACTAAAAGCTGGTTCTTCGAGAGGATAAACAAAATTGATAAACCTTTAGCCAGACTCATCAAGAAAAAAAGGGAGAGGACTCAAATCAATAAAATTAGAAATGAAAAAGGAGAAGTTACAACTGACACCGCAGAAATACAAAGGATCATAAGAGAATACTACAAGCAACTATATGCCAATAAAATGGACAACCTGGAAGAAATGGACAAATTCATAGAAAGGTACAACATTCCAAGACTGAACCAGGAAGAAATAGAAAATATGAACAGGCCAATCACAAGTAATGAAATTAAAACTGTGATTAAAAATCTTCCAACAAACAAAAGTCCAGGACCAGATGGCTTCACAGGTGAATTCTATCAGACATTTAGAGAAGAGCTAACACCTATCCTTCTCAAACTCTTCCAAAAATTGCAGAGGGAGGAACACTCCCAAACTTATTCTATGAAGCTACCATCACCCTGAAACCAAAACCAGACAAAGATATCACAAAAAAGAAAAATACAGGCCAGTATCACTGATGAACATAGACACAAATATCCTCAACAAAATACTAGCAAACCTAATCCAACAACACATTAAAAGGATCATACACCATGATCCAGTGGGATTTATCCCAGGGATGCAAGAATTCTTCAATATATGCAAATCAATCAATGTGATACACCATATTAACAAATTGAAAGATAAAAACCATATGATAATCTCAACAGATGCAGAAAAAGCTTTCAATAAAATTCAACACCCATTTATGATAAGAACTCTACAGCCCGTGGGTATAGAGGGAAGATACCTCAACATAATAAGGCCATATATGACAAACCCACAGCCAACATGGTTCTCAATGGTGAAAAACTGAAACCATTTCCTCTAAGATCAGGAACAAGACAAGGATGTCCACTCTGGCCACTATTATTCAACGTAGTTTTGGAAGTCCTAGCCATAGCAATCAGAGAAGAAAAAAGAAAAAAAGGAATCCAAATTGAGAAGGAAGAAGTAAAACTGTCACTGTTCACAGATGACATGATACTATACATAAAAAATTCTAAAGATGCCACCAGAAAATTACTAGAGCTAATTAATGAATTTGGTAAATTTGCAGGATACAAAATTAATGCACAGAAATCTCTTGCATTCCTACACACTAACAATGAAAGATGAGAAAGAGAAATTAAGGAAACAATCCCATTTACCACTGCAACAAAAAGAATAAAATACCTAGGAATAAATCTCCCTAAGGAGGCAAAAGACCTGTATGCAGAAAACAATAAGACACCAAAGAAAGAAATCAATGATGACACAAACAGATGGAGAGATATACCATGTTCTTGGATTGGAAGAATCAATATTGTGGAAATGACTCTACTACCCAAAGCAATCTACAGATTCAATGCAATTCCTATCAAATTACCAGTGGCATTTTTCACAGAAGTAGAACAAAAAACTTTACAATTTGTATGGAATCACAAAAGACCACAAATAGCCAAAGCAATTTGGAAAAAGAAAAACTGGGGACTTCCCTGGTGGTCCAGTGGGTAAGACTCCATGCTCCCAATGCAGGGTTCCCAGGTTCAATCCCTGGTTGGGGAACTAGATCCAGCATGCATGCCACAACTAAAAGTTCACATGCCACAACTAAGAGTCTGCATGCTGCAACTAAGAAGTCCGCATGCCTCAACTAAGAGTCCTCATGCCACAATGAAGAAATCCGCATGCCTCAACTAAGATCCCACATGCTGCAACTAAAGATAGCACATGCCGCAACTAAAGATCTCCCATGCCGCGACGAAGATCCCACATGCCACGACTAAGACCTGGCACAGCCAAAAATAAATAATAAGTAAATAAATAATTTAAAAAAAAAAAAAGAAAAACAGAGCTGGAGGAATCAGGCTCCCTGACTTCAGACTATACTACAAAGCTACAGTAATCAAGATAGTATGGTACTGGCACAAAAACAGAAATATAGATCAATGGTACAGGACAGAAAGCCCAGAGATAAACCCACACACCTATGGTCACCTAATCTATGACAAAGGAGGCAAGAATATACAATGGAGAAAAGACAGTCTCTTCAATAAGTGGTGCTGGGAAAACTGGACAGCTACATGTAAAAGAGTGAAATTAGAATACTCCCTACACCATACACAAAAATAAACTCAAAATGGATTAAAAACCTAAATGTAATGCCAGACATTATAAAACTCTTAGAGGAAAACATAGGCAGAACACTCTGACATAAATTGCAGCAAGATCCTTTTTGACCCACCTCCTAGAGTAATGGAAATAAAAGCAAAAATAAACAAATGGGACCTAATGAAACTTAAAAGCTTATGCACAGCAAAGGAAACCATAAACAAGATGAAAAGACAACCCTCAGAATGGGAGAAAATTTTGCAAATGAAGCAACTGACAAAGGATTAATCTCCAAAATATACAAACAACTCATGCAGCTCAATATCATAAAAACAAAAACCCCAATCGAAAAATGGGCAGAAGGCCTAAATAGACATTTCTCCAAAGAAGACATACAGATGGCCAAGAGGCACATGAAAAGATGCTCATCATCACTAATCATTAGAGAAATGCAAATCAAAACTACAGTGAGGTATCACCTCACACCGGTCAGAATGGCCATCATCAAAAAGTCTACAAACAATCAATGCTGGAGAGGGTGTGGAGAAAAGGGAACCCTCTTGCACTGTTGGTGGGAATGTAAATTGATACAGCCACTATGGAGAACAGTGTGGAGGTTCCTTACAAAACTAAAAATAGAACTACCATATGACCCAGCAATCCCACTACTGGGCATATAGCCAGAGAAAACCATAATTCAAAAAGACACATGCACCCCATTGTTCGCTGCAGCGCTATTTACAACAGCCAGGACATGGAAGCACCCTAAATGTCTATCAACAGAGGAATGGATAAAGAAGATGTGGTACATATATACAATGGAATATTACTCAGCCATTGAAAGGAATGAAATTGGATCATTTGTAGAGATGTGGTTGGACCTAGAGACTATCATACAGAGTGAAGTAAGTCAGAAAGAGAAAAACAAATATCATATACTAATGCATATATGTGGAATCTAAAAGAAATGGTATAGATTGTCTTATTTGCAAAGCAGAAATAAAGACACAGACATAGAGAACAAACATATGGATACCGGGGGGAAGGGAGGGGTGGGATGAACTGGGAGATGGGGATTGACATATATACACTATTGATGCTATGTACAAAATAGGTAAGTAATGAGAACGTATAGCACAGGGAACTCTACTCAATGCTCTGTGGTGACCTAAATGGGAAAGAAATCCAAAAAACAGGGGATATATGTATATGTATAGCTGATTCACTTTGCTGTACATTATAAACTAACACAATATTGTAAAGCAACTATACTCCAATAAAAAAAAGAAATTAAAAAAAAATTACCTCAGAATCTATCATACACCTAGTAAAACATGAAACAATAAGACATATAGAAAAAAAAATAGTAGAAAATCTTTGTGACCTTATGCTAGGCAAAAAATTATTACATGACACATAAAGATCCATGTGAGAATAAATTAATAAAATGGAGTTCACCCAAATTAATGTACTCTGCTCTTTTAAAACTACTCTTAAGAGAATGAAAAGACAAACCACAGCTGGAGAAAAAAATATTTGCGAAGTTTATATCTGATAAAGGACTTCAATGCAGAATATATGTACATTTTTTAAATACCACTCAATGATAAGAAAACAAACTATTTAATTTTTTAAATGGGCAAAGTATTTGCACACACTTTGCCAAAATGATATATGGATAGCTAATAAGCACATGAAAAGGAGCTCACCAGCATCTGTCATTAGGGGAATAACAAAATTAAAACCATACCTATTACAATGGATAAAATTTAAAGGGTGACCATGCAAAAAGTTGGGAAGGGTGTGGAGGAACTGGTAGAAATGTAAAAGAGTAAAAACTAATTGAAAAACATTTTAGCAATTTCTTAAAAAGTTAAACCAATGTCTACCCTATGATCTAGCTATTCTACTCCTAGGTATTTAACCAAGAGACAAGAAGGTATATGTTCATACAAAGACTCGAATACAAATGCTTCTTACTTATCTAAGTCCTGAGCACCAGCCAAAAACCTAGAGCCATATAGACACAAGAAACTGTGAATGGATGAAGAGAACAATGTGTGGGCAGAAAGAGAAACAGACTCATGGAAACAGGAACAGATGATGGATGGGTAGGGGATAAATGAACAGATGAATAGATTAGCCAATAAATTGATAGTGAGATGAATGGCAAAATGAATGGACAGAAACAAATGTACAAAAGGATGAAGATGAAGGGATGAATGAGAGATGGACAGGAAAAAAGGGAGATGGATGGATGAACAAATAGAAGCACTGGATGAATGTATGTATGTATGGATGGATGGATGGATGGATGGACAAATAGACGAAGAGTTCATAAGCATAAGAGCAGATCATTTCTTATTTATCGCTGTTGCTCCACTGCCCACAAAAGGACTAGGCATAAGATGTTAGTTGCTCAATACATATTTTTTGAAGGAATGAGTGAAAGATTGAGGTACAGTGTTATTGTGGAGCTTAGAACTAAGAGTCAGAAGACCTGATTTCCATCTCTATTCGTATCCTCAAGTTATCTATGTGAACATGAGCAACTCAACATCTTCAATTTACTCTCCTGTAAAATGGGTAGACTGGATTAAATGATTTCTAAGGTCTTTTCCAAACACTCTTGTGTTCCCTGATTTGAAGCTGCGCAAATATAAGCCTATGGGATGGGAGGAGGGGCCCCATTAGAGCAAATGTGTGTTTACTTACAACTTGTCCTAATGCAGAGCTGATCCCAGATCTCTGCCAGCAACGGGGGAGAAGAGTTAACACACTCCAGATGAGATTCTGTTCAAGCTATCTGGCTGAAAGCCTGTGGTGGAAATGAAAGACGGGCTGAGAGGAGAACCTGAGGCTAATTAAAAGAGAAACATGAACCTCCGTGAGGCTGTACCCAGCCCAAGTTGAAAGGAAGGCAGGAAGGGCCAGGCTACACAAAGCCTCCCAGTGCCCTTGGCTGCCGGCCAAATGCACCCTTTATCCAGCAGGATGGTTGTTTGTTCACAGAGCATGTGGTCTGTCCTGCCAGAGTTTCTCCTGGACTCCTGGTGTGCTCTGGGGTAATAATTGTACTGAGAACGCATCTATCATTAGTTACAGAACAATACGTGCCAGGCACTGTCTATATATCACCTCATCACTTCTCCCAGTAACACTGGGAGGCAGGAACGCTAATCTTCACTTCATGGAGGAGAATAACATAGTTAGTAAGTGGCAGATTGAGAACTTGAACCCAGGGCAGTTTGGCTGCCTGTCTGTGGACAGGTGCCCTGGAACTGGTCAGGTAACAATCCAGAGACTTCAGATTTCATTTACTTTTTTTATTTAGGTATAATTTTATAATATATATGTATTGTTATGTTATAATATGTTATAATATAACATTATATTGATTTCAGATATACAACGTAATAATTCAATGTTTGTATACATTGCAAAATAATCTCCACAATAAGTCTAATTAACATCTGTCACCATACATAGTTACAATTTTTTTTCTTGTGTTGAACTTTTGAGATCCACGCTCTTAGAAACATTCAAATATGCAATACACTGTTGCTAAGTATAGTCACCATGCTGTACATTACATTCCAGGACTCACTTATTTTATAACTGAAAGTTTGTACATTTTGACCTTCAGCCATCTCGCCCACTCCCCCATCCCCTACCTCTGGCAACCACCAATTTGTCCTCTGTATGTATAAGCTTGGTTTTGGGTTTATTTTTTAGATTCCTCATATAAGTGAGATCATATGGTGTCTGTCTTCCTCTATCTGACTTATTTCATTTAGCATAATGCCCTCAAGGTCCATCCATGTTGTGGAAATGGCAATATTTCATTCTTTTCTACAGCTGAATTATATTGTATATATGGTGTATATATATATACCACATTTCTTTATCTATTCATCCATCAATGAACACTTACGTTGTTTCCATATCCTAGCTATTGTAAATAATGCTGCAATGAACATGGGGCTACAGATGGCTTTTTTGAGTTAGCTTTTTCATTTCCTTTGATTAAATACCCAGAAGTTGATTTGCTGCATCACAGACTTCAGACTTCATGCCACACCAACTTGTAGTAACACATGCTGTGCCTGCCTGGTGCCTTTGCAGTGTGCTTTCCCACTGGTTCAAGCCCACAGTGCTGGACCATCACTCCCATTTTGTAGATGGGGACACTCAGACTCACTGACAAGTGAAGTGACCCAACCATGGTCACACAACTTGTAAGTGGTGGAACTGGGATTCCATCCCTGGGAACTGGAGTGTCAAGCCAGGACTGTTAACTGGTGGATTATTCTGTTCCCATGTGGTAGCTGTACTGGACATCTGTGCATTTTGCATAAACATCAATTTTTCCTCCCTCTGGTGACCTCACTTGAATTTTAGGGAATCACACCCACCACAGCCCACCATCACCATCTCAGTCCGTGTGATTTGGCTGAAATTAATATGCCCTGGGTTGCAGAGGACGAATGCAAGATGGAACAGGCCCCAAGTTTTGAACTGGCAGAAGAGCAACTGTTGTTCATCCTAGGCTCTGCTGAGCTGCAGTGCACAGGCCCCCATATTCTGCAGCCACCTGGGTCCTTGAGAAATAAACACAGCTGTCAGAAAGTAAGAGGCTTCAGCCATGACTAATCCCAGGCCACAGATGGCATAGGGACTCAGAGGTGCCCTGAGATGTGAAGTGTTTGGGAAAAAAAATGTCCGCAAGTACACAGAGGAAGGAGGGAGGGAGGGGACAGTCCAACGCAAATGACACAATTAGGCGTCAGAACAGGAATAAAGGCTGAACACACAGACCAGTGCCAATGCGCCTTCCTTACGTGTCCTTGGCTCTACTGCCCTCTAGTGACCAGACAGGGATCAGCAGGCCGGCTTTAATGGAATTCCAAGTGCTAAAAGAAGGTAAAACTTAAAGATGTTAAAAAAAAATTAAAAAAAAAAAAAGAAGGTAAAACTGTTCTCCAGTGAGGGAGGATCACAGAGCTTGGAGCATGTGAGAGAAAGCAGATCCCCTCCTCTCCACCCCTCAGCCACTGGCCTGGTCCAGCCCCTCCTTCAGCTCTCCCCTGTGCTTCTGCAACAGCCTCTTTACTGGTACTTACAAGAATAATAACACAACCTACTGAACACTGGCTGCAGGCACTGTGCTAAATGCTTACACACATGGTCTCACTGAATTCTTACAACATCCTTTGGAATTGGGTAGTATCCCATTTACAGATGAGAAAACTGAGGCTCATACAAGTAAGGAAACTTAACCAAAGCCACATGCCCAACTATAAGCAGAAAAGAGGAGTGACCACTAATGGGGATAAGCTTTTTTGAGGGGGAGGGTGATAAAATGTCCTAAAATTGATTGTGGTAATGGTTGTACAAGTTTGTGAGTATATGAAGATCCAATGAATTGTGTGGCATGCACATTAGTTTCCTATTGCTATTTTGACAAATTACCACAACCAGGTGGCTTTAAACAACACCAATTTATTATTTTACAGTCTGGAGGTCAAAAGCTAAAATCAAGGTGTTGGCAGGGCTGTGTTCCTTCTGGAAGCCCAGGGAGGAATCTGTTTCCTTGCCTTTTCTAGCTTCTGGAGTCTGCCTGTATTCCCTGGCTCTTGACCCCTTACTGCATCTTCCAAGTGTGTCACTTAAACCTCTAGTTCCAACATCACATTTCCTTTCTCTCTCTCATCCTCCTGCCTCCCTCTTATGAGGACCCTTGTTATTACACTGGACCCACCTGAATAATCCAGGATAATCTCTCCATCTCCAGATCATTAATTTAATCACACACCCTAAGTCATTTTTACCAGGCAGGGTAACATACAAGTTCCAGGGATCAGGATGTAGACATCTTTGGAGGCCATCATTCAGCATCACACAGTATGTGCATAATAAAGCTGTTATTTTTTTAAGGGAAGGGGAGTGCCTTCTGAACTAAGACCTGAATGCTGAGAAGGATATGGTCTGGGAAGATCAGATCTGGGGAAAGTTCTTCTGTGAAACCACTCACTGTATTGTCACCATCTCCACACCAGGCTGTGGGTTCCTGGGGCAGAGACTGGCTGATCTTCACATCTGTACCCTCAGCGCCAAGCCCAGGCCTGGCACAGGGTGGGTGATGAGTGACTCAATGAATGGATCTTCTTGCCCTTCATGTGATATTTCCCTTCAGTTCACTAAGCCAAACCTTCTCTTCTCTGGTTTCTGCCCATCAGCATCATGACAACTTTGCCACGAAGCTCCAGACGGATTCCTGTGTTGATGGATAACAATCTTCAAAGACTCCCAAACCTTTATGTTTGTGTGGTTGTGAAGATACATCTAGACTGGGATGAACCTAAACAGTTGGGATTGTGGACCCACATGCAGGGCATAACATGTGGAAGAACATAACCTTCAAACCAATATACTGACCGGGTAACCCTGGACAAGTTCCCTAACCTTCCTGAACCTCGGTTTTCGTCTATAAAATGGATCCAAAGTACAGCCATCTGATTTTCCCCTCTCTCTCTTGTACCAGGCCCAGCACTCAGAGGAATCTCAGACATTTCATCAAGGAACAAAGATTCCTTTATACAAAGAGGGCAGAAGGGCCTCCCCTCTACTGTGTGTTGAACACAGCACCTCCGCTGCCATTTTGGAGACACAGTCTATCATAAATGTCCAATAAATCATCATAGGCCTGGTCATCTTCAACCCGAACACCATGGTGATATCTCATTTCAGGAGAGAAATTTTTCTCCAAGTTGACTTTAATCCACCCTCGGTACAGTTGATAACCAAGTACTAATTGGCCTGTGCCCTGCCCAGATCTCCTTTGGTCCTCAAGGACATCCTGAGATGTTTTGACAGATTCTGTGCTGTATCTGCACCATTGCCTGACCTGTATTCTAGTAACTTTACCAAGAAGGGAAAAGGTGAGTTTAGCAACTTGTTCTTAGCAAACTCAAGGTGGCTCCAATGACCACTGTTCCCTTTAGCTGCAGCACCTCTCAAAAACAATTAATTACCAGAAGAGGAACCTGGTGATGTTTCAGCCAGGTAAATTCTACCCAGTGACTTTGTTGCTATGACACTGCCGGTCAGGTGGGCATATTTTCACACTCTGCCTGCTTCTCCCACGGGGTGAAAGACTGAGGTGATGGATGCTATGGCACTTAAGCGTCATGGCTTATGGCTCCATTTGAGCAAAAATTCAAACATATGAACTGCTGGTAAATTTGTAATCATTGTCTGAATATTTTTCAAGTTAGTGTCCCTAAATGCTAACAATGGGTCTTAGTCCCATAAATGGGTATTAAAAAAAAATAAGTTTTAAATATTCTTTTGTCCAATTACCACCTCCTTTTTGTTGAAGGCTATACTATCTTATTGACAACTCTACAACTCTCCCTTTTGTACACAGTGTGATTAACCCAGAGGACAATGAAAACCTCATAAAGTAAGAAAGTTTATAAAGCACACAAATATAATACTAACACCTACATAACAATAACAGCTGCTATTTATTGAACATCCACGATGTGCCAGATCCTTTACATATGTCAACTCAGCCATTATAGGTTGCACTATTATTATGTACATTTTATAAAGATAAGAAAAATAATGGTGGTGAAGTAATTTGGCCAAATTTTTCCAGAACCAGGATTTCAACCCAGGTCTATCAGACTCTGCCCTACTCATCCAGCCATACTACCAACCAGTCCAAACTGAAATTATCCAGACACCCTCCCTTCCGTTTCTCCCCAAGCCCATCTCACATTCCACCTGACCTTCTCCACATCCCAGGACCCTGCCGCCACCTTGGCTTTGCTCCAACCCCCAGCACACCTTCTCCCACGCCCGCTGCCCGATATTCACACCCTCCATATTCAAGACTTGCACTGCGTCCACCTCCTCTCCATCCAATCCCTTCCCAGAAACCTCAGCTAACAAGAGCTTTACTCGCCTCCTGCTCTTGCTTCCCCCGTTCGTACACACAGTCCTGGCTCCTGCTCCACTTGTTCACAGGCGCACATATCCATCATGGGCCCCAACAGATGCCACAGATAACAGATCTAACATTTCTCCTCTGGACCTCCCACCACGCCCAGGCTGTGATGGATAAGTCTCCTCCCTGCACAGCACCTACTCCTGGAATGATGAACTGGCTCGCTCAGCTGTGGCATTTAAAGCTGAGAAAGCTGGTGGACTCCATGGCCTGTCTCTGCAGGCAGCCCATGTTCTCATCAGAAGCTGCTCCTGGGAATTCCCTGGCAGTCCAGTGGTTAGGACTTGGCGCTTTCACTGCCAAGGGCTTGGGTTCAATCCCTGGTCAGGGAACTAAGATCCCACAAGCCATGTGGCATGGCCAAAAAAAAGTCTTGGTCCTTCTCACAGGGCAGGTATGTATGAAGCATCTCCACGTGCCAGGTGCTGTGCTATACGCTTCACAAACCCTTTATCTCTTTTAATTCTCCTAAAGACCCAAGAAGAGGATTAATCATCCCCATTTTATGGATGAGGAAAGTGAGTTCAGATAAATCACTGCTGGAGCCGGGATTCAAATCCCGTTCCGCTTGAGTGTGAAGCCGCCTTATTTCCAGTGCAGCACAGTGTCGGAGGGAGGAAAGAAGATGCAACGTTACCTAAATATGGAATTTCTGAGGGTGCACTGCACTTCCATGTGTACACCCTCTACTCCTTCTAAAGATAGGGCTTACCTCTTAATTCCACCTGTGGGCTTTTCTCCTTCCAACGAAGTTAGACATTTCATGGTCCCTTCTGTGACTAAAATCGTTAGAGAGTAGAAAACAAACATCTTTGAACAGAAAAGAGCTTAAGGGCTACCCCATTTAGTCATTCTAAACTGAGCCCACCCACACATCACGTCCCAACCAGCTCATCAAACACACACACACACACACACACACACACACACACACACACACACACACACACACACACACTGCTCTGGAGACTCCCAGAATTGGCCAGTTCCTGATTCCTCTTCTGGTACTCCGTACTTCAGTCTCCTGCTGCAGAGAGTTCAGCCTGCTTTTGGTTGATCCTGCTCCTTGAAACTAACTGCTTCTGGCTTGTTGGATGTAACTGCCTCTGGCCAGGACTCTCTCCCATAGCCTTCCATTTGCCCACACAAGGCCCTCAGCCAGGACCTCCGCCACACAGCCTTATCCCCACACAGGTTAAGGTGAAGGAAATAACCCACAAGGTACACACATATACCACACAACTTAATATTTGGTGTGATAAACAAGTTCATCCTTCCCAGATCCAAAGCTACAAACATACTTTGGGAATCAGCAAAGAACTAGGAACAAAGACAACCAAAAAGGAACAGGTTGCATTAGACCCCTTCTGTTCTTTGGATGATACTATGATCATAACTGTTTCTCAGCCCTGTGTTGCAATGCCAGTCAACACAGCCATGCAGAATCAGCGCAGCCTTTCTCAGCCTTTCCAGGCCAACTCCAGTCTATCCCCTTGCTGACCTCACCACCCCTCCTAATTTACTGGTATTTAGAGGCGAAACTGCAGGATATGCCTGGACTGACCAATTAATAAATGGCCAGATGCGACCGGAAAAACTAGAGAACTAACCATACCATAACGTTCTGCATTCGAGTCACTGGCAGAGCCCCAAGCTCAAAACCCTCTTTCTCAGCTGCTCTCTAGGGCTGGACAGCAAGCCATCTAGGACTGTGTAGCCAAGGAAAGATGGTGATGGAGCATGATTTTGCCAATCAGCTAAGCTGCCACAAGCCGGGCCTTCTTCACTGATGTGCATATTAATAATTTTCCTATTGCTACGGTTGTTCTTTTAGTTAAAAGTAGTGAAACTCTTCCTGTTTAAGTGATCAGTGGCAAAGTTTGCTACTTTTTTTTTTCACACATCTAGAGGAGAAAATAAAGGAACCCATACTGTTGGGGAGGGGATGTTAATAGGTCAAATAATACCTGAACCAAACCCTTTGCATTTGGTCACAATGCCAAGGGAATATTCACAGAAATGGAGCCACAAGCAAACATTAGAATGATGGATACTTGCAAATAATTCCAAGTTTATTCTCATTGACCTTTCTCAGAAACCTTGAGAATAAGTGCTCCCCAGGCATCTGAAGAGCAATATCCTGCCAACACAAAGTGGTAGCAAGCTGGTTTGCAACATTCTTCAGGGAAGTTGGGAAGTGGCTGTTCCCCGGAAGGCACAAGTCAGGAATCTAACACTGTACACCTGGGTCCATCTCTCGCTAACCTAGGCCAATAGTCAACTTGTCAGAGCCATGTAAAATGTAAATCTGTAAAATGAGAATGGCAAGACTTGCAGAGACAGAGTAGCTCGTTGCAATAGAAGGCATATAGGCTTTTAGACGAATATGGATCTGAACATTGTCATTGAAAAACCTTGAGTTATTTAATTTCCTTGAAACGATAAAATGATGGTAATAACCCAGTTTGAGAGAAAGCTGCTGGGACAACTGGGTAGCAGCTTATATAAAGTACTTATTACACTACTTTATATAAAGTACCAGCCTAATAAATGAAAATGCTCTATTAACACTTACTGGCTTTTTGCTTACATTTTGCCTACAATATTGCTAACAACTGTATTGAGTACTTTGCATGATATCATGTCATACTTGCTTTGTCTATCCCTCAAAAGATTTTTATGAAGATAAAACAAACTAATACATATTTTATACGCAAATATAAGTACAGAAAAAGTCCTGAAAAGATATACACCAAATGTATCTGATAGAGCTATGATTGTGAATGATTTTTGTTTTATATTTGCTTACCTGCCTTTTCAAACTTTTCTACAAGTTTCTCTTATGAAATGTTTCAGTTTTGTCTTCTTTTTTATACCAAAATACTTTTTTTGGTTTTTTTGGCTGCATTGGGTCTTCGTCACTGTGTGCAGATTTTCTCTAGTTGCGGTGACCTGGGGCTACTCTTCGTTGCAGTGCGCGGTCTTCTCATTGTGGTGGCTACTCTTGTTGCAGAGCACAGGCTCTAGGTGGGCTTCAGTAGTTGTGGCACATGGGCTCAGTAGTTGTGGCTCATGGGCTCTAGAGTGCAGGCTCAGTAGTTGTGTCACATGGGCTTAGTTGCTCCACGGCATATGGGATCTTCCCCGACCAGGGCTCAAACCCACGTCCCCTGCACTGGCAGGTGGATTCTTAAACACTGCACCACCAGGGAAGCCCCTATACCAAAATACTTTTTAAAATGATGTTGTTCAACACTCACAAAAAGACAGACAAGATGAAAAGGCAGAGGGCTATGTACCAGATGAAGGAACAAGATAAAACCCCAGAAAAACAACTAAATGAAGTGGAGATAGACAAACTTCCAGAAAAAGAATTCAGAATAATGATAGTGAAGATGATCCAGGACCTCAGAAAAAGAATGGAGGCAAAGATTGAGAAGAGGCAAGAAATATTTAACAAAGACCTAGAAGAATTAAAGAACAAACAGAGATGAACAATACAATAACTGAAATGAAAACTACACTAGAAGTAATCAATAGCAGAATAACTGAGGCAGAAGAACGGATAAGTGACCTGGAAGACAGAATAGTGGAATTCACTGCTGTGGAACAGAATAAAGAAAAAAGAATGAAAAGAAATTAAGACAGCCTAAGAGACCTCTGGGAAAACATTAAACACAACAACATTCACATTATAAGGGTCCCAGAAGGAGAAGAGAGAGAGAAAGGACCAGAGAAAATATCTGAAGAGATTATAGTAGAAAACTTCCCTAACATGGGAAAGGAAATACCCACCCGAGTCCAGGAAGCGCAGAGAGTCCCATACAGGATAAACTCAAGGAGAAACACGCCGAGACACATAGTAATCAAATTGGCAAAAATCAAAGACAAAGAAAAATTATTGAAAGCAGCAAGGGAAAAATGACAAATAACATACAAGGGAACCCCATAAGGTTAACAGCTGATTTCTCAGCAGAAACTCTACAAGCCAGAAGGGAGTGGCATGATACACTTAAAGTGATGAAAGGGAAGAACCTACAACCAAGATTACTCTACCCGGCAAGGATCTCATTCAGATTCGATGGAGAAATCAAAAGCTTTACAGACAAGCAAAAGCTAAGAGAATTCAGCACCACCAAACCAGCTCTACAACAACTGCTAAAGGAACTTCTCTAAGTGGGAAACACAAGAGAAGAAAAGGACTTACAAAAACAAACCCAAAACAATTAAGAAAATGGTCATAGGAACATACGTATAGATAATTACCTTAAACGTGAACGGATTAAATGCTCCAACCAAAAGACACAGGCTCGCTGAATGGATACAGAAAAAAGACCCATATATATGCTGTCTACAAGAGACCCACTTCAGACCTAGGGACACATACAGACTGAAAGTGAGGGGAAGGAAAATGTATTCCATGCAAATGGAAATCAAAAGAAAGCTGGAGTAGCAAAACTCATATCAGATAAAATAGACTTTAAAATAAAGAATGTTACAAGAGACAAGGAAGGACACTACATAATGAACAAGGAATCAATCCAAGAAGAATATATAACAATTATAAATATATATGCACCCAACATAGGAGCTCCTCAATACATAAGGCAACTGCTAACAGCTATAAAAGAGGAAATTGACAGTAACACAATAATACTGGGGAATTTTAACACCTCACTTATACCAATAGACAGATCATCCAAAATGAAAATAAATAAGGAAACAGAAGCTCTAAATGAGGCAATAGACCAGACAGATTTAATTGATATTTATAGGACATTCCATCCAAAAACAGCAGATTACACTTTTTTCTCAAGTGCGCATGGAACATTCTCCAGGATAGATCACATCTTGGGTCACAAATCAAGCCTCAGTAAATTTAAGAAAATTGAAATCATATCAAGCATCTTTTCTGACCACAACGCTATGAGATTAGAAATGAATTACAAGGAAAAAAACGTAAAAAACACAAATACATGGAGGCTAAACAATACGTTACTAAATAACCAAGAGATCACTGAAGAAATCAAAGAGGAAATCAAAAAATACCTAGAGACAAATGACAATGAACACACGATGATCCAACACCTATGGGATGCAGCAAAAGCAGTTCTAAGAAGGAAGTTTCTAGCTACACAAGCCTACCTACAGAAACAAGAAAAATCTCAAGTAAACAATCTAACCTTACACCTAAAGGAACTAGAGAAAGAAGAACAAACAAAACCCAAAGCTAGCAGAAGGAAAGAAATCATAAAGATCAGAGCAGAAATAAATGAAATAGAAACAAAGAAAATAATAGCAAAGATCAATAAAACTAAAAGCTGGTTCTTTGAGAAGATAAACAAAATTGATAAGCCATTAGCCAGACTCATCAAGAAAAAGAGGGAGAGGACTCAAATCAATAAAATTAGAAATGAAAAAGGAGACGTTACAACAGACACTGCAGAAATCCAAAGCATCCTAAGAGACTACTACAAGCAACTCTATGCCAATAAAATGGACAACCTGGAAGAAATGGACAAATTCTTAGAAAGGTATAACCTTCCAAGACTGAATCAGGAAGAAACAGAAAATATGAACAGGCCAATCACAAGTAATGAAATTGAAACTGTGATTAAAAATCTTCCAACAAACAAAAGTCCAGGACCAGATGGCTTCACAGGTGAATTCTATCAAACATTTAGAGAAGAGCTAACACCCATCCTTCTCAAACTCTTCCAAAATATTGCAGAGGAAGGAACACTCCCAAACTCATTCTATGAGACCACCAACACCCTGATACCAAAACCAGACAAAGATACTACAAAAAAAGAAAATTACAGACCAATATCACTGATGAATATAGACGCAAAAATCCTCAACAAAATACTGGCAAACAGAATCCAACAGCACATTAAAAAGATCATACACCACTATCAAGTGGGATTTATCCCAGGGATGCAAGGATTCTTCAATATATGCAAATCAATCAATGTGATACACCATATTAACAAATTGAAGAATAAAAACCATATGATCATCTCAATAGATGCAGATAAAGCTTTTGACAAAATTCAACACCCATTTATGATAAAAACTCTCCAGAAAGTGGGCATAGAGGGAACCTACCTCAACATAATAAAGGCCATATACGACAAACCCACAGTAAACATCATTCTCAACAGTGAAAAACTGAAAGCATTTCCTCTAAGATCGGGAACGAGAAAAGGATGTCGACTCTCACCACTATTATTCAACATAGTTTTGGAAGTCCTAGCCACGGCAATCAGAAAAGAAAAAGAAATAAAAGGAATACAAATTGGAAAAGTAGAAGTAAAACTGTCACTGTTTGCAGATGACATGATACTATACACAGAGAATCCTAAAAATGCCACCAGAAAACTACTAGAGCTAATCAATGAATTTGGCAAAGTTGCAGGATACAAAATTAATGCACAGAAATCTCTTGCATTCCTATACACTAATGATGAAAAATCTGAAAGAGAAATTATGGAAACACTCCCATTTACCAATGCAACAAAAAGAATAAAATACCCAGGAATAAACCTACCTAGGGAGACAAAAGACCTGTATGCAGAAAACTATAAGACACTGAAGAAAGAAATTAAACATGATACCAACAGATGGAGAGATGTACCATGTTCTTGGATTGGAAGAATCAACATTGTGAAAATGACTATACTACCCAAAGCGATCTACAGATTCAATGCAATCCCCATCAAATTACCAATGGCATTTTTTACAGAACTAGAACAAATCATCTTAAAATCTGTATGGAGACACAAAAGACCCCGAATAGCCAAAGCAGTCTTGAGGGAAAAAAACGGAGCTGGAGGAATCAGACTCCCTGACTTCAGACTATACTACAAAGCTACAGTAATCAAGACAATATAGTACTGGCACAAAAACAGAAACACAGTTCAATGGAACAAGATAGAAAGCCCAGAGATAAACCCACGCACCTATGGTCAACTAATCTATGACAAAGGAGGCAAAAATATACAATGGAGAAAAGACAGTCTCTTCAATAAGTGGTGCTGTGAAAACTGGACAGCTACATGTAAAAGAATGAAATTAGAATACTCCCTAACACCATACACAAAAATAAACTCAAAATGGCTTCGAGACCTAAATATAAGACTGGACACTATAAAACTCTTAGAGGAAAACATAGGAAGAACACTCTTTGACATAAATCACAGCAAGATCTTTTTTGATCCACCTCCTAGAGAAATGGAAATAAAAACAAAAATAAACAAATGGGACCTAATGAAACTTCAAAGCTTTTGCACAGCAAAGGAAACCATAAACAAGACCAAAAGACAACCCTCAGAATGGGAGAAAATATTTGCAAACAAATCAACGGACAAAGGATTAATCTCCAAAATATATAAACAGCTCATTCAGCTCAATATTAAAGAAACAAACAACCCAATCCAAAAATGGGCAGAAGACCTAAACAGACATTTTTCCAAAGAAGACATATAGATGGCCAAGAAGCACATGAAAACATGCTCAACATCACTAATTATTGGAGAAATGCAAATCAAAACTACAATGAGGTTTCACCTCACAGCAGTTAGAATGGGCATCATCAGAAAATCACCAAACAACAAATGCTGGAGAAGGTGTGGAGAAAAGGGAACCCTCTTGCACTGTTGGTGGGAATGTAAATTGATACAGCCACTATGGAGAACAATATGGAGGTTCCTTAAAAAACTAAAAATAGAATTACCATATGACCCAGCAAACCCACTACTGGGCATATAGCCAGAGAAAACCATAATTCAAAAAGACACATGCACCCCAATGTTCATTGCAGCACTATTTACAATAGCCAGGTCATGGAAGCAACCTAAATGCCCATTGACAGATGAATGGATAAAGAAGTTGTGGTACATATATACAATGGAATATTACTTCGCCATAAAAAGGAACAAAATTGAGTCATTTGTTGAGACATGGATGGATCTAGAGACTGTCATACAGAGTGAAGTAAGTCAGAAAGAGAAAAACAAATATCGTATATTAACGCATGTATGTGAAACCTAGAAAAATGATACAGATGAACCGGTTTGCAGGGCAGAAGTTGAGACACAGATGTAGAGAACAAACGTGTGGACACCAAGGGGGGAAAACTGCGGTGGGGTGGGGATGATGGTGTGCTGAATTGGGCGATTGGGATTGACATGTATACAGCGATGTGTATAAAATTGGTGACTGATTAAAAAAAAGAAGAAGAAGAAGAAATTCAGTTTGGAAAATAACATAATTTGTATATGTTTGTTTGCCCTGTAAGGTGGCAATCTGAGTTTTCATTCATGGTTTTGGCAGCAAAAATTAGTAATATCGACTGAAAAAAGTGCCCAATATAAAAGTTGAGAATTATGTTTTATTTGGCGGACTTTCTGAGGACTCAAGCTTGGGAGGCTGTCTCTCAGGTAGCTCTGAGGGACTGTTCCAAAGAGGTAAGGGAGAAGCCAGGATATACAGGAGTTTTGAGATAAAAACCAGGTAGTGGAACATCAAAAGATTACTGTTAATTAAAGAAAACCAGATATCTCAAGTTAATGAATTTAGTGCTTTTCTACACGTGGGAAGATGCGAGAATCTGGGCTCACTGAAAACATTCCTTTGATATGCACCTTAACTATCTAGGGCCAGTATCCTTTTTTCCACCCTGAATCCCCTCAGGGTGCACAGTTGGGGATGGCTTGATGGCTGATGACTTGATGGCTGCACATCCTTTGTTTATTGATATGGCAGGCAGCATTTTTCATCCACAGTAACAAGCCATGTATCTATTGGGTTAGTCAAAAAGTTCGTTTGGGTTTTTCCACCTTATGGAAAAACCCAAACAAACATTTTGGCCAACCCAATATTTAGAAAAAATGGATTACATAAATTCATCATCATATGTACCTTTTAAAAATAAAGGGTGGCATGCATTGACACGTAAAAATCTGGAGTATTTATCAATAGAACAATTAAGCAAAGTGTATTGATAAAGATACTGAGAAATAAAATATTGCCTGCCATATCAGTAAGTAAAGGATGTCACAATCATCAGCAATTGCAGCATTGCAACAGAGAGCTGGTGAGCCCGGAGGAAACTCAGGATGTGAAAACACAGGATACTGGCCCCAAACAGCTGAGATGCATATCAAAGGAATGATTTCAAGCTGTCTGGCATAGTGTGTCCAGCACTGTAGCTTGCTGGTCGTTAAGTGAAGCTGGGTCTTAGTGTTGAGATAGAGATCTCTGGGAGATTTTCGCCGTTTGGTATTACGTGGAGCTGGGAGGTCTCTTGTGGACCAGTGTCCTGAAGTTGGCTGTCCCACCTCAGAGGCACAGCTCTGATGCCTGGCTGGAGCACCAAAAGCCTTTCATCCACATGACTCAGAATAAAAGGGAGAAAAAATAGAAAGAAAGAAAGAGGATAAAATAAAATAAAGTAAGATAAAATAAAATAAAGTTATTAAAATAAAAAATAATTATTAAGAAAAAAATTTTTTAAGTAAAAAACAAAACAAAACAAAACAAAAAACGGATGGACAGAACCCTAGGACAAATGGTGAAAGCAAAGATATACAGACAAAATCTCACACAGAAGCATACACGTACACACTCACAAAAAGAGGAAAAGGGGAAAAAATAATATATCTTGCTCCCAAAGTCCACCTCCGCAATTTGGGATGATTTGTTGTCTATTCAGGTATTCCACAGATGCAGGGTACATCAAGTTGATTGTGAAACTTTAATCTGCTGCTTCTGAGGCTACTGGGAGAAATTTCCCTTTCTCTTCTTTGCTCGCACAGCTCCCGGGGTTCAGCTTTGGATGTGGCCCCACCTCTGCGTGTAGGTCGCCTGAGGGCGTCCGTTCTTCACTCACACAGGACAGGGTTAAAGGAGCCGCTGTTTTGGGGGCTCTATGCCAAACAACTATCAAGACAGGAACATAGCCCCATCCGTTAGCAGAGAGGCTGCCTAAAATCATAATAAGGCCACAGACACCCCAAAACACACCACCAGACGTGAACCTGCCCACCAGAAAGACAAGACCCAGCCCCATCCACCAGAACACAGGCACTAGTCCCCTCCCCCAGGAAGCCTACACAACCCACTGAACCAACCTTAGCCACTAGGGACAGACACCAAAAACAACAGGAACTACGAACCTGCAGCCTGCAAAAAGGAGACCCCAAGCACAGTAAGATAAGCAAAATGAGAAGACAGAAAAACACACAGAAGATGAAAGAGCAAGGTAAAAACACACCAGACCTAACAAATGAAGAGGAAATAGGCAGTCTACCTGAAAAAGAATTCAGAATAATGATAGTAAAGATGATCCAAAATCTTGGAAATAGAATAGACAAAATGCAAGAAACATTTAACAAGGACCTAGAAGAACTAAAGAGGAACCAAACAACGATGAACAACACAATAAATGAAATTTAAAATACTCTAGAAGGGATCAATAGCAGAATAACTGAGGCAGAAGAATGGATAAGTGACCTGGAAGATAAAATAGTGGAAATAACTACTGCAGAGCAGAATAAAGAAAAAAGAATGAAAAGACTTGAAGACAGTCTCAGAGACCTCTGGGACAACATTAAATGCACCAACATTCGAATTATAGGGGTCCCAGAAGAAGAAGAGAAAAAGAAAGGGACTGAGAAAATATTTGAAGAGATTATAGTTGAAAACTTCCCTAATATGGGAAAGGAATTGTTAATCAAGTCCAGGAAGCACAGAGAGTCCCATACAGGATAAATCCAAGGAGAAACATGCCAAGACACATATTAATCAAACTATCAAAAATTAAATATAAAGAAAACATATTAAAAGCAGCAAGGGAAAAACAACAAATAACACACCAGGGAATCTCCATAAGGTTAACAGCTGCTCTTTCAGCAGAAACTCTGCAAGCCAGAAGGGAGTGGCAGGACATATTAAAAGTGATGAAGGAGAAAAACCTACAACCAAGATTACTCTACCCAGCAAGGATCTCATTCAGATTTGATGGAGAAATTAAAGCCCTTACAGACAAGCAAATCTGAGAGAGTTCAGCACCACCAAACCAGCTTTACAACAAATGCTAAAGGAACTTCTCTAGGCAAGAAACACAAGAGAAGGAAAACACCTACAATAACAAACCCAAAACATTTAAGAAAATGGGAATAGGAACATACATATCGATAATTACCTTAAATGTAAATGGATTAAATGCTCCCACCAAAAGACACAGACTGGCTGAATGGATACAGAAACAACACCCATATATATGCTGTCTACAAGAGACCCACTTCAGACCTAGGGACACATACAGACTGCAAGTGAGGGGATGGAAAAAGATATTCCATGCAAGTGGAAATCAAAAGAAAGCTGGAGTAGCAATTCTCATATCAGACAAAATAGACTTTAAAATAAAGACTGTTACAGGAGACAAACAAGGACACTACATAATGATCAAGGGATTGATCCAAGAAGAAGATTTAACAATTGTTAATATTTATGCACCCAACATAGGAGCACCTCAATACATAAGGCAAATATTAACAGCCATAAAAGGGGCAATTGACAGTAACACAATCATAGTAGGGGACCTTAACACCCCACTTTCACCAATGGACAGATCATCCAAAATGAAAATAAATAAGGGAACTCAAGCTTTAAATGATACATTAAACAAGATGAACTTAATTGATATTTATAGGACATTCCACCCAAAAACAACAGAATACACATTTTTCTCAAGTGCTCATGGAACATTCTCCAGGATAGATCTTATCTTGGGTCACAAATCAAGCCTTGGTAAATTTAAGAATATTGAAATCATATTCAAGTATATTTTCCGACCACAGCGCTATGAGACTAGATATCAATTACAGGAAAAGATCGGTAAAAAATACAAACACATGGAGGCTAAACAATACACTACTTAATAACGAAGTGATCACAGAAGAAATCAAAGGGGAAATCCAAAAATACCTAGAAACAAATGACAATGGAGACACGACATCCCAAAACCTATGGGATGCAGCAAAAGCAGTTCTAAGAGGGAAGTTTATAGCAATACAATCCTACCTTAAGAAACAAGAAATATCTCAAATAAACAACCTAACCTTTCACCTAAAGCAATTAGAGAAAGAAGAACAAAAAAACCCCAAAGTTAGTAGAAGGAAAGAAATCATAAAGATCAGATCAGAAATAAATGAAAAAGAAATGAAGGAAACGATAGCAAAGATCAATAAAACTAAAAGCTGGTTCTTTGAGAAGATAAACAAAATTGATAAACCATTAGCCAGACTCATCAAGAAAAAAAGGGAGAAGACTCAAATCAATAGAATTAGAAATGAAAAAGGAGAAGTAACAACTGACACTGCAGAAATACAAACGATTGTGAGAGTTTACCACAAGCAACTCTATGCCAATAAAATGGGCAACCTGGAAGAAATGGACAAATTCTTAGAAATGCACAACCTGCCGAGACTGAACCAGGAAGAAATACAAAATATGAACAGACCAATCACAAGCACTGAAATTGAAACTGTGATTAAAAATCTTCCAACAAACAAAAGCCCAGGACCAGATGGCTTCACAGGCGAATTCTATCAAACATTTAGAGAAGAGCTAACACCTATCCTTATCAAACTCTTCCAAAATATTGCAGAGGGAGGAACACTCCCCAACTCATTCTACGAGGCCACCATCACCCTGATACCAAAACCAGACAAAGATGTCACAAAGAAAGAAAACTACAGGCCAATATCACTGATGAACATAGATGCAAAAATCCTCAACAAAATACTAGCAAACAGAATCCAACAGCACATTAAAAGGATCATACACCATGATCAAGTGGGGTTTATTCCAGGAATGCAAGGATCCTTCAATATACGCAAATCAATCAACGTGATACACCATATTAACAAACTGAAGGAGAAAAACCATATGATCCTCTCAATCGATGCAGAGAAAGCTTTCGACAAAATTCAACACCATTTATCATAAAAGCCCTGCAGAAAGCAGGCATAGAGGGAACTTTCCTCAACATAATAAAGGCCCTATATGACAAACCCACAGCCAACATCGTCCTCAATGGTGAAAAACTGAAACCATTTCCACTAAGATCACGAACAAGACAAGGTTGCCCACTCACACCACCATTATTCAATATACTTTTGGAAGTTTTAGCCACAGCAATCAGAGAAGAAAAAGAAATAAAAGGAATCCAAATCAGAAAAGAAGAAGGAAAGCTGTCATTGTTTGTAGATGACATGATACTATACATAGCTAATCCTAAAGATGCTACCAGAAAACTACTAGAGCTAATCAATGAATTTGGCAAAGTTGCAGGATACAAAATTAATGCAGAGAAATCTCTTGCATTCCTGTACACTAATGATGAAAAATCTGAAAGTGAAATTAAGAAAACAATCCCATTTACCATTGCAACAAAAAGAATAAAATATCTAGGAATAAACTTACCTAAGGAGACAGAAGACCTGTATGCAGAAAATTATAAGACACTGATGAAAGAAATTAAAGATGATACAAATAGATGGAGAGATACACCATGTTCTTGGATTGGAAGAATCAACATTGTGAAAATGACTCTACTACCCAAAGCAATCTACAGATTCAAGGCAGTCCCTATCAAATTACCAATGGCATTTTTTACAGAACTAGAACAAAAAATCTTAAAATTTGTATGGAGACACAAAAGACCCCAAATAGCCAAAGAAGTCATGAGGGGAAAAAACAGAGCTGGAGGAATCAGACTCTCTGACTTCAGACTATACTACAAAGCTACAGTAATCAAGACAGTATGGTACTGGCACAAAAACAGAAATATAGATCAATGGAACAGGATAGAAAGCCCAGAGATAAACCCATGCACATATGGTCACCTTATCTTTGATAAAGGATTCAAGCATATACGGTGGAGAAAAGACAGCCTCTTCAATAAGTGGTGCTGGGAAAACTGGACAGGTACATGTAAAAGTATGAAATTAGAACACTCCCTAACACCATACACAAAAATAAACTCAAAATGGATTAAAGACCTAAATGTAAGGCCAGACACTATCAAACTCTTAGAGGAAAACAGAGGCAGAACACTCTATGACATAAATCACAGCAACATCCTTTTTGACCCAGCTCCTAGAGAAATGGAAATAAAAACAAAAATAAACAAATGGGACCTAATGAAACTTCAAAGCTTTTGCACAGCAAAGGAAACCATAAACAAGACGAAAAGACAACCCTCAGAATGGGAGAAAATATTTGCAAATGAAGCAACTGACAAAGGATTAATCTGCAAGATTTACAAGCAGCTCATGCAGCTCAATAACAAAAAAACAAACAACCCAATCCAAAAATGGGCAGAAGACCTAAATAGACATTTCTCCAAAGAAGATATACAGATTGCCAACAAACACATGAAGGAATGCTCAACATCATTAATCATTAGAGAAATGCAACTCAAAACTACAATGAGATATCATCTCACACCGGTCAGAATGGCCATCATCAAAAAATCTAGAAACAATAAATGCTGGAGAGGGTGTGGAGAGAAGGGAACACTCTTGCACTGTTGGTGGGAATGTATATTGATACAGCCACTATGGAGAACAGTACGGAGGTTCCTTAAAAAACTAAAAATAGAAACACCATACGACCCAGCAATCCCACTACTGGGCATACACCCTGAGAAAACCATAATTCAAAAAGAGTCATGTACCAAAATGTTCACTGCAGCTCTATTTACAATAGACAGGACATGGAAGCAATCTAAGTGTCCATCATCGGATGAATGGATAAAGATGTGGCACATATATACAATGGAATATTACTCAGCCATAAAAAGAAACGAATTGGAGTTATTTGTAGTGAGGTGGATTGAGTTAGAGTCTGTCATACAGAGTGAAGTAAGTCAGAAAGAGAAAAACAAAAACAGTATGCTAACACGTATATATGGAATCTAAGGGGAAAAAAAAGGTCATGAAGAACCTAGTGGCAAGACGGGAATAAAGACACAGACCTACTAGAGAATGGACTTGAGGATATGGGGAGGGGGAAGGGTAAGATGTGACAAAGTGAGAGAGTGGCATGGACATATATACACTACCAACTGTAAAGTAGATAGCCAGTGGGAAGCAACCGCATAGCACAGGGAGATCAGCTCTGTGCTTTGTGACCACCTAGAGAGGTGGGATAGGGAGGGTGGGAGGGAGGGAGATGCAAGAGGGAAGAGATATGGGAACATATGTATATGTATAACTGATTCACTTTGTTATAAAGCAGAAACTAACACACCATTGTAAAGCAATTATACTCCAATAAATATGTTAAAAAATTAAAAATTAAAAAACTACAATGAGATATCATCTCACACCAGTCAGAATGGCCATCATCAAAAAATCTAGAAACAATAAATGCTGGAGAGGGTGTGGAGAGAAGGGAACACTCTTGCACTGTTGGTGGGAATGTAAATTGATACAGCCACTATGGAGAACAGTATGGAGGTTCCTTAAAAAACTAGAAATAGAACTACCATACGACCCAGCAATCCCACTACTGGGCATATACCCTGAGAAAACCATAATTCAAAAAGTGTCATGTACCAAAATGTTCATTGCAGCTCTATTTACAATAGCCAGGACATGGAAGAAATCTAAGTGTCCATCATCGGGTGAATGGATAAAGAAGATGTGGCACATATATACAATGGAATATTACTCAGCCATAAAAAGAAACGAATTGGAGTTATTTGTAGTGAGGTGGATGGAGTTAGAGTCTGTCATACAGAGTGAAGTAAGTCAGAAAGAGAAAAACAAATATAGTATGCTAACACATATATATGGAATCTAAGGGAAAAAAAAAAAAAGAGGTCATGAAGAACCTAGTGGCAAGACGGGAATAAAGACACAGACCTACTAGAGAATGGACTTGAGGATATGGGGAGGGGGAAGGGTAAGCTGTGATAAAGTGAGAGAGTGGCATGGACACATATACACTACCAAGCGTAAACTAGATAGCTAGTGGGAAGCACCTGCATAGCACAGGGAGATCAGCTCGGTGCTTTGTGACCACCTAGAGGGGTGGGATAGGGAGGGTGGGAGGGAGGGAGATGCAAGAGGGAAGAGATATGGGAACATATGTATATGTATAACTGATTCACTTTGTTATAAAGCAGAAACTAACATCATTGTAAAGCAATTATACTCCAATAAAGATGTTAAAAAAAAAAAGGAATGATTTCAGTGAGCCCAGACTCTTGCATCTTCCCATACATAGAAAAGCGCTAAATTCCTTAACTTGAGATACAGTAAGTCCCTGCAAACGACCCTTCAAGTTTCGAACTTTCAAAGATGCAAATGAGCGTTCCATCAACGTTAGGTGTGAGTGAAACTGCAGCTTGCTCTCCACCTCCTATTGCTGACGATCCTTCAGCTCTACCATCTCCCACCTCCTCTCCCTCCTCCAGTCAGTAACTCTTTTTGCCTGTTCACTCGATGCCAGCCCCTGTATGCCAGCTGTTCTACTGTACTACTGTACTTTTCAAGGTACTGTACTGTAAGATTAAAAATGCTTTATTTATTCTTTGTTTTTTTATGTATTATTTGTGTGAAAAGTATTATAAACCTATTACAGTACAGTACTATTATAGCCGATTGTGTTAGTTGGATACCTAGACTAACTTTGTTGGACTTACAAACAAGTTGGACTGATAAACGTGCTCTCAGAATCAGAACTCATTCTTATGTACGGGACTTACTGTACCTAGTTTTCTTTTATTAACAGTAATCTTTTGTTCCTACTACCTGCCCCTTGTTGCAAAACTCCTATATATCCTAGCTCCCCGCCTCGCCTCCTCAGAGCAGTTTTCTCAGGGTTACTTGAAATGCTGCCTCCCGGACTTGAAGTCCTCAGTATGTCCACTGAAGAAAACACAACTCTCAATTTTCAGGCTGTGAATATTTTTTTTCAGTTGACAATACCTTACCCCTTCTATAACTGTTATGGTAACCTACTGTGTTAGGTGGGTCCCTACCCTAGGTTTGATTGACAACACATTACTGCCAAGAACGTATGAAAGAGTTTATTACTTCCATAATGGAAGTGTCTGGGGAGGGCAGGGAAGGCCTCTTAAGTAGGTGGGAAGTGCCTTGACAGAACAAGGAAAGGAGCCTGGCCTGAGTTTTTTGTTTTTTGTTTTTTAAATCTTTATTGGAATATAGTTGATTTACAATGTGTGTTAGTTTCTGCTGTACAGCAAAGTGAATCAATTATACATAAATATATATCCACTCTTTTTTAGATTCTTTTCGCATATAGGTCATTACAGAGTCCTGAGTAGGGTTCCCTGTGCTATATAGTAGGTCCCTATTAGTTATCTATTTTATTTAATTTAAAAAAAATTTTTGGCCGCACCACACAGCTCATGGGATCTTAGTTACCAGACCAGGTATTGAACCTGTGCCTCCTGCATTGGAAGTGGAGAGTCTTCACCACTGGACCACCAGGGAAGTCCCCCTATTTTATATATGTTAGTGTGTATATGTCAATCCCAATCTCCCAATTTAACCTTCCCCACCCCCCTTTCCCCCCCAGTAACTGTGTTTGTTTTTCACATCTGTGACTCTATTTCTGTTTTATAAATAAGTTCATTTGTGCCATTTTTTTAGATTCCACATATAAGCGATATAATATATTTGTCTTTCTCTGTCTGACTTACTTCACTCAGTATGAGAATCTCTAGGTCCATCCATGTTGCTGCAAATTTTGGCCTGAGGTTTTTTGTTTGTTTGTTTGTTTGTTTGTTTTAATTGAGATTAGGAGGTGGGCTAGTGTGAGATTTTGCACACAAAGGCAGGGGCTACCAAGGATTTAATCTCTTACCAGCACCAAAGAAGTAAGCACCCAGGGCTTCTTGTCATCTTGTACAGATGTGGGGCACCAGGAGAAGGAAGGATGAGGCTTTAAAAGTTGTCAGCAGTCAAACATTAAAAAATGGAGTCAGACTTCTAGATTCTCATCTGGCATGTAAAGAGCTTAGAAGGTGACATTCCTATAATTCTCACCAGAAAAAAGCAAACAAACTTAAAATTAACGACTCGGATCTATCAAACCATTAATCACAGGGCCGACTGCTGTCTCCAAAATTGGAGAGACAGTGAAATAGAAATTTTGAAATATGCCCACAATATTCTGCTCTTAACAATGCCTGTCCTCAAAAGATTCTGTTTTACCAGTGCCTAACTGACATGGTGGGAGGGTGAACTAGGAGATAGATGGGCCCCTGGGCCAGACAGCTGGTGTTTGTCAAGTGGAACAAAACTGAAGTTTTGTCCTCAGCCAGACAAGAATGATGCCCGTTTCCCTTCCTCCACTGATATGGAGGGAATGAACTGGCAGTGGGGAATTTGTTGCAGCAAAAATAGAAATGGAGTTTTTCCTCTCCTGAGAACAAGGAAAGTAAAGGGAACAGTGATCAGCCTAGAGAATAAACCAACAGGCCTGAAAGAGTTAATCACTCCTAGCTATATTTTAACTGTTACTAATCTGTAGTGTCTGTAACTAGATTCATCCTTCACAAAGCTAACCTATCACTACCTGACACTATGTGAATTACATCCTGCACCTATCACCCCCAACTCTGTGTGATGTAAATTACATCCTGCACCTGGTGTTTAAGCTCCCTGCACCCCCTTGTAACAAGTCACCCCTTGTCGCTTTTTGCATTTCAGAAAGAAGGTCACAGGCCAATAAGCCAGAGACAAACAGGCCCAGTTACCGGGTCGGGCCGCCTGACGCCAGATGTGACTGTTTTGAAATAATGCAAGAAGAAGAAAAATGCAAGACCTTCATGACTTCGATCCTTATCATACACCCCCGGACTTCGAGCCCCACCTATAAGATCTCCTCTGATTCCTCGGGAAGTGAGGGCACAGTTCTTGAGGCGCTAGCCTGCTGTGTTTTCCCCTTTGCCTGGCAAAGAATTAAAAGCTATCTTTCTTTTCCTCCAAAAACTCTGTCTCCATATTCCTGTTCAGCATCAGTGCACAGAGAGCCAAGGTTTTTTTGGCAACAGGGGAAATTGCTAACTTGAGTCTCCTCTAGCCTTTCTGCTTGACCTAAGTTGAGGGAGAGAGGGACCTCAGAAAGAGTTGTGAGGTTGAGAGTTTTGTTTTGTTTTGTTTAAACCCCAACAGCAAACACGTGGTGTGTTTTCCGAAACCACTTCACCAGCTCTCCAATTCCAACTGGGTGTCTTACAACTCAGTTCTACCACTAACCAAAATTAACACCAGATTCCACAGTTGAAGGGCCCAGTCCTGTTGTTGGGGGAACCTCTGACCATAACTGCCCACCCTGGCCAGACACGATAGTAACCACTTGCAATGAGTTATCTTACAACAGGAGGTTCTGGTAAGGAATGCAGAACTAACAAGCTACCACCAACCGTAAGAATTCGGGAAAGGTCAAAAGGAGAGAAGAGGTGCCAGTCCATATATCTTACCAACCTCCCAGAATCCTTCTCACTGGAATCCATCTTGGCTGAGCGATGGGCGTGCCACCAGGAAGGACCCTGAGTCAGAATGATCGACCAGAGACAACCCAGACACGAACCCCATTACTATAAAACGTAAGGCTTTGAGCTATGTGGCAGAGCAGTTCTTCTGGATTCCCTTACCCTGCTGCTCTCCACCTGGGCGCCCCTTCCCAATGAAATCTCTCGCTTTGTCAGCATGTGTGTCTCCTTGGACAATTCATTTCTGAGTGTTAGACAGGAGCCCATTCTCAGGCCCTGGAAGGGGTTACCCTTCCTGCAACACCACAAGACTGCCCCCATGTCAGATGCCAGCTGCAAATGCAAGGCCCAGGCCACACACATTTCTGGATGGCTGACTACAAATTCAGAAGTTCCCTATAACCCCTCATGTTTGTTCATTTGATAGAACGACTATTAGAACTAAGAAAAATGCTTTACTTATTATTATCAGTTTATTTTAAAAGATACAAGTCAGGCACAGCCAAATGGAAAGGGTGCACAGGGCAAAGTAGGGGAACAGGGGTAGGAAGGTTCCATGCCCTCTCCTGGCATGACAGCCTCCCAGCACAGTGATGTGTTCACCAACCCAGATATCTCTGAATCCCAAAGTTTAGGGGTTTTGATGGAGTTTTCAACACTGGGGGCTTGAGGGTGGGCTGGGCTCAAAGTTCTAAGCCTCTAATCATAGCTTGTTCTTCCTGGTAACCATCCCCCATCATGAAATCATCTATGGGTCTGGAAACAGTTGCCTCATTAGAATGTAAGATGCTACTATCACATGGGAAATTCCAAGGGCTTTAGGAGGTCTTTGCTAAGAACCATGGACAAAGACCAAATATCTTTCTTATACCATAGAAGGTCACAGTCTATGGTCACATACTGAGACCTAATCATGGGACTATAAAACATTTCCTTTCCACCCTCAACGTACCACCACATCAAGAAGACACCTAATAACAGTATAAAACACTGACAGAACTGTATGTTTCAGAACTTATTTACAAGTCTCTACAGTACTCCTAAAGATGACATGGGAGACAAAAGCAAGGACACCTGAAGATATTTTAGCCTCTGACAGCCACAGCAAATAATAAACAACTCCAAACCCTAGTCAGATAAACCTAAAATCTCATACTACAGGCCTAAAAACCTCAGTTCCTTTTCACGGTACGTCATGTCTGGTATTCAACAAAAGATTAAAAGGCACAATAAAAGACTTAAAAAACACATCTCCTAAAAAAATAACCAAAAAAAGGAGGGGAAAAAAAGAGAGAGAAAAAAAAAACCCCAACACATCTCTGGGATTAGGACAAGCAAAAGAACCTGATTCAGATGTAGCAGATATATGCTGGAATTATCAGACCAGTCATTTAAAGCAACCATGATTCATATGCTAAGTGCTCTAATGGAAATAACGGATGACCTGCAAGAACAGATAGGTAACATGTGCAGAGCTGGAAACACTAAAAAAAGAACCAAAGGGAAAGCAAAGAAATTTTTAAGAAAACAAAAGAACAGAACAAAAATAAAGAATTCCTTTTGGGGGGGGACCTGACCATTACAGTGGAAATGTGTGAGAAAAAAGAATCAGCAACCTTGAGGAGCCATCACTAGAACTTTCTGAACTGAAATGCAAAGATAAGAAAAGGGTAAAAAGACAGAACAGAAATCCAAGAGCTTTGGGACAATTAAAAAAGGTGTAACATATACAAAATGGGAATACATGAAGCAGAAGAAATAAACAGGATACGTAAAACAATGATGAGTGAGATTTTCCCCCAGATTAATAATGGATACCAAAATAGAGATGTAGGCAGCTCAGAGGTCACCAAACAGGATAAAAACCCTAAAAATGCACACCTAGAAATATATATTCAAACTCAAGAAAAATCAAAAACAAAAAAAGTCTTGAAATGTCAGGGAAAAAAACACCTTAGTTACAGAGAAACAAGGATAAGAAGTAAATTGGACTTTTCTTTTCAGAAACCATGCAAGCAGGAAGAGAGTTTTGTGAAACACAGTGTGTTGAAAGAGAAACCACCCAACTAGAATTTTGTGTCAAGCAAAATTATCTTTCAAGTGAGGGAGAAATAAAGACTTCCAAAAAAATTGAGGGAATTTGTCACCAATACCCCTCCTTTGCAAGAAATGTTAAAAGAAATTCATCAGGAAGAAGGTTAAGTGTTAGAGAAGGAACAAATGAAGGTAATAATTAAATTGTTTGTTTTTGTTATTCTTAATTAATCTGACATAACGTTTTGTTGAAAATAATAATAGCAGCAACATATTCAGTAATTATAGCTTTTGGATGAGTGAAATGAATGACAGAAATGTTACAAGGGGCAAGGGAGAGAATTTGCACATCCAGTGAAATGTTATGGTATTACTTCAGAGAGGAGTTGGGTTAGTTGTAAATGTATACTACAAACTCAAGGGCAATGACTAAAAATGTAAAAAAAAAAAAAAAAGTTATAATGATATGCTAAGAGAAGAGAAAAAATGGAATCAAGTAAAATGTCCCCTAAAAGGTAGAGAAGACAGAAGAAAAGTGGAAGACAAAAGAGAAACAAAGAACAAGGGCAACAAATAAAAAATGGTAAAAATATGGTAGATATTAATCGACCTATATCAACAATCACTTTAAACATCAGTGGTCTAAATACAATAAGTGAAACAAAAAAAACCTGTCACAGTGGATTAAAAAACAAAACAAAACTAAACTGGGCTTCCCTGGTGGCACAGTGGTTAAGAATCCACCTGCCAATGCAGGGGACATAGGTTCGATCCCTGGTCCGGGAAGATCCTACATGTCATGGAGCAACTAAGCCCGTGCGCCACAACTACTGAGCCTGCGCTCTAGAGCCCATGAGCCACAACTACTGAAGTCCGCGTGCCCTAGAGCCCGTGCTCCGCAACAAGATAATCCACCGCAATGAGAAGCTCACGCACCGCAATGAAGAGTAGCCCCCACTCGCCACAACTAGAGAAAGCCCGCGTGCAGCAAAGACCCAACGCAGCCAAAAATTAATTAATTAATTAATTTTTTTAAAAAAAAGAATACCAAGGGGGTCAGCATGGATGAGTGGCTGGAAGGCTGGTACCAGGAAGTCATGAGGACTCACACCAACCAGGGCTTGGAAATCCAAAAAAGGGCTGCAGACCCTACTAATTGCTCGCTAAATGCATCAGGAGCCTTGTACACCAGCTGCTTGGGATACTCTGCCTGCAGACACTTCCAACTGGCCCATGGGCACACCCAGTGCTCCATATACATCAACCCACACCCTATGTCTGGCTCCTCACATGACCCCCAGATGAGGAGCGCAAGACTGCACAGTAAACACACACCTGTAGCTCATAAGCACACACATGTAGCCGGCTTGACTAGGTGGGATTGGGAAGACATACAAACGTGAGCATTTCAGGGGAAGCAAACACAGCACCCAGCCTGGATGTGAGGGATCAAGGAAAGGCATAGAATCTTAAGAATTCTGTCCAAAAGAGGGAACAAGAGGCATGAAGTGGGCATCCACAGAAAAAGCCTGAGAGAAGCTCAGAATATCCATCTGGGTTGAATGGTGAAGGTGTTTCTCTCCCAAAGCCAGTCAGTAAAAACTGGAAGAGGTGACTGTTTCTTCAAATGCAAAGACAGCAACACAACACTTCGTGGAAAATGAAGAAGGAAAAAAAAATGAAGATTGTAAGGCATTCTGCTAGCTCAACAAGAAAAGCCACAACATGGACATATATACACTACCAAACGTAAAATAGATAGCTAGTGGGAAGCAGCCGCATAGCACAGGGAAATCGGCCCTGTGCTTTGTGACCGCCTGGCGGGGTGGGATGGGAAGGGTGGGAGGGAGGGAGACACAAGAGGGAAGAGATATGGGAACATATGTATATGTATAACTGATTCACTTTGTTATAAAGCAGAAACTAACATCATTGTAAAGCAATTATACTCCAATAAAGATGTTAAAAAAAAAAAAAGAAGAAGAAAAGCCACAAGTATCTATTGATTCCAGAAAATAATGATGCTGGTTATTATTTCCATGGGAAGAAACTGTTTTGTAAACAATCATACTTGAGCACTTCTGCTCTGCAAGCCTAAGCCCTGGAATTATTGATACATTCGAAAGCACCCAAAAGTAAGCAATAGACTTCAGAAACACCCGCTAAGGGCAGGAAAAAAAGGAAACAAATTTTAACACAGGCAATGTACTAATGTTATATTTTACTTTTCTGAAATTCACCTTTCTTTAGTTTACAGTTACTGTAAAACGGTGACTAAAAAGTGAATAAAACTTTTTAGGGTGACAAACCCATGGAGGAGCAGGAACATTTCTCAAGGGGTAGCTACACCCAAGGGCTTCCCATAGGATACGGATGTCTGTGCCCAGGAAAGACTCTGGGGGGAGACACCCAAGGATTTCATACAGCCTAGTTACAGGTGGTTATTCTCTGCTTTCCTCTCGTGGTAAAGTATCCACAAACCAAAAACTACACCTTTAAACATGAGCCATTCATTGGCTGTGGGAAAATGACAAAATTCCGCATCCCCCTCTGCCAAGGAGTAGCTGTGGGACCTTGTGTAAGAATTTAACTTCTTGGATCCTTCAATGTTTGCTTCTAAAAAGTGAGCTTAATATTTATTAGGTGTTAGGATTAAATGAGATCTGTGTAAGGTGTATGCACAGTCCCTGATATATGGTGAGCATTAAATAATTTGTATTTCCATTAATAATACTATTGATTTTATTACTAAATAAATGAACGCATAAATTTTCCGCCCTGGAAAAAAAAAATACCGCGTCTGTTTGACATGCACCACGGAGGACAAATATTTGATAATGATGCTGTGCATTAGAGACACAGCTGGCTTTGGGAAGGCGGGGAGGGACCTGGAATTTATGGATTTAATGCCAGCCCTAGGAAGAGCTAGGCTAGGGCGACAGGTTCGCGGATTTGAGACTCTGCTTCCCCAAACATTTGGAAAACTCCGGAGAAAACAGGTCCTCTTGGGGAGAAAGGTGGCACTGGGGTCCCCACAGACTAAAGCTCCACCCACACTTAAAGACCAGACACAGAGTCTGAAGACTCTACCCGAGGTCAATGCACAATCTGAGGAGAGACGGGTTGCGGGCGCAGAGCTGCCCAGAGAGGCTCTGGGACCAAAGTCACCATGCACAGTGATGGGACAGGACGCCCGAAGTCTCGGCTGCTGGCCCAGCCCCCGCGCTGAGAGCTGGAGGGGGCTTAGGTCTGAGCTGAGCCCCGGGCGGACTTAGGTCTGCAGACTCCGGAGTTGACCGCAGCAGGGTTCGGGTCCCACAGTGGCAGGTTCCGACTCAACCCCTCCTACCTGTCCTGGGACACCTGGCCCCTCAACTCACCATTTCCTGGCTTCTGGGGTCCCCCTGGGGTCCTCCCTTCCACTCCTGCCGCCTCTGCAGTTCACAGCATCATATACGCTGCAGAGAGACACCTGGGAACCGGGAGAGCAGATGAAACGCGACACTGAGCACCTCCAGGGGCCCCTATGTGGTCGGCTAAGTGTTGCCCCACCCACCTTCCCATGCTGCGCCCCTGATTGGACAATTCATGAGAACCCACCCCCTTTCCCTGAGTGACAGCAGGGCAGAAGGTCACGTGGTTGAACATAATGAGTTTCAGCCAGTGGGCTGGAACTTGCCCCCTCCAGGGAAGTTTGCTTTTAAACAAGACTTTTTCATAGGTGTTCCTAACCAATATTATGCATAATCACACAGTGAAAGCCACAGGGCTTATGGGGAAAATGGGATTGGGTGGGGTTCAACACTCAAAACTTGTCACTGACATTGAAAAAGAAAAGGAATCTAATAAAACAGCATCTTACCTATATTGAATGGTTAAGAAATACAAAAGCACTACAAGAAACAGAGCACTTTACCTTGAAAGAGGCCTGTCCTTTGCTTGTAGAAGTGATCAGTAGAAGTATTGACACTTGTGAGTTATAATGAAGAGGTGGAAGGAGAGTTACCTAAAATCACACAGAAAGTCAGAACCCAGATGGATATGGGGATCCTTCATAACACCTGAGAGGCACTGAATAAGCTGGCAGTGTCTTGAGCTGTGCGCATGTGTTCTGTGTATTTCTGAGCAGCTAGGTTCACCTGGGTGCAGTTTTCTGCAGTTAACTCCAGTTTCTCTTGTGTGCCTTGCAGATGAAATTGCACATAAGCAAACATAAAATTTACATTATGTTCAAATTGTTTCCAAATTTATCTATACCCAGAAAAATATCATGTTTTCAAAAAAGCATTATAGCAGAACTGACTGCATGTAGATGTAGATATAATTTTTTTCTGAACCATTTGAAAGTTGAAAATATCATGACACTTCACCATTAAATATATCAGCATGAATCACCCAGAATCAGGACATTGTCCTGTGTAACCATAATACCAATACCACGCTTCAAAAGTTGAGACTATTTTGGTATCATCTAATATTCAGTCCATATCAAACCAAGCAGAACCTGTGGGGACTTTACAGGGATACCCCTGTATCCCCCACCTGATGTTTATATTGTAGAAAATCTTTAGCCTCCTAGGCCTTCCCGGAGTTCCAAAGAGCAAATTTAATAAGAGAAGGGGGAGAATGCTGAAACAAAGGAAAAGGGTCAAGCAAGACAAAAATAATAATAGTTTAGCCAGAAAGCAAAGTCAAGGACCTGAGTTCCTCCTCAAGGGTATATTTAATAATCTGAGCTGTATCTTTGAGTTGTTTTTCTGATAATAAAACTCCCACCAGGTGGAAGAAGTTAACTGTATGCTGACCACAAACACATGGACCCCAGAGTGGCTGGAACCAGAAAGTTGATGCTGTTAACTCCTGAAATACCACCCTGTTACCTCACCATCCACCAATTAGAGAATTGTGCAGCATGACCCTCTTCCTCACTTTGTCTATAAAACATTTCCCTTAAAGCCACTGGGGAGTCCAATTTGTTCATAAGTCCAACAAAGTTAGCCTAAGTACCCAAGTAACACAATTGGCTATGTAGTACTGTACTGTAATAGATTTATAATACTTTTCACACAAATAATACATAAAAAACATCTTTTTGCCTCCACTCTCTCAATTATTTTCACTTTTTTTTCTCATTTTTATCCCTTGGTGCTTCTTTGCTGTACCAGCTACATCACCGCTGCTTTTACACTTGCTTCCAGACATCTGGGCTTGAAATAAAGATGCTGTGCTACTGTACTCGATATGGTACTGTACAGTAAAGTACACAAAAGCATAACCACTTGTAGAGGATGCACGCACGTGACAATGTATGCCAGACACGTGAACTAACTTACATGATTGGACATGCGAACCCATGTTCGTATCTTTGAAAGTACTCAACTTCAAGGTTTGTGTGTAGGGGACTTACCGTATTCCAACTGTCTTCAAATATTTCCTTTTTGTAGGTGGCTTTTTTCAAACTAGGATTCAATCCACCTTCCTATAACAATTAGGTTATTGACTTTTTAGTGTCTTTTGATTTAGTCCTACTCAGAACCTCACCTCCTCCTCCACCCGCCCCGCTGTTTTTTTGTCATTGACTCTTAAAGACGCCAGAACAGAATCTGGCTTTGTCCGCTTGCTTGAAATATACTCTTGAATAAAACTATACTTGAAAGGAATTATTCATAGAGTAAGTCTTATTAAATGAGAAAATTGGGTAAATTGGAAAAAAATGTTAGTGGGCAAATTGCTCCTCAGGCAAGTTCTCAAATGAGGCATTGAAGGATAAACGTGCCCAGGAGTGTCCTCAAAGGTGCCCTGGCAGGAGGAAGAAACGGGCTCAAGCCAAGACTAGTTGTTCTTCCTGACTACCTATTTCTCACGTGTTCCCATGCCAATCCAACCCAGCATAAGGGTTTTGAAATATTTCAGGGTTGAGCAAGAAAAAAGATATGACCACACACAAGGTGGCAGCAGCACACACAAGGTTTACTAGGCAATACGTGGACCAGTATGCATGCAGGGGAAGTACCTGGGAGCATGACATTTTGAAGAGGTTATGGCATGGAAATCACTACTCAGAAGGGTAGAAGGGCAAGGGAACTCTCACTAGAGAGAGGGGAGGTGGTCAGTGAGGAAACTTACATGTCTAGTTGATGTCACTCAGCAGCCTCGTGGGGATCTCTGGCTTAGACAGCTCTAAAGGACATCAGGGATTAAGGCATTTTACAGCCACAGGGTTTATCTTTTTTATGGAATCACATGTTGTGTGCAGTTTCACAGGGTATGCAAAGCAGGCAGATTCTAAACGAAATGGCAACTTTATCAAACAGTAAGCCTCTATATTAACAAGGGATTGATTCTAGAGCCTCTGTATTCTTATTCAGTATTTTGGTTTTTTCCTCTGATAATGAACTCTGGAGATTATTTTGGTATATTACTATTTTCCATATTCTCTCTCATGTTCCCCCACCTAAAATGTCTTAGTTCTCCTTGAAAAATTCCCTTCCTTGTGAATTTGAGAATCTACATCTTTACTTTCTAAAAATTACATTATGGTTTTAACTATATTACATTAAATCAAATATTTGGGGTGAAAATCAGCTCTTTCCAATATTGTAACCATTGATAAAGATGGTATGTCTCTACTTAATCAGGGATTTTATTTCCTGTCATATTACTTCATCATAATGTGTTCTCTTTTCTCTATTGTATTTGTTAATTTATTTAAAAATATTTATTTATTTGGTTGCTGGGTCTTAGCTGCAGCAGGTGGGCTCCTTAGTTGCAGCTCCAGGTCTCCTTAGTTGCAGCTCCAAGGCTCCTTAGTTGCAGCACATGGGCTCCCCAGTTGCAGCATGCAAACTCTTAGCTGTGGCATGCATGTGGGATCTAGTTCCCTGACCAGGGATTGAACCCGGGCTCCCTGCATTGGGAGCACAGAGTCTTTATCCATTGTGCCACCAGGGAAGTCCCTGTTGTATTTGTTTAGAATTCATTGATTTGTCATTATTTTTATGATTACCTTCCTTCCAATCCTCCAAATTTACTCTTCTCTTCTTTTTAAAATTTCCTAAGGCGGAGCTCAGATTATTGATTTCAGACATTTCTTCTCTTCTAACATAAGCATATAGTGCAATAAGTTTCCCTCTTGGCACTATTTTATTTCCATTCTACAAACTTTGAGGTGCTGTATTTTCATGTTCATTACTTTTGTCTATTTAAAAAAATTTTTTTGAGGGTTTCAATTTTTACCATAGGTTATTTATAAGTGTGTTGAATAATTTCCAATTATTTGGAGATTTTCTAGTCATTTTTATGTTATTGCTTTGAAATTGGTTCCATCATGGTCAGTGAACATCCTCTGTATGATTTCAATTCTCTTATATTTCTTGAGTGCTTTTTTAATGGCCCAGAATATGTTCTATTTTGGTGGATGTTTTATGGGGGCTTGACAGTAACGTGTATTCTGATGTTGTTGAATGGAGTGTACTATAAATTTCAACCCAGTGTTCTATAAATGTCAACATGATACTGATGTTTGATAGTTGCTCAGTTTTCCTATATTCTTGCTGACTTTTTGTTGAGTAACACTGTCACTTCCTGAGGGGGGGTACTGAAGTCCCTAGTTATAATTTTGGATTACTCTATTTTTACTTTCAGTTATGTCAGTTATTTTTTTAGGTTTTGATTTGATTGTGAATATTTTCAAAAGTACAGAAAACCTCAAAGAATTTTAGGTGAACACCTGCATACTCACAACATAGATTTTACCATTTTTAATACTTGCTTTGTCTCATAGCTATGAACAATATATCAATGAAACCATGTTATGTTTTGATGTGTCTCACTCTTTTTTTCCAGCTTTATTAAGGTAGGATTGACAAATTCAAATTATGTTACTTAGGTTGTACAATGTGGTTTCTTTTCTTTTTAAGATACACAATATCATGATATATCTTTTTTTGTTTCGTGTATTGGGTTGGCCGTTCGTTCGGGTTTTTCTATAAGAGCTTACAGAAACCCAAAGGAACTTTTTGGCCAACCCAATATTTTGATTCTCTGTTGTAATCACTATGTTCTTGGTGGATTGACTTTTTATCATCAGGTAATGTGCTTTTTTGTTCCTAGTAATTTTTTTTTGATACAAAATATACTTTATTTCACGGATACAGATACTCGGGATTTTATTATTACTATTGGGTTGACCAAAAAGTGACTTTGGTTTTTAAGTAAAAATAAAAGACACATTTTTCATTTTCACCAAGGACTTTATTGAACAATGTATTCACCTTTTTGTTCCACTACCCTCTGCCATTTTCAGGCAACTTCATAATTCCATCTTCCCAAAACTTTTTATCTTTTTGAGCAAAGAATGTTCCAGGTGCCTTTTACAGTCTTCCAGGGAATTGAAATTTTTTCCATTAAGAGAATTTTGTAAAGATCGAAATAAATGGAAATCCAAAGGTGTAATGTCTGGTGAATATGGTGGATGAATCAGAACTTCCCAGCCAAGCTGTAACAGTTTTTGCCTGGTCATCAAAAAAACATGCGGTCTTGCGTTATCCTGATGGAAGATTATGCGTTTTCTGTTGACTAATTCTGGACGATTTTCGACAAGTGCTGCTTTAAGTTGGTCTACTTGGGAGCAGTACTTGTTGGAAT
The DNA here is from genome assembly GCF_965194825.1 of Balaenoptera physalus. Classification (NCBI taxonomy): domain Eukaryota; kingdom Metazoa; phylum Chordata; class Mammalia; order Artiodactyla; family Balaenopteridae; genus Balaenoptera; species Balaenoptera physalus. Next base: position 23,270,511 of record NC_138890.1, on the reverse strand, counting down.
TAATCATTTGGTTTTCCAGAAGGAGCTCATAATAGCGGACTCCCTTACAATCCCACCCTATGCACAACATCACCTTCTTTGGATGAAGACCGGCTTCTGGTGTGGTTGGTTCATTTCGCTTGCTCCATGATCTCTTCCATTCCATGTTATGGCACAGTATCCACTTTTCATCACCTGTCACAATTTGTTTTAAAAACGGAACATTTTCATTATGTTTAAGTAGAGAATCGCATGTGGAAATACGGTCAAGAAGGTTTTTTTCGATTAACTTATGTGGAACCCAAACATCAAAGTGATGAACATAACCAAGCTGGTGCAAATGATTTTCAACACGTAATTTGGATATTTTGAGTATGTCGGCTATCTCCTGCGTGGTATAACATTAATTGTTCTCAATTAATGTCTTGATTTGATCGCTATCAACTTCAACAGGTCTACCCAGCCGTGGAGCATCATCCAGCAAGAAATCTCCAGCACGAAACTTTGCAAACCACTTTTGACATGTTTGATGAGTCACAACACCTTCTCCATACACTGCACAAATCTTTTTTTTGCATTTCAGTTGCTTTTTTACCTTTCTTGAAATATTAAAGCATAATATGCTGAAAATGTTGCTTTTTTCTTCCATCTTTAATATTAAAATGGCTACACAAAAATTCACCAATTTTGATAAGTTTTTTTTTGAATGGACACTGATATAACAGCTGTCACAATACAATCTAACAAAACTGTTTCGAATGAAGTTAAAGACAACCAAGTGCTACTAGAGCCATCTTATGGAAAAAACAGAATGAACATACGGCCAATCCAATATTATTATTGTTTACATGTTATAACTTTTCCAATACATACAGTAAATTTACACTTGTTAAAATTGAAATTAGATTTGAAGAAAACCACGTTCCATTTCTTTTTGAGGGGTATCCCACTGTAGTAACGGGTCCTGTTGATTATCCATTCATGAAGTGAAGGATGTTGGAGTACCATCTAGGTTTTGGCAATTATAAATTGAGCTTCCAAGAAGCATTTCTACCTGCAGTTTTTCATGAATGTAAGTTTTTATTCCTGAAAAGCAACTATCTTGAGTGGGAAAGTTGCATCAATTGTTGTGTGATAGAATAGCATAAAAGAAAATACTGCACCGATATCTCAAGTGATTGTACTATTTTGCACTCCCACCAGCAGTGGATGAGAGATCCAGTTGCTCCATGGCTTAAACAGCTTTTAGTATCATCAGCAATTTTCACTGTGGCCATTTTTATGGGTATGTATTATGCAATTAATGTGCTTCTAATATGGAAGTTTGAAGGCATAAATAATATAATGATTCCATACAGTAATCCCACTCCTGGGCATATATCTGGACAAAACTATAATTCAAAAAGACACATGTACCCCAATTATCATAGCAGCACTATTCACAATAGCCAAGTCATGGAAGTAACCTAAATGTCCATTCACAGACAAATGGATAAAGAAGATGTGGTACATATATACAATGGAATACTTCTCAACCATAAAAAGAATGAAATAATGCCATTTGCAGCAACATGGATGGACCTAGAGATTATCATACTAAGTGAAGTCAGTCAGAAAGAGAAAGACAAATACCATATGATATCACTTATATGTGGAATCTAAAATATGACACAAATGAACTTATCTGGGAAACAGAAACAGGCTCACAGACATAGAAAACAGACTTGCAGACTTGTGGTTGCCAAGGGGAAGTGGATGTGGGGGAGAGATGGATTGGGAGTTGCGGATTAGCAGATACAAACTATCATATAGAGAATGGGTAAACAATAAGGTCCTACTGTATAACACAGGGAACTATTGAATATATTCAATATCCTATAAAAAACCATAAGGAAAAGAATATGAAAAAGAATATATATATGTATAACTGAACCACTTTGCTTTACAGCAGAAATTAACACAATATTGTAAATCAAATGTACTTCAATAAAATAAATTAAAAAGAACATAATGATTCTACATTAAAAAGGAAGATAGGATAATATATTTTGAATGTTTCTATTTGTGAACAGCAAGGAACTGTAAAACTGTCAGAAATTCCTAAAATTTAAAAACTGCAATGAAGGTAGAAGGACTTGCTCTCACTCCCTCTTGCGAGAACACCAGAATCACAAATAACTGCTGGACAATCATCAACAGGAAGACACTGGAACTCACCAAAAAAGATACCCCACATCCAAAGACAAAGCAGAAGCTACAATGAGGCTGTAGGAGGGGCGCAATCACAGTAAAATCAAATCCCATAACTGCTGGGTGGGTGACTCACAGACTGGAGAACACTTATACCACAGAAGTCCACCCACTGGAGTGAAGGTTCTGAGCCCCACGTCAAGCTTCCCAACCTGGGGGTCCGGCAACGGGAGGAGGAATTCTTAGAGAATCAGACTTTGAAGCCTAATGGGAATTGATTGCAGGACTTCGACAGAACTGGGGGAAACAGAGACTCCACTCTTGGAGGGCACACACAAAGTAGTGTGTGCATCGGGAACCAGGGGAAGGAGCAGTGACCCCGGGGGAGACTGAACCAGACCTACCTGCTAGTGTTGGAGGGTCTCCTGCAGAGGCGGGGGGTGGCTGTGGCTCACCATGGGGACAAGGACACTGGCAGCAGAAGTTCTAGGAAGTAATCCTTGGCGTGAGCCCTCCCAGAGTCTGTCATTAGCCCCACCAAAGAGCCCAGGTAGGCTCCAGTGTTGGGTTGCCTCAGGCAAAACAACAAACAGGGAGGGAACCCAGCCCCACCCATCAACAGTCAAGTGGATTAAAGTTTTACTGAGCTCTGACTACCACAGCAACAGCCAGCTCCACCCACCACCAGTCCCTCCCATCAAGCCTCTTAGATAGCCTCCTCCACCAGAGGGCAGAGAGCAGAAGCAAGAAGAACTACAATCCTGCAGCCTGTGGAACAAAAACCACATTCACAGAAAGATAGACAAGACAAAAAGGCAGAGGGCTATATACCAGATGAAGGAACAAGATAAAACCCCAGAAAAACAACTCAATGAAGTGGAGATAGGCAACCTTCCAGAAAAAATATTCAGAATAATGATAGTGAAGATGATCCAGGACCTTGGTAAAAGAATGGAGGCAAAGATCGAGAAGATGCAAGAAATGTTTAAGAAAGACCTAGAAGAATTAAAGAACAAACAAACAGAGATGACCAATAAAATAACTGAAATGAAAACTACACTAGAAGGAATCAATAGCAGAATAACTGAGGCAGAAGAATGGATAAGTGACCTGGAAGACAGACTGGTGGAATTCACTGCTGCAGAACAGACTAAAGAAAAAAGAATGAAAAGAAATGAAGACAGCCTAAGAGACCTCTGGGACAACATTAAACGCAACAACATTCGCATTATAGGGGTCTCAGAAGGAGAAGAGAGACAGAAAGGACCAGAGACAATATTTGAGGAGATTATAGTAGAAAACTTCCCTAACATGGGAACGGAAATAGCCACCCAAGTCCAGAAAGCGCAGTGAGTCCCATACAGGAGAACCCAAGGAGAAACACGTCGAGACACATAGTAATCAAATTGGCAAAAATTAAAGACAAAAATTCTTGAAAGCAGCAAGGGAAAAACGACAAATAATATACAAGGGAACTCCCATAAGGTCTACAGCTGACTTTTCAGCAGAAACTCTACAAGCCAGAAGGAAGTGGCATGATATACTTAAAGTGATGAAAGGGAAGAATCTACAACCAAGATTACTCCAACCGGCAAGGATCTCATTCAGATTCGATGGAGAAATCAAAAGCTTTACGGACAAGCAAAAGCTAAGACAATTCAGCACCACCAAACCAGCTCTACAACAAATGCTAAAGGAACTTCTTTAAGTGGGAAACACAAGACAAGAAAAGGACCTACAAAAACAAACCCAAAACAATTAAGAAAATGGTCATAGGAACATACATATTGATAATTACCTTAAACGTGAATGGATTAAATGCTCCAACCAAAAGACACAGGCTTGTTGAATGGATACAGAAACAAGACCCATATATATGCTATATACAAGAGACCCACTTCAGACCTAGGGACACATACAGACTGAAAGTGAGGGGATGGAAAAAGATATTCCATGCAAATGAAAATCACAACAAAGCTAGAGTACCTATACTCATATCAGATAAAATAGACTTTAAAATAAAGAATGTTACAAGAGACAAGGAAGGACACTACATAATGATCAAGGGATCAATCCAAGAAGATATAACAATTATAAATATATATGCACCCAACATAGGAGCACCTCAATACATAAGGCAACTGCTAACAGCTATAAAAGAGGAAATCGACAGTAACACAATAATACTGGGGGACTTTAACACCTCACTTATATGAATGAACACATCATCCAAAATGAAAATAAATAAGGAAACAGAAGCTTTAAATGACACAATAGATCAGATAGATTTAGTTGATATTTATAGGACATTCCATCCAAAAACAGCAGATTACAGTTTCTTCTCAAGTGTGCATGGAACATTCTCCAAGATAGATCACATCTTAGGTCACAAATCAAGCCTCAGTAAATTTAAGAAAATTGAAATCATATCAAGCATCTTTTCTGACCACAACCCTATGAGATTAGAAATGAATTACAAGGAAAAAAACGTAAAAAAAACAAACACATGGAGGCTAAACAATACGTTACTAAATAACCAAGACATCACTGAAGAAATCAAAGGGGAAATCAAAAAATACCTAGAGACAAATGACAATGAAAACACGATGGCCCAAAACCTATGGGATGCAGCAAAAGCAGTTCTAAGAGGGAAGTTTATAGCTATACAAGCCTACCTCAAGAAACAAGAAAAATCTCAAATAAACAATCTAACCTTACACCTAAAGGAACTAGAGAAAGAAGAACAAACAAAACCCAAAGTTAGCAGAAGGAAAGAAATCATAAAGATCAGAGCAGAAATAAATGAAATAGAAACAAAGAAAACAATAGCAAAGATCAATAAAACTAAAAGCTGGTTCTTTGAGAAGATAAACAAAATTGATAAGCCATTAGCCAGACTCATCAAGAAAAAGAGGGAGAGGACTCAAATCAATAAAATTAGAAACGAAATAGGAGAAGTTACAACAGACACCGCAGAAATACAAAGCATCCTAAGAGACTACTACGAGCAACTCTATGCCAATAAAATGGACAACCTGGAAGAAATGGACACATTCTTAGAAAAAGGTATAACCTTCCAAGACTGAATCAGGAAGAAATGGAAGATATGAACAGACCAATCACAAGTAATGAAATTGAAACTGTGATTAAAAATCTTCCAACAAACCAAAGCCCAGAACCAGATGGCTTCACAGGCGAATTTGATCAAACTTTTAGAGAAGAGTTAACACCTATCCTTCTCAAACTCTTCCAAAATATAGCAGAGGGAGGAACACTCCCAACTCATTCTATGAGGCCACCATCACCCTGATACCAAAGATAAAGATTTATTCCTCAGATAAAGATTTAACAAAAAAAGAAAACTACAGGACAATATCACTGATGAACATAGATGCAAAAATCCTCAACAAAATACTAGCAAACAGAATCCAACAGCACATTAAAAGGATTGTACACCATGATCAAGTGGGGTTTATCCCAGGAATGCAAGGATTCTTCGATATACGCAAATCAATCCGTGTGATACACCATATTAACAAATTGAAGGATAAAAACCATATGGTCATCTCAATAGGTGGAGAAAAAGCTTTCAACAAAATCCGACACCCATTTATGATAAAAACTCTCCAGAAAGTAGGCATAGAGGGAACCTACCTCAACAGAATAAAAGCCATATATGACAAACCCACAGCCAACATCGTTCTCAATGGTGAAAAACTGAAACCATTTCCTCTAAGATCAGGAACAAGGCAAGCTTGCCCACTCTCACTACTATTATTCAACATAGTTTTGGAGGTTTTAGCCACAGCAATCAGAGAGGAAAAAGAAACAAAAGGAACCCAAATCGGAAAAGAAGTAAAGCTGTCACTGTTTGCAGATAACATGATACTATACACAGAGAAGCCTAAAGATGCTACCAGAAAACTACTAGAGCTAATCAATGAATTTGGTAAAGTAGAAGGATACAAAATTATGGCACAGAAATCTCTTGCATTCATATACACTAATGATGAAAAATCTGAAAGAGAAATTAAGGAAACACTCTCATTTACCACTGTAACAAAAAGAATAAAATACCTAGGAATAAACCTAACTAAGGAGACCAAAGACCTGTATGCAGAAAACTATAAGACACTGAAGAAAGAAATTAAGGATGATACAAACAGATGGAGAGATATACCATGTTCTTGGATTAGAAGAATCAACATTGTGAAGATGACTATACTACCCAAAGCAATCTACAGATTCAACGCAATCCCTATCAAACTACCAGGAGCATTTTTCCCAGAACTAGAACAAAAAGTTTCACAATTTGTATTGAGACACAAAAGACCCCAAATAGCCAAAGCAATCTTGAGAAACAAAACAAAAAAAAAAAAAAACGGAGCTGGCGGAATCAGTGCCCTGACTTCAGACTCTACTACAAGGCTCCAATTAAGACAATAAGTCATTAAGACAACATGGTACTGGCACAGAAATAGAAATATAGATCAATGTAAAAGGATAGCAACCCCAGAGATAAACCAACGCACATATGGTCACCTTATCTTTGATAAAGGAGGCAAGCATATACAATAGAGAAAAGACAGCCTCTTCAATAAGTGGTGCTGGGAAAACTGGACAGCTACATGTAAAAGTATGAAATTAGAACACTCCCTAACACCATATACAAAAATAAACTCAAAATGGATTAAAGACCTAAAATGTAAGGCCAGACACTCTAAAACTCTTAGAGGAAAACGTAGGCAGAACAATCAATGAAATAAATCACAGCAAGATCCTTTTGACCCATCTCCTAGAGAAATGGAAAGAAAAACAATAATAAACAAATGGGACCTAATGAAACTTCAAAGCTCTTGCACAGCAAAGGAAACCATAAACAAGACAAAAAGACAACCCTCAGAATGGGAGAAAATATTTGCAAATGAAGCAACTGACAAAAGATTAATCTCCAAAATATACAAGCAAGTCATGCAGCTCAATATCAAAAAAACAAACAACCCAATCCAAAATATGGGCAGAAGACCTAAATAGACATTTCTCCAAGAAGATATACAGCTTGCCAATAAACACATGAAAGGATGCTCAACATCACTAATCATCAGAGAAATGCAAATCAAAACTGCAATGTGGTATCACCTCACACCAGTCAGAATGGCCATTATCAAATTTTACTTAATTTTTAACTACTACAAAACTATATATTTTTTTAAAAAGGCATATTCAAGTGTGTCACATACAAATGTTACTACAGAAGAGGCCAACAACATGCTTACTGGCCTCGCCAGGTTAACTCTCTTGGTACAGCCCTCAGAACAAATGAAGCTCCCCCTTGGTACTTAGAAATGGAATGGTATCCTTAGATCACAAGGCAACTTGTTTAAAAACTCTATTTTTTACCATTTCCAACAGTTTATCATTGTAATCAAGAAAAATCTTGATAGTATGCAAGAAGTAAGAAATCACAGAAATAAATTGGTTGCTGAAGCTCACGTAAGATAATTGTCATTAATCCCCTAATTTTAATTTTTGGCGTTCATCACAACAGGCTCGTTTTTTCATTGAATTTGAATAAATATGATACATCTGAACTAATACAATGTTTACTAAAAATATTCTTCCTATCTGTTTAATATATTTGTGATTCTTCATAAGATTCCTTCTGAAAAGAGGGTTCTACTCCTAAAAAAAGACTTTTAAAAAACTGAATGTAAAGTGTTATACTCCTTCTTTTTCTACTGACTTTCGTTTCTGAGATTGTTAAGCAAATCTTCAATTTATTGGACTCATTTAAGATTCTAAAGCCATCTTTTCTCTCTTCTCACACACATCCATATTTTTCTCCCTGCTCCCCACTTCTCCCTCTGAGCTTGGTGTTTGTGTAAGACAATAACAGGAACAATCTGATTTGGCAGGATAATAATCAACCAAAATGTGTCTCTTCTGTTTCTCATTTTGCTTGATTACAAAATCAAAATGCTAGAATGGGTGAACTATTTTGAAGTCTGGGCTTTGAAAACACCTGTTTAGTGATGTGGATGAGTGAATTTTTCTATTGAACAATAATAGCAGCTTACTCTGTCACTTTCACACTTTGATTACAAAAACAGTGGTCTGGAAATATCCTGGCAAAATATATTCGGAGGTTATGGTAGCAGTTGAAATTCTCATGGAAGAATAAAAATGTACATTAGGACAATTTACACTTATTTTATTTGTTATACAATCTTACATAAGCAACGATCAACTCCTCTGTCCTAAGTAACTTTTTAATGTGTTATGTGAGCTTCATCAGCAGCTTCTTGATTGGGTCTCAAGCACTAATCAGGCCCCTCACAAGTACATTGGATGCTTAGACGTCTTGCCTCCATCATGAAGAGTAAGTAGGATCATAGTGACTAATCACATTAGCATGATTTAAAAATGCAGAGCGTGAATAGCTTTTCCCCCCAAGATCTGTAGTAAAAACATACGCACAATAAGACTGCAATAATTCATTACACCATTGGCTTGTTTATATTATAACATATTTATGTGCCCAGAAGAATGAAACCAGAAAACCACCATTAACAAGCAGAGGAAAGAGATTGTTTTTTTAACTGAATTCAGGATGAACATATAAAAAAAATATTTCAAAGAAGGGAAACTGCTACCTTGTTATGTCCTCTAAGACATTACAAAACCCAGTCTCACTAAAGATCTTTTTAGTAACCTATATTTTGTACTTCCCACTAAGAACCACTTTCTGCCCATAAAGCCAAACAGTGAGTTCCAGGTGAAGTCACTGGAAGTCACAGAAGCATGTCACTAAGGGAAAATTCATTCCCGTGAATTTTCATGGGAAAATTCCTATGTTTCCCATGAAAGCAAAAACCCTTACCTTCGGGGGAAGATATCCCATTTACAAATAGTATATTGCCACCCAAATGGATGTAAATTCACTGACTCCCTCTCAGGACTTGGGGTGTCTGCTTTAGGGCTGAATTGGTCTGCTAAATATTAGCTAGGTACTGAGCAAGGTGCCTCAGATGGAACTGTGAAAAATCACAAACGGTTCTTGCCTTCTACAAGCTTACCATCTAGTGAGGAAGGCACTAGATACTAATGATAGTATCAAGAGTTCTGTCCTGGAGGGTGTAATGAGAGTGTTGATACCTGGAAGTTAACAGGAGTTCAGGGGAAAGGACATGATGATGTAAAGTTTTCCAGGCAAAGTATTCCATTACAAGGAATGTTTAAGGAAATGAGAATAGTTTGTGATCAAATGATTATTGAATATTTGTTGAGTGCATACAGCTAACCTATAGATTACAAGGGAGAAAGTGGTGAAAAACAAAGCCAAAAGGGATTCAGGGGCCAGATTTATCAACGTAAACATTCAGGGGCCAGGGGCCTATCAGTGCAAAAGATAGACATGGTATCTGCCCTCAGGGAGCTAATAGTTTAGTAGGAGAAAAAGACTTTTAAAAATCAACACTAATGTCAAATTGTGAGCAATACAATGAAGAAAACAAATGGGTGTGAGGAGAGAGTAACAGGAAGAATCTGCTTAAGATGGGCTCAGAGGAGACATCTCTGAGGAGGTGAGATTTGCAGGATGAAAAAGGGTCAGATCATGAAGGGCCTGGTGAACCTTATTAGTGAGTTGTGGGTTTTGTGGGGTTTTTTTTGAATTTTGTTGTCTTTTATACAGCAGGTTCTTATTGGTTTCTATTTTATACCTATTAGTGTATATATGTCAATCCCAGCCTCCCAATTCATCCAACCACCCCCTCCCACTTTCCCCCGTGTGTCCATACGTTTGTTCTCTACCTCTGTGTCTATTTTTGCGTTGCAAACTGGTTCATCTGTACCATTTTTCTAGGTTCCACATATATGCGTTAATTTACGATCTTTGCTTTTCTCTTTCTGACATACTTCACTCTGTATGACAGTCTCTAGGTCCATCCACGTCTCTACAAATGACCCAGTTTCATTCCTTTTTATGGCTGAGTAATACCCATTGTATATATGTAGCACATCTTCTTTATCCGTTAGTCTGTCGATGGGCATTTAGGTTGCTTCCGTGACCCGGCTATTGTAAATAGCGCTGCAGTGAACATTGGGGTGCGTGTGTCTTTTTGAATTATGGTTTTCTCTGGGTATATGCCCAGTAGTGGGATTGCTGGGCCATATGGTAATTCTATTTTTAGTTGTTTAAGGAACCTCCATACTCCTCTCCATAGTGGCTGTACCAATTTACATTCCCACCAACAGTGCAAGAGGGTTCCCTTTTCTCCACACCATCTCCAGCATTTGTTGTTTGTAGATTTTCTGATGATGCCCTTTCTGACTGGTGTGAAGTGATAGCTCATTGTAGTTTTGATTTGCATTTCTCTAATCACGAGTGATGTAGAACAGCTTTTCACGTGCCTCTTGGCCATCTGCATGTCTTCTTTGGAGAGATGTCTATTTAGGTCTGGGAGTTGGGGTTTTATCTTGATGGTTATCCATGTTTAAAGGTTTTAAGTAGAGGAGAGATGCAATTAACTTGTATTTTAGACAAATCATTCTGGCTGCTATGCAGAGTCTGGAGATGAACAAGGCAGAAGGAAGAGGTAGGGAGATCAGCTGGATGGCTTTTCCAGTGAACTGGGTGAGAAAGAATTTCCTAGTGCCAGAATATTTTAGAAACAGTGCTATTAGGTAGAGGTAATATTAAACTATTTAACAATCAGTTTGGCATGAGCACTAACTCATCAGGATGGATGGTAGCTTCAGCACTGAGCAGGGTCTGCAGACGTCTCTCTGCTGGGCCAGGCTGGATAGACAGGTGGAACCCAGAGGTGAGGCCAACACAACCGGGGCTTAGACTAGCAGCTCTTTGCAACCAGTATGGAAGTATTTGAATATTTCAGCACCAGACGCAACTGTAGTAGTCTGGGAATGTGGTATAGAGAGCCAGGGAAAGATTCAGGAGATGGGTAGGAAAGAGAAGGCTTACATGTGGGGAATGCTTGAGGTGAGCAAAAGGGAGGGGTTAGCGATTAGCCTCTGGGCTCTGCTTGGGTAACCAGGGAAACTCATTCATTTATTCAGCACTTTATGTTTAAGACACCTGAGAGATTTGAAATGTCACGAGGGCCGGTGGATATGTGAGGCAGGAACGCGGGAAAGATGTGGGCTGCAGAAATAAATGTGGGAGTTTTCAGTACATCATTTGAAGCTAAAGAGTGGATGAGGTCCCCAAAGGAGAGACAATAGAACCCAGGATGGAGGCCTGAGCAACTCTGCCATTTAGAGTTTGTCAAGAGGAAAAGGAGCCTTTGATGGCAGAAAGAGTGGCTACTATTGTACAAGGAAAACAAATCCTGTGAGGTTTCGGAAGCTAAGAGCGGAGAGTGTTTCCAGGAGGAGGGAGTGGCCGGCTGTGTTCTAAGCTGTGGAGAGAGTGAGTAAGAAAGAGAGGACTGGAGACTCTCAGGGATTTAGCAGCACAGAGATTGTTGGTGACCTTGATAAGAGCAATTTCAGTGGGCGGTGAGCACAGAGGTCAGACTGTCTAGCACTGGAGGTGAATGAGAGGTGGGGAGGTAGAGATGGTGTGTACAAGACAACTACTTGCAGTGATGTGGGACTTGGATTTTTTTTTTTTTTAAAGGGAAGAGGCTTAAGCAAGTTTAATTGCTCGTAGGAGAAGCAGTAAGGTATTTTAATAGATTCCAGGGGTCAGCAAACTAGGGCTACTGCCTGTTTTTATAAATAAAATTGTATTGGAACCCAGCCACTCCCATTCATGTATGTATTATCTATGACTTTTTATGCTGTCACAGCTTACTTACTTTAGTAGTTGTGAAAGACACCCTGTGACACAAAACCAAAAATATCTACTCTCTAACCCCCTTACAGAAAAAGTTTGTTAGCCCCTGGATTAAACTAAAGTATTACATGCCCTTTTAATTTCCACAGAAATGCAAATAAATACAGACCATATATAAATGCATACATAATGACATACACTAACAATTTCCCAAGTCAAAAGTGCTACGGAAATTCTCCTTCATTCGTTTACCAATTTATCAATTAAAAAAACAAGACAAAAAGACGTAGCTACTGCTCTTCTGCGCATGCTACATATCTGTTGTTGACAATATAAAGTAAACACATTTTATTCACTGCAGCACACCTAGTACCTGGCGCTGAGCCTGACATGTGATAGGTGCCCAATAAACACTGGTTGAAGCAAAGAAGAGAAGGAACCAGGTGCTGTACTAGGGAATTGCCTGGGGCAAGGGGTAGGGGAGCTTTTGTGATTTGGGTAAATAGCAGAGGATTCCCTGTGTACATGAACTTAGCACCATCCCAGTGACGTTTGTGGGGGCTGGAATAGATCACATTCCTCTCGAATTAATCTGGAAAGTGAGGGGGAAATGGCTTGGGGGGATCTGGCTAAAGCTGAAGAGTATCCTTGATGTGAAAACAAAATCACAAAGTGGCAGTTTGTAGTTTGGCAGCAGGAAAGGGCAGTCTGCACAGTTCTTTATTTGTTGTGATGAAACAGAAAGTAGAGATGAGTTGAATTTATGTACAGTTCAAGCCAACTTATTCCTCAGGAGCATGTGTTGCTCTGTTAAAAAGTAGGTTAAAGTAACAAGTCAAAACATGAAAATTTCCAAAAACATTTTGCTTCACTGAAAACAAGCATATATAAGTTGCCCAATCTTTTGACACAGGAGCAAGGCTTTTGAGCACAGGGCATCACTCTTGAACAAAGAACATCCATAACATTAACTGAGATTTAGGTGTCTTTAAAGGAGAATGAAAACTTATAGATAAAGGGGAAGCGATCTGAGTGCAGAATTCTTCTAGAGTTTTTCCCACAATCTTTTGCAGCTATATCGCTCACACTTTAGGAAGCTTTTGACTTTTTCACTAGAAACAACTCCTTTCTTTGTCTTCATATTTCATCTATTTATGTAATATTTAATGATATCACATCATTAAAATAACAAAATGCAAGTGTCCTAAACAGACGTAGGAAACAACTGCTTCACAGGGAGGATACAATTCATATCAGAAGGTAACCTACTAACCTTGTTCTGTGGTGGGAACGCTGGGGTACAAAGGGAATAGGCGGTGATTCTGGTGACTCCAGGAAAAAGAGGCAAGTTAAGAGGGTTTCTCAGGACTTCCCTGGTGGTGCAGTTGTTGAGAATCCGCCTACCAATGCAGGGGACACGGGTTTGAGCCCTAGTCTGGGAAGATCCCACATGCCGCAGAGCAACTAAGCCCATGTGCCACAACTACTGAGCCCATGTGCCACAAATACTGAAGCCCGCATGGCTAAAGCCTGGGCTCCACAACAAGAGAAACCACCACAATGAGAAGCCCATGCACCACAACGAAGAGTAGCACCCGCTCTCCACAGCTAGAGAAAGCTCACGTGTAGCAACGAAGACCCCACGCAGCCAAAAATAAATAATAAATAAATAAATTTATTTTAACAAAAAAAGACTGTTTCTCTGTGAGTGTGGTACAAGCATGTTACAGGGCCCCAGCTGGTGCTCCTTGAGTCACTGACAAGCTGCCAGCATGGCTGGGTCCCCTGAATGTTGACTTGGGGCAGCTGTCCCAAGTCATCACACTCTAGGGACTGTGCAGTATTGTGCCCTGGAAAGCATGCATTCAACACTTGCTTTAGCTTCTTCTGGAATGTAGTATGTGGAATAATAGATGACTCCTCTTAACAATGCAACTACCAGAGAATTACAACTGATGAGAGACCAGCCTTATATATCCCATAGCAGATTTAGCTTTGCAAGGCACAGTTAACGTTCTCAAACTGCTGAATCTAGAGAGAGAGACAGTAAAATCTCTGTAAGCATATTCTGGCAGCAAGTCACCGGGTAACTAACAAAGAACACCCAAAATAGCAGGCAAAGATGACTGAACAATATAAAAGTCGAGAATCAAAGCAGTGGTTAATATATTACCATGAACTGAGACTCGGGAGCCCACGTTTTGCAGCAAAGGCCCAGTCAGCTTTCTAATTTATTTTATGCTAAAATTGGGTTGATAAAAAATGACCCTATTCTCTGCTGTCAATACTTTGGAAAAATTTTCCCATAGTTTGGAAAGGAGGGAAATAAGATTTCCCTGTGAGAGTTAACTGTAAAACCAAGAATGTCATTGATTACATACAGATATGCAGTCACTCAAGAGATCGAATATTTCCAATATGAAACCTTTTCATATTGTTCTCTATCAAGGCCTTAATTAATGGTAGAACTTGAAGGGGCCTAAAAGGTTCAAATGTTAGGACTCAGAAAGGTTACATGATATGTTCAAGGTCCTAAGGTCAATTATGAGTTAATCCAGCCTAGGACCTAGGTCTCCCAGGTCCTAGTCTCATGTTTTTCTCATTATAACACCCACCTTCTAGTTGGAATTTTCTGATTAGCTGGGGTCACTGTATCCTTAGAGATATGGTTACTATAGCTGAGGACCAAATTACCCTACAAATCAATGAGGTAAAACAACTGTTTATAATGCTTATTGGGTCTGTGGGTCACAATTCAGACAGGGGCTGTGGAGATGACTTGGGGCTAAGATGCCCTGAAGACTCACTCACTCGCTCACTGACATGTCTGCTGACTGATGGTGGCTCTCGCTGGGACCTCAGCACCTACAAGCAGCCTCTCTATGTAGCCTGAGCTTCCTCACAACATGGTGACTGGCTTCCAAGAGTGGGCATCACGAGACAGTCAGGCAGAGGCTATATTGTCATTTATGACCCAGCTGGGAAGTCATGCAACATGACATCCACCCCATCCTCTTTTTGTTGGGGCAGTCATAAAGTTCTACTCCAGTTCAAGGGGAAGGGAATAGACTTCACCTCTTGACGGGAAGTGGCAAGGTCCTGGAACAGCATGTGGGGTCAGAAATATTGCTGTGGCCACTTATGGAAATGACAATCTGCTACAACTAGAATTAAATGCCTTCTTTACAAGAAAAAAATTAGAGGGAGAAAAGAGGCAGCAGAAGAACAACTAACAAATCACACCTGAAGTCTGAGTATGCCTGCTCCCATTTCTCTCCCTCTGGGGAACTTTGCAATCTGTGCTTACTGCAAATTGAATGGGAATAAAGCATGTTAACTCAACATGATTGACGCTTTTATTTCATTTAACTGTCTAGTTTTGTGTGTTGGAAAGTATGTTTCCAGCTTTTATGCTAGGGATAAGATGTATCCTTCACAATGAGGAAAAGGGGAAAAACTATTTTAATTGAAGAACTTATTTTTTAAAATAGATCATGTAGTAGACTATAAAGAAAACATCAACAAATCTCCTAAAGCACAAAGTGCACAGACATTCTCTGACCACAGAGCAATAAAACTATAAATTAGGAACATTTAAACAAACATTTCCCACCCACTTGGAAATTCAAAAATACCCTTCTGTATATCTCCTGGGCATAAAAGGGGAAAGATGATTAAAATCATAGAATATTTAGAAAATAAAAATAATGAAAACACTACAAATCAAAACTCATGGGATACGGCTAAAGCTATATTTTAAGAGGCACATAAATCAGTAAGGAATGAATAATGACAAAGCCAGCAGGAGCAGCAATGTCTAACACTTTCTATTCTAGGAGCTTTATATGTATGGACTCATTTAATCCTCACAGCAACCTACAGGTAGATGCTATTATTTTCATTCTCATTTTACACAGGAACAAATTGCGACACAGAAGGGATGAGTGATTTGCGCGAGATCATGCAACTAGCCCCTGTCATTCCAGGAACTGGGGTTACACAGTGACCTAGAAGGCAAAGTGTACGCTCTCTTACAGCTGTGAGCTCCTCATTACTGCTGGGCAGGTGTGGGAGTGCCAGCTTCTCACGAGGCCTTCACAGATGCCTCCCTGGATGGGAGGGGCAGAAGTGCCTCGTTACCGCCGGGTGGTGGCAAAAGCCCTGAAGCTCCCCTAGGCCTTCTCTGGCAGTACCCCATCTGGGATGGGGAGAGAGGCCTTGTTACTGCCAGTGGGGGTGGAAGTCCAGGCTCCCCGTGTGGTCTCCACTGGTACTGTGGAGAGGGGAGGGAGGAGAGTGTGTATCATTCATGCCTGGTGGGGATGAAAATCCCAGCTCCCTATGTATCTTTCTCTGCCGCCACCTTGGCAGGTGTGTTGGGGTGCCTTGGTACAGCCTAGCGGAAGGCTGAAGTCTAGTCTCCCCTCTAGGACTTGGCTGCATGGGTGGGAGTGGGGCCACAGTTTTTTTTTTTTTTCTGTGGTTTTTGGCTGGAGTAGAGCTGCTTAGATAATTCTAAAAGTTTTCTATTTCACTAGGCTGACATGTTCCTGGTTCTCTGGCTAAGCAGACCAGGCTTTGGTTGAAGGTTGTTGTTTTTTTTTTTTTTTTTTTTGTCTGTGCCTGTGGGCGTTTGCAGGTTGCTAGCTTCTTCAGCTCCAAGTCTGGGATATACGAGGTAAACAAACAAACAAGGTAGGAACTAACCATGTGTCATTCCTCAGGTCTCAAAGTCCCTAGCTGATCTGCCTTCCTCTCTCTACCTTTCAGCCTTCTTATGTTTCTTTTATATGTAATGTCCAAGGGTGTTAGTTTCACTTAGCTGGAGGAATATGGGAAAGTACATCAACTTCATCTTCCCAGAAGAAGTTGTCTCTTATGTTAAGAAAAAAAAAATCTGACAGTATGTGTTCATTCTCAGAGCAGGAGGAGAGTCAGAATGACAGAGAACCACTGATAGGGGTGGAGGGGAGAAAAAGGGGGTGGGATCCTGTGCACAAGTGGAAAGGATGGCCCTAGATGTGAACATGGAGAGTTCATCTGAAGTCACAAGAGGAAAAGATGAGCATCTATTAAAAATGCAGGGAGTTTGGTGGTGAGTGGATGAGGATGTCTCCATGGAATAAGGGAAGCCATCAACTGAGAAAGGGGGCCGGGGTCAGGGAAGGCTGGGGATTTGCAGAGAGAAGCTGCTTTGAAAGGTGGTGGAGAGAACTGACTAGAGGAATACAGAAGGAGTTCTCTACATCCTGAAGCCACATAAATTTAGAAGGAAACCAGGTAGCCTAGTTGCTTGTTTTCCTCCAGAACTAGGTACAGAGTAGGCAGATAAATGTGGGCTTAATCAATAACTGTGCCAGATCAGATGAGAGAAGCAAGAAGAAAAAAAAAAAAAAAAAGACATGGAGGGTGAGAGGGCAGATAGCAGAAGCAAGAAAAACTACAATCCTGCAGCCTGTGGAACAAAAACCACATTTACAGAAAGATAGACAAGATGAAAAGGCAGAGGGCTATATACCAGATGAAGGACCAAGAAAAAACCACATAAACACAACTAAATGAAATGGAGATAGGCAACCTTCCAGAAAAAGAATTCAGAATAATGATAGCGAAGATGATCCAGGACCTCGGAATAAGAATGGAGACAAAGCCCGAGAAGATGCAAGAAATGTTTAACAAAGACCTAGAAGAATTAAAGAACAAACAAACAGAGATGACCAATACAATAACTGAAATGAAAACTACACTAGAAGGAATCAATAGCAGAATAACTGAGGCAGAAGAACGGATAAGTGACCTGGAAGACAGAATGGTGGAATTCACTGCTGTGGAACAGAATAAAGAAAAAAGAATGAAAAGAAATGAAGACAGCCTAAGAGACCTCTGGGACAACATTAAATGCAACAACATTCGCATTCTACGGGTCCCAGAAGGAGAAGAGAGAGAGAGAAAAGACCAGAGAAAATATTTGAAGAGATTATAGTTGAAAACTTCCCTACAATGGGAAAGGAAATAGCCACCCAAGTTCAGGAAGCGCAGAGAGTCCCATACAGGATAATCCCAAGGAGAAACACGCCGAGACACATAGTAATCAAAGTGGCAAAAATTAAAGACAAAGAAAAATTATTGAAAGCAGCAAGGGAAAAACGACAAATAACATACAAGGGAACTCCCATAAGGTTAACAGCTGATTTCTCAGGAGAAACTCTACAAGCCAGAAGGGAGTGGCATGATATACTTAAGGTGATGAAAGGGAAGAACCTACAACCAAGATTACTCTACCCGGCAAGGATCTCATTTAGATTTGATGGAGAAATCAAAAGCTTTACAGACAAGCAAAAGCTAAGAGAATTCAGCACCACCAAACCAGCTCTACAACAAGTGCTAAAGGAACTTCTCTAAGTGGGAAACACAAGAGAAGAAAAGGACCTACAAAAACAAACCCAAAACAATTAAGAAAATGGTCATAGGAACATACATATCGATAATTACCATAAACGTGAATGGATTAAATTCTCCAACCAAAAGACACAGGCTTGCTGAATGGATACAAAAACAAGACCCATATATATGCTGTCTACAAGAGACCCACTTCAGACCTAGGGACACATACAGACTGAAAGTGAGGGGATGGAAAAAGATATTCCATGCAAATGGAAATTAAAAGAAAGCTGGAGTAGCTATACTCATATCAGATAAAATAGACTTTAAAATAAAGAATGTTACAAGAGACAAGGAAGGACACTACATAATGATCAAGGGATCAATCCAAGAAGAAGATATAACAATTATAAATATATATGCACCCAACATAGGAGCACCTCAGTACATAAGGCGACTGCTAACAGCTGTAAAAGAGGAAATTGACAGTAACACAATCATAGTGGGGGACTTTAAATATATTTATTTATTTATTTATTTTGGCTGTGTTGGGTCTTCGTTTCTGTGCGAGGGCTTTCTCCAGTTGCGGTGAGCAGGGCCACTCTTCATCGCGGTGCACGGGCCTCTCACTGTCGCGGACTCTCCCATTGCACAGCACAGGCTCCAGACGTGCAGGCTCAGTAGTTGTGGCTCACGGGCCAAGCCGCTCCGCGGCATGTGGGATCTTCCCGGACCAGGACACGAACCCGTGTCCCCTGCATTGGCAGGCGGACTCCCAACCACTGCACCACCAGGGAAGCCCAATAGTGGGGGACTTTAACACCTCACTTACACCAATGGACAGATCATCCAAAATGAAAATAAATAAGGAAACAGAAGCTTTAAATGACACAATAGACCAGATAGATTTAATTGATATTTATAGGACATTCCATCCAAAAACAGCAGATTACACGTTCTTCTCAAGTGCACACGGAACATTCTCCAGGATAGATCACATCTTGGGTCACAAATCAAGCCTCAGTAAATTTAAGAAAATTGAAATCATATCAAACATCTTTTCTGACCACAATGCTATGAGATTAGAAATGAATTACAGGGAAAAAAACGTAAAAAACACAAAGACATGGAGGCTAAACAATACGTTACTAAATAACCAAGACATCACTGAAGAAATCAAAGAGGAAATCAAAAAATACCTAGAGGCAAATGCCAATGAAAACACGATGACCCAAAACCTATGGGATGCAGCAAAAGCAGTTCTAAGAAGGAAGTTTATAGCTATACAAGCCTAACAAAAGAAACAAGAAAAATCTCAAGTAAACAATCTAACCTTACACCTAAAGAAACTAGAGAAAGTAGAACGAACAAAACCCAAAGTTAGCAGAAGGAAAGAAATCATAAAGATCAGAGCGGAAATAAATGAAATAGAAACAAAGAAAACAATAGCAAAGATCAATAAAACTAAAAGCTGGTTCTTTGAGAAGATAAACAAAATTGATAAGCCATTAGCCAGACTCATCAAGAAAAAGAGGGAGAGGACTCAAATCAATAAAATCAGAAATGAAAAAGGAGAAGTTACAACAGACACCTCAGAAATACAAAGCATCCTAAGAAACTACTACAAGCAACTTTATGCCAATAAAATGGACAACCTGGAAGAAATGGACAAATTCTTACAAAGGTATAACCTTCCAAGACTGAACCAGGAAGAAACAGAAAATATGAACAGACCAATCACAAGTAATGAAATTGAAACTGTGATTAAAAATCTTCCAACAAACAAAAGTCTAGGACCAGATGGCTTCACAGGTGAATTCTATCAAACATTTAGAGAAGAGCTAACACCTATCCTTCTCAAACTCTTCCAAAAAATTGCAGAGAAAGGAACACTCCCAAACTCATTCTATGAGGCCACCATCACCCTGATCCCAAAACCAGACAAAGACACTACAAAAAAAGAAAATTACAGACCAATAGCACTGATGACTATAGATGCAAAACTCCTCAACAAAATACTAGCAAACAGAATCCAACAACACATTAAAAGGATCATACACCACGATCAAGTGGGATTTATCCCAGGGATGCAAGGATTCTTCAATATACGCAAAATGTGATACACCATATTAACAAGTTGAAGAAGAAAAACCATATGATCATCTCAATAGATGCAGAAAAAGCTTTTGACAAAATTCAACACCCATTTATGATAAAAACTCTCCAGAAAGTGGGCATAGAGGGAACCTACCTCAACATAATAAAGGCCATATACGACAAACCCACAGCAAACATCATTCTCAATGGTGAAAAACTGAAAGCATTTCCTCTAAGATCAGGAACGAGACAAGGATGTCCACTCTCACCACTATTATTCAACATAGTTCTGGAAGTCCTAGCCACGGCAATCAGAGAAGAAAAAGAAATAAAACGAATGCAAATTGGAAAAGAAGAAGTAAAACTGTCACTGTTTGCAGATGACATGATACTATACATAGAGAATCCTAAAACTGCCACCAGAAAACTGCTAGAGCTAATTAATGAATATGGTAAAGTTGCAGGATACAAAATTAATGCACAGAAATCTCTTGCATTCCTATACACTGATGATGAAAAATCTGAAAGAGAAATTATGGAAACACTCCCATTTACCATTGCAACAAAAAGAATAAAATACCTAGGAATACACCTACCTAGGAAGACAAAAGACCTGTATGCAGAAAACTATAAGACACTGATGAAAGAAATTAAAGATGATACCAACAGATGGAGAGATGTACCATGTTCTTGGATTGGAAGAATCAACATTGTGAAAATGACTCTACTACCCAAAGCAATCTACAGATTCAATGCAATCCCTATCAAATTACCAATGGCATTTTTTACAGAACTAGAACAAATCATCTTAAAATTTGTATGGAGACACAAAAGACCCCGAATAGCCAAAGCAGTCTTGAGGCAAAAAAATGGAGCTGGAGGAATCAGACTCCCTGACTTCAGACTATACTACAAAGCTACAGTAATCAAGACAATATAGTACTGGCACAAAAACAGAAACATAGATCAATGGAACAAGATAGAAAGCCCAGAGATAAACCCACGCACCAATGGTCATCTAATCTATGACAAAGGAGGCAAAGATATAAAATGGAGAAAAGACAGTCTCTTCAATAAGTGGTGCTGTGAAAACTGGACAGCTACATGTAAAAGAATGAAATTAGAATACTCCCTAACACCATACACAAAAATAAACTCAAAATGGATTCGAGACCTAAATGTAAGACTGGACACTATAAAACTCTTATAGGAAAACATAGGACTCTTTGACATAAATCACAGCAAGATCTTTTTTGATCCACCTCCTAGAGAAATGGAAATAAAAACAAAAAGAAACAAAAGGGACCTAATGAAACTTAAAAAAAAAAAAAAAGACATGGAGGGTGTGTATAAAGGAGTGATTATGATGATGAAACACAAAGTCAGTACCATAGCATGGCACAACTACAGAAGGCACTATTTTTATTGTATTTTGCAACACAGAGACCCAGCGTAGACTCTAATATGGATGAGGAAGAACCTGAGTAAATGGCCAGTGAATATTTGGGGGTGATTGAATTGGGAGTCCTAATAGGGCTGGAGAATTGTTAAGGTGGGACTGGTAAATTAGAGGCACCCAAAGATAGGAGATGATGGCCATAGAGAGAAGATATTTGAAATTGAGATTTATGAGGTGAAATAGATACTGGAAATGAAAGATCTAGGATATGAGAAGGTGTAGCTGAAGTGAGGTGGGGGGTGCTTAGCAAACTACATGCCCTTCACAAACTTCCCATTGAGAATAACTAAAAACAATGAATAAAATATAGAAATATATATATTTTTAAATGCATCAGTGACCTGCTAATAAAGTAAGGCCAAAAGGAATTCAAAGCAAGGCCCAAGTGAGATGACCCAGGCACTGCTAATGGCCTTTGCACTGAGGACTTTTGACAAATCAGGGGATCTTGAGATCCAGTGTTCACAGCCTTGTGAAATATGGATGATAGTTGACAAAGCCTAGGTCCAGCCCAAAGAGGGCAGCATAAAAGACAATCCTACATAAAGCTCGAAAGGGTATACTAGAAATAAAATTGCCCCCACTGCAGACAACAAGGACATTTGCTTACGTTAAAATTTGGCGCTGGTAAAGGAGAAGAAAAATCTTTCCTGAAAGTTTCTAAGTAAAGCTAGCCCTCACGTGTGAGTTTTGTTGCCAGAGTTGCACTACCTGGGTGGTCTGGAAAACCTTCAAGCTGAGAATTTAGTTTAAAGTGGCCCTCCTTCAGTAGTACCCATGAGCATCTGGCAGAAACACATGCAAATCCTTTTTAAATGAATTCCCTTCTATCTAGGCTTCAAAGAATTCCCATACAAATATGAATTCACAATGAAAAAAGAAAAGCATCATGAGCGAGACCCAACAAAATAACAAGCAACTCACATCACCCACAAAAAGTCAATCAGGTGTTGGAAATATCAGATAGTATAAAATTTATATACAATTTATAATGATTAGAGGGCAGAAACTAGGGAGTCATCTGCAGGAGATAAGATTTTTACATACACATTAAAAATACATATTAAAGATGGGGACGTTGCTGGTGTAGTCTTTTTATAGGTTTTATAAACCACTTGAGCCTATATCAGTCATTTTAGTGTCTGACATGTTTGGAACTATCAGTGCTTTGTTGGTTTATGGCTTAAATTCCTTTTCTTGTCGGTTTCCTTCTTCCCTTCACCCCACTTTAAAAATTTTCCTATACATAAAAATAGAATTAAGATTTTTTTTTAGTAAAATTGATACTTATAAGGTCAATATTTTAAAAATGCATTTCTATATACCAGCAACAAAAAATTAGAACGTGTAATAAAAAGACAGATGCCATTT
The DNA here is from genome assembly GCF_965194825.1 of Balaenoptera physalus. NCBI lineage: Eukaryota > Metazoa > Chordata > Mammalia > Artiodactyla > Balaenopteridae > Balaenoptera > Balaenoptera physalus. The sequence goes on along the minus strand of NC_138890.1, from coordinate 23,247,235 downwards.
ACAGTAGTATCAAAAATATGAATTACCTAGGAAGAGATTTAACAAAATATGAGTAAGACCTGTATACAGAAAATCATAAAATGACTGAGAGAAATCAAAGGAAATTTAAATAAATGGAAAGTGATACTATGTTTATGGGTAGGAAGATTCAATATTATAAAGTTGTCATTGCTTTTCCAATTGATCCATAGATTTCTTTTATTACATTTAAAATCCCAACAAAGTATTTATTTTGACTGGTGGGCATTGAGGAATGGATAGTGGAACTTGGCAAGTTGATTCTCAAGTGTATCAGAACGGACACTGAAAATCAGTTGAGAAAGTATGAGCTTTAAATAACTGATGCTGAGACAACTGGTTATTCATATAGAAAAAAAGGGATCTGAACCCCTACCTCACACCACATGCCAAAAATCAATTCTAGGTGTCTAAAAGACTCAAAATTAGGTAGAGTTTTTAAACTTTTTGAAAGTAATAAAAGAAAATGCCCTTTTCAATTAACGGATGAGAAGAATCTCTGAAGCGAGACAGAAAAGCATAGAGAGTAAAGTAAATTACTATTAAAGTCAACTACATTAAAATGAAGAACTTCTGTTCATCAAGATATACCATAACAGAAGTGAAAAGATGAGCCACACACTGGGAGAGGGTATTTGCTATACCCATATGACAAAGGGTTAGTATCCAGACCATATAAAAACTATAAGCCATTCAGAAAACTACAACCTAATTTATTTTAAAGGGGAAAAAGATTTGACTGGGCATATCACTGAAGAGAAAACACAAATGGTAAAATAACATATGAAAATATGTTCAACTTCATTTGTAATCAGGGAAATGCAAATTAAAACCACAGTGGCATATTATTTCAATCTCATCAGCTTGACAGAAATTTTTCAATGTGGAATACCAAGAATTAGAGATGTGGAACCACTGAATTCTTATACAGTGTTTGTGGGAGAGTCAATTTATTTCAACCATTTTGGAAGATAATTTGCATTATCTATTAGGTTGAAGGTATGCATGCCTTTTGACTCAGCAATTCTACTCTCTGATGTTTGGCCTAGAGAAACTCTTGTACACATGTAGTGGGCGGTAGGTACAAGATGTTCATAGTAGCATATCTGTAAGAGCAAAAACTAGAAATAACCAAGATATTCACCAACAGTAGAATGGAGTAAAATTCTGGTATATTCATATAATTGAATACTATACAGAAGTAAACATGAATAAGCTGTAGTTATTTGCAACAACGTGGATGCATCTCAGGAACATGTTATTAAGTGGAAAAAGTATGTCCCAGAAAGACCCATATGGTAAATTCCAATTATATGAAGTTCAAAAGCATGCAAAAATCATATATACATACATATATATGTATATATACATACACAAACAGATGTATATATAGAATGATTAGGAAGGATGGGATTGGAGAGGGACACATAGGGGCTTAAATGTTCTATGTCTTAAATGGGACAGTAGGTGCACAAGTGATCATGTCCCTGTTACTTTTTTTGTCCTTAAACATTTATTTTATAAATATTCTTTTGTATATATCCGATACTTAATAAAATGTCAAGGCTCTTTGGAATTGAGGAGGTAAAAAGAGCTTTATCACAGAATGATTTCATGCTGGAAAGTTAGAAACAACAACAAAGGTCCCCAGTAAAGGTCTGGTTAAATAAATTAAGGTACATCTGTATAACAGAATAGCATCCAGCAATGAAGTGCATACACTGACATGAGATGTTCCTTGTACAGTAGATGAAAGAAGTTACAGAACAGTATGATACCTCATTTACATAAGAAATATAAAAATACACATACATAAGTATATAAAAAGCATTTAGTGAGTACACCAAAAAGATAACTGTATTGGAATCTGGGTGTTGACTATTAGAATTATATTTAGGTTGTTTTCTCTTGATTTCTTCTCATTTTTTTCTACCAGAAACATATATTACTATTATACCAAAAAAAGTCAGAGAAAGAGTAGCAAAGAATATCTAAGAAACATCAGAAAAAAGAATGTAAATATAAAATGTTTGGAAACGACCTTCACAAAATATATTAACATATTATTTGAAGAAAATGGTTACACTTTTATTAGAGTTAAAAATGAGATTTGAAGATAAATGGATTTATCTATCTATCTATCAAGTTTCTGGCTAAAAGGCAATATAATAAAGATTTAACTTCTTCCCAATTTAATTTACAGGATTAAAATAATCCCAAACAAAATCACAATGAAGTTTTTTGTTTTTTTTTTTTAAGGGCAAATCATTCATTTATTGTTTAAAGATTGCAAGACAACATCTGAATTTCTGTAGCACAATGTAAATGTTTTACTTTTTTGATAAAGCAGAGTATAATAGAAAAAACAATTAGTTTCCAGTAATATCTATATCTCTATTCAGAATTAAGCCTTCCACAGACATGTTACCTGGAAACAAAAGCCTGTTACAATAAGCAAAGCTTCAACCAGAGCGGCTATTTTCGGGCAGGGAAAGGTTCATCCCTCTAGGGGGATGCTGTGCTATGTAAAATGGCTGCAAGGTCACAGCCTTGAGGGCGCTGGAAGTCTATTCTCCACATGAAGTAGTTTGGTGAACTTCAAACGTCCATTCATCTGCAACCAAGCTGGCAACCTTTAACTGATTCTTTCAAGCAGGTAAAAAATAAATTAAAAGAAATCCCTACACTGTTGTTCCTTGATTTACACTGTTAAATCGTTCATTAACATGTAATTCTGGCTAAGAATTACATTTGAGACTCCTTGCTCAGATTTTGGTTAACAGTACAAATCTTTCCGAAATTCAAGTTCTTATTAATCAATAATTTGTCAGCTAGGATACATTCAGGCATCAGCTGCAACTACAGAATAGATGCACTGCCTCAGCACTTTGGAAAGACAGAATCTAGAACACTACTAGCAGACAAAATATCTGTTACTAGACAGCATATGTGCAGTACAGCAAGACAAAAACATATATTCATATGTTGGCTTGTTTAAGCCTCAAGCCCTCAATCCTTTGTTGAAATACAATAATTTCATTTCTATGGTTTTCAATACCAAAAACTCAACCCCCAGGAGGGCTAAAGTCTAATTTATACTCCAAACCAAGTAGCAGTGCAGTTCGCTACTACTGAGGCTGAATCCATAGACTTCGAGACCACGTCCAGAAGACAAGTTATTATATGTAACACTCTAGAAGGTCTGAAACATAATAATCATATACATAGCTGGTCCTCCAGAGCTTTTTACCTATAACATGTTTTTTGATGAAAGTTATTTAATGCACTGGAGATAACTGTGACTTACTGATCAAATATTTGAATACTTGTACTTACCTGGGATTTCATTTCTGCTGAAAGAAAAAGGAAGAACAGGACTCACTTTAAAAAAAAAACAAACTTTAGAAGTGAAAGTAAAAATCTTATCACACACTATCACTTTTGGAAGCAGCACAGAGGGGCAGTCAACGGTAAAACACTGGTGAAATAGGTCAAAACTCTAGGCCAAAAATCCATTATTATTCATCAGTGACAGTACCACAACTGTGCCCTTCATAATTAATAATCACTCCTAAGAATCTTCATTTGGCACCAGATGATGTGCTTAAGAGAAACACTCTGGGAGGTTTTGAATCAGACTTGGTTTTTTGTTACCCAAGTTACAGGAAAATGTTTAAAGTGGGGGGAAGGGAAGAAGGAAACGGACCAGAAAAAGAATTTAAGCCATAAACCAACAAAGCACTGATAGTTCCAAATATGTCAGACACTAAAATGACGGATATAGGCTCAAGTGGTTTATAAAACCTATAAAAAGACTACACCAGCAAAGTCCCCATTTGTCTGTAGAGTTCAGAAACTAAAACAAGGAATATTTTAGCTTAAAACCTTATCTCAAAAGAATCATATACACTTCACGTGAATAAAACCTGAAACCAAACATTTTTAATAGCTCCAATACCCCAAATATAAAGAAACAATTAATTCAGAAGACTGGGCAATCTCTATCTCCCCTCCACACTAACCACCCATCCCATGGAAGACCAAGGGAGATCAGACCTTCCAGACTTAGGCAACACCTGGCTGCCGCAAAATTCTACGGAGACTCCTTGTGGAACAGCAGTCTCCCATCTCTTGTGTCTCTCCCTGTCATGATCATGCAGGAAGCAAGTCTGACTGTGCTATTTGTTATCACTGTCTGTCACCCATCTGCAACATGATATTGCTACAAAGGTAAGTACAAAGTAACGTATCTAGTTCCCTTTCCCCCAGAAGGTTGAGGCTCAGGTACAGGGGTAATTCTCCTGCGCACACAGTCATTATTTAGGCCGACTCAGTGACTTCAACAGGCTTCATCATGTGATCAGGTTTGTTGCCAGCTGCATAATGCTCCCACATCTGTAGATAGAGGCGCTCTAGTTCCATTGTGTATTGTTTGGTGTTGAACAGAGGGCTAGATATTCTCTGCTTCCAGACTTTGCCACGAATTCTCTTCAGGTATTCTAGATCAGTTCCCAGTTTCACAGCTATGTCTTCATACTCTTGTCTATTTTTAGCAATAAGCTCAAGACAGCCTAAACAAGTGAGCTGGGAAGCTGCAACTCGGGAAGCAAGAGTCTCTCCTGGCATAGTCACCATGGGTGTCCCCGACCAAAGGACATCCATCCCTGTGGTGTGTCCATTACAGAGTGGAGTGTCCAAGCAGACATCAGCCAGCTGGCCTCTCCGAACATGTTCCTCTTTAGGAGCAACAGGTGAAAAAATGATACGGTTCTGGGGAAGGCCCATATTTTGCGCGTACTGTTGAATATTAGGTTCTCCTACTGCTGGGAAACGCAACAGCCACAGTACGCTATTGGGAACACGCTTCAGAATATTTGCCCACATCTGCAAAGTAGATGGGTCAATTTTATATAACTGATTAAAGTTACAGTACACAATGGCATCTTCCGGTAACCCGTACTGAGAACGTGTGGTTACAATAATGGTACGGGGAACCTCCTCTCCAGTGGCAGCCTTATTGTTGATCTGGGCAGTTGCCAGTCCATTGCTAATACTGAATCCATTAATTGTTATCTGAATTTGTCCTCTGTTAATCATTTCAATAACTGCTTCTGCAATCGTATTCATAGGAATGACAGGCATATTGAGAGCTATATTACTGCTGTCTGTGTTGTTTCCTCCATCAGGACATTTCATCTTGACAATTTTCACATCTGGTAGACTATCAAGAAATGCTTTGAGGTCGATGCCATTCAGCACAATTCGATTGTCATAAATGTGCCCATTGGACTTAAAATCGATGACTGCTTTTTCCTTCAGGTGAGGGAACATATTAGCATGATCACCAATAAAGAAAGTACGGGGCATATAAGCCAGTTTCTCAGAATACTGCTCAGCAACTTCAGCAGGTGAAGTTTCCTGATCAGTGATGATATAATCCATGAAAAGCGCGCCACTAGTCCCAGGGTACCCCAGCCACATTGCCTGAATAGGAGCTGGCCTGAGCGCAAAGAGTTCATTTCGAGCACCCCTGGTATAACCATTCAGATTTACGAGGACGTGTATACCAGCTTGATGGATGCGATCAGCTGCTTTTCCGTCGCATGGAATCTGAGAAAGATCAACGAAATGATCGGCTTCTGCCATCACCTTCGCTCGGAAGTTTGTGCCATCATCTGGGCTCAGGGCATAACAGAATACCTCAAATTTATCACGATTGTGCATGCCTGGAATAGACTGCATAAGATGAGAAGTAGGATGGTTCCCAAAGTCAGAACTCACGTATCCTACACGCAGTCGACCATCACTGAGCTTCAAGTCCTTTGGATGTTCATACGGTGGTTTACGAAGGACACTGATGTTATCCAGGCAGAGGTGCCCATGCCTCTCGGCAATAGCTTTCCTGACGCCGTGAGGAAGAGGATATAACATGCTGTGATGAGGCTGCACGGAAGGCAACCTGTTCTTCTCTAACTGGTCAGCCACAACGCTGACCAACCTCTTCATGCGCTCATCATAGTCTGTCCAGTCACAGACAGTCTGCAGGCAATGAGCCAGATTACAATAAGCGTCAGGAAAATCAGGTTGAAGCTTCAGAGCAGTGCGATAAGAAGCAATTGCTTCTGAAATATTACCCAAATCCTTGTGAATGGAAGCCAGATTGCTGTGGGCTTCCGCAAATGCAGGGTCAATCTGAATGGCACGTGTATAACACTGCAAGGCTCCCTGAACATCCTGCATCCCCGTTAGAGTGTTTCCCATATTACAGTAGGCCTCAGCAAAGGTAGGACTGATTCGAATAGCCTCCTTATAATGCATCAGAGCTTCCTGCACTTTTCCCTGCTGCTGCAATACACTTGCTAAATTTGAATGGGCAGCAGCAAACTCTGGGAAGACTTCTAATGCTTTACAATACAAGCGAACTGCCTCTTCAATGTTTCCCTGTTCTCGCTTGATATTGGCTAGGTTATTCAGAGAGTCTGCATGGGTGGGACACAGCCAGAGAGCTGTATTATAACAATCTTCTGCTTCGGCAACACTGCCCTTCTCTTTGAGAGCGTTGGCTAGGTTGCAGTAAGCGTCCGGGAAGTGTGGTTGCAATTCAATAGCTCGCCTGTAGGTGTCTATTGCCAGATCTATCAGGCCTTGCTCATAGTATACACAAGCCAGGCTGCCATGTACCACTGCATGATTTGGACTCAAGCTTAGGGCACGAAGGTAAGCTGCCACAGCTCGTTCAAAAATCCGTGCCTCTTTGAAGACATTTCCTAAATTGATATAAGCATCCAGAAAATTGGGGTCATGGGTGACAGCCTTTTCAAAGTGATGAATTGCAAGCCAAATCTCCCCTTGTGCATTGAAAACACAGCCAAGATTACTCCAAGCTACTGCAAAGTTCGGTTGCGTCTCAATTGCTTTCAAATAACATGCCTTGGCTTCTTCCAAGCGACCCAGGGCTTTGAGCAGGTTCCCCAGGTCACTGCAAACACAGTACAGATCAGGATTGTACTGAAGAGCAGAGGCGTAAGCTTGTACTGCCCCTTCCATGTCGCCTGCTGCTACCAAAGCGGCTGCCAGGTTAATATAACCATCAGTGAAATCTGGTTTGAGACGCAATGCATGCCGGTAATGCTGGATTGCTTCCTGCAACTGCCCGCTTTCCTTGTACACATTCCCCAAATTCGAATAGGCTTCTGCCAGAAGAGGGTTCTTTTTAATTGCCAGAGTACTAAAGTGGGCAGATCCGTCCAGCCTTCGACACCGGAAGTGAATAGATGAAAGTAATAAAAGTACACCAGTATTGTCTGGCTCTTGTCTCCAGAGCTGCATGCAGTGTCTCTCAGCTGCCTCAAAATCTCCCACCTGATAGGCTCGATGTGTCAACTCTGCTAACCCTTGGAAGGAAAGCATACGTTTCGTTGGGTCTGTGCTGTCGGCCACATTGCCCACGGAAGACGCCATCTGGAGCTTCTGGAGGGAGTGCGAAAAGAGGGTAATTGAGTCCCGCTGCCGCCACTACTGGCAAGAATGTTTCTAGAGGTAGCAAATACAAGGGCAGCAGCCGTACCACTGCTTTGGCAGGCTTAAGCGGCGGCAACAGTTACATACACTGAACCTTAGGAACTCTGGTTGGCCATCTATCTCTCACGGTCTTGAAAAAATCACTATGAAGTTTTTTTTAATTGATAAGATGGTTCTAAAGTTTATCTGGAGATGCAAGAGGGAAGAGATGTGGGGACATATGTATATGTATAACTGATTCACTTTGTTATAAAGCAGAAACTAACACACCATAGTAAAGCAATTATACTCTAATAAAGATGTTAAAAAAATATAGAGTTTATCTGGAAGAATAAATGGGGCTATTGATAATAGAATTCTGAAAATTAAAATTAAGAGGTTAGACTTGTTCTAATGGATCAATTTTAAAATGAATGCTAAAGCGACAACCATTGAACCACTATGATACAGTCAAATAGAAAGCTCTTAAACATCTAGTAGAAAGTGCTCAAACATCTCTTTATATTTTTAGAAACAGTGAATGTTGGAGGAAATAATGGTAATAGAGAAAGTATAAAATAAATAATGTTGGAATAATGGTTAAGGAAGGGTAGTTAATTTTTACCTTAAAATACGTTCTAAAACAAATTTGACGGTATTTACCTAAGATAAATTATAGATAAGTTAATGTAAAAAAATTTAAATCATTGTTCAGAGGGAGCACAGAAAATATGTAACAGATTCACGATGGTATAAGTCACTAAATCCAATGACTTTGCAGGACCAACTGATAATCTTGACTACCAACACTCTTTTTCTTCCCTTTGCCTCCTTTGACTTCTATGACACACACTGCCCTGATTTTTCACCTCACTTTGGTTGCTACTTCTCCAATTCCTTTGCAAGATTATCCTCCTCTGAAAGCCATTACGTGTTTGAGTTCCTCAGGGCCCATTCCTTCTCTACACTGTCTCCCAAGATATTCACATTTACCCACGGCTCCAATGACCACCTCTACTCAGGTGACTCAAATTTAACTCTCCCCCAGGCATTTCTTACCTATCAGTATAAGTCAGAATCCCTGAAAGAGAAAGGTGGCACACTCAAATGTACCGTAATTAAGGAGACTGTAGTCGAGAGATCATTTGCAAAGGGTTTGGGGAAAACAAGAGAGGACAGTAGTCCAGCATCTCAGGGAGCTTTTACTGCCTAGGCTTAAAGGAGGAGGTTAGGGACTTCCCTGGTGACTCAGTGGTTAAGAATCCACCTGCCAGTGCAGGGGTTCAAGCCCTGGTCCGGAAACATCCCACATGCCACGGAGCAACTGAGCCTGTGCGCCACAACTACTCAGCCTGCACTCTAGAGCCTGCGAGCCACAACTACTGAGTCCGTGGGCCACAACTACTGAAGCCCGTGTGCCGCAACTTCTGAAGACCGGGCACCTAGAGCCCGTGCTCTGCAACAAGAGAAGCCACCGAAATGAGAAGCCCACTCACTGCAACGAAGAGTAGCCCCCACTTGCCGCGACTAGAGAAAGCCCGGGCGCAGCAAAGATCCAATGCAGCCAAAAATTACTTAACTAATTTTTTAAAAAAAGGAGGAGGTGGAAAGGATTACTGGATTCGAGAGAGAAAAAAAGAGGAAGAGGTGGGAGGAAGAAGAGCAGGAGGAGCAGGAGGCAGAGGAAGAGGGTTTGAAGGAGGCAGGGTGGAAAGAGGAGGAGGTGGGGAAGAGGAAGAGATGATGCAGGATGTATATCGTATTGAGTAAATACTCAGCCTTCACGCTTCTTCCTTCATGTACCTCCTATGGGCTGAACGCAACTAGAAGGCAGAGCACACGGGAGCAGGTGCTGGGGATACATGGAATCTTGACATCCCACACACGTTAATGTCTCCGGGCAGGGATCAGCGTAGAGATGGGTGGAGAGTGGCTCTAGATGGGGAGGCAGAAGATATCTACCTAACAGACACCGCCTGCTTGGCTTCTTCTCTAGGACATCCCAGGGATATTTAAAACTCAGCAGGTCCAAGATTAAACTCATGAACTGCCCACTCCACAACCTCTCAAGAACAAGACTAATGAAAAACAAACTGGTCCTCTTTCAGTGTTTTCTGTGTCATCAAATGGTATCAAAGTCACGTGTGTCTCCCCATAACTGTGCAGGAATGGATTGGAGTGGGGCAAGAGTAGGCACATAGGTCATTGAGGACGCTATTCCCCTAGTCCAGACACAAATGATGATAGAATGGGCTGAGGAAGTGTTGGTAATGACGAACAGAAGTGGATGGATTGAAGTGGATAGACTGAAGAGATATTTCGAAAGCAAAATTGTTAGGACTTGTTATGAGATTGGATGTTTGGAGGTAAAAGTAATGTGGTTGTCAAAGATGACACCTTCAGTGATTTCCCATAGATCTTAGGAAGGAGACACAACTCCTTAACATGGACTTACTGGCCCTGCGTGGTCAGCATCCCCCACTTCCCACCCTTCAACCTTCCGCCTTCACTTACACCAGGCCCCTCTGAGGATGTGGACCATGTCCTACATTCTTTCAGTCCTTCCTCTTTCCTATGCTTGCCCATGAGCAGGACCTTTGCACCTGCTCTTTCCACTGCCTGGAATGCTCTTAGCCCACTACCTAAGTCCTCTTTATCATTCTTAGCTCAGTCACCACTTCCCCAGGAAAGCTTCCCCTGACTTCCCTAACTAGACCTAACCCTTCTATGAAAGCGCTCCTAGACTGGGTCCTTCCCTCTGTAGCCTCTATCCTTTAGTAGCTTACACACACTTGTGTGGCTTTTCAGTAAACGTCTAACATATTCTCAATCCCCCACCAGGATATGAACTCCACGAGGACAGGGGCTGTGTCTTTCTTGTCTCACAATAAATAGTCTTATTGCCTCTCGTAGTGCTTGGCACCTTGTAGTACACACACACACACACACACACACACACACACACACTCTTTATTGAATGAATGAATGAATAAAAGTAAAAGCAATGGAATACATCATGCAGAAACACACTGATGGATTTAATAGACTTAAATTATAATCTTCTCTATATTAAACAAGAGTAAGGAGTAAATGATAAGTGATAAACTTAGAGATATATTCATAATATAAAGACAAGAAGACTATATCTCAGTAGAGTTCTTGCCACATCAACAATACAAATAATACCCAGCAGGAATTGACAAAAACAAAACAAAACAAAAAAACCCCTAGAACAGAAAGAGTTATGACAACTTTTCACTGTAAAAATTGAAACTCCAAATAAAACTGGCCTAAACAATAAGGAAACCCACTGTATCACGTAACCAGAAGGATAGGATGGCTTCCCTCAGGATCATGAGACGGTACCCAACGATCACCGGGGACAGCATTCTTTCTTGTGCACATTCATCAGAGGAGAAATGCAGTCTCTTTGTTAGCAATACAATACAAATCCTGGGCTTCCCTAGTGGCGCAGTGGTTGAGAATCTGCCCGCCATTGCAGGGGACACGGGTTCAAGCCCTGGTCTGGGAAGATCCCACATGCCGCGGAGCAACTAGTTCCATGAGCCACAACTACTGAGCCTGCACGTCTGGAGCTTGTGCTCCGCAACAAGAGAGGCCGCGATAGTGAGAGGCCCGTGCACCACCATGAAGAGTGGCCCCCACTTGCCGCAACTAGAGAAAGCCCTTCCACAGAAATGAAGACCCAACACAGCCAAAAATAAATAAATAAATAATAAAAAAATAAAAGGAATTCCTTTAAAAAAAATATTTAAAAAGTGAAATTTTGATGACGCTTTAAAAAAAAAAAAGCATATTCAAGGAAATATAGAAACCTGTGATCTTTGGTGGAATTAGTTTACCTAGCTGTGTACTGAAAGGTAATGGTCTTTTGAGCCCCCTCTCTCACACTATCCTGCCCCCTGGGGCCACAGATAAACCTGTTAGCTAGAAAGCAAGCTGGTTGAGGCTGGGCAAAGATTTATGTATATCACCCAGGGCAAACTTTTTTCTGAAAAGGTGGGAAAAGCCTCAATAGCTATGAGGAAGGTGGATTCCAGAAGGCATGAATTAGCAATGGTCCTGAAGGGAATCCTGCAAGGGAATTCGGAGAAGATGGTAAGAGAATGAGGGCCGAGCTAGGAAGGGGCAGGATTGATATATGAGCCATAGTCCTTCATTGCGTTTGGAAATGGCTGCATTTGGCAGAAGACATCCTTATTCTTCAACGAACAGAAACATTTGCTTCCAAGTCATCTGGATTTTTTGCTCCCCTAAATAAATACTTCTGGATTCAATCAGAGTGGGAGACAAACAAATTTAGTTGTTTAAAATCCCACTCATATTTCTGAGCCGTTTTCTTATCAATTATCATTGGAGTATCTTTCACTTAGTAAGTAACTGAGGTGCTAATTCTTGGTCTTGAAATGTGATACCAGACCCAAGCCATATTCTTTGAAATGATTGGGTTAATGTGTCTTCATCTAGAAATGTGACTCCTCCTAAAACGATTTCCCTTAAAAACTGTGGGACATTGAACCATTCCAATTACCACTGGGCTCGCCAGTGATACAGATGGTGGGAAATTCCACCATACTTTATATATTATCTCATTGCCACTATAGCAAGAACTTGCTGAATTCTTTAGAGATTATGATGTTATTAACTCAGGTTCCATTTATAGGCCAGCATGACAAGGACAACTGCTTTCCTGTGTTGCATTTATTTCTTGATACTGATTCTTCCTCTTGCTTAGAAGCAGTTCCTTCATTGTTTCAAGTTAGTTTCATTAATTTGGATCCGTTTTCCAATGTCAGACTATTTGCTTTTAATCATATGGTCTTGTCATCTGCATGTGTACTTTATTCTTAAGTTACTGATTACATTTAGAGGTAAATGAGTTAATATGCACCCTCACAGATCAACAAGAAACCATTACACATCTAGGCAGTAGTGACATAGAAATAAAGGCTACCTCTTTTGTAAGCAGTTTTTTTTTAATGTGAGTCCAGTAGCACTGAAAGTTTCTTCAGCCTTACATATTTGAGTAGATTTTAGTATGTCATCTGTGTGGATTATGAGTTTGTAGGCTTTGGCTCTGAAAGCTGTAATTACCAATGTTTGAAAGACATCTGTGAGGGTGAGGATATGGAGAAGATAAGCCAAAAGCAAGATATATAATTACCACACCCTGTCTTCCTATTGGGAACTCTGGATGTTTTAAGCAATTAGGACGTTTTAGACAGGTCCTTCTCCTATCAGAGTGCAATATCAGGTTGCTCTGAATGTAAGTCATCAATCTTTCAGGCAGGAAGTGTCCTCTCTCACATACACTATCAGCTCATAGGTCCTTCAATGACTAGGGGTGGAAAAGATCCATACTTCTCTATCACTGAGTGAACATATCCCTGACTGTCCTGCTATAAAGGCAATTTTTATAGAGGGAAAAACACTGGGCCTGGAGTCAGGAGAGCTGATTCCCAGCTCTGAATCTCTCATGTGCTGTGACCCTGGCCAAGGCTTCAAGCCTCAATTTTCCCATCTGAAAAATGGAAATAGTATAACTACCTCACAGAATGATCACAAGCAAAAAGGTCATATTTATGAAAGTGCTTTAAAAATACTATGAAATTTCTATACAATTCAGGATATAGAAAATAAAAAATCATGTAGAGTTGCACCATTTCTTTGGAATGTTAAATATTTGTTTCTGTTTTCATCTATGGTTAAATACTGAACATATATGCTTTCAATATTTAGGAATGCATTGAATGCATAGCTCCGCTATGAGTAGCTATGGCTTGGAAATATTGGGAGAAATGACAAGATTCCTTGTTATTGATAATTAACAAAGGAACCCTTTCTTTCAAAGGTAAGGGTAGCTTAAACCTGACTCACAGTACTTTGCTCTGCCTGATTTTCTTTAAGGAAAACTGCTGAAAAGTTGTCTAAGAATAAGTGAGGTGAGATTGGCCCTTGAGTAAGGAGAGTGGGCAGCTAAAGCCTAAAGCTTCTTTCTCAATAACAAGTTTAAGTGCCTTGTTTATTTTCATGGGATTAAGTGACACTTGTATAAATACCTTACTGAGTAATGGTGCTGTGGCAAAAGTGAAGTTTATTTAAGACACTGCTCCACCCAAGGTGAGCAATTAAAGCAGGTATGTAAACTAAGTCACCTTTGGCTTCTCTACTCAACCCGATGAGTAAGTAGTACTAGAAAGGAAAAATGGTGTGGGGTATATGGCATGGCTGGAGGTGGGAAGAAATAGGAAGGCAGAAGAAGCCTCCCTGAAAGAATGAAGGAAGTGTGAACGGTGGTAGGAAAACTATAACAATTGAAAATTGATTCCGACTATTGATATCAGTCTATCAAGTTAATGCAAATTAAGGTGGCATGAGATTTCTTTAAAAAAAAAAAAAGCCTTTTCCCCATACAGTGTAATAATAACCACCTTATTTTAAATGTAGCCAAGAAGGGCTGTGTTTGCTCATGTGATAGGGTTTCCATACTTCCCACACCTGGGGAAGTATCAGCTAATATTGATTTAGCACTAATTTATACCTGATGGTCAAGACCAACTAGAATAGAGGAAAACTGGTACAAATTAGTGAGGCCCTGTGGTCCCAGTAAGTGGTCTGGGGCCCAACTGTTGTATATCAATACAAATAACTCTTTCTGGGAAGGAATGGAAAAAATATTTTAAATGGATCTGAATCTGCTCTCAGAAGCTCTAGTGCTATCAGGCTAAAGATCTCCTCTAAGAATGCTAGGAATGGGTAAGATCAAGTTACATTCTTAGATTTTTATTATGTTTAGCTTATTAATTTGGGAGGTAAGCAAACTAGAAGCAGAACAGGCTTTAAAACATCTGAGTTTGTTATTATATTATGAATAATAACTGTTAGCTGGTCCATTCCATTTACCTTTTCCTCAATGAAATTCTCTATAAAGAAATATCCATAAACTAGTCTTACATCTTAAATATCGCTGCAGATTATTTGGAACCATAGAATTAGATACCAATCCACTGAAAACTGTTTTCTTTGGGTAATTTCCACGAATTGACGTCAGTTATCCACAAATCTTTGTATTTGGCTAAACACTGAGAAAATATGTGGGGCCTGCAATTAAACTTAGTGAACTTTTAATCATTTCTAATCCACTGTTTCCCAAATTGGCCAAATCATAAACATCACCTGGGGAACTTTTTAAAAATTGTACAATCCTACCCCTCCTGCTCCCAGACCTGCTGAATTAGACTCTCTAGGGAATGAGGCTGAAATCTGTATTTTTAGAAGGGCCCCAAGAATGCCTGATGAGATATATGTTTGGAAAACAATTCTATGTCCTTGTTGTATTCCTCGTGATGTCAGAGCTCTTCAAACCCCAATATTCCCTTCTGACTACCCCTCTCCTCAGTGATCGCAGGCTTTTTTTCTGTTCCACCCCACCTAAGAAAGGCACATTCCCACCAACCACTGTGGCCCCCAGCAGCAGTGAGTCTCTGCGGCAGTTGCAGTGGAGGGCATCTACCATCTTGGGTGGGGAGGTCATGGAGTAAAGGGATGGAGGTGTGGTCTGGAAAAGTCTTTCCAGAGATTCCCCTTGACAACCAGTTGTAGATGACATTGCTACCTCCTCAAATGGCCACGCTCAACTTCCTTTGCTCTACATAAATTTTTTCTTTACCTTCACTCTCTTAACGTCCCTTCTTCCTGTAAATGGAGGGGGAAACATTGTCCCGTTTTGTCAAACTTGTGCGCTTGATCAAATCCTCTACTGCCTCATGGAAACTAAATCTATTAGTCCTCCTCATTCCAACTTCATTTTTTTCTCTTTTGGCTTCTATTGGCATATCAGGAGATGTTTCTTCCCTATTCTTTTTAAACTAAAGCAACATATACTTTCTTGGACTCTGATGAACCCCAAGATCCCATTTGACTTCATGCCTTCTGTTTACTGTCAGATTTCTCAAAAAGAGAATTCTACATTACTTGCATTCATCTTCTCACCCTTCTCATCAACCCAACTGTACCCTGGCTTCCACAGAGCCACATTTTATGGACACTATTGGTGTGAAGATTTCCAGTGATGAGATCCAATGACTTTGCTTAGCCCTTAACCTTCTTCCCCATCTAACAGCTTTTGACATTGCTGATCACCACATCCTTTTAAAGACTTTATCAATTAGTCATCATTTAACTATAAGAACAAAAACCTATTCAAATGATTGAAACAGAAAGGGGGAGGGTAATATAAGGCCAAAGAAACTCTCTCACAGAAAGTATAATAGGGCTGCACAGGGATTAGCATCAGGAACTAGGAAGCTATCAGTAACCAATAAAGTTTTAACAAATAATTCTCGGGCACCTGCTATATTCCAGGCACTCCTAGGTGTTCAGTGACCAAGTAGTCAACAGAAGAGACAAGGTCCCTGCCTTGAGAGACTTTATAATCTAGTGGGGAAGGCTTACATAAACAGGTAAACAATTGTGTATTAACACCGTATAATGAGCACTACAGATGAAACAAACTGACCTAATGATACATTATTATAGGTTATTAGTGATAGGCAAGGACTCAGAAAGGATACTCTGAAGACAAGGCATTTAAACTGAGATCTGAAGAATGGGAGGGAGCCACTCAGGGCAACTGAGGATTGGGGCTGTGGAAGGAGTGCTTTAGGCTGAGGATACACCTGTGTGCAGACCCTGCAGTGCTGTTTCGGGGGAAGTGAAAGGAGGCCACTGTGGCTGGAACTTAAAGGGTGAGGGGGAGAATCAAGGGAGGTAAGGTTGGAGAAGGAGGCAGAAGCCAGAGCAGGCCAGGCCTTTTAAGTATTTAAAGGAATTTGGATCTCATGGCAAACTAATTGGAAAACATTGAACTGATTTAAGCAGGAAACAACAGGGTCCGATGTATTTCCAGGTTTACCCTGACTGATGAGCAGAAAATAGATGAAAGGAGGCAAGAGTAGAAGGTAGAAGACCAGTTGGCAGCTACAGCAATAGCTCAGGTAAGAGATGATGGCAGTTTGGTTTAATGTAGTAGCAGAGGAGATGGAGAGAAGTGGATGGACTACACATCTATTCACGAGGAGCAAATAAGAGGACCAGCTGATAGGTTAGAGTTGGGGAGGGAAGGAGAGGGAAAAATCAAGAATATTGCCTGGGTTGTCTTGTTTACAATAACTGGGTGAATGGTGATAACATTTACTGAAGTGGGAAAAAGTAAAGATAGAATTTCTTTTTAATAGTGAGGGGAGGAAAGCAGGTTGATACAAATTGAGAGTTTAGTTCTATTTCAGATACATTAATTTCAGATATTCACGGAGACTTGACATGTCATACAGACAAATGAATATCTGAATACAGATTTTGGAGGAAATGTCTAGGCTAAAGAGATTAATTTGCGAATTTGTTACCATTTTTAGTATTTAAAGCTATGGGAATGACTGAGATTACCAAGAAGGTGAGTTCACAGACAAGAAAGCAGAGAATAGAGCCCAGTTTTTAGAGGGCATTAGAGGAGGAAAAACCCCTGAAGGTCACTGAACAGCAGTGGTTAGAGAATTAGGAGACAGACCAGCCAATAGAAGAGATTAGGTTTTCAAAAAGTTGAGCCTGACCAACTGTGTTGAAAACTGCTAAAAGTTGGAGTAGGATGAGGTTCAAGGAACATCCACTGGGTCCAGCAATATGTAGGCTGTTGACAACATGGATTAGCAGTTTTCATTGGCGTGGTGGGGGTGGAAGTCAGATTCGAGTAGATTGAATAGGAAATCAGAGTTAACCTGTAGACACCTCTCTCAAGAAGGTTGCTGTGAAGGGATCAGAGAATTAGTATTACAGATGGAAAGGGATAGCATAAGAATCTTTGTTTTTTTTCTAAATGTTAGGATGGAGCATGTTTATACATATTGGGGATAATCAAGAATTTGATGATGAACAAGAGGAAGGGAATAACTGAAGAAATGAAACCCCTAAGAAGAGGGGAAGGAATTTAAATCATAAGTAGAGGAATGGCTTTTGACAGGAGAGGAAGAAAGAAAGGAGAGATGGGTCCAAATGCCAAAAAATTTGTAGATTTGATGGTAGGAATATACTGGAGTCGCATCAGGGTAGGCAGGTGTGGGGATGGTTTTAGAAGATTGAAGAAAAGGGATAAGACAGAAAATAGTCGTCATGGGAAAATAAGCATACTCTCAGTTTCTCTCTCTCTCGCTCTCAGGTCATCTGTTCTCATTTTGATTTTCTGCAAGTCACTTCATTCGTTTCTTTCAGAAGGCAGGTTTCCTCCACTTTTCTGTTTCTGTGACAGAAGATGGCCACCCCATGCACAGGTTTCTGTGATCACCCAGTTCATGCCCTTAATAGAATAACATTGTATTTCTTAATTCCAAATTCCCAGGGGAGAAAACCTGATTGGTGCAGCTTTGGTCAGTTATCGAACTCAGGTCAAACCAACCATGGTCAGAAGAACAAGGTCAAATCGTACAAACATAGCTGTCAGGCCCAAACCCTCTGTGTGTTGGCGGAGGATGAGTTCTTAGAGAAGGGGACGTGAGCTCCCAGATATCCCACAGACATCTACCAAACATCCTCTGAGACACCAAATTCTTTAATTAAGAAGTTCTTCCCTTCTGCCTTCTTTCCTAGTTTTGTTTTCTTTGGATTGTTTATTTGCTTACTTTTCCTCCTCCACTAATGTATAATTTCTCAAAATTTTCGCCTTGATCCTCTTTTTCTTTATTTCTATATTTTTCTCCCTCGCCAACTTCATTTGTGCCCGTGGCTTCAACTATCATATGTACATGGATAACCCCCCAAACCATACCTATGCTCTTCTCAACTATCATTTAAAAACTGCTCTTAAAAACTCCAAACGAGTTTTTTTCTCTTTTTTCCCCTTGTATCAAAATCAGATGATGAATGTTAACTCAACTAGTTACGGGAAACATTTCATAATATAGTTAAGTCAAGTCTTTACGCTGTACACCCTCAACTTATACAGTGCTATATGTCAATTATATCTCAATAAAACAAAGGAAAAAACTGTCTCCACTTGAATAGCCTCTGGTTGTCTTATTTATAGATGAGTTCATTATCTTCTCCCAAACCTGCTCCTTCTCTTGGCTCCCTATTCCTGTTAAAGCCACCACTATCCTCTTAGGCATCCAAGCCTGAAGCTTCAGAGCTGTCTGACGTCCTACTTTCAAGGTCCATCAGCTAAGAAGGAGTATCACCTGCATCTTTTCCTCCCCTCCATGTCCCCTATCATTCTCCTAACTCTCATTACCTAAACTCCATGGACTATTCTCAAAGTCTACTAAATCATCTTCCAGTTTACAGTCTCCATCCAGGTTGTAAACTATTCTTGCATTAATATTCAAAAAGCCCAGCTCCATTCATGTTCTCCCCACCCGCTCAAGAATCTTCAACAGCTCCTCCCTGCATACTCGATAAAGGGCAAGCCTTGCCTGGCAACCTCCATGACATGCCATCAACAGACCAAGACTTATCTTCCGTTTACCATCAGTCGAGGCACACTGCTCGATCATCTCCTAACACAGCCTGTGTATCCCTAGTGACAAGATTTCCTCATACTCTTCTTTCCTGAAGCCTTTCCTCAAAAGTGATCTTTCCCTCCCATTGCTTCCATTGGCTTCATTTGCATCTCTCTTATGGAAGACCTATGTTTAGACATGGTTTCTACCTTTATCTGTAGAAATTACCTTTTTACCTCTGAGAGACTACAATTTACCAAAGTATGAAAGCAAGGATCTCTTACAGGCTATACAAGAGCGTCGCACTTTGAAGGCATTTAATAAGTGACTTGATGAGGAGTTACTAAGGCCTGATGCTAGTATTATTGCTATTAAATGCTCATGTAGGCCTATTAAATATATTAATATGAACCTTTTCAATAGGATGCTTGGTAGGACACTGGAAACCTTCTCAATAGGATGCTTGGTAGGACACTGTGCTATAAAAAGTTTAAAATAATTTTAATAACTTCTCTAGTCAAGCGCTGCTGATGAGTTGATTGCACCTTAACAGCAGTCACTCAACACACTTATATGGTAAAAAGTAAAATTCAGTCACAGAGGAGGAAATTAATCGACACATTTTAATCACTCCAAACTCTCACTTAAAAAAAATAGTATTATGATAATCAAGCACAGTCTCTTCATAGGACCACTACTGCTCTCATGTACTGTTGACACCATGTTTGGAACTAAAACAAATGAAATGTCACAGCAAAGAGAGAATATTTGCAGGTTTCTGATCCCCAAATCTTTATTTAGCCTCTGAATGTGTTGGCTTTGTACAATATAGTCTTTTAGTTAAATGATAAAACTCTACTTATGTATCAGCTTAGGGGATGTGCCCCTGGCATCATAGTTGGTGATAGGAATTGCTGTGGAGATGAAAGCTGAAAAATTGGTGGTCCTCGTCACTATTTTCTATCCAGGTAGGAATAATTGCATACATACTCTTTTGATATTTATCACTTAAAAAACAAGATAACCCCTCTTTCTCTTGCCTCTTCTGAACTTCTTTTAAAAACAAAGCATAGGGACTTCCCTGGCGGCGCAGTGGATAAGAATCTGCCTGTCAATGCAGGGGACACGGGTTCAATTCCTGGTCCAGGAAGATCCCACGTGCCGCGGAGCAACTAAGCCCGTGCAACACAACTACTGAGCCTGCGCTCTAGAGCCTGTGTGCCACAACTACTGAGCCCACGCGCCGCAACTACTGAAGCCCACACGCCTAGAGCCTGTGCTCCTCAACAAGAGAAGCCACCACAAGGAGAAGCCCGTGCACCGCAATGAGGAATAACCCCTGCTCGCCACAGCTAGAGAAAGCCCGTGCACAGCAACGAAGACCCAGCGCAGCCAAAAATAAATAAAGTTAAATCTTTAAAAAAAAAAAAAAAAGCATAGGGAAAAGCTCCTTGACATTAGTCTTATCAAGGATTTTATGGTTATGACACCCAAAGCATCACAACAAAAGCAAAAATCAACAAGTGAAACTACATCAAACTAAAAACCCTTCTGCACAGCAAAAGAAACAATCAACAAAAACGAAAAGACAACCCACAGAATGGGAGAAATATTTGCAAACAACATATTTGATAAGGGGTTCATATCCAAAATATATAAGCAACTCATGCAATAGCAAAAAACCAAAACAATCCCATTAAAAATGGGCAAAGGATCTGAGTAGACATTTTTTCCAAAGAAGATATTCAAACGGTCAACAGGTATATGAAAAGGTGCTCAACATCACTAACCATCAGAGAAATACAAATTAAAACCGAAATGAGATACCACCTCACACTTGTTAG